>NC_055987.1:28149201-28774201 GCF_018446385.1 Zingiber officinale | reverse complement strand
ACAGAGAAAGCATGATGGTCACACTAGGTCATTAGGCCTTAGAGCCTATACTGATTGGCACTAGTGCTAGTGGGAGATTATTAGTTAGAGCCCTAGAGCCAATCATTTGATGATTGTATGGACTCATGTATATCATATTTTTGTATATTAATAAAGGCATTGGTTTTTGGTTATTATGCTTATTTGTATTAATGTCAGATAAAATAAGTATAGTAACGTCCTTGAGTAGAATGTTCATACCTATATCAATCGATTAGTTGAATCGATAGTGAGATGATATAGGGAACACTACTCTAAATCATTCATAGTCGAGTATTAACATTCAGGGACAATGTTAATACAATAAGACTAGCATGTAGGTCAGCTCGATGACTTGATCTCACAAGTCATGGATATAGAGATATCAAGCTGACACATGGGTATGCATTAGAGAATGTATACTGAATGACCCGCCATGAGAAAGTATCATGGATCGTTATATGAGTGTCATATACTTTCTCATGTGGCTATTAGTATGACTATTAGTCCTTAGACCTGAAGTCACCATGGATCCCTACATAAGGAGTTATGTACTTTAGTTTCGTCAAACGTCACCCGTAACAGGGTGGACTATAAAGGCGATTACTGGGTATATAACAAATTATGCAGAGGGATGTGAGTGATGTAGATGAGATCTATCCCTCCTATATGACGGGAGAGACATCGATATTCTTGATAGAGTGAGACCACGAAGTGTATGACCATACCCAAATGAGTCAATATGAGATATTGAGCTCATTTGATTGAGTGAGTCTACTCGGAGTTCAAGATTTAGATTGGTCAGAGGATGACACGGTCTATGCCTCACATTGATCAATCTAGATGTCTAGGATAGAAGGACACTTGTCACATATTGTGAGGAGTCACAATTAGTAGTCACAAGGTGATGTTGGATCTCAACATTTCTTGTAACTTGGGTAGCAATGATGTATTGCTAGATGCCGCTCATTGCTTATGTTTCTAAAAGAGTTTATAACATTGCCAACGTTACAAGAACCTATTGGGTCACACACAAAGAACATGTGCATGGAGATTAGGTTCATATGATGAACCAATAGGATTAGATTCATATGATGAATCAAAGATTGGATTCAAATTAGACTTATTGAGTTAGACTCAATTAGATTCAATTGTTGAATTAGTCTAATTTAAATTTGATTCATGAGTCAATTTATATTAATGAATTGAGATTCATTAAATTAAAATTGACTTGAATCAAAGTTTGAATTTAACTCAACAAGGAAGAAAAATTGGTCATGTTTGACTTGACCAAATGGAAGTTGAAACATCAAGTTTGACTTGATGTCTTGCCACATCATCATGAAGGTTGACTCATCCTACTTGGTATGACCAATCTAGCCACATCATCTCCTCATTTAATGGTGTGCCACCTCATGGAGGTTACACACCAAATGCATTAATGTGGCCGGCCACATTAATGTGGGAGTTACACTAGTGTGGCCGGCCACACTAAAGGAAAAATGGGTTTTGTCTTGTGGCAAATTAAGTGTGGTAAATGCTTCTTCTTCCTTGTGTGCTTCTTCCTCTCTCAACCTTGCTGATGGTCGTGGGTTTCATGGAGGAAAAGAGGAGTGTGAGTTAAATCCAAAGTCTAAGGGAAGGTGAAGGTCACAAAGGAGGGAACCAAGAGGTGTACATGTGTTTCCTCTTCTATATTCTCTCCTTTCTCACCTTTTAGATCCAATCCGAGAGCCCTAGAAAGTGCTAGCACACTTGTGGGTTCTCCTCTCCATCTTTGAGTGGTAGAAGACCACTCCTTGTTCGTGTGGATACCGCTAGAGGACCGTTCGCTTGACGGTCTCAAGATCCGGCTACCTTTGGACGTTGCGGGATTGCGAAGGGCACGCATCAAGGGTAAATGTTTTTCCCTCATAGATCTAAGAGTCGATCGTGTTTTAAACTCGTACTCGTATTTTTCGTTCGGTTTTACCTTGCACGAGATCCGTGGCTTGGGCGATTCGGGGTTTCCGCGACGCGAAAAGCGGTTTTCGCGGCCCGAAAAACCCAACAGGTATATGGAGGCGAAGCAGTCATCCCGATTGAAGTTGGGGTGGAGTCCATTCGGGTACAAAATTATGATGAAGATAACGCCGAACGGAGGAGCATGGAGCTAGACTTGGTCGAAGAGGAAAGAGCTAAAGCGTCCGTCCGGCTGATGGCGTACCGGCAACGTATGAAATAGAACTACAACCGGCGCGTGATCCCCAGAGCCTTTCAAGTAGGCGACCTAGTCTAGAAGAAAGTCAAGCCGGTCGGAGATGTTGGCAAGTTGGAAGCTCCCTGGGCAGGACCCTTTGAAGTGGTCGAGAAGCTCCGTTCGGGCGCTTATTACCTCAAGGATGCGGAAGGTCGGATGCTGGATCGGCCATGAAATGCAAATCACCTTCAGCCATATAGAGCTGGGTGATAGGTGCGCTTTTGCTATATTTTGTGTAAATTCAAAATAGCTGTACTCCTTTTATCGCAGGAAACAAATTATTCCCAAGGCATTCTGTGTTCATAGCCGAACGGTTGGTTATCCGAAGGCCCCGTGCCGCTCGGCCGGAGGTATATTGTACGAGCCAAAGGCTCAATTCCGAAGGCCCCGTGCCGCTCGGCCGGAGGTATATTGTACGAGCCAAAGGCTCAATTCCGAAGGCCCCGTGCCACTCGGTCGGAGGTATATTGTACGAGCCAAAGGCTCAATTCCGAAAGCCCCGTGCCGCTCGGCCGGAGGTATATTGTACGAGCCAAAGGCTCAATTCCGAAGACCCTGTGCCGTTCGACCAGGTAAACGTTGTCCAAATTAGGCTTAAAAGCCCGTCGAGCTCCGACGTTAAAGATCGAGAGACGGTCCGGCGTCTATAAACCCTCCGGCCGGGAAACCGGAAGATGAGCCGGCGTCTATAAATCCCCGAGCAGAAGCCCGACGAGCTCCGTCGTTAAAGATCGAGAGCCGCGCCGACCGGCTATAAATATCCGCGCCGACGAGCTCCGTCGTTAAAGATCGAGAGCCGCGCCGACCGGCTATAAATATCCGCGCCGTCGAGCTCCGACGTTAAAGATCGAGAGACGGTCCGGCGTCTATAAACCCTCCGGCCGGGAAACCGGGAGACGAGCCGGCGTCTATAAATCCCCGAGCAGAAGCCCGTCGAGCTCCGACGTTAAAGATCGAGAGCCGCGCCGATCGGCTATAAATATCCACGCCGACGAGCTCCGTCGTTAAAGATCGAGAGCCGCACCGACCGGCTATAAATATCCGCGTCGTCGAGCTCCGACGTTAAAGATCGAGAGACGGTTCGACGTCTATAAACCCTCCGGCCGGGAAACCGGGAGACGAGCCGGCGTCTATAAATCCCCGAGCAGAAGCCCGTCGAGCTCCGACGTTAAAGATCGAGAGCCGTGCCGACCGGCTATAAATATCCGCGCCGACGAGCTCCGTCGTTAAAGATCGAGAGCCGCGCCGACCGGCTATAAATATCCGCGCCGTCGAGCTCCGACGTTAAAGATCGAGAGACGGTCCGGCGTCTATAAACCCTCCGGCCGGGAAACCGGGAGACGAGCCGGCGTCTATAAATCCCCGAGCAGAAGACCGACGAGCTCCGTCGTTAAAGATCGAGAGCCGCGCCGACCGGCTATAAATATCCGCGCCGACGAGCTCCGTCGTTAAAGATCGAGAGCCGCGCCGACCGGCTATAAATACCCGCGCCGTCGAGCTCCGACGTTAAAGATCGAGAGCCGCGCCGACCGGCTATAAATATCCGCGCCGACGAGCTCCGTCGTTAAAGATCGAGAGCCGCGCCGACCGACTATAAATATCCGCGCCGACGAGCTCCGTCGTTAAAGATCGAGAGCCGCGCCGACCGGCTATAAATATCCGCGCCGACGAGCCCCGTCGTTAAAGATCGAGTGTCAAACCCGCGACTGTGAGCTTACTGGACGAAACTAAGGACGCCAAATAACGAGCGTTCGCAAGTACTAAATTGATTAAGTCCGATCGTCCATCAGTTTGCCAATACTTCGCATTCACTGAATGCAAACAGCATAGCCAAGCGCTAAACGATTTCGAGGAAAACAAGTCAACTGATTAACCTGATCGATCGTCTAGTGGGGAACACATGGAGCTTAACTGACTCTACGGATAAGCACCAAACAGACAAAAGAAAGGCAATGAAGAGCAAACAAAAATACAAGCAAAGGAACACAACTATGCCGAACGGCGCGTACAAAAAATTTACATCCGCAAAGCGGATGAAATACAGAAAGTACTTGGAAGAACTCACCTCACGCCGGGTCTTCGAAGTTAAAGAAACCGTCCGGGATGTCGTCTATCATGGTCGCCAGATCGGAGGCGGGAATGTGCATTTCCGCCGGGAGGTGGCCACCCTTCTTCAAGTACGCCATGGTGACCTTGACCGCCTCGGCGAAAGTTGAGGAGACGTTGCCACCGAACTTTTCGCCGAACCGCTCCGAGCGGAGGTATTCTTGGTGCGCTGCTGCTAGGCGACTCGGCTCCCCCTCCTTGTACTTTCTGAGCGCCGCTCGGGAGGCAATTAGTGAATCTTGGAGAACTTTTTGGTCCACCTCTGCTTTAGTGCGTTCAGCTGAGCGCCCATCCCGTTCGGCAGTTAATTGGGCTTCCAGATCCTAAGATTGCTGATCTAGGGCTCGGACTTCAACTTTCATCTTGTCCAGATCAGCGATCGCCAGCTTCTTCCGGCTACTGGCGCGCTTCACGTCTGCGTCGCGTTTCTTCACCAAGTCTTCAAGTCGGGCCACCTCTGTAACCAAGTCGGCGGCCTTCTTCTGTTCGACCTCGCGGACTTGTTTCTCCCGCTTGGCCGATGGACCCCCCGAGACTTGGAGTTTTTCCATGAGATCCTCCAGCTCGACCAGACGATGGCTAGTGGCGATTTGCTCCGCCCAATGCTGTAAGTGAAATAATAAAATCAGAAACCAAACAGTAGCATGGCGCAGGAAGAAAAATGAACCTACCTGAGTGGCCTGCTGCTTGTGGTTATCGCCGAGCTGCTTGGGCGTCATGAGGGCCACCCGAATCTGGGTGTCCTCGAAAAGTTTGGCGAGCGGACCCGTCAAGGTTATTTCATGAACGGGGCTTGATGGCCGATCGGCAGACAATAAATATTCCTCCGATGGGAATCGAAGGGTAGTCTTGATGGTCGGGTGGCCGACCGGCACTTCCTCAGCCGCAGTCGCCTGGCCCGAGGACTCCCCTATGGTTGAAGTCTCGCCCAACCGTCGTAAGCGACGACGAGTCCGTGGAGGAGAGCCAGAGGGCTGTGCGGTGGGCGAGGCCATGGGGTCTCTGATCGCGACGTGGCGATCTCAATCGGCGCCGTGGTTCGCCTCCGTGTCGGCGAAGGTGGAGTCCCTTGACGTTTACCGAACTTCCGTGGTGAATCCTCACACTGGGACTCCTAGCTCTGGAGCGGAGGAAGCAGATCCGCCTCAACCTCCATTGAAGGCGGGGGTAACTGCTTGATTGACCGTCCCCCCTCTCCGTAGCCGCCGGTGAGGATTAGACCCCGCTCGTGAGTTCTTTTTGGTAGCCGCCTCAATTTCCACGGCTTTCAATTTCAGATGATCGAGCCTTGGGCGCCACATGACTTCACCATGCAGAAAAAATTAAAATCGGTTAGACAAAAGGCGAAGGAGTAAAGAGTCCTTACCCATGCGGTAGGGAAGATTGGCGAACGGGAGATAATCCAAAATGTACAACACCCTTGAGAAGCAATCGTCGATTTTGTATCACCGACCGGACAACCATTCGCATGAAGGTAGGTCGATTGTTTCGAATTTGCCGAGCTCATACTGGCCTCAAGACAATGTCCGCCATTTGGTTCAATGCCGCCGAAGTCGTATATAGAAGAAGAACTCCTTCTAGTGCTTGTTGGAGGTCGGCATATTCTCAAAAAATTTGAAGCCTATTCTACTTTGGAAAATAAAAGTACCCAACTCGGATTGTTTGGGGTAGAAGAAGTAGTGGAATATTTTGGGGTCGAGTGGGATACTGTGCAGCTTAAAGAGGACGACCACCCCGGTCAGCAGCCTAAAGGAATTCGGCACAAGTTGGCCGAGTGGGATGCGAAAATAATTACAAACTTCCAAAACAAAATGATGGGTAGGAAATCTAAGGCCGCCCTGGAATTGGTCCAGAAAAAAACAAATGGTACCGATCGGCGGGTTATGGGGCCGGTCGGTCGGGTCGGCTACATATTTCATGGTCGTCCGGGATCCCGTACGTCCGAACAAGACGCCGAGCGCCCTCCTCGTCAAATTTACTCTCCATGGTCATATACCAGGGACCATGAACATCAACAGCGGGTACGGAAGTGCTCGCCATGACTAAAGTACCCAGAAAAAGAAAGAAGGAAGCCGAAAGAAACTCGGAAACGGAGGACAGATAAAGGTTCGCAAGCAAGGGGACGAAAGGAGTTCCCCGCGAAAGGGAGAGGCCGAACAAAAGGAAGGGAGAAGCTTACTGAGGGAAGATGAACGGAGAGGATCACCAGAAAGCCGAAAACCACCAAGAGGCAGGAACTAGGACAGCCGGAACGATGCAGCCGCGGGCACCTTCGACGGAGGACGCGCAATTAAACAGAGAATGCAGCGTAAGGGCGAAGACGAAGGCTTTATGCGAACGAGGCTGGTCGGCCTCGTCCGTCGGATGCAGGTCACGAGAGACGAGGTCATCATCTAACCGTCCATTTCAAAACAATCGGCGTCCCATCGTACGGATCATCACCGCCACGCGAGAAGAGCCACGTGGCGCTCTGTCACCAGGCGCAATTAATGCGCCCATACCGCGCATGCTTCGACTTAATGAAAAGGATTTGTGTGATTTTCGAGAAGATTTAGACAAGCAAACATCCACGTTGAGCGCCAAGACATCCAAAACAAAGAGCCGAGGTGAATTTGGCATAAGGGCCGAACGACTCAAGGGATATTATGAGCGGCGGTAGGCGCGATCACCGCTTTCGGACACATAGTCGATCGGTCGGAATCACCGCCTCTTCGACTAGACTTAAGGGGAGGCAAGTGATCCCAAGAAGAATGGGGACCCATCAAGGGTCCGCACCGAGGACGGATGGAGGGCGACTGCGGGTAATGGCGCGTCAGCGATTGAGCAGTCCGAGCGGGTTGGAGATAACCCACCATAGGCTTGGGTTTCACGCCAAGCGGGAGGATCGAATGGCCGAGCGGGTGTCGCCCGGCGGGAACCGAAGGGCCGAGCGGGTGGTCCGCTCGGCCGGATAAGGGCGAGGATACAAGGTTAGCCGACAGCCCGCTCGGCTCGGGATATGGGATGTCAGCAAAGGCATGTCTGATGATTATGCCGTACACAAGATTTCACGATAGAGGGTCTTGCCGTCACATCATGGAGAGGTTGATACAGTAGCGGTATGACCTTATGGATGCCCTTCTGATAGACCCATACCTGGGCATGGTCGAAAGCAGGTGATTGATTTGATTGACGCGCCCAGGCTCCTTCGAGAGGTCTATATAAGGTCTCCATTTCTTCACCGGAGGTACACTGGTCTGAATCTCTGAAGCCACCTCTTTGTTGTTCCTCGCCTGACTTGAGCGTCGGAGGGCCGTCGCCGGGACACCCCTCCCGGCTCGGTTTTGTTGCAGGTTCGCCGGGGCACTCGAGGATCCAGCAGGGAGCGCCACATCCCCAGCGTTCGTTGACTCCCGGTTCGGACAGGATCACATACAATCATACGAAAGCTTCTTATACTGCAGGTGAGGGGTTTCTTACCTCCTGCTCGAAGTTTCTTACGATTCTAATCGCTAGATTTCCAGAGGAGACGATCCTTTCGACGATCTTCTCGCGTCTAAGCGTTCCTCTCGCGGAGGGGAACGTCCACGTGTCGAAGCCGTCGCCGGAAAGTGCCCTTGGAGTCCTAGGAGAGGAACCCTAGGCCCTCTTGTGGTTGGCGCCGAGAAAAGGAGAAAAGGGAGAGGTGCGGCGTGAGGTTAGGGTGAGGAAAGAGTTTTCTCGTTTAAGAAAATATAACAATTCCTCACTTAAATCCCTATTTATATTAAGGAATTAATTCTCCCAACTCTAACTTAAATAAAATTGTTTCCCTTTCCTTTCAGTACGACCCTGCTGGGTTCACTTGGTTACTAGAATTATCCGTAAACCATAGGTCTCGGGTTCAATTCTCGCTTAGGCCGTTTTCGTTTTCTATTTGTTTTTGCTACTTCCGCTACTCTAAAAATTCCATAAAAATATTCTAAAATTCCAGAAAAATCATAGAATATTTCTAAAAATAGTTTTGAGAATTTTCGGGCATTACAATCCCCCATACCTTATAAAAAATTCGTCCTCGAACTTAGAATAACTCTGGGTACTTCTGTCTCATGCTGGCTTCTGTCTCCCAAGTCGCCTCTTCTGCTGTGTGACTGTGCCAAATAACTTTGACTAATGGTACTTCCTTGTTCCGTAATTTCTTAACTGCTCGGTCTATTATCTGAATAGGCCGACTGTCATAGCTGAGGTCTTCGCGGATCTGTACCGACTGGGGCTCAATCACCTGGGTGGCATCTGGGGTATGCTTCTTCAGCATAGAGACATGAAATACGTTGTGGACAGCTGACATTTCCTGGGGTAGCTCTAGCTCATATGCTACTTTGCCCACTCTTCTGCTGATGAGGTATGGTCCCACATATCTGGGACTTAGCTTGCCCTTCTTCCCAAAACGCATTACTCCCTTCATGGGAGCTACTCTGAGGAACACTGAATCCCCAACTGAAAACTCTAAAGGTCTGCGCCGTGTATCAGCATAGCTTTTCTGGCGGCTCTGAGCTGTCTCTATCCTCTGGCGGATCTGCTGTATAGCTGCTGTGGTATCTGCCACTAGATCTGTCTGAAGTTCTAGTTCTTTCTGTTCACCACTCTCATACCAGCAGATTGGAGATCTACACCTCCGCCCATAGAGAGCCTCATAAGGTGCCATACCGATAGTGGCCTGATAGCTATTGTTGTATGCAAATTCTGCTAGACTCAGATATTTGCACCAACTTCCTTTGAAATCTAGGGCACATGCTCGGAGCATATCTTCAAGTACCTGATTTACCCGCTCCGTCTGTCCATCTGTCTGAGGATGGAAGGCTGTGCTAAACTTCAACTTCGTGCCCAAAGCTGATTGTACACATTCCCAGAAGTGTGATGTGAATCTGCTATCTCTGTCTGATATAATGGTTCGTGGGACTCCATGTAGTCTAACGATCTCCTTGAGATACAACTGAGCTAGCTGTTCCATGGAGTAGGAGATCCTGATAGCTAAGAAGTGGGCTGATTTAGTCAATCTGTCGACTATTACCCAGATGGTATCAAAACCATTCGTGGTTCTGGGTAATCCCACGATGAAATCCATAGAAATGTCTTCCCACTTCCATTCTGGGATCTGAATAGGCTGCAAAACTTCTCCTGGCCTCTGATGTTCTGCCTTGACCCTCTGACAGGTCAGACAGGTGCTAACATATCTAGCGATGTCTCTTTTCATCCCAGGCCACCAAAAATGTTTCTTCAAGTCCTGATACATTTTGGTGGAGCCAGGATGCATCGCATAGGGAGTCTTGTGAGCCTCATCTAAAATCTTTCTTCGTAGTTCCTCCTGAGTCACCAAAGTACAACACCCCGCTAGCGGACACTCTGAATTCTCCACTTTCTATTTCTGCTAATCCTTGCTTGATTTTCTGAATTTCAGGATCCTGCTCCTGAGCTGTCTGGAGGTCACCAAGCAAGGTAGACTCTAATGTCATAGTAGAGAGCTGTCCGACTATGAGTTCGAGACTGAAATATGCGATCTCTCTCTGTAGGGGCGGTGACATGGCTGCTAGAGATAATAGGGCAGCACTGGACTTTCTGCTAAGGGCGTCTGCTACCCTATTTGCTTTTCCTGGGTGGTAGAGGATGCCTATGTCGTAGTCTTTGACCAGCTCTAGCCATCTGCGCTGTTGCATATTCAGATCCTTCTGAGTGAAGAAGTACTTCAGACTCTGATGATCTGTATACACTCTGCACTGAGCTCCATACAAATAATGTCTCCAAATTTTGAGAGCGAAGACTACTGCTGCAAGCTCAAGGTCATGAGTAGGATAGTTCTTCTCATAATCCTTGAGTTGTCTGGAGGCATAGGCGATTACCTTGCTATCTTGCATCAGCACTGCTCCTAGTCCCAACTTAGAGGCATCACTATAAATATCAAAGCTGTCTGCGTTCTCTGGTAGAGTTAGAATAGGTGCACTGGTCAATCTCCTTTTCAGCTCGCTGAAACTGTTCTCACAGTCCTCTGTCCACTGAAATTTTCTGTTCTTCCTGGTGAGAGCTGTCAGTGGGGAGGCTATCCTGGAGAAATCCTCTACAAACTTTCTATAATAACCTGCTAATCCTAGAAAGCTTCTGATCTCATTGGCGTTTTTGGGTCTTTTCCAGTTGCTCACAGCTTCTATCTTACTGGGGTCTACCATGATACCATCCTTTGAAATGATGTGACCCAGGAAGGACACCTGATCTAGCCAAAATTCACATTTTGTGAACTTGGCGTACAACTGGTTCTGCTGAAGGGTCTGAGTACTATTTTCAGGTGCTCTGCGTGTTCTTCCTGAGTTCCTGAATAGATAAGAATGTCATAGATGAATACGATAACGAACTTATCTAAGTATTCTCTGAATACCCTGTTCATGAGGTCCATGAAAGTAGCTGGAGCATTTGTCACGCCAAAGGGCATGACCACGAACTCGTAATGTCCGTATCTGGTCCTGAATGCTGTCTTGGGTATATCCCCTTCTTTAACCTTCACCTGATGATAACCTGATCTGAGGTCTATCTTAGAGAACACTGCTGCTCCCTTTAGCTGATCGAACAGGTCATCTATTCTGGAAAGAGGATACCTGTTCTTGATCGTGACTTGGTTCAGTGCCCGGTAGTCTATACACAGGCGCATGCTCCCGTCCTTCTTCTTCACGAACAATACAGGCGCTCCCCATGGTGAGTGACTAGGACGTATGAAGCCCTTGTCAAGCAGCTCCTGTAGTTGCTCATGAAGTTCCTTCAGTTCTGTTGGAGCCATGCAATAAGGCGCTTTGGAAATAGGATTGGTACCGGGAATGAGCTCTATCTCAAATTCAATCTCCCTGTCTGGTGCTAAGCCTGGTAATTCCTCAGGGAAAACTACTGGGTAGTCACATACGACTCGAACCTCTGCTACCTGTTGGTCCTTGTCCTGGTTGGTACTGACTACATGTGCTAAAAATCCCGTACATCCTGAATCCATTAATCTCTGTGCCTTCATAGCTGAGAGAAACTTCTTGGCCTTTCTCTTGGGTTCTCCGATGAACTCGAACTGTGCTTCTGCCTCGGGTTGGAATATGACTTTCTGCTTACGACACTCGATGAAGGCACCGTATTTGATCAAGAAGTCCATTCCGAGGATGACATCATAGTCAGTCATATTTAGCACTATCAGATCACAAAAGAGTTCTCTGTCTGCTATAATGACTGGCACTGCTCTGAGCTAGTGCGTGGATGCCATAATTTCTCCTGAAGGTAACGTTGTCAGAAACTGACTACTGAGTACCTCTGGAGGTATTGCTAACTTCTCAGCAAATGCCCTGGATATATATGAATGGGTTGCCCCAGTATCGAATAAGACAGTTGTACTTTGCTGTAAAATACTAATCTGACCTGTAACAACTGTCGAGGCATTTGCTACGTCCTCTCTGCAGGTGAGTAGATCCTCGCATTGGTCGTAGCTGGAGGGGCAATCTGCCCTGGCTGATGTGTGGACCATCTAAGGCGGCTGCATCGATGCAACCGTGCCGGCTTGGATTCGCATCGATCGGCCGTGGTAGAGGAAGATCGGTCTTGTTCGGACACCGCTGGCCATATGCCTTCCTCGTCCGCATTCAAAGCATCCTCGTGTGCCCTTACGACAAACTCATGGAATTTCCCACAAGTAGCACACTTTGGATAACCGGGTCGCTTGCTGGTCCTCCTTTTGGATAACTCCTCGGTTTGCGCTTGTTGCCGGAGTTCCCTTTGCTAGAGCCGTGGGAGTTGTGGCCCGGTGTTTCGAGTACCGAGCCTCCTTGTCCCTTGACTCGAGAGAACTTCCTTCGCCGCTTGATATCGCTCGTAGTGCTCGTGGTCGGAGCATCGCTGACTAGTTCTTGGTGGTTTTGCGGCCTATGAACGCCGACCACGCTCATTGCTATTTCCTACTCAAGATCTTGAGCATCAACCGACTCGTTCTTTCTCTGGTCGACTAGTTCAGGCATAGACGAGCCAATCTGTTGAATTTCTTCACGGCTTCCTCCACTGAAAGGTTGCCTGACGAAACTCGGTGAACTCGTCGTAGTGGCGGTTTGTAACCCGCATGTGAAAGAATTCTCAAGAACTCCTTCTCAAGTCGTCCCATGTCATCCGGTTTCTTGGGCGCCCGCCTAATTCTCCCATCACATACGCATCTCCTCGCCGATGTAAGGAGGCGACTTCACCTTCTTATGTTCGGCCACCCGTAAGCTCCATCGTACTTCCAAGAGTTTGAATCAGCCTGCATCCCATGGTTCATCGCCGAGAAGTTCTCTGGTTTGACTCTTTGCCACTGGATCAGATAGGCTTCTCTCTGGGTTCCTGCTGCTGGGGCCACTGGTGCTGCAGGTTGGACTGGTGGAACCTCTAAAACCACTGGTGTCGCTAAGTTAGGATCCGGGGTGGCAGTGGGAGTGTTCTGCTGACTAGCCTTTAAGGTGGCTATTTCCTATTGCTGTTCAGCTAGCTGCTGCTGTAACTGAGCCACTAATGTTGTAAGGTATGGGGGAGACACTGAACTGCCTGCCTCATGTTGGGGCTCAGTGGCTGTTGCCCTTCTAGCTGGGCGTCCTCGTGCCATTTCTAAAGACATGAAGGACATACATGACTAACACAAGCATAATAGAGTAACTATTGTTATCATGTTAACTACTATCATAAACAAGCATGCTTTAGTTATATCTGAACATGAAAACAAGAAACATAACGAAAGTGAGAGATGTTCTTACTTGGAAGCTGCAGGTTCAATGCTGATGTGTGTGTAGGAAGTATGGAAATTGCTCTGATACCACTCTGTAACGACCCACCTCCTACTGACTAGGCTGTGAGGCCGAACGTTACATTAATCTGTGCTAACTATTCCATGACCATCATTAAATCTAAGTGCGGAAGCTGTACTAATTGAGATTTTACTAAACTACCATCATTTCTTGGTTCTACAGGTGCTAAGGGGTGTAATCTAAACTATCCAGGACATATATTACATCCCCCAATGGTCAAGGAACTTAACTAAGAGTTTCTTGCTGATGTCAGGCCTCCCAATCGATCCACGGATCGATTGGAATTTCCGGATCGATCCATTGATCGATCCAGGTGGCTACTGTATACGGAAGTCAGGTTGGATCGATCCAGCACGATCCTGTGCTCGCGACAATTTCTTGATCGATCGGTTGATCGATCCAGACTGACCGCGGTATGAACTCCCCAATCGATCGGCTGATCGATTGAGAAGACTCCAATCGATCGACCGATCGATTGGGGTTTCTGATTTCATACCAGAACCTTGATTTCAGCACTGTTTCGTGCCAAATTCATACACGTGAGTTCTAACATGGCTATAAACATACTAACAACATTTAACTGACATTCTAAGCATGATTACTAACACCCTAAATAGGTCTTTCATGATTCATGCATCAAAATAACTAAAAATGCGGAAACAACGTGTATATAAAACTAAAGTTTTAGTTTGCTAGTTTCTACAAGATCTCTACTCCAGGTTCCTTCCACACACATCTTCACCATTGCATTGACCTCCAGCCTCCACTAGTCCATCTTCCCTTTACCTTTATCTGCAGTATAAGGAAAATAGTATCTGTAAGCTTGAGAGCTTAGTAAGAAACCATCTACCTCACAAAAACATGCATACGATGCTATTTATGCTTTGAAAACATGCTATTTGAAAAGAACATACTGAATATACTAAGCATGGCATGACATACAATGTATAGAAGCAAAACTGATCATGACAATAAAGCTAATAACAAACTATCATGTTGTATTAATAGAAAGCTACACTGATATAAAACTGAGCTAAGCTAATACTAATTTGATTGCTAAAGTTGAACTGAATTCACATAACTATTTTGTGATGTTTGAAAACTATATTCATAATAGATTAAAATACATAATCATGTTGCTGTTTGAGCCCGACAACTGTACTTGCTGTGCGCACATCTCTAACTAAACCCGGGGTTGCAAATTCTGAATCTAGTAGGGTTACTAGGTTAACTGAACCTAGGGACGACTATGGGAGCCCAACCCAATGGATATCTAATCCAGTACAGTGCCACTAAGAAAATAAAATACTGAACATAAGCTAATAACTATTGTCTTGCTTTTACTAGGTTGTCTAAACCCAGAACTAGGTTATCTAAACCTAGAGGCGACTGTGGTAGCCCACCCATTGGACGTCTAGTCCTGTAAAAGTGGAAGCAAGACTAAATAAGCTGTAAAAATGCTTCTATTGCATTTATCTAGGCTATCAAAATGCCTAAGATGGCATTTAACTAAGCTAAGCATTTAATCAAACGCTTGGTGTGCGCTAATTCACACCCTATTGCTAAAAATCTGCATACGACTAAAACAATGCATACAATCATACGAAAGCTACTTATACTGCAGGTGAGGGGTTTCTTACCTCCTGCTCGAAGTTTCTTACGATTCTAATCGCTAGATTTCCGGAGGAGACGATCCTTTCGACGATCTTCTCGCGTCTAAGCGTTCCTCTCGCGGAGGGGAACGTCCACGTGTCGAAGCCGTCGTCGGAAAGTGCCCTTGGAGTCCTAGGAGAGGAACCCTAGGCCCTCTTGTGGTTGGCGCCGAGAAAAGGAGAAAAGGGAGAGGTGCGGCGTGAGGTTAGGGTGAGGAAAGAGTTTTCTCGTTTAAGAAAATATAACAATTCCTCACTTAAATCCCTATTTATATTAAGGAATTAATTCTCCCAACTCTAACTTAAATAAAATGGTTTCCCTTTCCTTTTAGCACGGCCCTGCTGGGTTCACTTGGTTACTAGAATTATCCGTAAACCATAGGTCTAGGGTTCAATTCCCGCTTAGGTCGTTTTCGTTTTCTATTTGTTTTTGCTACTTCCGCTACTCTAAAAATTCCATAAAAATATTCTAAAATTTCAGAAAAATCATAGAATATTTCTAAAAATAGTTTTGAGAATTTTCGGGCTTTACATCAAGTCTACTGGTTTACCTTTTAAGTCTGAGTCAATTTTAATATTAGTAGCTATTGGTGTATTAATATTTTTTGAGTTTTCCATTCCAAATTTTCTAACTAATTCCTTAGCATATTTAGTTTGATAGATGTAAATTCCATCTTTGGGTTGTTTAATTTGTAAACCTAAGAAAACGTTAAGTTCACCTACTAGACTCATTTCAAATTCATTTTCCATTAATTTGGTAAATTCTTTTAAAAATTTAGAGTTCGTTGAGCCAAAAATTATATCGTCTACATATATTTGAGCTATAAAAATATCATTTTCTAGGGTTTTTACAAATAGGGTTGGATCTATTTGACCTTGGTTGAACCCTTTAGATATTAGATAATTGGATAGACATTCATACCAAGCCCTAGGTGCTTGTTTTAGTCCATATAGAGCCTTTTTTAGCCTAAAGATATGATTTGGATATTCTAAGTCTTCAAATCTGAGGGGTTGACCTACATATACCTCTTCTTTGATAAATCCATTTAAGAAAGTGGATTTTACATCCATTTGATAAAGCTTGAATCTTTTATGTGCTGCATAGGTCAGCAGTATCCTAATGGATTCAAGTCTTGCTACAGGACTATATGTCTCATCATAGTCTAATCCTTCTACTTGGTTGAACCCTTTAGCTACTAACCTTTCTTTGTTTCTAATTATTTCACCCTGATCATTTAACTTGTTCCTAAAAATCCATTTAGTATCAATTATGGTCTTGTTACTAGGGTTAGGTAATAATTCCTAGACCTGATTTCTTTCAAATTGGGCTAATTCCTCTTGCATTGATCGTGTCCAGTCTGGGTTGGGTAGGGCATCGTCTACAGTTTTGGGTCAAATTTTGGAAATCAGGGCTATTTGGCTTAGGTTCCTAAAGGATGACTTGGTTCTGACTCCTAGAGTTGGATCACCCAAAATTTAGTCAGATGGATGATTAGTATTTGTTCTTGTTGGTCTTATAGTTTGGTCAGTAACTGGTTCTTGTAATTCACTAAGTTCAAGTGGAAGTTCTTCATCATCTTCTAAATTTCTTAAGTTAATATTTTCTATATTGATATTTTCATTTACTACATTAGGTAATTTATTTTCTTCATAAAAAAGTACATTTGTAGTTTCTTCAACTTTTAGGGTATTTTTATTGTAAACCCTATATGCCCTACTAGTTGTTGAGTACCCTAAAAATATTCCTTGGGTTATTTTTGATATAAATTTTCCTAAATAGTCTTTGGTGTTTAAAATAAATACTTTACAACCAAATACTTTTAAATAGTTTAAGTTAGGAATTTTATTATAATATATTTCATAAGGTGTTTTATTTTGATATTTATTAAGTAAAATTCTATTTTGTATATAACATGTTGTATTAATTGCTTCAGCCCAAAATTGGTTAGAAAGTTTGTATTCATTCAACATGGTCCTAGCGACTTCTTGTAGGGTTCTATTTTTTAATTCTACTGGACCATTTTGTTGGGGGGGGGGGGGTCCTAGGGCATGAGTATTCGTGTTTATAGCCATTAATTTCACAAAATTCAATAAATTTATGGTTTTCAAATTCTCCCCCCATGGTTGCTTTTAATTCTTTTTATTTGGGTGTCTTTTTCATTTTCTATTAATTTGCAAAAGATTTTAAAAACTTCAAAAGTTTCATCTTTAGTTTTTATGAATTTTACCCAAGTAAATCTTGAGTAGTCATCAATTATTACTAAGCAATATTGGTTTTTGCTTAGTGACTTGGCTCCGTGTGAATCAAACAAGTCTAGGTGAAGGAGCTCAAGTATAGCAGTTGTTCTATTTAGGTTGGTTAACTTATGGTTTGACTTGGTTTGTTTACCTTGTTGACAAGAATCACAAGTTGAGTTTTCAATAAATTTTAATTTAGGCAGTCCTCTAACTGAACCATTTTGACTCATTTTTGAAATGAGTCTAGTATGAGTGTGACCCAGTCTCCTGTGCCACAACTCGGTTTCCTCTTGTTGTGTCAATAGACACTCTAGTGAAGAGGCAGGTAGGTCTATTGTATAAATGTTCTTTTTCCTAATTCCCTTAAGTTTGATTTCAGGATTATTAATATTCTTAATTATGCATTCATTTTTTTGAAAAAGTGACTAAGTATCCTGAGTTATATAACTGGCTAATACTAAGTAAATTGAAACTAAATTGTTAAACTAATAACACTTTTCGAATATAAAAATCAGAATTTAATTGGATATTACCTATTCCGATTACCTTAAGGGTTCCGTTGTTGTCGAACGCAACCGACCCTAGGTTCTTGAGTTTCAGTTTAGTGAATTTCAGTTTATCTCCAGTCATGTGCCTGGAGCATCCACTATCTAACATCCATTGATCCAAGTCTTTATGTTCCTACATAAAGTATTTGATTTGGGTCAATTTGATGGTTTTAGAAGATAGTTTGATTGAAATTAACTTAATGTTCCATCTCACCCAGTCTAGATGATCAACTATGGTATTCCTATAGTTGTTTGTGAGATGGTTTATTAAGTTAATTGGTTTAAGTTAATTTATTTAGTTGATTAGTTAAATTAATTAATTTGATTAAATTATTAAGTTAATCAATTGGATTAGATTATTAAGTTAATCAATTGGATTAAATTATTAAGCTAATTAATTGGATTAAATTATTAAGTTAATCAATTGGATTAGATTATTAAGTTAATCAATTGGATTAAATTATTAAGCTAATTAATTGGATTAAATTATTAAGTTAATTAATTGGATTAAACTAAGTTCAACCTAGATCCATCTCACCCATTCTAGATTATCAATCAGGGAACCTTAAGTAGTTTTGTGAGATGATTATCTTTAATTTAGATTATTTCTAAGAATTAATTTACATTTGAGTTAAGCTTAGGTTTTTCAATTGGTTAATTAAATATACATTTCGAAGATTGGCTCCCAGGCTGTGCCGAGACACTAGGCCTTCTTGGGTATAGGATCATCCACCACTTCTAGATAGAGTCTTTCAAAGAAAATATATATATTTAATTTCCCTTTTAAAACCCCTAGGTTTAACTAAATAAGTGTAAATTACGCTTAGGTCCTTAAACTATCCTAATCTAAACATGCTTATTAAAAAAATAAACAAGCATCAAGCAATTTTTATCTATTTATTAAGATAGTTTTTCTATTGGCTCTCATTGGATCATAGCCTCGATATGGTCTATCAAGATAATGTACTTGATCCTTGGGGACCCAATATTGACCAAGTCCAACTTGATTGACCAAGTTGGACTTAGGTACCCATGCTTGGACTATTTTTCTATTCGGTCTATTAACAAGCGATAAATAAGACTGATATTTCTTTTTAGCTTTAAATCCTAGTCCGGATCGATTGTATACAACTTTCTGTTTCCAAGAATCAAGTCAAGATTCTTGGAACCTAGTGTAAACCGTTCCAATGCAATCTTCAAATCCTTAACTTGGGTTTTCAAGCTGGAATTCTCTTCCTTAAGTTTTTGGACTTGAGTTGAGGTTCCAGTCTGAACAGGATCAACCAAGGATTCGATATTAGTCGCTTCTTTAAGGGATGTTACTTCCTTTAGAAGCAACTTGATCCGAACATTAAACTTAGCTAGTTTATGCATTAAGTAATTTATTAAATTATACAAACAAAATTTACTTACAGAGGAGTTCGACCCTTCAGAAATGGATTCAGCCTCCGCCAACCGACCCAGCCGAGGATGAGCAGTTACTCCGAGAGGGTCCGAGGCAGAGTCGAGTTCTTCGCCTTCTTTGCTCCAACCGAGGGAGAGGACGTGTTAGAGTTCACAACCGAGGATTTTCATGGACAACCCTCCAGTTCGGCAGGGCTCTCGACCTCGACTCGACGATCCACCTCCTTACCTGTCGAGGACCGACTCACACTTCTCGAGGCTTACTCCGCTCAGACACGACGGCTTATGCTGGATTAGTTTCGCATGCTTCGCACAGACATAGCTTCCGGCTTTGCCTCTCTTCGTCAGGGACAGCCTGCTCTCAAGCAGCCTCTTGTACCACCTCCAGCTGATGATCCCACTTATTGATACTCTCCTTTCATGAGTTGTACCTTATACTTTGGAGACAGACACTTTCTTTTGCTATTCTAGTTAAACCTTTGCAGATTAGGGTTCAGTTACACAACTTTCTGCTTACTAGTTCTTGCTATAAGACTCTTGCTTAGTAGAAAAGAACTTACTTGCTTTTAACTCATATTGCTTTTTTTTTTTAAAAAATGATTTCAAAATTCCAATTTTATTAGACTTTGGACTTAGCCTAGGCACTTACCTTTAGATATCATGTTCCCCTAGTTTCAGCCAAAGCATCTCACAAGCACACTAGGCATAACTTGTTTGTGTTTGAAAAACTTAGAATGACGTGAGATGCATAAGGTACAACCTAGACTTCAGAATGCTTATTTTTGTGCATCGCAGGAAGTCTGAGCGTTAAATACAAAAATACAATAATCAAATTAAGTGATGCTGACCTAATCAAATCTAACTGGATTGTCAACTTAACTTGACTAATCAAGTGAAAGTTGTTACCTTCTAGGTAAGCAGTTAGTAACTAATGGTTAGACACTTGACCCAGAGGATTAAATGATTAATTTTAAAATTTTCAAAGTTACTCATACTTGGACTTTAGGACTACTTGAATAACAACCTTAATTAGAGTTGTTACGAGTTAAGCTCCTCCCTCTTAGTAGCTAAAATTTAACTAAGTCTTTCAAACTAAAAATTATTTAAATATTTTCAAGTTCAAAATCAAGCTAAGTACTTTTCAACTTCAGTTATATTTTCTAATAACATTCTCAAAGATATTTTTTCAAAGGCTTATTAAATTTTTTTTGTATAGCCGTTTTCAAATATTTTTTATCAAATACTTTCAAACTTAGCTAATTTTTGAGAAAATTCTATAAAGTCTTTCAAATTTAACTTTTCTAAAAAAGATTGTGCTTTCAAAAGTTACCCAAGTAATTTCTCGAATTTTTCTTTTCAATATAACTATCTTAAAAAGAATCCTCTCTGAACCCTTAACATTTACTTAGCTTATTGGTTTACAACAAAAAATATCTTAGTTTAACTAGGTATTTTTTCAAAATATTTTGATATCACAAAATTAGCTAAGTTATTTAAGACTTAGCTAAAAGTCTTACAAGATCATTTCTTCTAAGCTAAGTTCTTCTTCTCTTCAAGGTATAACTAAACATTACTTCTTAAAATCTTTTCAAATATACCTAAACACTATGGTTTTTCTTTCTTACTGATCTTATATTTTTGATATATAGCAAAGGGGAAGAGTAGACATAAAATTCAAAAATTCAATTCAAGAGAAAGCCTTAATTAAGGGGGAGCCTTAAACTTTAAAAGTTTTAGCTTAAAAGTTTTGGTCGCATCTAAAATTGTTCACTTATGCTTGCTTATACTAAAACTTTAAAAAATTGTTACTTATGCATCTATCTTTACTTAACTTTGAATTTTAGTTGCCATAATCAAAAGGGGGAGATTGTTGGTGCTGGAAGCATCCGACGATCGAACCTGTGTTTTGATAATGACAAAGAGTTCAAAGTTAAGTTGTTTTGTGATCTAACAGTTTGAATAAGATTGCAGGAAAGTCTTAAGTGTACTTAGGTAAAAGTCTTAGCTGTGGTTAGGCAGGTGGAAAACCCTAGGGGGTGGTAACCCTAGGTCATAGGGGGTGGTAACCCTATGCGGAAAGTCTTGGCGGGTCGAGGGCTTCAGGCAAAAAGTCCTAGGGGGTGGTAACCCTAGGTGAAAAGTCCTGGTGTCGCGAACCAGGTGAAAGACTAGATGGGTCGGGAAGCGGGCGCCCAGCAGAAAGTCCGGAAGCATCGAGCGCCGAGCAAAAGTCCAGTCGATTTGGAGGATTATGCTGGCATCAGGTAAATCTCCTGAGAGGAGTAGGTGAGGACGCGTTCCCTGGAAGAGGGAACAGTAGCCATCGGTTTGACCTAGGGTTTCCGGTTGGAAATCCGAAGTCAGGACCAGACAGTCCGGAGACTGTCATAATATTCTATTGTCATATTTATACTACTGTTATATGCTAACTTTCTGTTGCAGGGTATTTTTGGGACTAACGTATCTTGCAGGTACAAAGAAGCAACCTTAAGCCTCGGATGAACAGTACCCGAGGCGCCTCCATGGAGCTTGGAGGCGCCTCAGGTACAAGGCTGAAGCAGGCTGTGAAGCAGGTCTGGAGGTGCCTTGGATGAAGCTGGAGGCACCTTGGACCAGAGCTTGGAGGCTCCTTGGAGTGGCTTGGAGGCGCCTTCAAGTGGATGAGGTGCGACCGGTTCTGTGCTGATCCACGCGGGCGACTCGGGAGGGTTGGAGGCGCCTTGGATGGTGCTGGAGGAGCCCCCAACAGTGCATAAAAGGAGGTCACGAGGCGGCACTCAACACAACGAATTCTAAAGCAATCTCTTCTTGTGTGCTGCGAACTAGACGACTCAGAAGTGCTGCTATAAGTGCCCGACGACTCAGAGCTTCAGGTTTAGCATTTCTTGTTGTCGGTATAATTCTTACAGCTTTTTATTGTACTTAGATTGTAATAATTTTATGCGATATAGTTGTTTCCCACAGAAAGCGATCAACGATCACGGGCCTTGAAGTAGGAGTCGCCCTAGGCTCCGAACCAAGTAAAACCTTGGTGTCGTTTGTGTGATTGCTTATTTCTTTGTTTCCGCTGCATTACTCGATACGTTTTTAATTCCGAAACACGTGAAATAGCTATGAGCGCTATTCACCCCCCTCTAGTGCTTTCGATCCAACAGAGTGGTGGGCGGGCGATGCTGTACCCTTCTTGGAGAGCCATTGAGGATCTAGCACAAAAGGATGAAAAAGAAACATGCCCCAGGACTTGGTCCTAGATTAGCAGTGGGGGGTATAAAAGAAGAATATTATGCGATCTCGAGTGGTGTTGCACCAACTTCGAGAAAAAAATCCAATTACGAAAAATCTGATCGGAAGGTGGCAAAAATACCGACTCTGATTGACTTCGAAAAACTGAAATCACCATGAAAAAATGCTTGATTGGTGGTTGCACCAAATCGAAGCAACCCCACTCTGATACTAATTGTTGGATCGAGAAGCGCTAGAGGGAGGGGGGGGGGGTGTATAGCACTCGTGGCTTTAACTTGACGTAATCGAAAAAATCGACGAGTAACGCAGCAGAATAAAACAAAATACACACACACAGAAGGACCCAAGTGTTTTACTTGGTTCAGAGCCTTGGGTGACTCCTACTCCAAGACTCACGCTCGATGAATGTTTACTTTGGGCAATCACTATAATATCACGAAAGAGTACAATTATGAAATAAGTATAGCTGTAAAATAAACAATACCGACAACTGAATTAAGAAATTAAAGCTACGGGTCGTTGGGGACTTGTTACAGCACTTCTGGGTCGCCTTGTTAGCAGCACACAGGAGTCAGAACACTTGAGAATTGATGATCCAAGGCTGCTGGTCGAGACCCCTTATAAGGGCCGTTGGAGGTGCCCCAAACCCCCTTGAGGGCACCTCTAACCGCCGAGTCAGCCGTGTGTGGATAAGTTGAGAAAAAGTCTTCGTCTATCCTGTTGAAGGAGCCTCCATAAGCCTTGAAGGCGCCTCTAATGTTGTCCGAGGTGCCTCAAGCTACCATGAGGGCGCCTCCAGCTTCACTGTGCGCAAACTCTTCTCCTTTGCACCCGAGGTGCCTCAAGCTCCATGAGGGCGCCTCGGACACTATTCATCCGAGGCTAATCTTGCTCCTTTGTCCTTATGCAAAACATGTTAGTCCATAAACCAACCGCATATCCTGCAAAACAAAGTTAGCACACACAATAAATATAATAATATGAAAGTATGACAGTCACGGACTGTCCGATTTTGACTTCGAATTTCCGACCGGAAATCCTAGGTCGAACCGACGCCTACTGTTCCCTCTTCCGGGGAACGTGTCCTCACTTACTCCACTCAGGAGAGCATACCTGATGTCAGTCTGATCCTCCAGACCTACTGGACTTTCTACCTAGGGTTACCACCCCCCAGAACCTAGGGTTACCACCCCCTAGGACCTAAGGTTACCCCCCTTAGGATTTCCTCCACATAGGGTTACCACCCCCTAGGACCTAAGGTTACTGCCCCTTAGGATTTTCCTTCACCTAGGGTTACCACCCCCTAGGACCTAGGGTTACCACCCCCTAGGGTTTTCCTCCTGTCTAACCGCAATTAGGACTTTCCTAAAAAACCTCATTCACACATGTTAGATAACACATAATCTTAATTTTGAATCCTTTGCCATTATCAAAACTTGGGTTCGATCGTCGGATGCTTCCCGCACCAATAGTAAAACCTTTCTATCTGGTACTCTCTTTTATGCTATTTAGTTTTGTTTGTTAAAGTGTTTGTCTTATCTAAAGTTGAAAGCTTTGAGAAAGGTTATTTTTATCATTTCATGCAATTCACTCCCTCTTGTCGGCCACACTAGGACCAACAGTTGACACCCTCATCAATAGGACTGTAAATGAACTAAACGTTCATGAACAAGCTTGGTATTCGACTTGGTAAGAGCTTATTTATATTTGTTCAATATACATAAGATCAATTAAATAAGCAAGCTTGGACAAGTCATTAAATTAAACAAAAAAACTTAAACACATATGTGTTCATCTCGTTAATGTTCGTGAATAATATTCATGAATAATATTCGTGAACAATATTCATGAACCATGTTCATTAATAAAACTTTTATCAATATGCTAAATAAATAAAAAAATTTTAAAAATAAATAAGTTTAAATTATCAAGCCTAATAATCAATCAAATAAGTAAAAGTTTCAAATAATCAAATAAGCTTGAATTGAATACTCGATAACATCTAAACGAACCAAGCTCAAGCTCCAAATAAGCTCAAACTTATAAAAAATAAACCAAGCCAAACTTGAATAATCATTTCAAAGGCTTGGTTCATTTTAAGCTTGGTGCTTGGCTCGATTACTTTATCAAACAAGCTTGAACACCCCAAAGCTCGGCTTGTTTATAGGCCTAGTCATCAAACAGCATGCAACGAAGAGGTCATGTTAGGGATGGCTCGCATTTGGCCATCACGGGGCACAACCGTGCTCAAAGGTAAGGCCATGCCACTGGGCACGACCTGGTCATGTCCAAATCTGAGGGAACTGGCATGTTTGTGGCACGGGCATGCCCAGGGGCATGGCATGGTCATGCTTAGGGGCACGACATGACCATACTTATGCTGGAGGCATTATGAGTTTAGGGGTTTTCGATTTACTTGATATTTTTGGTATAAAATATCATGTATAGCTTGGCCTATATATATATATATATATATATAACATAATTGTAACTCCAAATCTAATTCTAATAGAGAGTTCTTGGTTGTTTGTGGTGTAGGCACATCACCGAACCACGAAAATTCATTGGTGTCTTCTCTCCTCTCTCAATTCTTCTTCCTCTTCGGTTTCTCTTTCGTGGATTCTTCTCGTTTGTTGTGGCACGATCTCAACAACAAGTATCAGAGCCAAGACATCATGTTTAGGATCTCTTTCATAAAATTTGATATGGTGAAGTTTGATAGAACTAAAAATTTTGATTGATTGTAAAGGAGGGCCAAAGATCTACTGGTGCAACAAGACATGCTGAAGGCGCTAAGTAAAAAGAAACCAAAAGTGATGGAAAGGTCAGATTAGGAGGAACTACAAGCATCAATGATGGCAATGATCAGACTTTGTCAAATGGATGACATGATGTATCACATTATGGATGAGGAATCACCGATGGTAGTTTGGCAAAAATTGAAAAGCCGATATATATCCAAATATCAAACAAACAAGCTTTATCTTAAATAAAAGTTGTTTGGGCTTAAGATGTCAGAGGGCACAAATCTGAGCCAACATATCAACATTTTCAATCAAATCGTATATGATTTGAAATGAATTGATGTGAAGATTGAAGATAAAGATAAGGCATTGATGTTATTGAATTCTCTACTGTCATCTCCTACGTACGAGAATTTGGTTATGATTTTGATGTGGGGAAAGGAAACCCTCAAGCTAGAGGAAGTTACAAGTGCTCTTTTGGAATTTTATCAATGGAAGAAAACTAGTGATGAGACATCTCAAGGTGAAGGGCTCATGGTGAGAGGTAATCAGGAACATGGTAGGAGCAAAGCTCGATATAGGTTGGGCAATGATAATAAGGCACGATCTAAATCAAGGAAGAAGAATGAGGTCACATGCTATAAATACGAAGTAAAGGATAACTTTAAGAGAGAATGTCTAGGAAAAAAGAAAGTCAATGCAGAGAGTAAAGATGGTTCATCGAATACTGTAAATATAGTGGAAGAAAAAAAATCCAGAGAGCGATGATGATGATATGCTTTATATTTCATCTAGTTCAGAGTAATTGATAAATTCTTAGATCTTGGATTCAACATGTTCTTATTACATGATACCTAACAAGGATTAGTTCAACACCTACAAGCTGATGAATTTTGCTTCTGTTCTAATTGGTAACGATGCATCCTATGAAGTCATTGAAATAGGGAATATCAGAATCAAGATATTTGATAGTGTGATCAAAACATTTGGTGATGTTAGACATGTACTAGATCTAAGAAAGAACCTAATTTCATTGGGCATGCTGGATGATATCGACTATTATTACAAATCTACGAGTAGAGTAATGAAAGTCATTAAAGGTGCTCTGATGGTGATGAAAGGACAGAAACTAGCAGAGAATATCTATAGGTTGCTGGGCACTATAGTTGTAGGTGGAGTTGTCGCTGTAGAATTTGAATCAAATAAAAGAATCTTGTGGTATATACTGCTAGATCATATGGGTGAGTGTGGGATGCTGGAGCTTCATAAAACAAACTTATTTGAGGATGTCAAGACGTGTAAACTCGAGTTCTACAAGTATTATATTCTTGGAAAATAAAGTAGAGTGGAGTTTAAGATAATCACACACAAGATGGAGGAAATTTTAGACTATATTCATACAGATCTCTGAAACCGGCTAGTGTAGCATCACATGGAGGATAGGTGTATTTTGTGAGTTTTATTGACGATTACTCATGGAAAGTTTGGATGTATTTCATGTGTTATAAATTAGAAACTTTCTCAAAGTTCAAGATGTGGAAAATTGAAGTAGACAACTAGATTGGAAGAAAGATCAAATATCTTAGATCAGATAATGGTACTAAGTAAATGAACTTAAAGTTCCAGGAATTTTGTGAGCAGCATAGAATCAAGAGATACTTTATGGTTTGTATGACACTACAACAAAATGATATAGCAGAAAGGATGAACAAAATAATAATTGAGAGAGCTCGATGTCTTAGGTTGAATACATGGCTTGCGAAGAACTTTTAGACAGAGGCAACAAACATGACATATTTCTTAACCACTCGATCACCGAGGGCAACATTAGATGGAAAAGATGCAGAGGAGATGTGGATAGGAAATCCGGTTGATTACTCTAGTCTGAGAGTATTTGGATATTCAACCTACATGCACAATTCTAGTGAAGATAAATCAGAGTTGGATGCGATGTCTAGACAATGTATCATTCTAGGTTATTATAAATGGGTGAAAGGCTACCAGAAAGAAACAACAACAAAACATCATCTTGATGCTTCTTATAAGCATCTCGATCGGCTCGCGTGGCAGTGGCAGGAGGTGCCTCCGGAATGGGCTGCTCCAGGATGTACAATTTTCTTTCTTATGTGAGAACGATTCTCAGATTTCTGAACCAGTCCAGGAAATTAGCTCCATTGAGTTTGTCCTTGTCAAGGATAGAACGCAGGGAGAAAATGTTCATGTTCGTCGACATGACAATCTACAATATAAGTAAAGCAGAAAGTAAATATCATATTCCACTTATCATTTAATTAGACCTTTAACTAAATGATGCTTTGTAATGCCCAAAAATTCTCAAACTAAATTTTAGAAATGTTCTATTATTTTCCTAGAATTTTAGAATATTTTTATGAAATTTTTGGAGTAGCAGAAGTAGCAAAATTAAATAAAAACGTAAAATAGCCTAAGTGGGAATTTAACCCGAGACCTATTAGACCCTACGATTTATAGATGACCTTAGTAACTAGGGGGCCCCAGCAGGGGTGTGCTGAAAGAAGAGGAGAGAAATTATATTTATGATCGAGTTGGGTTGTATTAATCACTTAATATAAATAGGGAATTTAAGTGGGAGTTTATTATTTCGGATCGACAACTCTCCCTCAAACCCTCACTCGACGCCGCCCTCTCTCTTCCTCACCCTCTCGGCGCACAAGCCCCAAGAGATCTAGGGTTCCATCCCTAGGGTCGTAGGATCACCTTCCGGCGACGTCTCCGATACGAGGACGCTCCTCTCCGCGAGAAGAACGCATAGACGTAAGAAGATCGCCGAAGAGATCTTCTTCTCCGAAAACCTAGCGATCAGAATTGTAAGAAACCTAGTGCAGGAAGTAAGTAACCCCTCACCTGCAGTATAAGTAGCTAATCGTATGTTTCTATATTCTTAGTTCAGCCATATGCAGAGTTAGAGCACACCAAGTGCTCGATAAAATGACTAGTACAGTTATATGCTACAGTGGACATTTTAATAGCTCAGTTAAATGCCATAAAAGCATTTTAAATAGCATACTTAGTCTTGCTTCAGTTTATATGGGACTACGGTCTAATGGGTGGGCTCCCATAGTCGCCTCTAGGTTCAGATAACCTAGCTCTAGGTTCAGATAACCTAGCTCTAGGTTCAGATAACCTAGTAAGAGCAAGATAAGATAAATTAGCTTATGAATCAATATTTTACTTTATTAGTGGCACTATGCTGGACTCTTAGTTGTCCTTGGGTTGGGCTCCCATAGTCGTCCCTAGGTTTAGATAACCTAGTAAACCCTACTAGATTCAGGACTAGCTACCTCGGGTCTAGTTAGGGATGCGCGCATAGCAAGTATAGTTGCCGGACCCATCAACAGCATGATTATTATTTTTATCTATTATGAAAATAGTTTTCAAAACTTCACAAATCAGTTATGTGAATACAGTACAGTTTCAGCATTAACCTAACATTAATTTTAGCTTAGCTTATGTATCAGTTTAGTTTTCTTGTTGATACAATAAATAGTTTATGTTTAGTAGTTGATTGCCATGACTTGTATGTCAATATGTCATGTTTTAGTATTTTAGTATGATTCTCATCATGTATATCAGCATAGCATCTTTTAAAAGCATGATTTCATCGAATGCATATTTTGTGAGATAGATGGTTCTTACTAAGCTCCCAAGCTTATAGTTTCCTTTTCCTTATACTGCACATAAAGGTAAAGGGAAGATGGATTAGCGGAAGCTGGAGGGCAATGCATCAAGATGTGTGTGAGAAGGAACTTGGAATAAAGACTCTTGGGGAGTAGCCCATCTAAAGATTTAGGGTGCGTTTGGTTTGCCCCATTTTCATTTTTATTTTCTGAAAAATGCGCATTTTTCGTTTTTCAGAAAATGACTTTTCCGCGTTTTTCGTTTTCTTAGAAAACGCTCTCTCATTTTCTTAAAAATGAATGTGGAAAACGCAAACCAAACGCGTTTTCCATTTTCTCAGAAAATGAAAACAGAAAATAACGTGGAAAACACAAACTTAGTATTTCTGTTTTTGGTTACTTTTCAACACTTTTAGGATGTTTAAGTGTTATGAATTGTGAAAGTATGCACTATGTTATGCTTATACCACTAGTTGTCTTGATGCTAGTTAGATAACTAGGAATGATGAAAGTAATGACATGCCTAGTAAGTTAGTAATGCTTTTAAGTTGATATAATTGTATTGTATGTGGATTAGTGGTGAAATGCAGTAGAAATCGCAGAAATCTCAGCCGATCGATTGGAGAGTCCTCAATCGATCAGCTGATCGATTGGAGAGTGATTTTCCGCGTACAGGGAGATGATGAATCGATCAGCTGATCGATTGGCCATGGATCGATTAGCCGATCGATCGGGAATTTAACTTCCGCGAACAAAGAGCTGCTGAATCTATCATCGGATCGATTGGCCAGACTGGATCGATCAGCCAATCGATTCAGATGGTTCTTCCATGCACAGAAGCACGTTGAATCGATTCGGGGATCGATTGACATGTTACAATCGATTGAGCCTCGACCTCAATCGATTGGGGAAGCCTGATTTCGGTTGGAAACCTCTGATTTCAGTTCCTTGACCATATGGAGAGATTAGATTCCTTTCATTAGTATATGTACAACAATGAAAAGGGTATTTTGAACATAAGTTACAGATTTTAATAGTCATTAGCAGAGTGAGATTTTAATTAGTTCAGTTTTTTTGCACACAATAGTTAGACAATGTAACCCCCGGCCTTACAGCTCAGTCAGTAGAAGGCGGGTCGTTACAGAGTGGTATCAGAGCAAGTTCAATACTTCCTCCACACACACATCAGCATTGAACCTGCAGCTTCCAAGTAAGAATATCTCTCACTTTATTTATGTTTCTTGCTTTCATGTTTATAGATAACTAAAGTATGTTCATATATGATAGCATCTAACAAGATAATAGTAGTTATGTAAACATGATTGTATTAGTGATGCATGTCCTCTATTTCCCTAGAAAATGGTATGAGGACGCCTAGCAAAAAGGGCACCAGCTACTGAGCCCCAGCATGAGACAGACAGCTCAGTGCCTCCCCCAGACCTTACAGAGGTAGTGCCTCAGTTACAGAAGCAACTAGCTGAATAGCAACAAGAGATAGCCACCCTAAGGGCTAATCAGCAGAACACTCCTACTGCCACCTCGGAACCCAACATAACAACCCCAGTAGTTACAGAGGTTCCACCAGTCCAACCTACAGCACCAGTAGCCCCAGCAGTGGGGGCAAGGAGAGAAGTCTATCTGATCCAGTGGCAGAAAATCAAGCCAGAGAACTTCTCAGGCACCAGTGAACCATGGGATGCCCAAGCCTGGTTCAAAATACTAGAGAGTACGATGGAGCTTCTGGACTGGCCAGAGTATGAAAAGGTGAAATGCGCCTCCTTCTGCCTGATAGGAGACGCACGTATGTGGTGGGAGAAGATTAAAGTGAAGCGCCCAGCAAACCAGATGACATGGGCTGACTTCGAAAGAGAATTCTTTGAGGAGTTCTTTCATATGCGGGTCACAAACCACCACTACGACGAGTTCACTGAATTTCGTCAGGGCGACCTTTCAGTTGAGGAGGTCGTGAAGAAATTCAACAGGCTGGCTCGTCTGTGCCCCGAACTAGTCAGCACCGAAAGAGAACGAGTCCGACTGATGCTCAAAATGCTAAGGCCAGAAATAGCACTGAACGTGGTCAGCAGCGTCCGTAGGCCGTAAACCACTGAAGAACTGGTAAGTAGTGCTCTGATCACCGAGCACTACCAAAACAACATCAAGCAGCAGAAGCAAGCCTTCTCAGAGTCCAAAGGCCAAGGAGGCACAAGTACTCAGAAATACCGTGGCCACAACTCTAACTGGAAAGGGAACTCCAGTCACAAACGTATATCAGGGAGTTACACAAAAGGAGGACCAGCTAGTAAACAACCTAGCTATCCCAAGTGCTCCACTTGTGGGAAATTCCACCCAGGAGTTTGTCGCAAGGGCATTCGAGGATGCTTCGAATGTGGCCAGAAAGGGCATATAGCTAAATAATGCCCAAACAAGACCAGCTTTCCCCCCACCACAGCCGATTCAGTACGGAGGTAACCCAGCACAGTTACACCAGATGCAGGCTGCTTTAGATGGTCCACACATCAGCCAGGGCCGACTAGAAGCCCCCTCAACCACGACGAACGCGAGAATCTACTCACTAACCAGAGAGGATGTAGCGAATGCCTCGACAGTTGTTACAGGTCAGATTAGTATTTTACAGCAAATGCAACTGTCTTATTCGATACTGGGGCAACCCATTCTTATATATCCAGGGCATTCGTCGAAAAGTTAGTAATAACTCCAGATGCACTTAGTGGTCAGTTTTTGACAACATTACCTTCAGGAGAAACCATGGCATCCACGCACTGGCTCCGAGCAGTGCCAGTCATTATAGCGGACAAAGAACTCTTTAGTGATCTTGTAGTGCTAGATATGGCTGACTATAATGTCATCTTGGGAATGGACTTCCTGATCAAGTATGGTGCCTCCATAGAGTGCCGTAAACAGAAAGTTGTATTCCAACCTGAAGCAGGAATGCAGTTTGGGTACATTGGAGAACCAAAGAGAAAGGCCAAGAAGTTTCTCTCAGCTCTGAAAGTACAGAAGTTACTGGATTCAGGATGTACAGGGTTCCTAGCACATGTAATCAATACCAGTCAGGACAAGGACCAAAAGCTAGAAGAGGTTAGAGTTGTATGTGACTAGCCAGTAGTCTTCCCTGAGGAGTTACCGGGCCTAGCACCAGATAGAGAGATTGAATTTGAGATAGAACTCATCCCCGGTACAAATCCCATCTCCAAAGCACCCTACCGCATGGCTCCAGCAGAACTGAAGGAACTTCAGGAGCAACTACAGGAGCTGCTTGACAAGGGTTTTGTATGCCCTAGTCACTCACCATGGGGAGCTCCTGTATTATTCGTGAAGAAGAAGGATGGGAGCATACGCTTGTGTATAGACTACCGGGCACTAAACCAAGTCACGATTAAGAACAGGTATCCTCTTCCCATGATAGATGACATGTTTGATCAACTAAAGGGAGCAACAATGTTCTCTAAAATAGACCTTAGATCGGGATATCACCAGGTGAGAGTTAAAGAAGGTGATATACCCAAGACAGCTTTCAGGACCAGATACGGACATTATGAGTTCGTAGTCATGCCCTTTGGCGTGACGAATACTCTAGCTACTTTCATGGACCTCATGAACAGAGTATTCAGAGAATACTTAGATAAGTTTGTTATCGTGTTCATCGACAACATCCTTATCTATTCCGAAACTCAGGAAGAACACGCAGAGCACCTGAAGATAGTACTGCAGACCCTTTAGCAGAACCAGCTGTATGCCAAGTTCACAAAATGTGAATTCTGGCTCGATCAGGTATCCTTTCTGGGTCACATCATCTCCAAGGATGGTATCATGGTAGATCCTAGTAAGATAGAGGCTGTGAGTAATTGGAAAAGACCTAAGAACGTCAGTGAAGTCAGAAGCTTTCTGGGATTAGCAGGCTATTACAGAAAATTTATAGAGGATTTCTCCAGGATAGCCTCCCCACTGACAGCTCTCACCAGGAAGAACAGGAAATTTCAGTGGACAGAGGACTGTGAGAACAGCTTCATCGAGCTTAAAAGAAAATTGACCAGTGCTCCCATTCTGACTCTGCCAAAAAACACAAACAACTTTGATATTTACAGTGATACCTCTAAATTGGGACTAGGAGCAGTACTGATGCAAAATGGCAAGGTGATCGCCTATGCCTCCAGACAACTCAAGGACTATGAGAGGAACTACCCTACTCATGACCTTGAGCTTGCAGCAGTTGTCTTCGCCCTCAAAATTTGGAGACACTACTTGTATGGAGCTCAGTGCAGAGTGTATACAGATCATCAGAGTCTAAAGTACTTCTTCATCCAGAAGGATCTGAATATGCGACAGCGCAGATGGCTCGAGATGGTCAAAAACTATGACATAGACATTCTCTACCACCCAGGAAAAGCCAATAAGGTGGCAGACACACTTAGCAGGAAGTCCAGTGTCACCTTATTATCCCTATCAGTTATGTCACCGCTCCTACAAAAGGAAATTACAGATTTCGGTCTCGAACTTATAGTTGGACAACTCTCTACTATGACATTAGCATCCACCCTGCTTGGTGACATCCATACAGCTCAGGATCAGGACCCTAAAATTCAGAAAATCAAGCAAGGGTTAGCAGAATCAGAAAGTGGAGAGTTCAGAGTATCTGATAGTGGGGTATTGTATTTTGGTGACAGACTATGCGTTCCGGATCAGGAGGAACTACGGAGGAAGATCCTAGACGAGGCTCACAGGACTCCTTATGCGATGCATCTTGGCTCCACCAAGATGTACCAAGACATAAAGAGACATTTTTGGTGGCCTGGGATGAAAAGATACATCGCTAGATATGTCAGTATCTGTCTGACCTGCCAGAGGGTCAAGGCAGAACACCAGAGACCAAGAGGAGTTCTACAGCCTATTCAAATTCTAGAATGGAAGTGGGAAGATATTTCCATGGATTTCATAGTGGGACTACCCAGAACCACGAATGGTTTCGATGCCATCTGGGTAATAGTCGACAGGTTGACTAAATCATCCCACTTCTTAGATATCAGGATATCCTACTCCATGGAGCAGCTAGCTCAATTGTATCTCAAGGAGATTGTCAGACTGCATGGAGTTCCACGGACCATCATTTTAGACAGAGACAGTAGATTCACGTCACACTTTTGGGAGTGTGTACAGTCAGCATTGAGCACCAGGTTAAAGTTTAGCACAACTTTCCATCCTCAGACAGATGGTCAGACGGAGCAAGTAAATCAGGTACTCGAAGATATGCTCCGAGCGTGTGCCCTAGACTTCAAGGGAAGTTGGTGCAAATATCTGTGTTTAGTAGAATTTGCATACAACAATAGCTATCAGGCCACTATCGGCATGGCACCCTACGAGGCTCTCTACGGGCGGAGGTGTAGATCTCCAATCTGCTGGTATGAAAGTGGTGAATAGAAAGAACTAGAACTTCAGACAGATCTAGTAGCAGATACCACAGCAGCTATACAGCAGATCCACCAGAGGATAGAGACTGCTCAGAGCCGCCAGAAAAGCTATGCTGATACACGGCGTCGACCCTTAGAGTTTTCAGTTGGGGATATAGTATTCCTTCGAGTGGCTCCCATGAAGGGAGTAATGCGTTTTGGGAAGAAGGGCAAATTAAGTCCCAGATATGTGGGACCATACCTTATCACCAGAAGAGTTGGCAAGGTAGCATATGAACTAGAGCTACCCCAGGAGATGTCAACTATCTATAACGTATTTCATGTCTCTATGCTGAAGAAACATATCCTAGATGCCACCCAAGTGATTGAGCCTCAGTCAGTACAAGTCCGCGAAGACTTCAGCTATGACAATTGGCCTATTCAGATAGTAGACCGAGTAGTTAAGAAATTGCAGAACAAGGAGGTACCATTAGTAAAAGTCATTTGGCAAAATCACACAATAAAAGAGACAACTTGGGAGACAGAAGCTAGTATGAGACAAAAGTACCTAGGGTTATTTTAAGTTCGAGGATGAACTTTTTATAAGGTATGGGGTATTGTAACGCCCAAAAATTCTCAAAATAAATATTAGAAATGTTCTATTATTTTTCTAGAATTTTAGAATATTTTTATGGAATTTTTGGAGTAGCAGAAGTAGCAAAATTAAATAAAAATGTAAAATAGCCTAAGCGGGAATTGAACCCGAGACCTATTAGACCCTACGATTTATAGATGACCTTAGTAACCAGGGGGCCCCAGCAGGGGTGTGCTGAAAGAAGAGGAGAGAAATTATATTTATGATCGAGTTGGGTTGTATTAATCACTTAATATAGATAGGGAATTTAAGTGAGAGTTTATTATTTCGGATCGACAACTCTCCCTCAAACCCTCACCCGACGCTGCTCTCTCTCTTCCTCACCCTCTCGGCGCACAAGCCCCAAGAGATCTAGGGTTCCATCCCTAGGGTCATAGGATCACCTTCCGGCGACGTCTCCAATACGAGGACGCTCCTCTCCGTGAGAAGAACGCGTAGACGTAAGAAGATCGCCGAAGAGATCTTCTTCTCCGGAAACCTAGCGATCAGAATTGTAAGAAACCTAGTGCAGGAAGTAAGTAACCCCTCACCTGCAGTATAAGTAGCTAATCGTATGTTTCTATATTCTTAGTTCAGCCATATGCAGAGTTAGAGCACACCAAGTGCTCGATAAAATGACTAGTACAGTTATATGCTACAGTGGGCATTTTAATAGCTCAGTTAAATGCCATAGAAGTATTTTAAATAACATACTTAGTCTTGCTTCAGTTTATATGGGACTACGGTCCAATGGGTGGGCTCCCATAGTCGCCTCTAGGTTCAGATAACCTAGCTCTAGGTTCAGATAACCTAGTAAGAGCAAGATAAGATAAATTAGCTTATGAATCTGTATTTTACTTTATCAATGGCACTGTGCTGGACTCTTAGTTGTCCTTGGGTTGGACTCCCATAGTCGTCCCTAGGTTTAGATAACCTAGTAAACCCTACTAGATTTGAGACTAGCTACCTCGGGTCTAGTTAGGGATGCGCGCATAGCAAGTATAGTTGTTGGGCCCATCAGCAGCATGATTATTATTTTTATCTATTATGAAAATAGTTTTCAAAACTTCACAAATCAGTTATGTGAATACAATACAGTTTCAGTATTAACCTAACATTAATTTTAGCTTAGCTTATGTATCAGTTTAGTTTTCTTGTTAATACAATAAATAGTTTATGTTTAGTAGTTGATTGCCATGACTTATATGTCAATATGCCATGTTTTAGTAGTTTATTATGATTCTCATCATGTATATCAGCATAGCATCTTTTAAAAGCATGATTTCATCGAATGCATGTTTTGTGAGGTAGATGGTTCTTACTAAGCTCCCAAGCTTATAGTTTCCTTTTCCTTATACTGCAGATAAAGGTAAAGGGAAGATGGATTAGCGGAGGCTGGAGGGCAATGCGTCAAGATGTGTGTGAGAAAGAACTTGGAATAAAGACTCTTAGGGAGTAGCTGTAAAATACCGAAAAAAATAGGCGAATATTAATAAGGGAATTTTCCGAAATTTTTGGAAATTTTTCAGGAATTTTTCGGAGCTCGTATGGACGAGTTTACGGGGATAAAAACAGGGTCCGGAAAAGCCTGATTAGGCTACCCTGTTTTAATGAGGAAAAGTTTTAATTTCTTTTTCCTTTTTCCTTTCCTTTTTCTTGTTTTTCGCCGTCCCGTTTTCTTTCTCCCTCGCGCACCCGAGCCATCTCGACGCCGCCCTTCCTTTCTCCTCCTTGCCCTAACCGCCGGCGGCGGTTACTCCTCCTCGAGCATACAACCCCTCCGCTGAGCCCTTCTTTTCATCTTCTTCATTTTTGTCTTTCTCCCGAGCCGAACTCCTCTTCCCACTGCTGCCAGCGACGGCAACCGCTGCTGTACAACGCCGCTCGTCTGTGAGTGCCGAAGCCGAAGTCTTCTTCTTCTCTTCTTCCAAGCGCCGGTGACGCTTGTGCGAACCGTGCCCTAGCCGAGCTTCCTCCTGCCGAGGCTGCGCCGTTGTCCCTTTTTCTGTGGAAATTCCCACGCCGCCGTCGGCCACAGGAAGCCCTAGTCGAGGTGTGGTGTGGAATTAGGGTTGTGGTATGACTTCGGTTATTGATTTCCAGTTCATGTTCTTCCTTGCTTCGGATCTAGTCATGGTATAAGAATTTGTCCTAGTTGCTTCATAGGTGAACGACAACAGGTGTCCCCGGCAGCCGCTGTGATTTCCGGCCACAATTTCCAGTAATATCCCTGGCTGTGATTTGAGGTAAGGTGTAGAGGAAGTCATTTCTTTTGTTACAGCGTACATAAAATTGGAGCTAGGAAAGGATAAGAAATGAGGAGTATAAAAATTTATTTAAATCTATGTTGTTATGAGTAAATGGAGTTGGGATATGTTATGGGTTTATTTGGGTTTGTCCTATTTTGTGTTAGGGATTTTTATTTAGCTATTTCATTGGGTATATGCTAAAAAAAAAATGTATGTATTAGGTGAGGTTTGATTGATTTAAAATCTAATGGAACGAATTAGGGTTTAAGAAGCTAACCCTAGTTGGTCGAGGTTTATGGATTAGGGTTTTGCCCTAAATTAGTGTAAGAGATTTTATTTAGCTATTTATATGATTGAAGCTAAATAAAATATATTTCTATTAGTGACACAGGACTTTGACGCGAGACGAGTATCTCGGAGTCAGATTTGGACCATTTTATCGGAGGCGAGTACTTTTGACTTATGTCATTTGATATACATAGTAGTGAATATAACAAGTTGCATTAATTATGTTCTTATTTATTCCGGTTAATCACTACCCAATAATTGTTACATGATTGATTGATTGTTTGTTTTTCATCTCATGTATTCCTTACCTATTGATACATGCTTATAGGGGTAGTGATATACCATGCTTCACCATGTTCAGGACCTAGGTTTTTATACCTTCTGTGTACCTGTGATTTGATTTGATTCGTTGACCTATGGTGCACTTTTATATACACATGGATTAGGTCAGGATATTTTGTTGTTAGTGTCATGCACCATTTGCATGATTGCATGCTGTGCGATAGTCCGCTCCATTATTGTGAGCACATCGCCAGTTACATGGATCTGCACACACCACCACTCATGGGTTAGTGGTCGATTCCGGCTGAGTGTGTTGCAGCAGGGACTCTGTTAGGCACCGTTGGTCCGCTCATGGGTAGTGTGACACAACGTGTTATCCGGCAGGGATTCCTCCCCGTCATCGTGTATCGGGAGTTGAGAGCATTGCGCTCCCCCATTTATGATTTGGGGTAGGAGGATAGGTGTACTCCGACAGCATCCCGTCCACTCGGTCACTCATCAGGAGTAGTGACGACAGAGTGCACGGTTGTCACAACCCTACCCACTCGGCCTCACTATTGTATGAGATGATCGACTGGCGTCAGGGGTGACCAGGACGCATCATTGGCATCATATGCATGATGCATTTATTGCTTGTGTTTGTGTTTGCTGCATTGATATGCTGCATATTGTTTGGATACCTATGTTTGACATGCATACAGGATTTCCATATCTCTCGGACTGCTTGTCTTTATACCCAGGTCCTGGTTAGTACAGTATTCTCCTGTTTACTTCAGTTTGCATTTACCTTTATTACATCAGGAGACTGTACGCATGATTAGTGCTAGGTGTTATTTCCTTACTTTGTATATCAGTTGTACCTGCTGAGTGTTGGACTCACCCCGCCTCCATTGTTGTTATTTTTTTTCAGGTTGATGCTGTCGGGAGAGAGTTCCAGTCGCTAGTCCCCTGCAGACCTCGAGGATATATTATTGGACTTTTGGTTTTTCTTACATAGACTATGCTAAATTTATTTTAGATTCTGTTCTTGTTTGTTGATACTTGGACATTGTATGGATTTTGTGATGTCGATGGATTTGGGTGTTGGATTTGCTTTTACTACATGCCTGCTTAGATGGCAGAAGAGGTAAGTTGATTTTATTGTCGGATTTGAGCTTTACGAGTGTAGTGGAGTAGGGTTGTTTTCGAGTCATGATATTACTGATCTGTGTACTTATATATAAACTGCGTGGATGTATGTGTGGTTGCATTTTATTGTTTTTATTATTCCAACCGCCTGTGGCTGAGGTATATGAGGATGTAGAAAAGTTTCAGATTGTCCACCATATAGGGGAGATGCTGTCGAAATTTTCTCGGACAGAGACTCCTCTAGGGCGTGACAGTAGCCCATCTAAAGACTTAGTATTTCTATTTTTGGTTACTTTTCAAGACTTTTAGGATGTTTAAGTGTCATGAATTGTGAAAGTATGCACTATGTTATGCTTAGACCACTAGTTGTCTTGATGTTAGTTAGATAACTAGGAATGATGAATGTAATGACATGCCTAGTAAGTTAGTAATGCTTTTAAGTTGATACAATTGTATTGTATGTGGATTAATGGTGAAATGCAGCAGAAATCGCAGAAATCAGAGCTCCAATCGATTAGCCGATCGATTGGAGAGTTCTCAATCGATCAGCTGATCGATTGGGGAGTGCTTTTCCGCGTACAGAGAGCTGATGAATCGATCAGCTGATCGATTGGCCATGGATCGATCAGTCGATCGATCAGGAGTTTAACTTCCGCCAACAGAGAGCTGCTGAATCTATCATCGGATCGATTGGCTAGACTGGATCGATCAGCTAATCGATTCAGATGGTTCTTCCGTGCACATAAGCACGTTGAATCGATTCGGGATCGATTGACATGTTTCAATCGATTGAGCCTCGACCTCAATCGATTGGGGAAGCCTGATTTCGGATGGAAACCTCTGATTTCAGTTCCTTGACCATATGGAGAGATTAGATTCCTTTCATTAGTATATGTACAACAATGAAAAGGGTATTTTGAACATAAGTTACATATTTTAATAGTCATTAGCAGAGTGAGATTTTAATTAGTTCAGTTTTTTCCGCACACAATAGTTAGACAATGTAACCCCCGGCTTTACAGCTCAGTCAGTAGAAGGCGGGTCGTTACATGCTCTCACTGAATTATAGAGCTTTTATAGAATCAAGTCATGGATGTGGTCAAACCACACTACTAGATTCATACCAATTAGCTATAATTCTCGCGGGACAAGATCCACATCATACTATGCCTTGAGTTAGCTTTGACTAAATCGCCCAAGACTTAGTATGATCGGCAGATAACTAATTATCAATTACATCTTTATGCAACTCTTGTTTATAGGATCAAGATAAATGTGATCTTTATCCTATCTTCCCAACCGTTGGAAAATGCCTATAGTTTTACCCGATCCAATTGAGTTAACTGGTTATACTCAATCTAATTGAGTTTGTTCTCACCCAAGTTTTGATAGGCGGGACCAAAATTGTCCCTCCGCACCCTACCAAGATAATATGCGTTGCTCTGCTTTGGCAGATTCAACAACAACAAATGATCGAGGTAGTGATGGGTATCAAAACTTGGAAGGCATTTCGAGTTGACTTGATTAAGATCTAATCTAATCATGAATGTGTATCATATACGCATTAAGGAACTAATTACCCTACCTTAGCATGCATCACATACACACAAGCAATGAACATATATATATATATATATATATATATATATATATATATATATATATATATATATATATATATATATACTGATACTGATTAATCAATTTGTGATGAGGTCATGATCCTACTACGATCTTCTCAAGACAATGAAAAGATTGGATGGTCAACCTAGGGTCAACGACTTCTTCAAGCACCTCCTTTTGACCGCCATGTGTTGACAGCACCCTCCTCGTAACTCCTTGAGTGGACCTTCCACCGCCTCATTTTGTACATTACAAATATGAAACTTGAGTTACATTCGAGTCTAAAATCTATTTACAATAGGAACATAATAAGGGAGGCACGACGCGTAGGTCGCATATCATATACAACACGCATAATACAAAAATGGCACGTAGGCCATATTATGAATTACAACACAATTTTAACTAATCACATTGGAGTTTTTGGGCCATGACCATCACAATATTATACATAATTCTAAATTATATATTTTACATAAATTTCTATAATTTTACTACTATTTTATCAATTTTATGAGTCACAACTCCTCGACGGTCCCGTTTAGCGATTTTCGGGCGCGATCGCGAGACAATGCCCCTTGCAGGATTAGGGGCAACGCCCCTTCTTGCGAAATGAATATCGCGAGTGTTCCAAACTGATCTAATAGCGCCTTAAGTCACTGTCCCAAAAAAAATAATTTTGTTTGGGCGAGACCTTGCCATTTCGGAAGGTTTTTCTCGATATTTGAAGCCTACAAGTGTCCAAGCACTTGTTGCTTCATCTCTACAAGAAAAATACTCATAAAATCTATAAAAGTAGAAAAATTACAGAAACTTACAGATCTGAAATATTTTCGTAATAACAAATACAAACATGTACAAGCTTCGCACGTGGCTCTGATACCATTGTTAGCAATTTTGAGCCGCAAAAACCACTTTTTGCATTGCGGAAACCTTGAAGCTAGCCACGGATCCGTGTGAAGATAAATAAAAATATTCATGTACATGTTTGTCTACACTAGATCTACCTTAGATCTACATGAAAAGAAGTATTACCCTTGTAGCGATGCCCTTCACTTATCTCGCTCGTCCAAATGGTTGCCGGATCTCGTAGAGTGTCAAGTGTACACTCCTCTACACGAATCCACATGGACAAAAGGTGGAGAAAACCACTTAGAGTGTGCTAGCACTCTTGAGAGGTTTCGACAATGGAGGAGAGGGAGAGAACAAGAAGAGAGGAGGAAGAAGAAGCCTTGAATTGCCTTGATTCAATGTGGTCGGCCACTTATTAGAGCTCTTATATCTCCATGTAATACCAAGAGTCATGGCTCTTGGTCTTCCTCATGAGGTGGCGCACAATGATGTAGCCTTGATGATGTGGAACATCATCATTGGCCGGCCCATGCCAAGTCACAATGAGGTGACATTTAGTCAAGTCAAACTTGACCCTTCATCTTCCCTCTCAAGTCAAGTCAACTTGACCTTTTATCTCCCATTGTTGATCAAATCTAATCTTTGGTTCAAATCAATTTAATTTAATGAATTTCTATTCATTGGTTTAAATTGATTCAATGAATCATAGTCTAAATTAGACTCATTCGACACATGAATCAAATTGAGTGCAACTCAATTAGTCTAATCTGGATTACTCTTAATCCAATTTGGTTCATCACATGCACCTAATCCTCTTGGTCCATCATATGAACCTAATCTCCATCTAACTACCCTTTGTGTGTGACCATATAGGTTCTTATAACGTTGGCAATGCTCCTAAACCCATTTAGAAACATAAGTAATAAGCGGTATCTAGCAACACATCATTACTACCCAAGTTACAAGAATGTTGATGTAACAACCCAAATTTCCCTATTTCGAGTTCTAAATATCCTTAAAAATATTTGAAAATGCTTTTAAAATATTCTAGAGATTTTTAGAGTATTTTTATGTAATTTTTGGAGGTCGTTTGGTATTTTTACTAAACGAAGGAAGTTTCGACAAAAAAATGTCCAAGCCGAGAATTGAACCCATGACCTTTGACTCGGTCAAAACCCGACTGACCAGGTGGGCAAACGGATTTTTCTGTTTAGAAAAGGTAGAGAATTTATTTAAGATAGTTAACAGAATATTGGATTATAAAAGGGATAAGTTGATCTTGGATTTGTCTGTTTAGAAAAGGTAGCGAATTTATTTAAGATAGTTAACAGAATATTATAAAAGGGATAAGTTGATGTTGGATTTGTCTGTTTAGAAAAGGTAGCGAATTTATTTAAGATAGTTAGCAGAATATTGGATTATAAAAGGGATAAGTTGATGTTAGATTTGTCTGTTTAGAAAAGGTAGCGAATTTATTTAAGATAATTAACAGAATATTGGATTATAAAAGGGATAAGTTGATTTTGGATTTGTCTGTTTAGAAAAGATAACGAATTTATTTAAGGAGTTAACAGAAATATTAAGTTATAAAAATGATAAGTTGATGCTCTGTTTTTCCGTGACTTAAACCATCCTCTCCTTCTCTTCTGCGTACGATGGCGAAGCTCGGGCAGAAAACGAAAGGGAGTTAGGGCATCATCTCCGACGGCCGACTAAGGTCCTAGAAGCCCTTTTTGTTCGGTTGCGAGTCCAAGAATCAAGGTAAGTGCTTCTCACCTGCAGTGGGAGTAGTTTCGGACCTTTGTTCTTCTTGAATTCGAAGCATGAGAAGCGCTTATAGTGTAGATTTTCAATTAAGCCTATAGTGCAGATTTTAATTAAGCTTATAGTGCAGATTTTTAATTAAGCCTATAGTGCAGATTTTAATTAAGCTTATAGTGCAGATTTTTATGTAGGCTTATAGTGCAGATTTTAATTAAGCTTGTAGTGCAGATTTTTAATTAAGCCTATAGTGCAGATTTTAATTAATCTTATAGTGCAGATTTTTATGTAGGCTTATAGTGCAGATTTTAATTAAGCTTATAATGCAGATTTTTATGAAAGCTTATAGTGCAGATTTTAATTAAGCTTATAGTGCAGATTTTAATTAAGCTTATAGTGCAGATTTTAATTAAGCTTATAGTGCAGATTTTTAATTAAGCTTATAGTGCAGATTTTTGTTAAGCATTAGTGTGCAGAATTTTAGTAAGCTTACAAGTGCAGATTTTATTAAGATTATAATGCAGATTTTTAATAAGCTTGAATGCAGATTTTGATTAAGCTTATATGCAGATTTTTGTTTAAACATTTCAGTTTTTAAAGAAGCATTCTTTTATTAGAAGTATTAACAAGTATAAGAAAGATAAAGAAAAGAAAGAAAAGGCCAAGGCCTTAAGTAGATCCTAAAGTCAAGACTTTAGGGATTTTGGCACACAAGATGCTAAAGAAAATGCCGAGACATTATATATTAGAAGTATTAAAAGATAACAAGTATTTTACTTTTATCAGTGGCACTGTACTGGACTCTCAATTGTCCTTGGGTTGAGCTCCCATAGTCGTCCCTAGGTTTAGATAACCTAGTAGTAACGGCACGACCGACGGTCGACGGTCGACGACCCGAGGGTCGCCAAATGGGCCGCCAAATGGGTCGCCAAATGGGCCGCCAAATGGGTCAGGTCGTTACAATAGTAAACCCTACTAGATTCGGGACCAGCTATCTCGGGTCTAGTTAGGGATACGCGCATAGCAAGTACAGTTGTCGGGCCCAAGAAGAAAGTTGATTATTATTTTGAAGTATTATATGTATAAGTTTTTGAACAAGTAAAGTAAGTTTTACATCAGTATAAAAGTATTAAAGAAGAAGTTTTTAAACAAGTGAAATAAAAGAATAAGTTTAGAACAAATGAAATAAGTTTCATTTTGTTTTAAAAACAACAAGTTGAGTTTTCTTTTATGCTAGCATGTTATTTAGATTAGCTTACTGTTCTTTGCTATTAGAAGAGCATGAGTAGCTTTACATGTTTAGCATTTCAGTATGTTTGTTTCTTTTACTAGTAGATGAGTATGAGTAGTTTCCCTTTTGAGCATTCAGTTTTAGTTTTCAGTATATGTACATGCATATCGAGATTTTGTGAGTTAGATAGCGCTTACTAAGCAATTTTGCTTATAGATGCATTTCCTCTTACTGCAGATACAGGAAAAGAAAAGTTATAGCAAAGGAAGGCGACAAGGAGGTGCGGATGCATGTGTGATGCCTGGACTATAGAAGCCTTGGGATTTAGCATAAGATTTTATTAAGATTGACATTTATTAAGAATGTATTAGATGAGTCATTTAGTCTTCCGCTGCTAGTTAATTGTATGTTTTAAGTTTTTAAGAGTTTATGTATTGATCTTTACATGTGAACAACTCTAATTAAGTAAAGTTAGTAGTCCAATAGCGCTCCGCCCTCACAGTCCAGTAGTGAGGAGGGTGGGGCGTTACAGTTGAGATCCAACATCACTATTGTGACTACTAATTGTGACTCTCACAATATGTGACAATGCCCTTCTATCCTTGACATCTAAATTGATCAATTGAGGCATAGACCGTGTCATCCTCTAATCAATTTATGTCTTGAACTCCAAGTAGACTCACTCTAATCAAATGAGTTCAATATCTCATATTGACTTATTTGGGAATGACCATGCACTTAGTGGTCTCACTCTATCAAGAATCATGATGTCACTCGCGTCATATAGGAGGGATAGATCCCATCTACATCACTCACATCCCTTCGCATAATTTGTTACATACCCAGTGGTCGCTTTTATAGTCCACCCATTTATGGGTAACGTTTGACGAAGCTAAAGTATGCAACTCCTTATGTAGGGAACCATGGTGACTTCAGGTCCAAGAACTGATAGTCATACTAATAGTCACATGAGAAAGTATATGACACTCATATAATGATCCATGATACTTTCTCATGGCGGGTCATCCAGTATACATTCTTCAATGCATACTCATGTGTCAACTTGATATCTAATATCCATGACTTGTGAGATCAAGTCATCTAGTTGACCTACATGCTAGTCTCATCGTATTAACATTGTCCCTAAATGATAATACTTGACTAGGAATAATTAAGAGTAGTGTTCTCTATATCATCTCATTATCAATTCAACCAATCGATTGATATAGATAAGAACCTTCTACTCAAGGACGCTATTATACTTAGTTATTTGGCACCAATACAAGTAAGTATAATAACCATAAAGAAATATCTTTATAAATATATATAGGAATATGATACATCGAGTCCATACAATAATCATCACATGATCGGCTCTAGGGCTCTCACTAACACCTAGATGAACCTATAAAAAGATATGTCAACGAGAACCTTCAGTACATCATTCTCTATGACTTTCATTCTTGTGTGCTGCTATGAAAAGCTCTCCATGACACCGAAACATTCCTCCGACAATAGCGCTCAAGTCTACATCCTTTGCAAGTTGTTGGTATAATTGTTTGCTAATTTTTATTTCATTAATTGTAATCGGTGGGTTTTGTAATTGACAAATCTTTAGTGGATTCCCCAACAAAATTACTCAATGAGTGCATGCCTGGACTAGCAGTCATTGGGCAGTAAACCAAGTAAAAATAAAGTGTTAGTATTACTTTCTTTGGTCTTTTCTTAATTCTATTTCCATTGTGTTTTCTCGATTGTTTTACAAAAAAGTAAAAAAGTGACTCACGCTATTGACCCCTCCCCCTCTAGCACATTTTTTAATCCTATAATGAGATGTTAGGAGGATAAACAAAACTTAATATGTTGATTTAGTACATCTTTTTGAGTTTTAGTTTCATCAAAATACATGGATTTGTTGAAGTCTGATAATGGGAAAAGCTAATGTGCAAGTGATGTGCATTTAATCCAAAATTGTGCTTAGATTTTTTTTTTGAAAATCATTTCAAATTCATTTTGGAAAACCTTGGTGAAGTCCATTTATTGATAGAAATCATCATTGATTAGTTAAATAATAAATTAGAGTGAAACATTGAAGTTTTTAATGATATATAAGTTCATATCAATCTTTAAAAATAGGATATATTATCATAGAAATCTATTTTTTGCTAATAGTATATGACATAAGTAATGTCCGCATAAAATTTTGTGATTTTTCAAAAATCATAGAATTAGTTATAAGTTTCTAAAATTGGATTTGAATTTGAATTCAGAAATCAAAAACCTCAATCGATTCGGCACTATGCCCAATTGATTGAGACATGATGTAATTAGTTGGAAGCTAACTCCAATAGATTAAGTTATACTGAAATCAATCAATTGACATGACTATTTTTAGTGATTTCAGTCCATTAAACCATATTTAATCAAATTAAGTATTCCTAACCCTATGAAATACTTTAATAAGTAATTAAGGGTAATTTTCTTAATAAAAATAATAAAGAAATGGTTAAAGAGGATATTTAGATTCAAGGTTGAATCTTTAACCTCACAACTTCAATTTTAGAATTTTCTAAAGATTTAGAAACTCTAAATCATTCTTGATGCAATGTAGAAATTGGATCATACTTTGAGGGGGAGATCCTCCTTAAAGGCATGATTGTTTTTTGAATGAAAGGACAATGGAAAATTGAGAATCTTCATTGTGATATATACATGCTTAAGGTTGAATATAAGATACAATGAAAGGTATGAGACTATCATTGGGTTCTTTTGAACAAATTAACTCTTGAGAAGAGTTTTTAATGTGTGCTAAAGAGGGAGAATGTAGGGTTTAAGTTAGAAAATCCTTATTCATGCTTTGGCATGGGATGAAGATGAAAGTTTGGACCAATGAGTTTTCCTAACTTAAATATATTGTTAAATATAAAAAATGAGAAGATTATTGGTGTAATCATCCTCAGGTCAAGGTTGACCAGTTTGACTAAACTTAAGTTGGCTCGAACTTGAGTTTCAATGTTTGATAATATGTGAGACAAGTAGGTCAAAGGGTGATTGAATACTTATCTGGGAAAGTTCTAGTTAGAAGTTAGGCAATGAGAAATCCTAACTGGAGGTTAGGCAACGGGAAGTCTTAAATGGAGGTTAGGCAATGAAAAGTCCTAACGAGAGGTTAGACAATGGAAAGTTCAAATGGGTTAAGGAGGATCGTACGCTGGTAAAAGAAAGTCCTAACTATAGTTAGACACGGGAAAGTCCTTGTTAGATTTTTCGGGCCGTGAAAACCGCTTTTCGCGTCGCGGAAACCCCGAATCACCTAAAGCCGTAGATCCGTGCAAGGAAAAAAACCGAATGAAGTACGAGTACGAGTTTCAAAATTTTAGATCTACTCTTAGATCTATGTGTTGAGAACTTTTACCTTTGAAGCGTGCCCTCGCAAATCCCGCTCGTCCAACGGTACGCCGGATCTCGAGAGTGTCAACGTAGACACTCCTCTAATGATATCCACACGAACAAGGAGTGTTTCTCACACTCAAAGGATGGAGAAGAGAGACCCCAAGTGTGCTAGCACTTTCTAGGGCTCTCGGATGGAATGGAAGGAGAAAGGAGATCAAAGAAGAGAGGATAAAAACCAAGAACACTCTTCTATGTGACCTTCACTTACCCTTTCTACTTTTGGGAACTCAAATCACCCTCTCCACTCTTGGAACCTCACGGCAACAGCACCATGGAGAGAAGAGAGACCACCCAAGGAGGAAGAAGAAGGAGTTAATCACCATTAAAATGAAAAACATCAATTCCCTTCATTTTGAGTGGCCGGCCACAATGAGAGTAATTACTCTCATTATGTGGCCGACCACATTAAAACAAAGAAGGAAGTGTAACTTCCATTAGGTGGCATAATCATGTATTAACTATGATGATGTGGCACATCCTCATTGGCCACTTAATGCCAAGTCACACATATGATGTGGCAAAGTCAAGTCAAACTTGACTCTTCCTCTTCCTCTCAAGTCAAGTCAAACTTGACTTAATCTCTCTCATGGTTGATCTAATCCAATCATTTAATTCCAGCCAATTTAATATAATGAATCTAATTCATTTAATTAAATTGATTCAATGAATCATAATCTAAATTAGATTCATTGAACACATGAATCAACTTGAGTCTAACTCAAGCTAGCCCAATTTGGATTACTCTTAATCCAATTTAATTCATGAAATGAATCTAATCCTCTTGGTTCATCATATGAACCTAATCTCCATCCACTTGTTCTTTGTGTGTGACCCAATAGGTTCTTGTAACGTTGGCAATGTTCCTAAACTCCTTTAGAAACATAAGCAATGAGCGGCATCTAACAATACATCATTGCTACCCAAGTTACAAGAATGTTGAGATCTAACATCACCTTGTGACTACTAATTGTGACTCCTCACAATATGTGACATTGTCCTTCTATCCTAGACATCTAGATTGATCAATGTGAGGCGTAGACCGTGTCATCCTCTAATCAATCTAAATCTTGAACTGCAAGTAGACTCACTCAATCAAATGAGTTCAACATCTAATGTTGACTCATTTGGGCATGGCCATGCACTTCGTGGTCTAACTCTATCAAGAATATTGATGTCGCTCCCGTCATATGGGAGGGATAGATCCCATCTACATCACTCACATCCCTCTGCATAATTCGTTATATACCCAGTAATCGCCTTTATAGTCCACCCAGTTACGGGTGACGTTTGACGAAACCAAAGTACATAACTCCTTATGTAGGGATCCATGGTGACTTCAGGTCTAAGGACTAATAGTCATACTAATAGCCACATGAGAAAGTATATGACACTCATATAACGATCCATGATACTTTCTCATGGCGGGTCATTCAATATACATTCTCTAATGCATACCCATGTGTCAGCTTGATATCTCTATATCCATGACTTATGAGATCAAGTCATCGAGCTGACCTACATGCTAGTCTTATTGTATTAACATTGTCCTTGAATGTTAATACTCGACTAGGAATGATTTAGAGTAGTGTTCCCTATATCATCTCACTATCGATTCAACTAATCGATTGATATAGCTATGAACCTTCTACTCAAGGACGCTATTATACTTAGTCTATTTGGCACTAATACAAATAAGTATAATAACCAAAATCTAAATGCCTTTATTGATATACAAGAATATGATACAATGAGTCCATACAATCATCAAATGATTGGCTCTAGGGCTCTAACTAACAGTCCTAACTGAGGTTAGGCAAGGTGGAAGTTTACTAAGTGGCTAGTCTTAATTGGAGGTTAGGTAAGAAGAAAATTCAAGTGGGTCAAAAAGAACAACACTTGGTGTCGGAAGTCCAACGGAAGGTTGACAAAGAGAAAGTCTAAGTGAGTCAAGGGTTGACCGAACACTTGGTGGACAAGTCCCAATGAGTTATGGTTGACCGAATGTTAGGCAAGGGAGCCCTAAACTTGGATTTCAATGTTTAGGGCTGGGCAATTGATTAGCTCAAGGTCAATCGATTAGGCAGAGTGCCTAATCGATTGGGAGTGTTTTGCAAAAACATAGTGAGGGCTAGAATCGATAGTCCAATCGATTGGACAAAGTTTCTTGCGAAAGATTTATGAGAGAACATAGGCTTGGTGAATTGATTGAGGCAATCGATTCAACCTTTCCCAATCAATTAGGCTAATCAATTAGGGCATTTGTCATAAGAGAACAGAGAGCTTGAGAATCACTACAAAAAAACACAACTTTGGGGATAAAAGTTTGGAACGAAAAAAATTCGTCCCAAAATTGGGACAAATTTAGGGTCGAAAATAAATTTCGACCCAAATAACCAACAAAACCTGCAACAAAAAAATTTCGTTTCAAGTTTGCAACATAAAAAAAATTTATTGCTAAATTCGTCCCCAAATCTGGAACGAATTAAGAATTTGTCCCAAATTTAGGGACAAATCCTGGATTCGTCCCAGATTTGGGAACGAATCAAGGATTCGTCCCAAATTCTGGGACGAATCCAGGATTTGTCCCAAATTCTGGGACGAATCCAGGATTCGTCCCAAAATTGAAAATATTTTTAAATAAATAAAATCAAACACCTAAGGCTTAAATATGGACCTAGAGACATCGGAATTTGATAAAACAAGTTTCTATGCATTCGTATCATTGAGCTGATCATAAATATGTCATCATCCATAATTTTTAATTAATATTTTCAGTGATTTAAATTTTTAACACCAAATTAGGTCAAATTGGGATTAAAAAAATTCCAAAAAATATATATTTGGTAAAAAAATATTTTTATTGATAGATTTATGATTAGGACAATGATACGAGCGCATAGAAATTTGTTTCATCAAATTCCAATGTCTCTAGGTCCGTATTTAAGGCGTCCAATTTTTTTTTTTTTTAAATAATTAAATTTTTGGGACGAATCTAGAGATTCATCCCAAAATTTGGGACGAATCCAGAGATTCGTCCCAAAATTGAAAATATTTTTAAATAAATAATATCAAATACCTAAGCCTTAAATATGGACCTAGAGACATCGGAATTTGATGAAACAAGTTTTTATGCGTCCGTATCATTGAGCTGATCGTAAATACGTCATCATCCATAATTTTTAATTAATATTTTCAGTGATTAAAATTTTTAACACCAAATTAGGTCAAATTAAGATTAAAATATTCCAATATATATATATATATATATATATATTTGATAAAAAATATTTTTATTGAAAGATTTACGATCAGGACAACGATACGAATGCATAGAAACTTGTTTCATCAAATTCCAATGTCTCTAGGTAGATGTTTTTTAAAACATATATAGGTTGATACTAACTAAAAAGGTGTTGTGTAGTGAACGGTTGTAAATTAGTGTCCGAAAGCTTAAATATGGACCTAGAGACATCAGAATTTAATGAAACAAGTTTCTATGCATCCGTATCGTTGAGCTGATCGAAAATATGTCATCATCCATAATTTTTAATTATTATTTTTAGTGATTTGAATTTTTAACACCAAATTAGGTCAAATTGGGATTAAAAAATTACAAAAATATATATATTGGGTAAAAAATATTTTTATTGATAGATTTACGATTAGGACAATGATACAAGCACATAGAAACTTGTTTCATCAAATTCCGATCTCTCTAGGTCCGTATTTAAGGCGTCCAATTTTGTTTTGTTTTTTTTAAATAATTAAATTTTTGGGACGAATCTCTGGATTCGTCCCAAAACTAAAAATATTTTTAAATAAATAAAATCAAACACCTAAGGCTTAAATATTTACCTAGAGACATCGGAATTTGATGAAATAAGTTTCTATGCGTCCGTATCGTTGAGCTGATCGTAAATACGTCATCATCCATAATTTTTAATTAATATTTTCAGTGATTTAAATTTTTAACACCAAATTAGGTCAAATTGGGATTAAAAAATTCCAAAAATATATATATATTTGGTAAAAATATTTTTATTGATAGATTTACGATCAGGACAACGATACGAGCACATAGAAACTTGTTTCATCAAATTCTGATGTCTCTAGGTCCGTATTTAAGGCGTCCAATTTTGTTTGTTTTTTTAAATAATTAAATTTTTGGGACGAATCTCTGGATTCGTCCCAAAATTTGGGACGAATTCCTGGATTCATCCCAAATTTTAGGACGAATCCAGGATTCGTCCCAAAACTGAAAATATTTTTAAATAAATAAAATCAAATACCTAAGGCTTAAATATGGACCTAGAGACATCGGAATTTGATGAAACAAGTTTCTATACATCTGTATCGTTGAGCTGATCGTAAATATGTCATCATCCATAATTTTTAATTAATATTTTCAGTGATTTAAATTTTTAACACCAAATTAGGTCAAATAGGATTAAAAAATTCCAAAAATATATATATTTGGTAAAAAATATTTTTATTGATAGATTTATGATCAAGACAATGATACGAGCACATAAAAACTTATTTCATCAAATTCTGATGTCTCTAGGTCCGTATTTAAGACGTCAAATTTTGTTTTGTTTTTTTTAAATAATTAAATTTTTGGGACGAATCTCTGGATTGGTCCCAAAATTTGGGACGAATCCAGAGATTCATCCCAAACTTTGGGACGAATTCCTGGATTCATCCCAAAATTTGGGGCGAATCCAGGATTCGTCCCAAAACTGAAAATATTTTTAAATAAATAATATCAAACACCTAAGGCTTAAATATGGACCTAGAGACATCAGAATTTGATGAAACAAGTTTCTATGCATCTGTATCGTTGAGCTGATCGTAAATACGTCATCATCCATAATTTTTAATTAATATTTTCAGTGATTAAAATTTTTAACTCCAAATTAGGTCAAATTAGGATTAAAATATTCCAAAAATATATATATTTGGTAAAAAATATTTTTATTGAAAGATTTACGATCAGGACAACGATACAAACGCATAGAAACTTGTTTCATCAAATTCCAATGTCTCTAGGTAGATATTTTTTAAAACATATATACGTTGATACTAACTAAAAAGGTGTTGTGTAGTGAACGGTTGTAAATTAGTGTCCTAAAACTTAAATATGGACCTAGAGACATTGGAATTTGATGAAACAAGTTTCTATGCATCTGTATTGTTGAGCTGATCATAAATACATCATCATCCATAATTTTTAATTATTATTTTTAGTGATTTGAATTTTTAACACCAAATTAGGTCAAATTGAGATTAAAAATTCCAAAAATATATATATTTGGTAAAAAATATTTTTAATGATAGATTTACGATCATGACAATGATACGAGCACATAGAAACTTGTTTCATCAAATTCCGATGTCTCTAGATCCATATTTAAGGCGTCCAATTTTGTTTTGTTTTTTTTTTAATAATTAAATTTTTGGGACGAATCTCTGGATTTGTTCCAAAATTTGGGACGAATCCAGAAATTCGTCCCAAAACTGAAAATATTTTTAAATAAATAAAATCAAACACCTAAGACTTAAATATGGACCTAGAGACATCGAAATTTGATGAAACAAGTTTCTATGCGTCCGTATCGTTGAGCTGATCGTAAATACGTCATCATCCATAATTTTTAATTAATATTTTCAGTGATTTAAATTTTTAACACCAAATTAGGTCAAATTGGGATTAAAAAGTTCCAAAAATATATATATTTGGTAAAAAGTATTTTTATTGATAGATTTACGATCAGGACAACGATACGAGCACATAAAAACTTGTTTCATCAAATTTCGATGTCTTTAGATCCGTATTTAAGGTGTCCAATTTTGTTTTGTTTTTTTTTTAAATAATTAAATTTTTGGGACGAATCCAGGATTCGTCCCAAAACTGAAAATATTTTTAAATAAATAAAATCAAACACCTAAGGCTTAAATATGGACCTAGAGACATCAGAATTTGACGAAACAAGTTTCTATGCGTCTGTACCGTTGAGCTGATCATAAATACGTCATCATCCATAATTTTTAATTAATATTTTCAGTGATTTAAATTTTTAATACTAAATTAGGTCAAATTGTGATTAAAAAATTCCAAAAATATGTATATTTGGTAAAAAAATATTTTTACTGATAGATTTACTATCAGGACAACGATACGAGCACATAGAAACTTGTTTCATCAAATTCCGATGTCTCTAGGTCCGTATTTAAGGCGTCCAATTTTGTTTTGTTTTTTTTTAAATAAATAAATTTTTGGGATGAATCTCTGGATTCGTCCCAAATTTTGGGACGAATCCAGAGATTCGTCCCAAACTTTGGGACTAATTCTTGCATTCGTCCCAAATTTGGGACGTATCCAGGATTCATCCCAAAACTGAAAATATTTTTAAATAAATAATATCAAACACCTAAGACTTAAATATGGACCTAGAGACATCGAAATTTGATAAAACAAGTTTCTATGCATCCGTATGATTGAGATGATCGTAAATACATCATCATCCATAATTTTTAATTAATATTTTCAGTGATTTAAATTTTTAACACCAAATTAGGACAAATTAGGATTAAAATATTCCAAATATATATATATTTTGTAAAAAAAAAACATTTTTATTGATAGATTTACGATCAGGACAATGATACAAATGCATGGAAACTTGTTTCATTAAATTCCGATGTCTCTAGGTACATATTTTTTAAAACATATATAGATTGATACTAACTAAAAAGGTGTTGTGTAGTGAACGGTTGTAAATTAGTATCCGAAAGCTTAAATATGGACCTAGAGACATCAGAATTTGATGAAACAAGTTTCTATGCATCCGTATCGTTGAGCTGATCGTAAATACGTCATTATCCATAATTTTTAATTAATATTTTCAGTGATTTGAATTTTTAACACCAAATTAGGTCAAATTGGGATTAAAAAATTCCAAAAATATATATATTTGGTAAAAAATATTTTTATTGATAGATTTACGATCAGGACAATGATACGAGAGCATAGAAACTTGTTTCATCAAATTCCTATGTCTCTAGGTCCGTATTTAAGGCGTCCAATTTTGTTTTATTTTTTTTAAATAATTAAATTTTTGGGATGAATCTCTGGATTCGTCCCAAAATTTAGGACGAATCCAGAGATTCGCCCCAAACTTTAAAAAATTTAAAAAAAAAATAAAATAAATTTGAAAGCACTAAATATGGACCTAGAGATGTTGGAATTCAATGAAACAAGTTTCTATGGGTTCCTAATTTTGTACCGATCATAGAAATATCCTAATCCTAAATTTTAACTTAATATTTTGAGTGTGGTGATTTTTTTAACTCGAATATGACCTAATCCAAGGTAAAAAATCACCAAAGTCATTATATTATATTAAAATTAAAGAAGAAAATATTTTTAAGATCACGAGAAAATTAGAAACCCATAGAAACTTGTTTCACGAAAATCTGACATCTCTAAGCCCATATTTAGTGTCTCCGAATCATTTTTCTATTTTTTTTAAATTTTTTATATTTTGGGGCGAATACTGGAATTCGTCCCAGATTTGGGGACGAATTCTTAGTGTAACGACCCAATTTTCCCCATTAGGAGTTTTAAACGTTCTTAAAAATATTTTAAAATGCTTTAGAAAAAATCTAGAGATTTTTAGGAATTTATAGAATATTTTTATGCAATTTTTGGAGGTCGTTTGGTATTTTTACTAAACGAAAGAAGTTTCGACAAAAAAATGTCCAAGCTGAGGCTTGAACCGGCAACCCCTGACCCGAGCAAAACCCGGCTAACCAACTGGGCTAGCAGTTATTACTTGATCAAATAAGGGTCAAATTGTATTTAAGTAATAAATAGTTAATAGCAGAATAAAAGGAAAATAAAAGGCTCGGCTGGGGATTTGAACCTACGACCTTTGACTCGGTCAAAACCCGGCTGACCAGGTGGGCAAACGGATTTTTCTGTTTAAAATTGGTAGCAAATTTATTTAATTATTAGTTAATTAACAGAATATTAAGGTTATAAAGAGAGGAACTTAGGGTGGGATAATTACCCGTAACCTAGCTTTAATCTTCCTCCTCTCGCGTGCGCGGCGATTTTTGGCCGAGCGAAACCGAAGCCAAGATTAGGGTTTTCTCCGGCGTCGGCTTGAGGTTCTCCGAGGGGTTTCTTCACCTCCTTAAGCTTTTCTCGTCGAGGAGAAATGGAGAGCACGAAGGGGAGCCGGAAATTTCAATCTTCCGAGCCCTAGAAGCACTAGAAGGTTTCTCCTTCGGCTGTGAGTCAAGGGAACGAAGGTAAGTCGCTACTCACCTGCAGTAAGAGTTGTTTGAGTTCGATTTTGTGTTTTGCTTGTGTTTTTTGGTATGCCGTGAGAAAGGATTGAACTTCGAAGTTCTACCGTGGGTTGAGGTTTCAGAGATGTTCTAATTGTTCTTGCTCGTGCTTAATCCATCGCATGCTTTCTGTTTTGGATTCTGCACCGGATTTGAGATTGAATTTGTTGCTGCCCTGTTTCTTCTGGTTGTTTGAGTTTCTAGATAGAAGTTTGATGAAATTGGTCTAGGTTGTAGGGTTTCGAGCTTTGACTTCCATTCTTTGCTTTCGGAACATGTTGTACCGAATTGACCTCGCAAGGGATTTAGTTGTTTATGGAGATATAGCTGATAGATTTATGATCTTGCGTAAAATTGTTAAGAGCTTATTTAGATGTTTATTTATTTAGATTTCTTGCTTAAGTTGTTAGATCGAATGAAGTATACTGCTCACTTTGGAAATGTTTGGTTATGTAGTTCTCCTTTACAACTTATTATGCTAGTTGCTAGAGGTGTCCTTAGTTGATATTGTTGAAAGGTTTTGGTACTGCTAGATTAATAGTTTCCTTCTTTATAACGGACGAAATTTATTCTGTTTTGCATTACATGAATTGGCAACTTTTATTACCACTGGAACTATACTACCCTGCATTACCTGGAATATTAGTGCTGATAGAATTGGCAAACCTCATGTATTAGTGCTGAACTAGAAATGTTAGTGCTAATGTATTAATGTTTTGTTTGAATACCATCACCCTCAGATGTTCCGTTGGAAACAAATCTTAGTTCAATAGAAACTTGTTTTAGTGATGAATGCAATATGCTAGAACTTTAGCCTTCCTAGCAATCCAACCAGGTTGAAGCATGCAAATTGATCATATTTGGTTATGAATAGTTTCGCAGTAGAAATCTGGATACTTGAGACATGACATATATTGAGTTGATCCAGCTATGTCTCATGAGGCTGTATTTTTGGGTTATTTCTAGAATTCTTACCTTTACAACTGTCATGTATCAGCATGAGTTTAAGAGTAGCATGAGTTTCTTTGCTTTCTTTGCTTTCGGATTACATTGTACAGCATTAGAATAGCTAGAGATTATTGAGTAGCATGCATTCTTTGCTCTCTTTCTTTTATCTCTGTTGTAGCAAGATTTAAGGTTTTAATTCCAACAAGTTTTAGATGTAGTATAAGCTTGTATGATACACAGATTTTTATAAGTATAGCATGCAGATTTTTATAAGTATAGTATGCAGATTTTAATATGCAGAATAAAATTAGCATAGTAGGCAGATTGTGGGGTTAAGCATTTCAAAGTTAGAGTTCGCTTAAACATTTCAGTTTCTTTTTAAAGAAGTATTCTTTTAGAAGTATTAACAAGTATAAGAAATATAAAGAAAAGAAAGAAAAGGCCAAGGCCTTAAGTAGATCCCAAAGTCAAGACTTTAGGGATTTTGGCACACAAGGTGCTAAAGAAAATGCTGAGGCATTATATAGAAGTATTAAGAGATAACAAGTATTTTACTTTTATCAGTGGCACTGTGCTAGACTCTCAGTAGTCCTTGGGATGGGCTCCCATAGTCGGTCCCTAGGTTTAGATAACCTAGTATGCAGGACTCTCAGTAGTCCTTGGGCTGGGCTCCCATAGTCGGTCCCTAGGTTTAGATAACCTAGTATGCAGGACTCTAAGTAGTCCTTGGGCTGGGCTCCCATAGTCGGTCCCTAGGTTTAGATAACCTAGTAAACCCTACTAGATTCGGGACCAGCTATCTCGGGTCTAGTTAGGGATGCGCGCATAGCAAGTACAGTTGCCGGGCCCAAGAAGAAGTTGATTATTATTTTGAAGTATTATAAGTATAAGTTTTTGAACAAGTAAAACGAGTTTTACATAAACATAAAGTATTAAAGAATAAGTTAGAACAAATTAAATAAAGTTTCATATAGTTCTAAAAATCAGTAAGTTTAATTCTTTATTCTACAATGTTTATCTAGTAGATGAGTAGTTTTTCATGTTTACCTATTAGATGAGCAGCATGATTAGTTATTAGAATTATATGAGTAGATTCCTTAGCTTTTCTTTGCTATTAGTTTGACATGAGCAGTTATGTTTACGCTTTACTTTCTTTTAGAGCATATAGTTTCTAGTTCTTTCTGTAAACATACATATTCGTGTTTTTGTGAGTTAGATAGCGCTTACTAAGCAAATTTTGCTATAGATTGCACTTCCTCTTACTGCAGATATAGGAAAGGAAAAGACATAGCAAGGAAGGCGACAAGGTGGCGCGGATGGTGTGTGATGTTTGGACTATGGAGTAGACTAGGAGATTGAACCAGAATTTATTTAGAATGTTTTGGTTTAAGTGTTTAACATATTTAGAACTTGTGCATGTTATTATTTGGTTTGTTTTGTCGTGTATTCGTTAGAGTTGATTTTTTCCTTGGTATTGTGCTTCTTTTTGATATATAAACTGCGTGGTTGATTGATATGTGTTCCAGCCACTTGAGGCTGTGTATATTATGTCATGTATTAATGATTATGGTCACCGGTACAGGGGAGACTCTGCCGAAATTTTTCGGTAGGGTTTCTTCGAGGATTTTAATTATACCGGTTAAGTAGAGTTAGTAGATAAGTAATGGTCATCCTTAGAGAGTAGTAGTAGTAAGAAGGGTGGTCGTTACAGTTGGTATCAGAGCAGTTCCCATTCTCCAGCATCACACATCAGCACCATCCTTGCCGTCTTCAAGTAAGAAAGTATTTAATTTTTCTTTTATGCTTATTAATTGCGGTATAGAGTATCTGCTTACATGCACTTAAGTAAGAAGAAAATTCTTGTTTTATTCTTCTATGTTTAGATACATATGCTTAGGAAGAATAGAGACGATTTTAGTTTTGTTTCTCTCCTACATAATTAGATGTCAAGAAGAGGACGTCCCGTGCATCGTCTTGAGGACCGAGCACGAGAGAGCGAAGAGCCGAATGAAACCAAATCTCTCAAGTTGTTGCTCAACTCCGGAGACAAGTGGCGAGCAAGACAAGTAATCGCCAATCGATGGCGAATCGAGCCTCCCTCCACTCCTCCAACTATTAATATGGAGACTCCAGTGGTGAGTTCCACTAGCCGTCCTGGAAGTCCCCACGGCACCTAGAAGACAAGAAGCCTACGATATGCTTGAAGTTGAAGCGGAAAGTTTCTCGTGCACGATCGAGCCCGGATGCTCAAGCTTGGTTTAAGACACTGGAGAGCACCATGGAGCTTCTTGACTGGCCAGAAGTCGAGAAGGTCAAGTGTGCCTCTTTCTGCCTATCAGGTGATGCTTGTATGTGGTGGGAGAGAGTTAAGAGCAAGAGGTTGGCCAATCAGATGAGCTGGGCTGACTTCGAGATAGAGTTTTACGAAGAATTCTGCCGTCAACGGATCACCAATAAGCATTTTGAGGAGTTTATAGAATTCAGACAAGGAGACCTGTCGGTGGAAGAAGCAGTAAAGAAATTCAATAGGCTAGCCCGTCTCTGTCCAGAGCTAGTAAGTACGGAAAAGGAACGAGTCAGAATGATGCTCAGGATGCTGAGACCAGTAATAGCACTTAATGTGAGTAGTGGAACACCAGCCTCGGACTGGCGAAGAGCTGGTCAGTAGAGCATTAGTCGCTGAGCACTATTTGGACAGCATCAAGGCACAACGAGAGTAACACAAGTCAGTCAAGATCAAAAACAAGACAGTGGGAAGCCAGAAACCTCAGTCAAGTGATCAGAATTGGAATGGCAAGGGTAACAAAAGGAAACGAGGGGATACAGGAGGCAGCCAAAAAGGAGGTCCAACAGACGAGCAGGTTAAGTTCCCTTCCTGCCCTAAATGCGGGAGATCGCATCCAGGAGCCTGTCTTTTGGGTATGACCGGATGTTATTCATGTGGCCAAGAAGGACATCTTGCTAGAGCGTGTCCTAATAAGTTTAAGGCACCTCAGCAACAGTTAGTGCAATATGAAGGCAAGCCTGCACAGTTACACCACATGACAACATCACTAGAGGGACCCTATCTCGGTCAGGAAAGGTTAGAAGCCCCACCCGTTCCAATCAATGCCAGAGTATTTTCTCTCACTAAGGAAGAAGCTGCCGGTACCTCCACGGTAGCCACAGGTCAAATACTACCCTTTAGCATTTAGCTACCGTCTTATTTGATACTGGTGCTACCCACTCTTTTGTGTAATTTCTTTTGCCAAATTTAACAAGTACCCACTTTCCAGAATTATTCTAAGTTCGAGGACAAACTTTTTATAAGGTATGGGGGATTATAACGACCCAATTTTCCCCATTAGGAGTTTTAAACGTTCTTAAAAATATTTAAAAATGCTTTAGAAAAATTCTAGAGATTTTTAGGAATTTATAGAATATTTTTATGCAAATTTTGGAGGTCGTTTGGTATTTTTACTAAACGAAAGAAGTTTCGACAAAAAAATGTCCAAGCTGAGGCTTGAACCGGCAACCCCTGACCCGAGCAAAACCCGGCTAACCAACTGGGCTAGCAGTTATTACTTGATCAAATAAGGGTCAAATTGTATTTAAGTAATAAATAGTTAATAGCAGAATAAAAGGAAAATAAAAGGCTCGGCTGGGGATTTGAACCTACGACCTTTGACTTGGTCAAAACCCGGCTGACCAGGTGGGCAAACGGATTTTTCTGTTTAAAATTGGTAGCAAATTTATTTAAGTATTAGTTAATTAACAGAATATTAAGGTTATAAAGAGAGGAACTTAGGGTGGGATAATTACCCGTAACCTAGCTTTAATCTTCCTCCTCTCGCGTGCGCGGCGATTTTTGGCGGAGCGAAACCGAAGCCAAGATTAGGGTTTTCTCCGGCGTCGGCTTGAGGTTCTCCGAGGGGTTTCTTCACCTCCTTAAGCTTTTCTCGTCGAGGAGAAATGGAGAGCACGAAGGGGAGCCGGAAATTTCAATCTTCCGAGCCCTAGAAGCACTAGAAGGTTTCTCCTTCGGCTGTGAGTCAAGGGAACGAAGGTAAGTCGCTACTCACCTGCAGTAAGAGTTGTTTGAGTTCGGTTTTGTGTTTTCCTTGTGTTTTTTGGTATGCCGTGAGAAAGGATTGAACTTCGAAGTTCTACCGTGGGTTGAGGTTTCAGAGATGTTCTAATTGTTCTTGCTCGTGCTTAATCCATCGCATGCTTTCTGTTTTGGATTCTGCACCGGATTTGAGATTGAATTTGTTGCTGCCCTATTTCTTCAGGTTGTTTGAGTTTCTAGATAGAAGTTTGATGAAATTGGTCTAGGTTGTAGGGTTTCGAGCTTTGGCTTCCATTCTTTGCTTTCGGAACATGTTGTACCGAATTGACCTCGCAAGGGATTTAGTTGTTTATGGAGATATAGCTGATAGATTTATGATCTTGCGTAAAATTGTTAAGAGCTTATTTAGATGTTTATTTATTTAGATTTCTTGCTTAATAGGATGATATGTTAAGGATTGATTATTGCTTTGAATTTTGAACATGAAAATGGAGGGGTTGGGTTTGAAGTTGTTAGACCGAATGAAGTATACTGCTCACTTTGGAAATGTTTGGTTATGTAGTTCTCCTTTACAACTTAATATTCTAGTTGCTAGAAGTGTCCTTAGTTGATATTGTTGAAAGGTTTTGGTACTGCTAGATTAATAGTTTCCTTCTTTATAACGGACGAAATTTATTTTGTTTTGCATTACATGAATTGGCAACTTTTATTACCACTAGAACTATACTACCCTGCATTACCTGGAATATTAGTGCTGATAGAATTGGCAAACCTCATGTATTAGTGCTGAACTAGAAATGTTAGTGCTAATGTATTAATGTTTTATTTGAATACCATCACCCTCAGATGTTCCGTTGGAAACAAATCTTAGTTCAATAGAAACTTGTTTTAGTGATGAATACAATATGCTAGAACTTTAGCCTTCCTAGCAATCCAACCAGGTTGAAGCATGCAAATTGATCATATTTGGTTATGAATAGTTTCGCAGTAGAAATCTGGATACTTGAGACATGACATATATTGAGTTGATCCAGCTATGTCTCATGAGGCTGTATTTTTGGGTTATTTCTAGAATTCTTACCTTTACAACTGTCATGTATCAGCATGAGTTTAAGAGTAGCATGAGTTTCTTTGCTTTCTTTACTTTCAGATTACATTGTACAGCATTAGAATACCTAGAGATTATTGAGTAGCATGCATTCTTTGCTCTCTTTCTTTTATCTCTGTTGTAGCAAGATTTAAGGTTTTAATTCCAACAAGTTTTAGATGTAGTATAAGCTTGTATGATACACAGATTTTTATAAGTATAGCATGCAGATTTTTATAAGTATAGTATGCAGATTTTAATATGCAGAATAAAATTAGCATAGTAGGCAGATTGTGGGGTTAAGCATTTCAAAGTTAGAGTTCGCTTAAACATTTCAGTTTCTTTTTAAAGAAGTATTCTTTTAGAAGTATTAACAAGTATAAGAAAGATAAAGAAAAGAAAGAAAAGGCCAAGGCCTTAAGTAAATCCCAAAGTCAAGACTTTAGGGATTTTGGCACACAAGGTGCTAAAGAAAATGTCGAGGCATTATATAGAAGTATTAAGAGATAACAAGTATTTTACTTTTATCAGTGACACTGTGCTAGACTCTCAGTAGTCCTTGGGTTGGGCTCCCATAGTCGGTCCCTAGGTTTAGATAACCTAGTATGCAGGACTCTCAGTAGTCCTTGGGCTGGGCTCCCATAGTCGGTCCCTAGGTTTAGATAACCTAGTATGCAGGACTCTCAGTAGTCCTTGGGCTGGGCTCCCATAGTCGGTCCCTAGGTTTAGATAACCTAGTAAACCCTACTAGATTCGGGACCAGCTATCTCGGGTCTAGTTAGGGATGCGCGCATAGCAAGTACAGTTGCCGGGCCCAAGAAGAAGTTGATTATTATTTTGAAGTATTATAAGTATAAGTTTTTGAACAAGTAAAACGAGTTTTACATAAACATAAAGTATTAAAGAATAAGTTAGAACAAATTAAATAAAGTTTCATATAGTTCTAAAAATCAGTAAGTTTAATTCTTTATTCTACCATGTTTATCTAGTAGATGAGTAGTTTTTCATGTTTACCTATTAGATGAGCAGCATGATTAGTTATTAGAATTATATGAGTAGATTCCTTAGCTTTTCTTTGCTATTAGTTTGACATGAGCAGTTATGTTTACGCTTTACTTTCTTTTAGAGCATATAGTTTCTAGTTCTTTCTGTAAACATGCATATTCATGTTTTTGTGAGTTAGATAGCGCTTACTAAGCAAATTTTGCTTATAGATTGCACTTCCTCTTACTGCAGATATAGGAAAGGAAAAGACATAGCAAGGAAGGCGACAAGGTGGCGCGGATGGTGTGTGATGTTTGGACTATGGAGTAGACTAGGAGATTGAACCAGAATTTATTTAGAATGTTTTGGTTTAAGTGTTTAACGTATTTAGAACTTGTGGATGTTATTATTTGGTTTGTTTTGTCGTGTATTCGTTAGAGTTGATTTTTCCTTGGTATTGTGCTTCTTTTTGATATATAAACTGCGTGGTTGATTGATATGTGTTCCAGCCGCTTGTGGCTGTGTATATTATGTCATGTATTAATGATTATGGTCACCGGTACAGGGGAGACTCTGCCAAAATTTTTCGGTAGGGTTTCTTCGAGGATTTTAATTATACCGGTTAAGTAGAGTTAGTAGATAAGTAACGGTCATCCTTAGAGAATAGTAGTAGTAAGAAGGGTGGTCGTTACACCTAGATTCGTCCCAAAATCTGAGATGAATCTTTGATTCGTCCCAAAAAATTGGGACAACAATGGCAACGAAAATATTTTTGTTTATAAGTTAACCCTAAATCTTCTCCCACCCATCTGCCCCTTCACTGCAACTCTTGCGGCGGCTGATTCCTTCCCGATCGGCTGCGGCACAGGTAACCCTCTCCCTTCTCCCCTCTTCCCTCTCCCTTATCCCACATCTGCCCACTTTTTCTTGTGAGGCCGCGGCTGGCCGCGCGTGGCCTTGCCTGGCCGCGCGTGGGGTCGCCTGGCCGCGGCCGCGCCTGGCCGCGCGTGGCCGTGCCTGGCCATAGCTGGCGGCAGTTGGCCGCGAGTCGTCGCTGCTAGCACTGATGTCGCAAGATTTGGAATGGTGGAGTACTGATCTGTGAAATTTAGGGCTTCATTCTTCTTTGTTAACAAAGAAAAGCACTGCAACTCTTGATCACTTAGATGTCAATGACCAATGATCTGTGAAATATAGGGCTGTTTTTGGATAAAGATTTGTAGTTCTTCTTGTATATAGATGTGCAGTTTAGGGGTGTGGAAGTAATAAAATCTCAACTACACTAGGGCAAAATTTTGATACTAGGGTTTCGAATCCTAAATGTATGGGGAGCTCCAATATACCATAGGTATAAATTTACGTTTGATTTTCTGTGTACTGATCCTCTTTATCATTACAAATACTTGTAGGATAGTTTTTAGATTGGAATTAATTAATGGAGGGACAAATTACAATAGAGTTGACATGTTTTTTTTTTCTTTGATACAAAATTTAAAGGGTGCTCATTATTATTATTACAGTTAAAAAGATTTTCTTTTAAAGAAAATAACAGAAGTGGCCCTATTCTATTTTTTATCTCAAAAACATCCTTATCAAAATATTTTATTTTTCATCTAAAAAATGTCAATTCTGATCCACAATTGCTCTAATATAGAGAGTAATTTTGTTTTTTTCCAAATTTTGTTCCATTAAAATATTATTATTTCAATTTAATTACAATTGCTTCAACTCTATTAAAATTGTTAGAATAATACTATAATAATTGATAATGTTGAAGACAGCTGTATTTGTTCACCTCTTTTTGGTATTCCTAAGTTCATTAATATGCATTTAATGATCTGTATATAAAGTTAGCTTTAAATAATTATTTTATAGTTGATTAATTACGTTTCTTCTTTTTGATAAACTGTTCTTTATTGTTTTGTCTTCAATGATAAGATTTATCTCTTTTAATAATGTTTAACTAAATAGATGAATTCAGGTAAAATGCAGAATGAGCGAAGTTGGATGTATAATAAGAATTCAGGTATAATGCAGAATGAGGAAGAGGAGGAGGAGGATAATCACAATGATGACTTTGATTTTTGATGATGAGTAAGTTTTGTTAGCTTATTTAAAGAAATTTCTCATAATTATGTAGGATGATTATTTGTCTCATGTTTACTGTTTTACACATTAATCAATGACTTGTTAACTTTTCTAATTTTTATTTTAATTAATATTGTCAATTTGTTTTTAACAGGGTTGGTGAGGCGAACTAAAGGTCCGAGAAAAAAGTAAGTATTAAGTAACATGTTAAACTTTTAATTTTATTTATTTATTTATTTATTTTTTAGTTGCTTTTAATTTATTGAAATTTGTTACTACTGCATTATTAGTTCAAATTGCAAATTATGATTAGAGTTTACCTAGCAACCAAGTAACCATGATTACTAAAACACTTGTATCACAAAAAAATTAAGTTTAATTAGTTTGTGTTTTCTTCATTTGAGCTATTTTCATATGTTAGGAAATTTTAAGAATATCTTTCATGCTCTCCATGTCACATGGACATAGAATATTTGTAGCTATTGATTGATATGGTGAAATAGGTATTATTATAACAATTTGATGTGCCATTTATATTAGGTTGTATCATATTTACGATACTTTTACTTAGCTTCAAGATACTTCTTATAATTTTATGACATGGATGGTTCATATCGTTGGTAAATAGGGCATTTATTTGAATGTTTAAGGAATTTCACAGTTATATCTTGTTTCAAATCTTTCTTGTTACATGGGCATATCGTATCATATTTACAATCTTTCTTGTTACACATGATTTGGTTTATTTGTTTGTTGTTATGTAGGCAAAGGAGATTTGAGGGGGTGCAAAGCTTTTGTGGCAGACGAAGATGACTTGATGTATTCTTAGTTTATTTACCTCCTTGGATGGATGATGGACTTATATAACATTTGATTGTTGAACTTTATAATATTTTCTAGAAGCTTGAACAAGATAGATCTTGTAAATTTGTTGAGATCTTTATATTTGTTGAATTATGAGTTGATCGAGTTCAATTATTACTCCTGTATGTGAAATTAGGATGTGTTGAATGTATATAATATGTTATTTGAATTTGGTGTTTATGTATCTATGGATTGAATTACAGAAAGAAATTTAATCTGGAAAAAAATTTAATATTAGGGATGAATTTGGCGACGAAAATGATTTGTTCCCACTCTATCATAATCCTCGATAATTCTGGGACGAATCCACAAAATTCGTCCCAGATTTTGGGACGAATTCTGGGACGAATCCACAAAATTCGTCCCAGATTTTGGGACGAATTCTGGGACGAATCTACAAAATTCGTCCCAGATTCTGGAACGAATTTTGGGACGAAAATTTATTTATTAATTAAATTAGTATTTTTGTCCCCAAATTCGTCGCAAATGCTTAATTTTGCAACAAATTTATTATTCGTTGCAAAATTAGGGACAAATTTGGCAACAAAAAAAAATTTGTTACCAAATTCGTCCCCAAATTCGTTGCAATATTAGGGACAAACTTAGCAACAAAAAATAATTTGACACCGAATTCGTCCCCAAATTTGTTGCAAAAATAGGGACAAATTTGGCAACAAAAAATTATTTCCTCCGAACTGAATTCATCCCCAAATTCGTTGCTAAGTTTGCAACAAAAAATTATTCGTTCCTTTTTTGCGACGAATTTGGGGACGAAAATTTTATTCGTCGCCAATTTTGTCCCCAAATTCGTTGCCGAATTTGCAACAAATCATAATTCGTTCCAAAAGTTGGCATCAAACATTTTGGGACGAAAAAATTTTCGTCCCTGATTTCGTCCCAAAAAATTTTGCAACGAATTTTTTTTTAAAAATTCGTCCCAAAATTCATCCCAGAATGCCTTATTTTTTGTAGTGAATCAATTGGACAATCAATTAAGCTGCTTTCTCTTGTGAACAAAAAGTTTCTGAATCTATTAGGACAATCGATTAGAAGATGCCAAATCAATTTGCATAACTCACCAATCAATTATGAGTTGAAAATAGTCATTCTGTAGGTTGAACGGTCAAATGGTGATGTGACAATCAATTGGGAAGAAAGGCTAATCAATTAGGAGGTGAAAAGCAGTTTAAATAGGGTCTATATAAAGGGGAGTTTGTTTAGGATTTTCACCGCCAGTTCTTGAGAAGTTGAGGAAGAAGTGTTGCTACATTTACAACCGATTTATAAGATCGTTGCGCGCTAAGGGGGGGGGGGGGGTGAATAGCATTCATGGCTTTTACATTCATTTTAAAAATAATTAGAGAGATAAAGGTAGCGGAATAAAGACAAAAAGAAAACAAGACAATGCTAACACTTTGATTTACTTGGTTCAGAACTTGTGACGACTCCTACTCCAAGGCCAACTCGTGAGAGTGCTTTTAATGGGCAAATACTATAATTCGAATAAGTTACAAATGCAAATAAGTAATTAGGTACAAGTAACTTGACAATTAAACAATACTGACGATGTTAGAAATAGATCTTGAATGTAGTCGTCATCAGAGCAGTTTTTAGATGTCAATGAGGCATTTTCTGAGCAGCACGCAGAAGTGAAAGTTGTTCGGAATGTTGTATTTTAGCCTCTAGTCCAAGCCTCCTTATATAGCCCATTCCAGGCGCCTGGACCACCCCGGGCGCCCGAACTATGATGTAGGCTCGTCCAATCAGTGCGCTCCAGTTTGGCGATCAGATAAACTTCGACGTTCTGGGTGCTCAAACCGGGAAGGCGCCTTGCTCGAACGAAAGCTTCTCGGGTGCCTAGAGCAGCTCCGGGCACCCGAACCACCAATTTCCAGTACTTCAATTTCTTACAAAACAAGGTTAGTCCAGGCAGTACTATATAATGAAATATAAGTTTTGATAGTTTTCGAACTGTCCGGTCCTGACTTAGAATTTCAGCACGGTCCTGACTTTAAGTTTCGCTGAAACTCTAAGTCGAACCGACGCCTACTGTTCCCTCTTTGGGGAATTCACCCTCATCTACTCCTCTCAAGAGAAATTACTTTTTGTCAGATCAGTTGTCCAAACTGTCTGGACTTCTGCTTAGCATCTAAGGCTTCGAGACTTTTCCACTAGACGTCTGATCCCCGACCCGTCCAGTGTTCCACCTGGTGTCCGCAACCCCAAGACTTCCACCTAGAATCCTTGATCCTAGGATTTTGCCTGATGTCCTTAACCTTCTAAGACTTTGTCCAGTCTCCCGGACTAGGACTTCGTTGACAAATTGCAGCTATAACTTTCCATAACCCAAGGTTACCTCCCTCTAGGACCTAAGGTTATCTCCCCCTAGGGTTTTTCACCTGCCTAGAATTTACTAGGACTTTTACCTTAGAACACTTAAGACTTTCCTGCAATCTCATTCACACTTGTTAAACAATAAGTAACCTTAACTTTGAACCCTTTGCCATTATCAAAACATAGGTTTGATCGTCTGGTGCTCCCTGCACCAATACGATCAAGAGGCATTTCCATGCAACAAGATGACAAGCCAAGCAAGATCTCATTGTAAAGTATTTTCTTTCATTTTTTTCTCATGTTTAAGATTGTATGAGGCTTCTCCACCTTTGGAAATTTTTTGAAAAGGAGTATATTCATAGTGGAGTTGTGTGCACCATGTGGATCCTTAGATTAGTCATTTCAAGGAGATGAAAACTAAGTAAATTAGAGGTATTTATCATTGTGGAGTCTTAGCTTCGAGTTCCAGCTACAAATCATCATCAAAGAAGCGAATAACTATTCACCCGCCCTCCGCCTTCTCCATGCATAAGATGGCAAGCCAAGCAAGATATCATTGTAAAGTGTTTTCTTTCATTTTTTTGCTTGTATTCTTGTTGTATTTCTTGTGTTTAGATTGTAGGAGGCTTCTCCACCTCTGAAAATTTTCTGAAAAGGAGTATGCTTATAGTAGAGTTGTGTGCACTGTGTGGATCAGATGCGTCCTAACAATTATAGCTATCTTAGCGGAGTTATGTTGAGAAGGTGTTGGGCAACTTCAACATGGGTAATATAGAGTCTATAAGTACAACTCTAGTGCATCATTTCAAATTATCTCTTGCACAATGCCTAAGGATAGAACACTAAAAAAAACACCTATATAGGAGCGGTTGTTTAGGAGTGGTTTTAATACTGCTCTTGAAAATTGACCAACTGAATCGAGTTAAACTAAACCACTTCTATTGCCTGACCTTTTAAGAACAATTATGAAACCACTCTTACTACATAGCTTTAGCATCGATTTGAAAAAATTGCTACTGTAAACCACTCTTAATAATACAACTATTAGAAGCAATCTTAAAATTACTGATATTAGCTACCTTTAGTAGCGGTTCTGAGTTAAACACTGCTACTAACCGTTTCTATTGCTCTAACTTCTAAGAGCAATTTTCAAACCACTCATATTGGATTCTTAAAACAGAAGCTTGTGTAAAGTGTTATTATAAACCGCTTCTATTGGTCTAAGGGGTTGGAATATAATTAGTTTTTAAACTGCATCTATTGCATAGTTTTAGCGCTAATTTGCATAAACCGCTAAGAGAAATTGCTCTTATTAATACAACTATTAGAAACAATATTGAAACAGCTAATTTTGGATACTTTTGGCAGCGATTCTATGTCAAACGCTACTACTAACTATTTATATTGATCTAACTTCTAAGAGCAGTTTACAAATCACTCATATACATTCGGATGCCTGGTTCACTTCCATTGATACCCCGCACACTCTGTCGGGCACTGGAGTCAGGCATGGGAGTTAGGCAGCATAACCTTACTCTCTCAAAATACCCCTATTTGTTATAACAATATCCAAAAATACTCATTTATTTATTCAATAGAATCAGCTTAACCATGTGATCATTGCTAACTTAAAATTTTTATGATCTTTATTTCTAGGATAAAATTCAAATTTAAATAAATTTCTTAAAAAAAATTTATTAAAAATAATAAAAATTTAAATTTGACTTTTTATTTTTCAAATTTTAATTTAATTTTTTATAATAAGAGTACTTATATAAAAAATTTGACCATGCACCTAGTATTTAAAAATGGTACAAATTATTTAAAATTTAATATAGTTATAAATATTTATACATTTATATTATTTTCTTGTATTCAAATTAAATTAATCATATATGACTAAAAATATTATTTTAATATACAAAGTGCAATGCAAATAAAAAGGGAGAGGTGCTTTGCTTAAAATTTTAAAATACAAAGTTTTATATGATCATTTAATTTTATTGGTGGTTTTATGCTCTTTTCGATTTTCACATAGATGAAAAAAATAATATTTCTCAAAATTTATTAAAATTACACTGTGTTTCAAATTTATTTAATTTTATAGTATTTTTTATTTGTACATTATATATTATAGGAAACATATAATTTTAATTTTAATTGTACCATCGTAGAATTAGAATTACTTGAGTTGACTGATTTTAATACCAAATTCTAATTAATTAAAACCTAAGTTTTAATTAACTCTACACCTATTCTACTAGTTATTCCGCGTGACCTGCCAAGCAATTGAATCGTTGCCTTTGCCTTTCTCCCATTCTTCCTCTCCTTAATTTGTGTGTGCACTCACCAGTGTTGTCCTGTCGAAGAAACCACACAATCGTGTCCTGTTGCTATCGGCCATTGTTTTGTATAATCTTCCGTGAGCAACCAACAACGCATCTCCTCTGCTGTCGCCGCCAAGGACTGACGAAATTTTCACCGCTTGCCGAACACTAGCCGACCACATCCACCGGCCCCTGGTAAATTAAATTTATTTTTTAGATGACAACTATCTTAGGAGATATTATGCGGCGATATACAAGTCCTCCATTAAATACACATGAAAGTGATCGCACATCTCTTCTATTATCATAGTCAGATAAAAATTAGATAGAATTTTGAAAAAAAAAAAATATTTGTCTCATGTTAGTACTCTTAATTATATATTGAATTTGAAATAATTTTATTTATTTTATATTAGAAATTGGAGTATTCTTACTATTGTTTTGGAGGATAATTGTTTAATAATATTATATATTAATTTTGTGGATTGAAATACTAAACATCAAGGTTTTTATTATTTAATCATTATGCATTTAGGAGAGTTTTGTGATGTTAGAGAAGTTTGTGATGTACACTTATCGGGATGCTTTGTTGGAAAGTTACCACAGGTTTATATTTAATGATATTTGAATGAGTTATTATGATGATATTTTTATTATTATTTAATCCTTAATGAATTCTCCGATCAATCATGGAGATGCCGACAATCAGCTTATTAAAATTACATTTTTTTAAAGGAAGGAGACCTATTAAATTGTAATAATTAAAATATCCAAATATTAATAAGGATCAAAAGTAATTATCTAACAATCTATCTATGTGGCAATCATGTATTGGATAAGACAAATGTCATGGATCAATTATGATTTTGATATTATTTACCATTGGATTAAGTCCATCCAATGGTTGAAAATTACATCAAAATTCCATTTCTATTCAATTTAAATGCCACCTCTTTTCATCATCGCACACCCCATTCTCTCCTAATTAAACGAACACCCCTTTCTTTCCTAATTAAACGCATGCCCTCTTTTCATTGCACGCCATTGCATCCAACCCTAATCTCGCATTCTTCTACAAACGCATGTCGATTTTCATCGTATCTAACCCTAATCTCGCATTCTTCTACAAAGTAGATGGTGTGAAGTATATTGGCGGCAAGGCACCGAGGAAGTCGACTCTAGTGACTGACGGCGTAAAGAAGCAACACTGCTTCTTTCCGAGCACGGTGGCGCTAAGGGACAGATCAGGAAGCACCAGAATAGCATGGAGTTGTTGATCCAAAAGTTATCGTTCCGGTGCCTTGTGCGTGAGATCGTGTAGGACTTCAAGAGTAGATAAAGCAGATGCTACAATTCCAACTGCCCCCATGAGGTTGAACACCGGCAACTCCCTGCACTAGCCATGCCTCCATGCCACAACCTATAAGACCTCACTGGTGAGTCATGCTTTCTCCTTCAAATTTTAACTCAATCACTAGCAATTAATCTTGCTGTAGCTATGACTCCACTGCTCTATCCCGTGTGGGGGAAAAGATCCATGTCCTTGCTGTGCCGGGTGTGAGGTCCTCGATGTTGGTTGGTCTTAGGAAGATCATACCAGTTCACTTGTACAAAAATTTTGTACGTCCTGAACCTATCCTAACAACCTATTATGTTCTTTAGAAATTAAATTCGGAATCACAAACAGAGCTTAACATTATTGATTCAAATTTAACTTATCTGTTCTTAGAGGTTTAGACTTGGATCGCAAATGATACTTAACATTATAGATCCAATTTCACCTATGTTACAAATTCAATTAAATATTAATTTCAGAAATCGACTCCCAGGTCAAACATGGCGAGGCACTTGACCTTCTTGGGTATGGGAAAATCCACCACTTCCTCGACAAAGCCTCTTAACGAAATTCAATATTTAATTTCCTTATATAACTCTAGGTTTAACCCAAAAGAACAATCGAATCACAAGATCGAAAAACAAAGAAACACAAACTCGAAACAAATCTAAATATCTAGAATCTCTAGCCTCTTGTGTTTGGTATTTCAAATTTATACAAAGAAAACTAGCATGATGCGGAATAGAATTACTAGTTATATCTTTCTTTGTAAGCAATAATCTCTTGGTCTTCTACCGTATTCCTCTTCTTATCTCGGACGTCGTGTGGGCAACGATCTTCCAAGACGAGAACCACCCAAGCCCTTCTTCTTCCTTCTTCCAAGTTTCGGCCAAGCAAATTTCTCCAAGAGATAGCAAGTCTCAGCCACCACCACCAAGCTCCAAGGGATGCTAGAAACAAAGCCTCCTTTTCCTCCTTCTCCTAGCAAGATCCGGCCACCTTCCAAGCTCCAAGAGATGATGAGGTTTGGCCAAGAAGAAGAAAGAAAAAAGAAAAGAGAGAATAAGAGGGCCGACCACACCAAGGAAGAGAGGAGAGGAAAAGAAGAGAGTTCTTGTAAGGTGAAGGCACCTCTATCCCCTCTTTTATATTCCTTGGTCTTGACAAATAAGGAAAGTTTTAATAAAAACTTCCTTATTTTCTTTGCCATGAAAAGAAAATTTTAATTGATAAAAAAAATAATTTCCTTTTCTTTATTAAAGTGGTCGACCACCTCTAATTCTCCAAGTAAGGAAAGTTTTAATCACAAGAATTAAAACTTCCTAATTTATTTTCGGAAATTTTTAAAATAAAAATTTCTCTATTAATTTTTCCCTTCATGGTTGGTTATAAAAGAAAATTTTATAAATTAAAATCTCTCTATTAAAATATGTGGATGATTTCCAAAAAGGAAAGTTATCTTTGAAATTAAAATCTTCCTCTCTGTAATGCCCCGCCTCCTACCGACCAGGCTGTGAGGCCGAGGGTTACAATCACTGTGCTAAACTGAACTATAAGGTGCAGAAAGACTAAAAACCAAAGGACTGAACTAATTAAAACTCTCTGCAACTTACGATGAAATCTGAAATATATATTCGGGATACATTTCTGAAGTTATATATATGCTAAAGAAGGGAGCTTAACTTTCTATTTGATCAAGGACTGAAGTTAGACACTTCTGGCTGAAATCAGACATTCCAATCGATCGACTGATCGATTGGAGTTGGCTGATCGATCCACTGATCGACTCAACTCGCTACTGTGCACGGAGTCAAGTCTAGATCGATCGGCTAATCGATCTAGCCTAGCCAATCGATCTGATGATCGATTCAGAGGCTCTCTGTTTGCAGGAATTAAATTCCTGATCGATCGGCGGATCGACCCATAGCCGATCGATCAGCTGATTGACTCACCAGCTCTCTGTACGCGACAGTTCATGTTTCGATCGATCGGCTGATCGATCGAGGGCTCCCCAATCGATCAGCTAATCGACTCCCTAGAGTTCTATACGCGGGGACTTCTTCCAATCGATCGGCTAATCGATTGAGGACTGCTCAATCGATCGGCTGATCGATTGGGTTTCTGATTTCCGCAGAAATCAGACCCGACCCCGCACAGAATTTTTAGGAATACAACTGCAACCATAACACTACTACTGGGCATGCCAATACTCATAGCTAGCTATCTACTATCATGACAAATAACAATCTAAGCATAACTTGGTGCATACTTTCATGAATCAAGACATTTAGGCATCTAAGAGTGCAGAAAAGTAATACTAAGTTCTTAATTTGCTAGTTTTCTCCCAAAATCTTCATTCCAAGTTCCTGCCCACACACATCTTCATCGCATTGCCTCCAGCCTCCGCTATTCCATCTTTCCTTTACCCTTCTGCAGTATAAGGAAAATGCAACTATAAGCTTGGGAGCTCAGTAAGAAACCATCTACCTCACAAAAACATGCATTAACTGAAATCATGCTTTATTTTAAAATATGTTGTGCTAATAAACATGGTGAGAATCATACTAAAATACTGAAACATGATAATCAACTTCAAAACATGGTTATTTGTGTATCAACAAGAACTAAACTGCTACATGAGCTAAACTAATTATCATCACAATAAGAACTAAACTGAAAACTAAGTTGTATTCACATATTTATTTCGTGAAGTTTGAAAACTATTTTTATAAATAGATCAAAATACTAATCATGCTGCTGATGGGCCCGACATCTGTACTTGTTGTGCGCGCATCCCTAACTAGGCCCGAGGTAGCAAGTCCCGAAACTAGTAGGGTTACTAGGTTATCTAAACTTAGGGACGACTATGGGAGCCCAACCCAAGGATAACTGAGGTCCAGTACAGTGCCACTAATAAAGTAAAATACTGTTTATTCTGATTTATCATATCTTGCTTTCTATCTAGGTTATCTGAACCTAGAGCTAGGTTATTTAAACCTAGAGCCGACTGTGGGAGCCCACCCATTGGACTGTAGTCCCATGTAACTGAAGCAAGGCTATGTATACTATTAAAAATGCATCTAGGGCATTTAACTGAGCTATTAAAATGTCTATTGTAGCATTTAACTAAACTAGTCATTTTGTCGAGCACTTGGTGTGCTCTAATTCTGCATATGGCTAAATTGAGAACATAAATGCGAACTAAGGCATGAAAAACCTACAATCAACTACTTATACTGCAGGTGAGGGGTTACTTACATCCTGGGCTAGATATTCTTACAAATCTGATCGCTAGACTTCCAGAGAAGACGATCTCTTTGGCGATCCTCTCACGTCTATGTGTTCTTCTCGCGGAGAGGAACGTCCTCATATCCGAGATGTCGCCGGAAAGTGCTCCTACGCTCCTAGGGATGAATCCCTAGGTCTCCTTGGCCTTGGGCGTCGAGAGGTGAGGGAGAGAGAGGCAGCGTCGGATGAGGGTGAGGGAGAAGAGATTTGCCGATAAAAATTATAACAACTCTCCACTCATTTTCCCTATTTATATTAAGTGATTTATACCACCCAACTAAATTTTAAATAGAATTGTTCTCCTCTTCTTTCAGCACACCCCTGCTGGGGCCCATTGGTTACTAGAGTTATCTATAAGTCGTAGAGTCTAATAAGTCTTGGGTTCGATTCTCGCTTAGGCTGTTTTGTGTCCTTCTTTATTTTTGCTACTTCTGCTATTCCAAAAATTCTGTAAAAATATTTTAAAATTCCAGAAAAATAATAGAATATTTCTAAAATTAGTTTGAGAATTTTCGAGCGTTACAATCCCCTATATCTTATAAAAAGTTTATCCTCGAACTTAGAATAACTCTGGGTACTTCTGCCTCATGCTAGCTTCTGTCTCCCATGTTGCTTCTTCTGTTGTGTGATTTTGCCAAATGACTTTCACTAATGGTACTTCCTTGTTCCGCAATTTCTTAACTGCTCGGTCTATTATCTGAATAGGCCGACTGTCATAGTTGAGGTCTTCGCGGACTTGTACCGACTGGGCCTCAATCACCTGGGTGGCATCTGGGATATGCTTCTTCAGCATAGAGACATGAAATACATTATGAATAGCTGACATCTCCTGAGGTAGCTCTAGCTCATATGCTACCTTGCCAACTCTTCTAGTGATAAGGTATGGTCCCACATATCTGGGACTTAATTTGCCCTTCTTCCCAAAAATGCATTACTCCCTTCATGGGAGCTACTCTGAGGAACACTGTATCCCCAACTGAAAACTCTAAGGGTCGACGCCGTGTATCAGCATAGCTTTTCTAGTGACTCTGAGCTGTCTCTATCCTCTGGCGGATCTGCTGTATAGCTGTTGTGGTATCTGCCACTAGATCTGTCTGAAGCTCTAGTTCTTTCTGTTCACCACTCTCATACCAGCAGATTAGAGATATACACCTCCGCCATAGAGAGCCTCATAGGGTGTCATGCCGATGGTGGCCTGGTAAATGTTGTTGTATGCAAATTCTGCTAAACTCAGATATTTGTACCAACTTCCCTTGAAGTCTAGGGCACACGCTCGGAGCATATCTTCGAGTACCTGATTTACCCGCTCCGTCTGACCATCTGTCTGAAGATGGAAAGTTGTGCTAAATTTCAACTTGGTACCCAACGCTGACTGTACACACTCCCAGAAGTGTGACGTGAATCTACCATCTCTGTCTGAAATGATAGTCCGTGGGACTCCATACAGTCTGACGATCTCCTTGAGATACAACTGAGCTAGCTGCTCCATAGAGTAGGATATTCTGATAGCTAAGAAGTGGGCTGACTTAGTCAATCTGTCGACTATCACCCAGATGGCATCAAAACTATTCGTGGTTCTGGGTAGTTCCACTATGAAGTCCATGGAAATATCCTCCCACTTCCATTCTGGGATCTGAATAGGCTGCAGAACTCTCCCTGGTCTCTGATGTTCTGCCTTGACCCTCTGTCAGGTCAGACAGGTACTGGCATATCTAGCGATGTCCCTTTTCATCCCAGGCCACTAAAAACATTTCTTTAGGTCTTGGTACATTTTGGTGGAACTAGGATGCATCGCATAAGGAGTCCTGTGTGCCTCGTCTAAGATCTTCCTACGTAGTTCCTCCTGATCCGGAACACATAGCCTGTCACCAAAATATAATACCCCACTATCAGCTATTCTGAACTCTCCACTTTCTGATTCTGCTAATCCTTGCTTGATTTTCTGAATTTCAAGGTCCTGATCCTGAGCTGTCTGGATGTCACCAAGCAGGGTAGATGCTAATGTCATAGTAAAGAGTCGTCCAACTATAAGTTCGAGATTAAAATCTGTAATCTCCTTTTGTAGGGGCGGTGACATGGCTGTTAAGGATAATAAGGTAGCACTGGACTTTCTGTTAAGTACGTCTGCTACCTTATTGGCTTTTCCTGGGTGGTAGAGGATGTCTATGTCATAGTCTTTGACCAGCTCGAGCCATCTGCGCTGTCGCATATTCAGATCCTTCTGAGTGAAGAAGTACTTCAAACTCTGATGATTTGTATACACTCTACACTGAGCTCCATACAAGTAATGTCTCCAAATTTTAAGAGCAAAGACAACTGCTGCAAGCTCAAGGTCATGAGTCGGGTAGTTCCTCTCATAGTCCTTGAGTTATCTGGAGGCATAGGCGATCACCTTGCCTTCTTGCATCAGTAGTACTCCTAATCCCAATTTAGAGGCATCGCTATAAATATCAAAGCTGGCTGTGTTTTCTGGCAGAGTCAGAATGGGTGCACTGGTCAATCTTCTTTTGAGCTCCATGAAACTGTTCTCATAATCCTCTGCCCACTGAAATTTTCTGTTCTTCCTGGTGAGAGCTGTCAGTGGGGAGGCTATCCTGGAGAAATCCTCTACAAATTTTCTGTAATAGCCTGCTAGTCCAAGAAAACTTCTGATTTCACTGGCGTTCTTAGGTCTCTTCCAGTTACTCACAGATTCTATCTTACTGGGGTCTACCATGATACCATCCTTGGAGATGATGTGACCTAAGAAGGATACCTGATCGAGCCAAAATTCACATTTCATGAACTTGGCGTATAACTGGTTCTGCTGAAGGGTCTGCAGTACTATCTTCAGGTGCCCTGCGTGTTCTTCCTGAGTTTTGGAATAGATAAGAATGCCCTCGATGAATATGATAATAAACTTATCTAAATATTCTCTGAATACTCTGTTCATGAGGTCCATGAAAGTGGCTGGAGCATTTGTCACGCCAAAGGGCATGACTACGAACTCATAATGTCCGTATCTGGTTCTGAAAGCCGTCTTGGGTATATCACATTCTTTAACTTTCACCTGATGATATCCCGATCTGAGATCTATTTTAGAGAACACTGCTGCTCCCTTTAGCTGATCAAACAGGTCATCTATCCTGGGAAGAGGATACCTGTTCTTAATCGTGACCTGATTTAGTGCACAGTAGTCTATACACAGGCGCATGCTCCCATCCTTCTTCTTCATGAACAATACAGGTGCTTCCCATGGTGAGTGACTAGAGCGTATGAAGCCCTTGTCGAGCAGCTCCTATAGTTGCTCCTGAAGTTCCTTTAATTCTGCTGGAGCCATGCGGTAGGGTGCTTTGGAGATGGGATTTGTACCGGGAATGAGTTCTATCTCAAATTCAATCTCCCTGTCTGGTGCTAAGCCTGGTAACTCCTCAGGGAAGACTACTGGGTTGTCACATACAACTCGGACCTCTTCTAGCTTTTAGTCCTTGTCCTGATTAGCATTAACTACATGTGTTAGGAATCCCGTACATCCTGAATCAAGTAGTTTCTGTGCCTTCAGAGCTGAGAGAAACTTCTTGGCCTTTCTCTTTGGTTCTCCGATGTACCCAAATTGCACTCCTGCTTCGAGTTGGAATACAACTTTCTGTTTATGGCACTCTATGGAGGCACTGTACTTGATCAGAAAGTCCATTCCCAAGATGACATCATAGTCGGTCATATCTAGCACTATAAGATCACTAAAAAGCTCTCTGTCTGCTATAATGACTGGCACTGCTCTGAACCAGTGCATGGATGTCATAATTTCTCCTGAGGGTAGTGTCGTCAGGAACTGACCACTAAGTGCAGCAGGAGGTATTGCTAACTTTTCGACAAATGCCCTGGATATATAAGAATGGGTTGCCCCAGTATCGAATAAGACAGTTGCACTTTGCTGTAAAATATTGATCTAACCTGTAACAACTGTCGATGCATTCGCTACATCCTCTCTGGTGAGTGAGTAGATCCTCGCATTCGTCGTGGCTGAGGGGGCTTCTAGTCTGCCCTGGCTGATGTGTGGACCATCTATAGTAGCCTGCATCTGATGTAACTGTGCTGGGTTACCTCCGTATTGAATCGGCTGTGGTGTAGGAAGACTGGTCTTGTTCGGGCATTGTTTAGCCATATGCCCTTCTTGGCCACATTTAAAACATCCTCATGTGCCCTTGCGACAAACTCCTGGGTGGAATTTCCCACAAGTAGAGCACTTGGGATAGCTAGGCTGTTTACTAGCTGGTCCTCCTTTTGGGTAACTCCCTGGTTTGCGTTTGTAGCTGGAGTTCCCTTTCTAGTTAGAGCTGTGGCCTTGGTGTTTCTGAGTACCTGAGCCTCCTTGGCCCTTAGACTCTGAAATGGCTTGCTTCTACTGTTTGATGTTGTTCTGGTAGTGTTCGCTGGTCAGAGCACTACTTATCAGTTCTTCAGTAGTTTGCGGCCTATGAACACCGATGGCCACATTCATTGTTATTTCTGGCCTTAACATCTTGAACATCAACCGGACTCGTTCCTTCTCAGTGTTGACTAATTCGGGGCACAGACGAGCCAGTCTGTTGAACTTCTTCACAACCTCCTCAATTGAAAGGTTGCCCTGACGAAATTCAGTGAACTCGTCATAGTGGTGGTTTGTGACCCGCATGTGAAAGAACTCCTCAAAGAATTTCCTTTCGAAGTTGGCCAATGTCATCTGGTTCACTGGACGCTTCGCTTTAATTCTCTCCCACCACATACGTGCGTCTCCTGTTAGGCAAAAAGAGGCGCATTTCACCTTTTCATGTTCTGGCCAGTCCAGAAGCTCCATCGTACTCTCCAGTGTTTTGAACCAGGCTTGGGCATCCTATGGTTCACTAGTGCCTAAGAAATTCTCTGGCTTGATTTTCTACCACTGAATCAGATAGGCTTCTCTCCTTGCCCCTGCTGCTGGGGCTACTAGTGTTGTAGGTTGGACTGGTGAAACTTCTATCACTACTGGGGTTGCTAAGTTAGGTTCTGGAGTAACAGTGGGAGTGTTCTGCTGATTAGCCCTCAGGGTGGCTATCTCTTATTGTTGTTCAGCTAGTTGCTTCTGTAACTGAGCCACTACCTCTGCAAGGTCTGGAGGAGGCACTGAGCTGCCTGCCTCATGTTGGGGCTTAGTAGCTGGTGTCTTTTTAGCTGGGCGTCCTTGTACCATTTTCTAGAGAGATAGAGGATATACATAACTAATACAATCATGTTTATATAACTATTACTATCATGTTAGATGCTATCATATAGGAACATGCTGTAGTTATTTATAAACATGAAAGCAAGAAACATAAATACAATGAGAGGTATTCTTACTTGGAAGCTACAGGTTCAATGCTGAAAGTATGGAACTTTGCTCTGATACCACTCTGTAACGTCCCGCCTCCTACTGACTAGGCTGTGAGGCCGAGGGTTACAATCACTGTGCTAAAATGAACTATAAGGTGCGGAAAGACTAAAAACCAAAGGACTGAACTAATTAAAACTCTCTGCAACTTACGATGAAATCTGAAATATATATTCGGGATACATTTCTGAAGTTATATATATGCTAAAGAAGGGAGCTTAACTTTCTATTTGATCAAGGACTGAAGTTAGACACTTCTGGCTGAAATCAGACATTCCAATCGATCGGTTGATCGATTGGTGTTGGCTGATCGATCCACTGATCGACTCAACTCGCTACTATGCACGGAGTCAAGTCTGGATCAATCGGCTGATCGATCCAGCCTGGCCAATCGATCCGATGATCGATTCAGAGGCTCTCTGTTTGCAGGAATTAAATTCCTAATCGATCGGCTGATCGACCCATGGTCGATCGATCAGCTGATCGACTCACCAACACTCTGTACGCGACAGTTCACGTTTCGATCGATCAGTTGATCGATCGAGGGCTCCCCAATCGATCAGCTAATCGACTCCCTAGCGTTCTGTACGCGGGGACTTCTTCCAATCGATCGGTTGATTGATTGAGGACTGCTCAATCGATCGGCTGATCGATTGGGTTTCTGATTTCCGCAGAAATCAGACCCGACCCCGCACAGAATTTTCAGGAATACAACTGCAACCATAACACTACTACTGGGCATGCCAATACTCATAGCTAGCTATCTACTATCATGACAAATAACAATCTAAGCATAACTTGGTGCATACTTTCATGAATCAAGACATTTAGACATCTAAGAGTGCAAAAAAGTAATACTAAGTTCTTAATTTGCTAGTTTTCTCCCAAAATCTTCATTCCAAGTTCCTGCCCACACACATCTTCATCGCATTTCCTCCAGCCTCCGCTATTCCATCTTTCCTTTACCCTTATCTGCAGTATAAGGAAAATGCAACTATAAGCTTGGGAGCTCAGTAAGAAACCATCTACCTCACAAAAACATGCATTAACCGAAATCATGCTTTCTTTTAAAATATGTTGTGCTAATAAACATGGTGAGAATCATACTAAAATACTGAAACATGATAATCAACTTCGAAACATGGTTATTTGTGTATCAACAAGAACTAAACTGCTACATGAGCTAAACTAATTATCATCACAATAAGAACTAAACTGAAAACTAAGCTGTATTCACATATTTATTTCGTGAAGTTTGAAAACTATTTTTATAAATAGATCAAAATACTAATCATGCTGCTGATGGGCCCGACATCTGTACTTGCTGTGCGCGCATCCCTAACTAGGCCTAGGCAGCAAGTCCCAAAACTAATAGGGTTACTAGGTTATCTAAACCTAGGGACGACTATGGGAGCCCAACCCAAGGACAACTGAGGTCTAGTACAGTGTCACTAATAAAGTAAAATACTATTTATACTGATTTATCATATCTTGTTTTCTATCTAGGTTATCTGAACCTAGAGGCGACTGTGGGAGCCAACCCATTGGACTGTAGTCCCATGTAACTGAAGCAAGGCTATGTATACTATTAAAAATGCATCTAGGGCATTTAACTGAGCTATTAAAATGCCTATTGTAGCATTTAACTAAACTAGTCATTTTGTCGAGCACTTGGTGTGCTCTAATTCTGCATATGGCTAAACTGAGAACATAAATGCGAACTAAGGCATGAAAAACCTACAATCAACTACTTATACTGCAGGTGAGGGGTTACTTACATCCTACGCTAGATATTCTTACAAATTTGATCTCTAGACTTCCGGAGAAGACAATCTCTTCGGCGATCCTCTCACGTCTATGCGTTCTTCTTGCGGAGAGGAATGCCCTCATATCCGAGATGTGGCCGAAAAGTGCTCCTACGCTCCTAGGGATGAATCCCTAGGTCTCCTTGGCCTTGGGCGCCGATAGGTGAGGGAGAGAGAGGCGGTGTCGGATGAGGGTGAGGGAGAAGAGATTTGCCGATAAAAATTATAACAACTCTCCACTCAATTTCCCTATTTATATTAAGTGATTTATACCGCCCAACTAAATTTTAAATAGAATTGTTCTCCTCTTCTTTCAGCACACCCCTGCTGGGGCCCATTGGTTACTAGAGTTATCTATAAGTCGTAGAGTCTAATAGGTCTCGAGTTCGATTCCCGCTTAGGTTGTTTTGCGTCCTTATTTGTTTTTGCTATTTCTGCTATTCCAAAAATTCCGTAAAAATATTCTAAAATTCTAGAAAAATAATAGAATATTTCTAAAATTAGTTTGAGAATTTTCGAGCGTTACACTCTCAATCTACAAATAAGGAAAGATATCAAATCTTTTATTAATCTTTTGTAGAAACTATAATAGGAAAAATTTAATTTTAAAACTCTCTTTAAAATCATGAACATGGTTTCATTAAAGGAAAGTTTTATCAAAAATAAAAATCTTCCTTTCAATCTACAAATAAGGAAAGATATCAAACCTTTCACTTAATCTTTTGTAGAAAGCTATAAAAGGAAAGATTTAAATTTTAAACTTTCTTTTAAAACCATGGTATCCACATAAGAAAGATTTAAAAAATAAAATCCTTTTTAATTTAATGTGGCAAGCCACACCAAGCTTGGATTCAAGCTAGGGCTGGCCACACAACTTGGCTCATCCTATTTGCTTGGTCAGCCCAAGCTTGGGTTCCATGCTTGCTTGGCCGACCACCTTAGGATGGGTATAAAGGTGGGTATAATACTTTATTAATAAGAGACTATGATAGGGACCGAGAGGAGGAATTAATTTTGGTCTCCCGATGAAATTAAGCTTCTCGTGTTCGCCCCGAACACCCAACTTAATTTCATCAATAATAATTCATTCCACTAAAGAATTATTATTGAACTACCGCACCAATCCCAAATTATATTTTGGGCTCTTTTTTATCATGAGTGTGTTAATCTCCCTGTGTTTAAGATGTCGGATGCCACTAATTAATTGAGTTACTGACAACTCACTTTAATTAATATCTTAGTCCAAGAGTAGTACCACTCAACCTTATTGTCGTGTCAGACTAAGTCCACCTGCAGGGTTTAACATGACAATCCTTATGAGCTCCTCTTGGGGACATTATCAACCTAGATTACTAGGACACAATTTCCTTCTATAATCAACAACACACACTATAAGTAATATCATTTCCCAACTTATCGGGCCTATTGATTTATCGAGCTAAATCTCACCCTTTGATAAGTCAAAGAAATAAATACTAAATATATATGCTTATTATTATATTAGGATTAAGAGCACATACTTTCATAATAACTAAGGTCTTGTTCTTTTATTAAATCAATATAAAAAGAACTTACCTTAAATGGTCCTGCTCAATACATTCAGAGTGTACTAGTGTAATTTATCAGTCAAGATAAACTAATACCTAATTACACTACGACTATTCCAATGGTTTGTTCCTTTCCATCTCAGTCGTGAGCTACTATTTATAATTTATAAGGAATTGATAACATAATTTTCTGTGTGTGACACCACATACCATGTTATCTATAATATAAATTAATCGAACAACTATACTTAACTTATAAATGTAGATATTTGACTAATATGATTCTTATTTCTAAGTAAATGTTTATACAAAAAGCTAGGCTTTTAGTATACATTCCAACACTCGAACCTCTGGATTTGCTCCTCGGTATTTGACATAGTGGATTTTAATCGATTGTCGGGACTTCCAGGAGATTGCTATCGGGAGGAAGCAAACTGAGTTATCGTCGAGCTAGTGTTCGACACTATCTCCGTAAAATGATATTGCTCTGCTACGGTGCTCACGGATAGTAGCAATTCGTTCCCAAGATACAACGACGACGTCTCGAAATAGTAGCACTTCAAATTTCGAGACCGACGAACCTTCTCGTAGGCTTTTTTGGACTCTTCTTATGCAAGAGATGGACGAATGGTTTGAATGCAAATGCTTTTCGAATGAATGATTTCCAAGAAGGAGAGGGGTCTATTTATATTGGGTGAAGATGCAAGTAACCCTTGGTTTGGATTGATCTGGATCGTTCATTTTGAAAGGGTATAAACCTTTAAAGGTCTTTTGATCTCAGCCATTAGATCTGAAGAGATATAACTCTTCAGATGGCTTTTAATCTCAACCATCATATCTGAAGAGATATAACTATTCATATTCTAATATGATCTTATCCCTTGATCTAAAGAGTTATAACTCTTCAGATCTCAACTTGATCTCAACCGTCAGATTACAACATTTAATCCGACGCTTCAGATCAAGCCTTCCTCTTCAACGCCAGATTAGAATCCGATGCTCCAGATCGCATCTACTTGCGATTTATCCTCATCTTTGATCCTACGGTCACCATCTGTTCGCCCAATCCAGTCATTGCTCTCTAAACAATCACGTGCCACATAGGCATTGCCTCGTCAACCGACATGCCATGTCACTACCACGTGACGTCACCCGACCATGCCACATCACCGCCACGTGGAGCATAAATTAAAGCTCCTCACGACGATGCGAAGTGCAAAGTGCGCCAACAAAGCGCCCATTGCGCTGGTGGTGGGCTCACAGGTGTGAGCACCTGTTCGTCCAAGGGTAGAAAGCACCTGTGCTTTTGTATTAACAACATTAACATAGCAACACATATAAGGAAACACTGGCTCTCGCCGGTTAACGATGTGGGACTAAAATCCCATCTTTTTCCTTAATGTTAATTTGAGCACATCTTTGAACAATTAATTTTTCATTCACCCGTAATCAATTTTGAGCAAATTAATAGTCCAGATTTATCTATGCAAAATGTAGATTTTGAATTTGAAGTCAAACTTGACTTTCAACAATTAATGACACTAAGATTTTGGTTTGTAAAATTATATCCAACAATCCCCCACATGAATGGAAATTAATGCATGTAGTGCATGTATGCATGCTAACACTTTACAAGAGTCCAATCGATAAGTCAATGCATCAGGAAAGGTAGCTTGTGACTTTGAACCTTCCGTAGTGGAATGCTATCGAGCATACTAGGCTGCGCAGTGAACGTGATGTCTTGAACTGCTCAGCTGTTGGTGTATACTAAGATAATAACACCCACACAGATACTTATCTCACCAACTTTTGGTTCTCATGGTTGGTTCCGTTTCGGCCATGGACACCATCTTAGATTCATGAGTGTTTCATTGAAGCGGCCTGTCTTCACACTCACATATGTGACACTTCTATCAAGAGTATCCCACCATACTCCACCTTTATAAGGTATAGAAGTCATTAAAAGCATAAGCTTATCCTCCATACATGTGGTAGGACATCACCAAATCATCCTATGATTGGGATAGTAGACATAATCATTTCTCTTGTGCTATCACACAACTTCTGTAACTTCGTTGTCTCATTGAACCAAGATCTTGGGATCTCCAGTCAACAAGGTTGGGTTATCGCTACAGTCATTTTTAGTTGTAGATTTTTTTAATCCCATTCCTCTTGATGAGTAGTATACTTGATCTCGACTTAGCCCCTTCGTAAGGGAATCTGCTAAATTATCCTTAGATTTAATATAGTCGATTGTAATCACTCCGTTCGAGATCAACTGCCTAATGGTATTATGTCGACGACGTATATGTCATGACTTATCATTATACATACTACTCTGTGCCCTTCCAATTGCTGATTGACTATCACAGTGGATAAGGACGGTGGGCACAGGTTTCATCCAGCTCGGAACATCTTCCAAGAAATTTCACAGCCATTCAGCTTCTTCAGCTGTTTTGTCAAGTGCTATAAACTCGGATTCCATTGTTGACCGAGTTATGCATGTCTGCTTAGTGGATTTCCAAGATACTGCTCCCCCACCGATCGTGAATACATATCCACTAGTGGATTTGGAGTCTTTTGTATTTGATATTCAATTAGCATCACAATATCCCTCCAAGACCTTGGGATACTTTCCGTAATGTAATCCATAGTTTATAGTATATTTTAAATATCTAAGAACTCGCATTAGTGCTTTCCAATAGGTGTCGTTTGAATTATTCGTAAAATGACTCAGTTTGTTGACCACACAGGCAATATCCGGACGTGTGCAGTTTGTGAGATACATCAAACTACCAATTATCCGAGAATATTTTAATTGAGATATGGGCTCATCATGGTTTTTCGCTAAGTGTTGACTTAAATCCATAGGAGTTTTTATAGTAGAGAGATCGTATGCATTGAATCTTTTCAATACTAACTCTACATAATGGGATTGTGTTAAAACTATCCCATCGGATGTCTTGAGAATTTTAATTCCCAATATGACATATGCTAGACCCATATCTTTCATATCAAAATTATTGGTCAACATTTTCTTAGTACTCATGATTACATCATGATTATTTCCCATTATGAGCATGTCGTCTACGTATAGACAGACAAATACATAACTTTCAGGTGTGCTTTTGACATAAATGTATTTGTCACATTTATTTATTCTGAATTCGTTTGACAGTATTATTTTGGCAAATTTTTCGCGCCATTATTTTGGCGCTTGTTTAAGTCCGTACAACGACTTAACAAGTCGACACACCTTTCCCTCATTTCCAGGAGCTACAAACCCTTTAGGTTGCTCCATGTAAATTTTCTTCTTCCAACTCACCATTTAAGAACGCAGTCTTAATATCCATTTGGTGTATTTTAAGGTCATAAAATGTTGCAATGGCTATCAACACTCATATGGACGTAATCCTTGTCACCGGTGAGTAGGTATCGAAGTAATCAAGACCTTCCTTTTGCTTGTATCCTTTGGCTACAAGTCTAGCCTTATACTTGTCAATCGATCCATCAGCTTTATTCTTGCATTTTAGTATCCATTTACAATCTAATGGTTTAGTACCAGAATGAAGGTCTACTAATTCCCAAGTATGGTTATTCATGATGGACTCGATTTCATTATTGACAGCTTCCTTCCATAGTGGAGCGTCGGGACCAGAGAGAGCTTCGCTTAATATTCTTGGGTCCATTCTCGACATAAATGTTATGAAATCCGGCCCGAACGATTTCTCAACTCTAGCCCATTTGCTCTGACGTGGCTCTTGATTGTTAATAGCCTTTTTCTGATAACTAAGTTCTGGAACATCATCTTTGTTGAAACTTCCATTGTCATTACTTTGAACGTTTCCCTTCTTATTTGGGAGCACGTCTTCAAAGAATATTGCATTCCGAGATTCTATGGTTGTACCCACATGAATATCAGGAATGTTTGACTTATGAACTATGAAACGATATGCACTACTATTTTGGGCATATCCGACAAATATTGCATCAAACGTTTTAGGTCTGATCTTAACTTGCTTTGGCTTAGGTACTTCGACCTTTGCTAAGCACCCCCACACTTTCAAGTATTTGCACGATGACTCGCGACCTTTCCATAATTCATATGGTGTTTTATCATTTTTCTTATGAGAGATTTTATTGAGAATGTGGTTTGCTGATAAAATGGCCTCCCCCCACAAGTTATGGGGTAAGCCTGAATTTATCAACAAAGCACTCATCATCTCCTTTAGTGTCCAATTTTTACGTTCAGCAACATCATTCAATTGAGGTGAGTAAGGTGCCATTGTCTGATGGATAATTCCAGATTCTGAACAGAATTCATCAAATGGTGCACTATATTCTCCACCTCTATCGCTATGAATTATTTTAATTCGTTTATCAAGTTGATCCTCAACTTCCGTTTTATAGGTTCTGAAAGCTTCTAGGGCTTCTTCTTTACTTTTTAAAAGAAAGACATAACAAAACCTCGTGCAGTCATTGATAAAAGTATTGAAGTACTTTTTACCTCCTCTAGTTTGAACGAATTTTAAGTCACATAGATCACTATGTACTAATTTTAGAGGAGTCGTCGATCTTTCCACTGAATGAAAAGGCAGTCTCATCATTTTTTCTTCCACGCACACTTCACATTTGTGTGTTTCATCATCATCGATGTTTGGTAATAAATTTAGTTTGACGAGACATTTCAGAGTATTATTATTGACATACCTAAGCCGATCATGCCATAAATTGAAACACTCAATAACATAGCTGGAATCTTTTATTTTATTACCATTAAAATCACGATGTACAATCATTACAACCATCTTGAACAAATTTTGTTCCAAATACCCCTTTCCTAAGAAGCCACTGTTCTTCGTAAGTACAAAGTTGTTGGACTGAAACACTAGTTTGAATCCGGCTTTAACAAGTGTCGATCCAGAAACTAAGTTCTTCCTAATGTCGGGAACATGGAGCACATCAATGAGAGTTAGCTCCTTCCTAGATGTCATTTTTAGAACTACTTTTCCGAGTCCAACAATCGGGGGCGTCATGGAATTGCCCATATAGAGCTTTCTTCCACTTATTGGGGTGTACTTGGAGAATATCGTCTTGTCAGAACAGACGTGGTGGGTTGCTCAAGTATCGATCCACCACTGCTTCAGGTTGTCCACCATGTTGGCTTCAAACATGACCGCAGTGAGATCCATGGTGCTGAGATCTATGTCAGCAGAAGTTGCGACCTGGTTTGCAACATTCTTCCGACTCTTGGTTGTCTTCTTTGGGCGTCTGCAGTTCTTGGACATGTGTCCTGACTTTCCACACTTGTAGCACGTTCCCTTGAACTTCTTGCCTTGAGCCTTCTATTTCAGTTGTTTCGGCTTCTTGGCTTTTGGTTTCGTAAGGTTGGACATCTCGTCGACTGTCCGCTTCGTTCCTCTAGAGTCGGATAATTTTCGATTATCCTCCTCTATCCGCAACCATAGGATAAGGTCTTCAAGTCCCATCTCCTTTTTCTTGTGCTTTAGGTAATTTTTGAAATCCTTTCATGACGAAGGGAGTTTCTCGATTACTGCAGCAACCTTGAACGACTCGTTCAGCGGCATTTCTTCGGTATCCAGATCATGCATTATCAGTTGCATGTCTTGGACTTGAGACGTGATGCTTTTGGAATCCATGATTTTGAAATCCAAAAATCGGTCGACGATAAATTTCTTCAGTCCGGTGTTTACAGTTTTGTATTTCTTCTTGTAACGCCCGCCCTTCCTCTTGCCTTGGTACAGCAAGGGCGACGCTACGCGAACATACATATATGCATATGAAATCATTGCAACGGAAGAATTCTTTTTTTTTTATTAAAACTTAATCATATAAACAAAACATGTGAACATGCTAACATTCAGGCATATAACTTGATTTTTACTATCTATTACTTGAACATGGTACATGCTTGTTTAACTAGGGTATAAAACTTACTAAATAAGGGGAAAACTAAACATATATATATATATATATATATATATATATATATATATATATATATATATATATATATATATATATATATATATATATATATATATATTATTCTCTAGAGCTCATGATAACTAACAATTCTCTAATTAAACAAGTACTTAACATTTCAAGATTTCATGGAACAAAAGAGAGTAATAGTTCACATTAAGCATTCAACCATCCAAACAAGTTCAAGTTAATATCAAGTAGCAACCATCAAAAAAGCATCAAATAGGAAAACAAGTTAACATGCAGAACTTAGAATATGCATAAGTCCTGAAACACAAAACAGATCTCTTCCACCATGCCACTGCCACACACATTTTTGCCCTTCCTGCTACTCCCTTTAGTTTAGTCATGCTTTACCCTTTTCTGCAGTACAAGGAAAATAAAACTATAAGCACATAAGCTTAGTAAGATCCTTTCCTACTCACAAAAGTCATAATTCATGAATTAAACATGGAGTAGTGATATATTCATTTAACCAACATCTAGATTTAACATTTCATGTTAGCATGAGGTAGTGTCATATTCATTTAGGCATATCATAACATAGTAAAAGAGAGCATAAGCATAAAGTAGTAGCATGTTCTTCTAGGTATCATAGACATATCTCAAGAGAACATCTTCCTAAAGTATAAAAATCACATAACATGAAATCACATATATATGCAAAATGTTCTTTTGAAAACATATATTATATAAATACTTACACAGAAATCTCAACATGAGAGCCCGGCATTGTACCACATACATGGATTGCACGCATCCTAAATAAATTCGAGGTAGCTAATCTCGAGCCTACTAGGAACTAGGCTCATGCTTCGACCTAGGGGCAACTTAGGAGCCCATCCCATGGACCATTCTTAGGGTCCGGTACAAGCCATACAAAAGTAAAATAGCATATCATGTTTCTTGTCATATCATGAAGAGTGCTCTTAATCCCAACTTATAGGGAAGCATCTCTTAGGTCTTATGTTACTTGTCATATCATGAAGAGTGCTCTTAATCCCAACTTATAGGGAAGCAACTCTTAGGCATTTCCTCATACATAAGCCTTGCATAAGCATAACATGGTAACATAAAGTCCACATATCATGACATATCATAAAAAGTCATTATCATGCATAATTGGGGTCTTGATCTTTCTACAAACCCTAACTCCATGTCTTGGCCGAAACCTATAAGCATGATTCTAGGGTTCTTTTAAGCAACTTTAAACATGAAATCTTAAATTAATATCACATGATACATGGCATAACAAGTGAGACTCTTATCAAGCATATATGAAATTTCCAACCCTACTTCCAAGTCTTGGCCGAAACCTATAAGCATGATCCTAGGGTACTTATAAGCAACTTTAAGCATGAAACCTTAAATTAATATCATATGATACATAGCATAAAAAGTGAGACTCTTAACAAGCATACATGAAATTTCCAACCCTAATTCCAAGTCTTTGCCGAAACCTATAAGCATGATTCTAGGGTTCTTATAAGCAACTTTAAGCATGAAACATTAAATTAATATCACATGATACATGGCATAACAAGTGAGACTCTTAGCAAGCATACATGAAATTTCCAACCCTAATTCCAAGTCTTGGCCGAAACCTATAAGCATGATTCTAGGGTTCTTATAAGAAACTTTAAGCATGAAACCTTAAATTAATATCACATGATACATGACATAACAAGTGAGACTCTTAGCAAGCATACATGAAATTTCCAACCCTAATTCCAAGTCTTGGCCAAAACCTATAAGCATGATTCTAGGGTTCTTATAAGCAACTTTAAGCATGAAACCTTAAATTAATATCACATGATATATGACATAACAAGTGAGACTCTTAGCAAGCATACATGAAATTTCCAACCCTAATTCCAAGTCTTCGCCGAAACCTATAAGCATGATTCTAGGGTTCTTATAAGCAACTTTAACCATGAAACCTTAAATTAATATCACATGATACATGGCATAACAAGTGAGACTCTTAGCAAGCATACATGAAATTTCCAACCCTAATTCCAAGTCTTGGCCGAAACCTATAAGCATGATTCTAGGGTTCTTATAAGCAACTTTAAGCATGAGACCTTAAATTAATATCACATGATACATGGCATAACAAGTGAGACTCTTAGCAAGCATACATGAAATTTCCAACCCAAATTCCAAGTCTTTGCCGAAACCTATAAGCATGATTCTAGGGTTCTTATAAGCAACTTTAAGCATGAAACCTTAAATTAATATCACATGATACATGACATAACAAGTGAGACTCTTAGCAAGCATACATGAAATTTCCAACCCTAATTCCAAGTCTTGGCCGAAACCTATAGAACCTGAATCTAGGTCTTCTTTTAAGCAACTTCAAGCATGAACTTTAAACTAATATCATATGATACATAGCATGACATATAAGAAAACATAAGCAAGTCTAGTTGGAGTTCAACTTCCCTAAGCCTTTTCATTTTCTTCTTGGCCGAAACTTACAAGGCTTGTTCCTAGGTTTTTAAGCAACATAAATCATGAATAACATCTTAATAACATCACATAACTTATTAGGTATATATCATGAGAGAATACATAAGCAAACCTAAATGGAGTTTAAACTTTCCTAGGCCCTTTAACTCTTCTTGGCCAAAACTTCAAAGCATGAATTCTAGGTTTTTAAGCAACATAAATCATGAATAACATCTTAATAACATCACATAACTTATTAGGTATCATGAGAGAATACATATGCAAACCTAAATGGAATTTAAACTTTCCTAGGCCCTTTATCTCTTCTTGGCTGAAACTTCAAAGCATGAATTCTAGGTTTTTAAGCAACATAAATCATGAATAACATCTTAATAACATCACATAACTTATTAGGTATTATGAGAGAATACATAAGCAAACCTAAATGGAGTTTAAACTTTCCTAGGCCCTTTATCTCTTCTTGGCCGAAACTTCAAAGCATGAATTCTATGTTTTTAAGCAATATAAATCATGAATAACATCTTAATAACATCACATAACTTATTAGGTATCATGAGAGAATACATAAGCAAACCTAAATGGAGTTTAAACTTTCCTAGGCCCTTTATCTCTTCTTGGCCGAAACTTTAAAGCATGAATTCTAGGTTTTTAAGCAACACCAAACATGGAAAACACTGGTAAACTACTTGTACCGCAAGTGAGGGAGATACTTACATCCTCTTGCTTGGTTTACTAAGAGAATACCCTTGGTGGAGAAGAAGAAGAAGACCCTTTTCGCTTCTAGAACTCCCTTTTCCTTATTTTTGCTTGTAATAAAAAGTATGTTTCAAGGACTTCTCTTTGTGAAGTTTTCCTAGGAAGAAACCCCTTAGCTTGAATTCGGCAATGGAAGAGAGGAAGCTTGGAGTTTCGGTGGAGGAAGAAGAAGAAGAAGAAGAAGAAGAAAGGAGAAACCAAATTCCCTTGCCCTCTTCTTCCTTCTTATTCTACATGAAAAGGAAGAAGAAAGAATGAACTTTTCTTTCCCTTACCTTTTTATTTCTCTTTATTTCTAAACAAAAGACGTAAAATGAATCTTTTCCATTCTAAGTGGAGGGAGAAAGAAAAGTTAAACTTTTCTTTTAAGTGAAAGGTGTCCCTTCATCCTCCCTATCCTTAACTACAACTTCCCTTTTCCTTCCTAACAGTACTTCCTCTTGGGCTATTGGTTATTCCATTCTACTTAAAGCTTGCCATTTGTTAAGAGGTTCAAGGTTCTAACCTTGGTCATGTCTTTTTTTTTATTATTATTATAGAAGGAACCCACATAAAACTCATTCTAATCATGCAAAAACTACATAAAATTACTAGAAACTTTATGGGTGTTACACTTCTCTAGCGATTCCCACAGAGATTTGACCGTCTCTATCATGCAATATACGTTATATAGTGCATTATCCAACGCGTTAAGAATGTAATTGCAGCACAGGAAGTCACCATGTGACCATGCATCGCGAGCAGTCTTACTACCAGAATTATCTTCCGTAGCGGCTGGCGGGTTTTCACACAGAAACCGTACAAGGTTCAGCGTGGTTAAGTAAAATAGTTGTTGGTTGCTACTCGGAAAACCTAGAGGTTCCACTGTACAAAAATTTTGTACAAAGGTCTGAACCTTTTCCTAGCTACCATGTGTTCTTTTAAATTAAATTTTGGATCGCCTGCGGAACTTAACACGTTTGATCCAAAACTTAATTTATTTGTTTCTTTTAGGTTTATACTTGGATCTCCTGTGGAACTTAACACGTTCGATCCAAATCACCTAAGTTATTAATTCCATTAAATATTAATTTCCATAATTGGTTCCCAGTACTGACGTGGCGAGGCACATGACCTTCTTGGATATGGGAGCAACCACCACCGACTAGACAAAACCTTTTATGGAAAGCTAATATTTAATTTCCTAAAATAACTTTAGGTTAACCGAAAGGAACAATCAAATCACAAGGAAAAGAAATAAACATAAGAACACTACATCGAAAATAAATTCGAAATACTAGAATCGTAAGCCTCTTGTATTTAGTATTATTTCCAAAAATAACTAGTATGATGCGGAAAGGAAAAATTACTAGTTATACCTTCTAGAAAGACCTCTTGATCTTCTACCGTATTCCTCTTCTAACCTCGGATGTTGTGTGGGCAACGATCTTCCGAGATGAGAAACCACCAATGCACCTTCTTCTCCTCCTAGCTAGGTTCGGCCAAAACAAAAGAGTTTCACCAAGGATGAAGAAAAAACCACCAACCAAGCTTCAAGGGATACAAGCTTTCTCTCCTTCTTCTTCTTCTTCTTCTTCTCCAAGTAGCATCCGGCCACCACAAGAGCTCCAAGCAAAAGGAAGGATTCGGCCACCACAAAGAGGAAGAGAGGGAGAGAGGTTGGCCGGCCACAACACCAAGGAAAAGAGGGAGAGAATAATAGAGGTTGTAACCCTTGAAGGCACCCCCACCCCTTCTTTTATATTCCTTGGCTTTGGCAAATTAGGAAATTTAATTACAATAAAATTTCCTTAATTTTCCTTGACATGAATTAATTGAGAAAAATAAAATTTCCCAATTAAACTTATAATGGTCGGCCACATCATAGAGAGACAAATTAGACAAGTTTCAATCAACAAATTAAAACTTCCTAATTTGTTTCCGGAAATTTTAAAAATAAAATTTCTCTTCAAAAATCCCTTCATGGTTGATAAAGAAATTTCTATAATTTTAATTTTTTAACATGTGAATAATTTTCAAAGAGAAAATAAAATATCTTTCCAATCTACAAATAAGGAAAGAGATCTAATCTCTTTCTTTAATCTTTTGTAGACCCTTTTAAGAGAGATATTTTAATTTTAATTCTCTTTAATAAATTATATCTTCCACATAATAAAAATTAAAATTAAAATTCTTTTTAATTTCATTATGGCCGGCCCCCTCTAGCTTGGGTTCAAGTTAGGGCCGGCCACCCATAAACCAAGCTTAGGTCGGCCCTAGCTTGATTCCCAAGATAGCTTGGCCGGCTCCCTTTAGGTGGGTATAGAAGGTGGGTATAGGTGGGTATAGTACTCTATAAATAAGAGGCTACGATAGGGACCGAGAGGAGGAATTGGTTTTGGTCTCCCGATAAAATTAAGCATACTGTGTTCGCCCCGAACACACAACTTAATTTTATCAATAATAATTCATTCCACTAGAGAACTATTATTGAACTACCGCACCAATCCCAAATTATATTTTTGGGCTCCTTCTTATTATGAGTGTGTTAGTCTCCCTGTGTTTAAGATGTCAAATGTCCACTAATTAAGTGAGTTACTGACAACTCATTTAATTAATATCTTTATCCAAGAATAGTACCACTCAACCTCATCATCATGTCGGACTAAGTCGACCTGCAGGGTTTAACATGACAATCTTTATGAGCTCATCTTGGGGACATTATCAACCTAGATTACTAGGACACAGTTTCCTTCTATAATCAACAACACACACTATAAGTAATATCATTTCCCAACTTATCGAGCTTATTGATTTATCGAACTAAATCTCACCCATTGATAAATTAAAGAAATAAATATCAAATATATGTGCTTGTTATTATATTAGGATTAAGAGCACACACTTCCATAATAACTGAGGTATTTGTTCCTTTATAAAGTCAGTATAAAAGAAACAACCTCAAATGGTCATACTCAATACACTCTAAGTGTACTAGTGTAATTATATAGTCAAGATAAACTAATTCCTAATTACACTACGACCTTCCAATGGTTTGTTCCTTTCCATTTTGGTTGTGAGCTACTGTTTATAATTTATAAGGTACTGATAACATCATCTTCTGTATGTAGCACCACATACTATGTTATGTACAATATAAATTAATTGAACAACTACAACTAAATGTAGACAATTTGACCAAATGTGATTCTTTATTCAAAATAAATGTTTACAAAAGCTTAGGCTTTCGGTATACACTCCAACAATAGTATCTTCTACTGTCATCTTTTGAAGTCGGCTCCATTGAATTTCTCCGGCTTCTCAGCATGAGGGATGGCGGTTGGTACGTCGTTGATCCCGACCAAATCAGTTTGTCAATATCGTTTTATGATTATGAGGTTCTCGAACCTCAGGATTTGCTCCTTGGTATTTGACATAGTCGATTTTAGTCGACTGTCGGGACTTCCGGGAGATTGCTGCCGGGAGGAAGCAAACTGAGTTGTCGTCGAAGCTAGTGTTTGACACTATCTCTGTAAAATGATATTGCTCCGCTAAGGTGCTCACGGATAGCAGCAATTCGTTCCCAAGATACAACAATGACGTCTCGAAATAGTAGCACTTCAAATTTCGAGACCGATGAACCTTCTCATAGGCTTTTTTGGACTCTTCTTATGCAAGAGATGGACAAATGGTTTGAATGCAAATGCTTTTCGAATGAATGATTTCCAAGAAGGAGAGGGATCTATTTATATTGGGTGAAGATGTAAGTAACCCTTGGTTTGGACTGATCTGGATCATTCATTTTGAAAGGGTATAACCCTTTAAAGATCTTTTGATCTCAACCATCAGATCTGAAGAGATATAACTCTTCAGATGGCTTTTAATCTCAACCATAAGATCTGAAGATATATAACTCTTCAGATTCTGATATGATCTCATCACTTGATCTAAAGAGTTATAACTCTTCAGATCTCATCTTGATCTCAGCCGTCAGATTACAACATTTAATCCGACGCTTCGGATCAAGTCTTCCTCTTCAACGCCAGATTAGAATCTGACACTCATCTACTTGCGATCTGTCCTCATCTTTGATCCTACGATCACCATCTGTTCGCCCAATCTAGTCATTGCTCTCTACACAATCACATGCCACATAGGCACTGCCTCGTCACCCGACATGCCACGTCACCACCACGTAGAGCATAAATTAAAGCTCCTCACGATGATGTGAAGTGCAAAGTGCACCAACAAAGCGCTCATTGCTCGCCCAAGGGTAGAGAGCACCAGTGCTTTTGTATTAACAACATTAACACAACAACACATATAAGGAAATGCTAGCTCCCACCAGTTAACGATGTGGGACTAAAACCCCATCTTTTTCCTTAATGTTAATTTGAGCACATCTTTGAACAATTAATTTCTCATTCAGCCGTAATCGGTTTTGAGCAAATTAATAGCCCAGATTTATCTATGCGAAATGTAGATTTTGAATTTGAAGTCAAACTTAACTTTCAACGATCGATGATACCAAGATTTTGGTTTGCAAAATTGTATCCAACACCGGGATCGGTAATGCAAGTGATGACATACACGACATTGCAATGGCTGAGGATGAGCTCTCTGATGATAGCATGCAAGTAGGGGAGAAGAAGAGGTGGTTGATCATAAAATAGGTGAGGGCATTGGAAAGGAGCTTCGATCTGTAGGAAAACAAACTGGAGTCAGAGAGGAAACTGCAGTTGGCTGCCGCACTTGGGCTGCATTTAAGGCAGGTGGCTATTTGGTTCCAGAACAGGAGGGCCAGGTGGAAGACCAAGCAGTTGGAGATGAATTATGAGCTGCTCAAGACTCGATTTGATGCCTTCAGATCACAGAATGAGACCCTAAAACAACACAACAAGAAGCTCCAATCTGAGGTAAATTGAGAATTTTCAAAAAATGATTACTGGGACATTAATATCTCTGAGGAAATGTGCAAATCTTGGCTCTCTAAGGCAGGGAAACAACATGAGAAGTCATCAATCTCAATAAAGAAATTGAATGTTCTTGCAACAATTGGAACCAGAAATCAAACAATATTAATGTTGAAAATATTTTGGAGGATGGAAGTTTCTTAAGTTGCTGTAATTTACTGTAACTTTTAATTTGAAAATGGCATATGGAGAATTTCATTTAGACTTATCTAATCAAGTTTGCAATATGTATTTGAGTAGAGATCTCTAAAGAATGTACAATTAGATTTTCTTCTATAATAAGTTGAAAATTATTTTTACACCTGTTGGCCTCTAGTTGAAAATTATTTATAGATCTAATGGGTTTTAAAGCTAGAGTGGTTTGAAATGTTTCTAAATTTTAGTTTTAACAATTGGAGCCAGAAATTAAATAATATTGCAAATGTTTAAAATATTTTGGAGGATGCAAGTTTCTTAAGTTGATGTAACTTACTGTAACTTTTAATTTGAAAATGGTATATGGAGAATTTCATTTAGACTTATCTAATCATGTTTGCAAGATGTATTTGAGTAGAGATCTCTGAAAAATATACAATTAGATTTTCTTCTATAATAAGTTGAAAAATATTTTACACCTGCTGGGCTTTAGTTGAAAATTGTTTATACATCTAATGGGTTTTAAAGCTAGAGGGTTTAAAATGTTTCTAAATTTTAGTTTTAACAATGTTTTGAAGTGCTCTTATACTCATGGCATTTAGATGTGGTTTGAAATTACTCTTAAATTTCAAGAATCAATAACGTTTCAAAAGTGCTCTTTAACAACGTTTGAAGTGCTCTTATACCCATCATATTTAAGAGTGGTTTGAACTTGCTCCTAAATTATTAGCATCAATAGCATTTTGAAATCGCTTTTACATATATGGCGTATAGGAGCGGTTTGAAATTATTCTTACATCCAACGTGTTTTAGAGTGTTTCCTAAATTCTAACACCTAAAGAGTTTAAGAGCAGTTTGAACTGCTCCTATATTTATAGCTATAGAAGTGGTTTGAAACCGTTGTTATATGTACAGCGTGTAAGATCAGTTTCAAACCGTACCTATAAAGTATAATAGGAGCGGTTTTTTAATTTTTACCAACGGTTACAAAAACCACTTCTATAGGATATAGGGACGGCGACAAGAGGAGTGATTTTCAAACCGTTAGTAAAAGTGCAGGAGTGGTTGAAAATCACTCTTAAAAGTTTTAAAAAAAAATGCCCCTATATGGGTGTTTTTTTTTTGTAGTGGAAGAGGAGATCCAAGACATGTAAAAGATTCCCTATGCAATGCAGTTGGTTGTTTGATATATGTTATGATTTGCATAATACCTTATTGGTGCAGGGTGCACCAGAATCAAACCTGAGTTTTGATGTTGTCAAATATTCAAGTTAAGTCTTGTTGTGATCTAACAAGTTAACTGAGTGTGTAGGCTATTTACTCAACTGGGAAAGCCCTAGTCGTGACTAGGCAGGAAAGACTTAGCAGATCGTGGAAGCTAGGCGGAAAGACCAAGTGGGTCAAGAAGATTCGACACTTGGCAGGGAAACTCGATAGGTTTGGAGGACCAAAGATCGAGGGAAAATTCTGGGTGGTTGATCCAATGCTAAGCGACAAAGTCCAAATAGGTTCGGAGGATCAAGGTTTGGCAGGTAGCTTGAGGTAAGCAACTGGAGGAGCGATAGTGAGGTTGTGTTCCGAAAGGGAACAAACCCTAGGTCGCTTATCTAACTGAAAAAACCGGGAAGGTTTCCAAGTTAAGATCAAGACAGTTCTACTGTTTAATATTACTCATGCATTATATATATTACTGTGCTAACCTTTAAGTTGTAGGAATATTCTGTTTAACTCTGTGTTGTAGTTTGGCCCGATCAGTCGATCGAACGTAGAGATCGGTCGACTAAACCATCTTGATTCAGACCAGAGATCAGTTCAGACCAAAGCAGAGCACATTCCGATCAAGGCTTGATCGGTCGACCGAACCAAAGGATCGGTCAGCTGAACCTTGATGATGTGTCACAGTACAGATCGATCAGAAGCAAAGTTGGAAGCTAGCCAGATCGGTCGAGCGAAGCAGAGGATCGGTCGATCGAACGATCATCGCATTAAAGGCACATTAATGAAGAATCTCGACGAACAGGGAAAACTCACCGTTCGGTCAACCGAACAATGGGATCGGTCGACTGAAACATTAAGTGTCATCAATGCTCGAAGATTGGATCTGATCGGAGCTCAATGAAGAAGGAAGGGAGCAACTTCGGTCGACCGAACTTGAGGATCAGTCGATCGAACATTGACCATTCTTATAAAAAGGAGCTCGAGGTCCGAGGCTGGATAACAAATTGGTTCTGAGTTCATCCCTTGCAAAACTATTGTTCGACTAGTCTACTACTCATCTCCAAGCAAGTGGCTACTCCATCCAAGAAGTACAGACCGAGCTTCATCTTACATCTAGTATCGGTATATTTTATTTAGCTTGCTTTGTACTTAATTTCAAGTAAGATAGTAGACTGTTACTATCTTACTCATTTCATTGTACGAATTGCTTCTTTCTGGAGGTTTCAGAAAGAGAGTTTTAGTGGATTGCCCAACAGTGTGGTCAAGGATCGCGGGCCATGGAGTAGGAGTCGACCTAGACTCTGAACCAAGTAACCAAAATATGTTTTTTTACTTTCTGCGGCACTGCTCGTGTTTTAAACGTTCAGTCAAGTGGATTTTCAGATATTTATGGAATACTACATATTATGGTATTGAGTTCAGCAAACAACAAGGTGATCCTTCAGTTACAAGATATATGGATGCAAACTATGTATGAAATATAGATAACATAAGGTATACTATAGAGTATGTGTTCATTGTGGTGGGAGGACATTTTTGTTGGAACTGCATGATACAATCTATAGTTGCATTATCCACTACTAAGTCAGAGTACATAATAATAGCTAAACCAACTAACGAAGCGTTGTGTCTTACAGCATTTGTTAGAGAATTGAGTATTCAACAAGGTGGACTCAAGTTATATTATGATAGCTAGAGTGCTATCTATTTGGAGAAGAATCAGGTGTATCATGCGAGGACCAAGAATATTGATGTAATGTTTCATAAGATCATAGAGTTGATTTCTTCCGAAGAAATATTACTAAATAAGGTCCACTCTTCTAAAAACATTACATATATATGTTGACAAAATCAGTTACCATAGAGAAGTTCAAGTATTGCTTGAACTTTATCTATTTATCTAGTTGCTAGATGGAGGTAGCCCAAACTCGACGTTTTAGGAGTTCTTCTCAGATGCTCGTAGTTCTCCAAAGAGATGGATACTCGTCAAGGTGGAGATTGTTGGGGATGACTCGTATTTGACCATCATAAGGCACAGTCGTGCTCGAAGGCACGACGAAGCCATGCTCGAAGGCACGACCAGACCATGCCTCTATTTGCACAGGTACAATCGTGCTACCAGACATGTCTTGGCCATATCTGGATGTGAGTGAACGAACACGCTCGGAAATGGCTTAGCCATGACTCATGCCGGAGGCGCGGGGAGTTTAAGGCTTTTAGGTTTACTTATTATATTTTTATCCAAATACCATATATATATATATATATATATATATATATATATATATATATATTATAACTCAGAATATAATTTTAATAGAGAGTTCTATGGCGTAAACACATGAACCGTGATAAATTCATTATCCTTTTCTCTCAATTAATTCTTCTTCGATTTCTCCTTATGCCATTTTTTACATTTGTTGTGGCACGATTTCAATAAGTCGGCTAAGCTAGTGACAGGTCAACACCCATTATCCCCTCGGTCGTCGTCTTCAAGCATCCGTGATTGACTGTTCTCCATCACTAGCATTGACATAGAGCACCAGCAATATGCCAAGTTCAACTCCAGCAATTCTTATTTGCATCTGGAAGCCTTGAACTTGCATTTTGACTCGAACGATGCATCAATTTCTAGAGTTGGGGCCCCCGGGCTCGACTTCAACGTCTTTCCCTCCATCATATGTCACTCATTATTTTCATCTATAATTTACTTTCTCCTCCGTATTGATCATGAATAAATTGATGAAGGCACTGGGCGAGCAGAGTCATCTTTGCCAACTCAACTTGAACATCTTTCCCTTCTTTCCTTGTGCCACTAGTGACGGTTACTTCCAAGTAAAAAAAAAATTAATAGAGCGATTTTTCGATCTATATTTTATTATGGAGTGATGATACTAAATTATTTGGGATGAGTAATGTCATCTTTTACTTCGATATATAATTATCAATTACTCTTCGGTTCTTATTATTATTTCTCACCTTAATTTTTCATTTAAATTCTAAATAACTCAGACACATTATAACAATTATAAAACTGTAGCTACTACATTGATAGTTATTAGAATATAAATATTAGATGACCATGTCAAATCCATATTATAACAACTATAAAACAATAGCTGCTACACATATATGAATCAGTCGGACGTATTATAACAACTACAAAACCATAACTATTATATTAATAACGGCTAGAATATAAATATTTGATGGAGCAGATTGAATGTGTTGTAACAGTTATAAAACCATAGTTGCTAAATATATTATACCAGGTACAATTTGGTGACGACGGATCCTCTGGTCCGTAATTTGCGGACCAGAAGATGGTCCACTTTTTTAGACCCTTAATTTGAATGGACCCCACCTATTTAAAGATAGAGTCTATCCAAATCAAGGATTCTCATGCAATGGACCATCCTCTGATCCATAATTTATGGACCAGAGGATTCTTACTGTAGTTTGGTAGTTACTACACATATTATAGCAACTACTATTTGATAATTACTATAATCTGAATATTATGTGAATAGGTCAATTCCATATGGTAGTAACTATGAAATATGTATTGTATTAACTATAAAATCGTAGGTATTATATTCTGTATAACAAATATGAATGCATAATTGTTACATCGTGTGTAATAGACTCAGGATTTAAATGGGAAATAATAATATGAAATCCAGTTGGATAATATAAACGGTAAAATATTAAGATGAGACTCCTTTTAATATTTTTTTTATTAAAAGTGGGATTTACCCTTTTAACTTTTGCCCAAGAAAAGAAACAGATTTTATATTCAGAATCCACGGTATAGAAATCAAGGACGTTGAGCGTGAGACAACTTCATTCTGCTTCCACAGATGGCAACGAAGATGTTGCTGTCTTTGTGGATATTTTTCTTCCGCGGGGAATTTAACTCTGGTCAAATGTCAAGTTATCAAGAGAATGTTCTATTGTTTTAAATAGAGGGATGGGCGATTAGCGATTTCAATTAATTATTTGGTCAGCATTTTCACACACCAAAACATAGTTATTTTCACCAACCACATCACGATGGATGTCAAAAGGAATGGCATTAAACTTTTCTTAACTATTTGTGTTTTATGAATTCATCTAAAGTTAATTGTTAGTATCATCCAAGAATATATAACTTAGTCGGCCTCAGGGTAAATAATAAATAAATTTAAAAGATGGGACCTATTTATGTTAATAAGCATCGTAAACAACAAAACAGAATGAAGATACACCGAACCTAAAACACTTCCAACATATTCCAAAAGCTTGACCCCGAGGGGCCACAAGTGTCTATTTTCTCAAAATCATAAATCATGGTCGACATACTTCTTATTTATATATATTAAACTTAAACAGTTTGTCACAAAAAAAAATAAGGAAAATAAGTAAAGTATGTATATACATGTTCTGTGAAATTCTTTAGTCTAGGTTGAAGTTTAAAGGGTACAAAAAGTATTTAGTCTGTACACAATATAATTGGGGTTATTATCAAATCAGTTATTAGGTAAAAATATCTATTATAATTTGCTTTAAAGTGCAAATGCATTTTAAATTTAACCCCCTAAAATACGGATGGTAAAACACTTAGCATTAGTGCATGTCGGCCGTGGTCGCGATGACTTTTGTCGACGTTAGATATTTTAGAATCTAGTACCGCTGACTTTGTTCCTAATCTACGACTGATTCCTTAGAACACACCTACCATTAAAGAGTGTGTGAACGGCATCTCCAACCCAATCACATACTGGGCCGGCCCCGCCCCACTTTTCTGATCGAAAACGTGCTTTGCATTTGTTTTAAATACCCGCCTTCCGCCACTCAGTTTTAAAGCCGCAGCCCTTCACGAGTCAGCCATGTACCACGAAAACGAAGTGGCAAGTCTCCCCTTCATCTCCGGTGATCATGGATTCTCCGGAGCAGTAGTGTCCGGGATCGACGAGAATCCTGCAGCGTGGTTGCTCTCCGGCAGCCTCTTGGCTTGGGAGACGTCGACCATGGTGTCGGCCTTGGTCCATGTCGTGTCCAGGGAGTCCACGTCGGCCTCTCCCTCTTCTTCTGCTTCGCCCTCTTCTTCGTCATCTTGTGTATCCTCCTCTTACTCTCCCATGTCCTCCGGCGACGAGGCCGGACAGAAAAGGGCTAGAGAGGAGCTGCTGCCGGGGGTGGGAGTGAAGTATTACGAATCTTGTTTTGGGGGTGCCGGAAGCTATCAAGTTCCGACAGAAGCAACGGAAGGGGACACGTCAGCGGAAATCGGCGAGAGAAAGTACCGCGGCGTCAGGAGGAGGCCGTGGGGAAAATGGGCAGCGGAGATCCGCGACCCGCATAAGGCCGCCAGAGTGTGGCTGGGCACCTTCGCAACTGCGGAGGACGCGGCGTGGGCCTACGACGCCGCTGCGATTCGATTCAAGGGAAGCCGAGCAAAGGTCAACTTCCCCGAGCACGTCCACCTTCACCGGCCTCCCCCGTCCTCTGTTTCCCCAGCGGTTCAATTCCTTGTTCCTAACTATGTTCCGTCTACGACGACGACGACGGCAGCGTTGGGTGATTACTCGAGGTTACTACTACCACTACCAGGAAGTGGAGACTACTACCAAAGCCAAAGGATTCCAGCAACAAGCCCCTTCGACAGTGTGGACGATGGTAGCTCTATTGCTTCGCCTTGGTTACCTGCTTCCTCTGTTTCCTCGCCGGCGTTCGTTGATCCTCTGTTCCTTGATGTAGCCCCACTAACGAACATGAGTGGGGTTTGGAAATATTGAAACTTGCTCGCCGGCTTCTTTAGCTGAACATGGCTGCAGCAAAAGCTGCGGTCCTTCCCTTTATTGTTGTTTACATCGGATTGGATATGTTTAAGAAATTAAGAAATATAATTTGGATACGAATAAGAAATCAAGAAGTCTAGTTGTGTTTTGACTTGAGATTGCAGAAGGGCATGATGCGGTAGGCTGTAAGTGGTCCCAGAAATCGTGTTAGGCAAGGTTAAGATGGGATGGTCGTGAAAGTTAGGGTGAGATGGGTGAGATGACAGATAATGTTAGAATATATACATCTGAATGGGTTATTTTTATCAAGACCCAATTTCTCACTCAGTGTTATGGTTCTCAGCATAAAATTGATTGACCCAATAGTCAGTTAGATTTAAGGAATTTAGCTCTACATTCTTTAGGTATAAATTTTTCTATATACAGTTGGCCGACCCTTAGACCGATCGGATTGGGAGGACTTATCACTCCACTTGATGCCAAGATACACAAAATAAACCAGAACGATCCTAATGTCGGCCAGAGATACGGGACTTAGCTCATCATCCTCCACAAACATCCTCTCAACATACAACAAAGGCAATCTCCTAGCATATAGCTAGCCAAGATGAAATCCGATCAAACTTGGAGAGCCAAGATGTTCAGTATACTAGTCAGCTCTATAATATAATTCTCAACGTTTAGCCGGTCGAACCTCTAAGTCTCGATTCCCCACTTATCATATGCCAATCACCTTTTATATAGTTGGTCGGTCATAAGGTTAGTCGGATTTTCATGGCTAGATTTTCCCGTCTCATATATGTATACACAAGGCAAATACATAAAGCAATTCTCATTACAAACCAGGTCAGATATAGATCTGGCCATACTTCCATATCGTAGAGCATTTTAGGATAAATCTCATAGCATATGACTGATCGATCCAAGGATAGATCAGATCTTTTAGGACTTGGATACCCACACTTCATAGACAAACATCACAGTATATAGGTCAACTAAAGATTTGGCCAGGATACCTCGGTCGGCTAAAGATTCAGCTGGGCTACATTCAAGGGACAATATTATCATGAAATCACAACAACCCATCAGTAAATAATAACTATTCATCAGGGAATATTCTAATATCTGACACATACATGCAACAAAACCTTCTTATGAGGATGGCTACTCAATTTCTATCATTATTGTGGATGTTACAAAAGGTTGTTCATACACATGTAATGGAAGATTCCTCAGCGGAAGACTGTACACCTTCCATTAGTCGACATCTTTTGGCACCGAATGTAGGGGATCGGATGGTCGACTAGAAGGAGAGTTGAATAGACGTTGACCCCAAGTTGATCACTTTCTATGTATTTGTTAGTGCACAGCGGAAAATAAACAAATACGAATACAAATACAAATATAAAAGCTAAAGGCTGTAGGATCGAAAAGAATTTAGATATCTCCACAATAACATGATATTACCCACTTTGGGCCTAAGCCCTCATGGTTTTGCTCTTGGGCTCTACCCAAAAGACCTCATACCAATGGAGATATCTTTTCTCTTATAAACCCATGATCTTTCCCATGTGTTTCCAATATGGGACTATGTTTGCAACCTTGCAACCCCAACAATCCCCCCCTCAAACAAAGGACCATAGGCTTCCCACGTCCGATCCTCGACCCACCAGGTCTTCCTGCCCCTCGGTCCACCCGACCTACTAGGACTTCCTTGCCTAGTCGCAACTAGGACTTCCTGCCTGGTGTCTGGTCCTCTTGATCCGAACATAGGAGCCCCCACTTTCTTTGTTTGAGGTCACTATTGTACCCACATAGCTCAATCAGACCATAGCTCTTGTGCACAGTCGGCTGTTAAACCTTCTGGCAGTCCGGGCTCTGATACTAATTGTAGGATCGAAAAGAATTTAGATATCTCCACAATAGCATGATATTGTCCATTTTGGGCCTAAGCCCTCATGGTTTTGCTCTTGGGCTCTACCCAAAAGGCCTCATACCAATGGAGATATCTTTTCTCTTATAAACTCATGATCTTTCCCATGTGTTTCCAATATGGGACTATGTTTGCAACCTTACAACCCCAACAAAGGCAAGACAAGAAAGCAAACCAAGATACACTATCGTTTACGTGGTTCAAAGATAACTTGCTCCTACTCTACAACTATCCGTAAGACGGACGATCTCCTCAATCCTTCAGTGGATTAGTCCCTGAAAACTCCGACTATCACAATCCTCCTTGTCGGTGGAGAAACCTCGCCACAACTCGACCAAGAACACACGGATTGCTGCTTAGGCTTGGAGACTCTAATTAGACTTTAACCAAGTCCAATTTCGTTAACCAAAGTCAACCACCACAAGCTCCATTATATAGAGCTTGGGAAAATAGCCAAGTTGAAACTATCGTTATTAGTCGACTGGTGTCAACACCAGTAGACTGATCCTTTGTGGAATTCGATCGCTATAGCTCCAACAGCTCGATACCAGTCGACTAGTGCTAGGATCAGCCGGTTGCTTCACTTCGGTTGAGAGAACAGAAGCATTCTGTTCTCTCCAGCTTGACTACCAGTCGACTAGTACATACATCAATCGACTGGTACAACCCTAAACCTAAGATTCTCCTTCTCGACTACATTTCTCTCAGCACTTGGACCTTCATGACTGACTTGACTCTTCTTTTGCAGCCTTGACTTCTTGCTTCAAGCCTACTCCCTTTGGCTCTTGTCCCTCGGATGTATTCAAGCCTGTGGCTCGTCCCTAATGTCATTCTTCGCGTATGCCTCGAAGTTATTTCCCTCGGCCCTTGTCCTTGCTACCTTGTCCACGGTCCCTCGGATGCTCCATCCTTCACCGGACCCGAAGCCATCAAATTGAGTCATATGTGTATTCTACAAACATGCACACTCATATACACATATCAAATAAAAGGATGAATCTAACTTAAACTTTTTTCCCAAACATTAAAACACATGGTCACACCGACCATTGGGATTGCTCCAACAATCTCTCCCTTTTTTATGTTTGGCAATACGTTTAAGTTAGGGAAAATATAATTGAAAAAATAATATGCTAATAACAAATGGACTTACGTTGCCAAGGCTACACACTTGGTCTTATACCACTGAATGGACTTACATTGTCAAGGCTACACACTTGGACTTACAACGTTGAATGAACTTACATTGTTAAGATTACACACTTGGACTTACACCACCAAGTCAAAAATGTAAACATGCATTGAAACATATCCCAAGACTCCCCGTACACCTAAACTCCCCATTGAGCTAGGAATTTTACCATAGGGATATTTAAGAATCTATTATAAGACTCCCCTTACGCAAAGGCATCTAAGATTTTTCCAACTAAACCTTACTTTTCCCCCTTTGTCTAACATTAAAAAATTTCCAACAATATTCCAATTGTCGAAACTTAATCATCCAAATTGACCTAAACTCGTGTATTTATCTCCCTAAGATCTCATACACCTATACGAGTTGACTCGGTCAAAATCAGTGCTGAAAAATAGTCTTAGACTAGTATCAGTCGACTGCCTCAAACACCAGTCATCTGCCCTCATTGATACACACTCACAGAGGCATTCTATGGTTGAAAAATATTGTTACTAGTCAACTAGTAACTGCACCAGTCCAATCAACATTTTTTACCAGATTTCAGAAAAACACCAATAATTCCATAGACATCCAAAAAATTAGAAATTTTGTAGAGAGGTATATGTTGGAACTCCAAGGTGTTTTGATGTGATCAAACAAGTTAAGTTAGGTCAATGTTTTGTCTAACCCTTGTGTCTAAGTGTGCAGGAGCTTAGGAACACAAGAAGTCGAGCGGAAGATGCGGCTAGCGAGAAGGACGGCACGGGGAGAGAGCTGATGGGCTCGGTGCGTCCGAGGGACGAGGTGACCCCGGAAGAGTACACCGGTGGACAAGAAGAACGTGTGCGACGTTCGAGGGACGAGAAACCGGGAAGGAAGGCTGCTCGAGAAGAAGGCCGGAACTTGGGTTCGGGTGAGCCCTATTCCGGATGGCCGAGATCATCCAAGCTAGCGGAGCCAGAGCGAACAAGATCCGGACTGAGACGAGCTAAACCGGAGACGAAAAAGTCAACTTCTGTTGACCTTAAGGCTCGGGGCACCCAGAACCATTCCGGGCGCCCGGAACCCTTCCTAGCGCCCGGGATGAAGTTTTTGACCAGATCGATTCTAACGCGATTTGAACGTTGGGGGATAAAGTTTTATCCTCCCAGGGTGCCCGGTACCCCTTCGGGGCGCCTCGACCAGTGCTATAAATATAGCACTGATCTGCACAGTCAATTAAACCAACTTGTAATTCATTTTCTCTGTGCTTTATATTCTTTTGTACTGTCAACGCTGTAAGAGGCTACTCCGCCCAGAGGAGAATCAGATAGTGCGCCATCTTTGCCTTAGATTAATAATCCTCTGATTGCAAATCAAGTAAACCCTCTGTGTCTGAATTTGTTTCTAATTAGTCTCTTTCATTTATTATTACAAGTTCTTTTAAATTAGTTAAATATCCGAGAAAGGTTTTTGGTTTAATTTTTTGTAGGGCAATTCACCTCTCCCTTCTTGCCGGCCTCCAAAGGGATCAACAAGTGGTATCAGAGCAAGGCGCTTCAGGAGGACTAACCGCCGATCGAAGCAACGAGATGGCCGGACCAAGTATCGTTCCACCAAAATTCGAGGGGGACTTCGCAGACTGGAAGCGACGTATGGAGGTATTCCTAAGAACTGATTTTGAAATTCGATTTATTATGAAGTATGGTTTTGTAGCTCCGATGAATCAAGATGGAGAAGAAAAAGAAGAGAGACATTGGACAAAGAATGAGCAGAATGAGTCTGTAGCGAACAGCCGTGCAGAATATCACCTGTTGAGCGTGTTGCTGTCTCAAGAGGTCAACCGCATCGGAAGATATTCATCTGCTAAAGAACTCTGAGAGAAGTTCCTGGAATTCCATGAAGGCACGTCCGAAGCGAAGCTCGCTAGAAGAGACATCCTCCGGAACAAGCTGATGAACATCTGTCTGGAAAAAGGTGAGAAGGTAGCCAATCTACACGCGAAGGTAAAAGAACTAATTACTGGTCTCGAGAACCTCGGAGAAACGGTAACAAATCGGGATATTATACGCTACGCACTCAATGCGTTTCCTAGAACTTCAGAATGGACATCAATCGTCGACGCCTACTACATTTCGAAAGACCTGGAGGTAAGTACTTTAGAAGAACTGTTCTCCCCTCTTGAATTGCATGAAACCATGTGTGCAGGAGAAAAGGAATCAAGCCAGATGATCGCACTAAACGCAACCAAAAGGAATGAACCCGAGTCAGACTCAGAAGATGAACAGGAAGCATACATGGTAAGAAACTTTAAAAAGTTTTATAGATCTAATAAATTTAAAGAAATGCAGAATAAAAAGAATCCAAGAAATAGAAGAAGGATGCGTTGCTATTAGTGTCAAAAGGAAGGACACCTAAAAGAAGATTGCCCAGAACTAAAGGACAAAGGCAAAATTCCCAAGAAGCACAAAAACCTAAAAGCTACTTGAGACGACACTTCTTCATCTGAGTCCGAGATTCAAGAATATGCCGGGATAACACTGATGGCAAGCTACGAAAGGAAAAGTACATCAGAACCTAGCATCGATGAAGGGGGAGCGACCTCAGATGAAAGTAACGAAGCAGGGGGAGATTCAGGCTTCAAGTCTGATATGGTAAGTGAGGTATGCCTCTTACCCCCTGATCAACTTTACTTTGATATTAAGGCAATGGCAAAATCCATGTATAAATTAGAAAATAAAAATACAAAATTAGAAAATGAAATTTTAGAAACAAAAAGAATTTTAGCAAAATCATGTCTTATAGAGGATTTTGAAAAATTGAAAATTGAAAATGAAAAACTAAAAGAAGAAATAGTAAGGCTGAAAAAGTCTAACGGTTCAAATGTTTCTGCTTTTAAAAATTATAGAGGATTAAACTGGTATTATAGGTTTCACCAAAATCAAATTAGAAAAATATCAAAGGCCTATGTACTTAGAAAATATTTAATTAACCCTGTAGGTAGGAACCTCTATTGGATTCCGAAAACATGTTTAACTTAAAATTTTAAATTAAACTTAGCATTTTTTTTTGCAAGAAAGTTAAACAGATAGTTTCTTTATGAGGCTTTGTCTAAGGAAATGGTTGTTGCTCCAATAACCAAGAAGGTCTAGTGCCTCACCACGACCTGGAAGCCAAAATACTAAAATCAAATGTTTAATTAACTTTCTGGAAAAAGTATTAAAGTTAGAATTAAATAATGCTTAAAAGTTGTTAAACATTCGTTTTGAAAATTTTGTTTAACTTAGAAAATGTTTATGTTGCAAATATGCTTTAAAGGGTTATTCAATTTGTTTTAGAAAATATTTTCAAAAATATTTAGTTTATTTAGGAATTTTTTTTTTGGAAATTGCCTTAGAAAATTTTTCTTAGATTTTTTTTTTGCCTTATAATTTTTTTTTAAAAAAAATTGCCTTAAATTTTTTTTTACTTATGGAAATTTCTTTTAAGTAGATGTTGAAATAAGTTTCAAACTTAAATTTTAAAAAAAAAATTTAACACTTAAAATTTTCTTTGAGAATTTACCTTACACCTGTTTAGAAACCCCATTTTTTATGTGATCACAGGGGGAGAAGTATGTTAGGTCTAGGGGAAGGTATATAATTGAAAAACATTTGGATATTAACTGTTTTTATTGCATCTGTTTTACCCTAACTTAACTTGAGTTGCTCACATCAAAAAGAGGGAGATTGTTGGAACCCCAAGGTGTTTTGATGTGATCAAACAAGTTAAGTTATGTCCTGTTTTGTCTAACCCTTGTGTCTAAGTGTGCAGGAGCTTAGGAACACAGGAAGTCGAGCGGAAGACGCGACTAGCGAGAAGGACGGCACGGGGAGAGAGCCGACGGGCTCGGTGCGTTCGAGGGACGAGGTGACCATGGAAGAGTACACTGGTGGACGAGAAGAACGTGCGTGGCGTTTGAGGGACAAAAAATTGGGAAGGAAGGCTGCTCGAGAAGAAGGCCGGAACTTGGGTTCGGGTGAGCCCTATTCCGGATGGCCGAGATCACCCAAGCTAGCTAAGCCGGAACGAACAAGACCCGGACCGAGACGAGCTGAACCGGAGACGAAAAAGTCAACTTCTGTTGACCTTAAGGCTCGGGGCGCCCGGAACCATTCCGAGCGCCCGGGATGAAGTTTTTGACCAGATCGATTCTAACGTGATCTGAACGTTGGGGGATAAAGTTTTATCCCCCTCAGGGCGCTCGGAACCCCTTCAGGACGCCCCGACCAGTGCTATAAATATAGCACTGATCTGCACAGTCAATTAAACCAACTTGTAATTCATTTTCTCTGTGCTTTCTATTATTTTGTACTATCAACGTTGTAAGAGACTACTCCGCCCAGAGGAGAATCAGATAGTGCACCATCTTTGCCTTAAATTAGCAATCCTCTGATTGCAAACCAAGTAAACCCTCTATGTCTGAATTTGTTTCTAATTAGTCTCTTTCATTTATTATTACAAGTTCTTTTAAATTAGTTGAATATCCGAGAAAGGTTTTTGGTTTAATTTTTTGTAGGGCAATTCACCCCTCCCCTCTTGCCGGCCTCCAAAGGGACCAACAATATATTTTACTCATGTCTACTTGCGAAAAATACATTTAAAAAATATATCTATCAGCAATCTCAAGTTTGTCACAAAATCTAAAATTAACTAAATGGTTCAATTGAACCTTAACCTAAAGTGATAGTTTGACTTCCTCTATTTGTCCATACTAATCCTCAATGCATCCCTAGCATTAGTTTAAAAAGGAAGGAATGTCATTGGTGTTGGTGCAATATTCCCTAGGTCAAGGTTGACCTGGTTAACCAAGCCTGAGTCTTGGTTTGGGTTTCGATGTTTGACAATATATTGGGTTTAGATGATATGGACAATGCAGGTGCAGTTGTTCATTTGGGGAGATTGTTGATACAATTCCCGTTTGGTCAAAGTTGACCAGTTAAGATTGTGAAGGAAAGTCAAGTAGGTCAAGGTTGACTGGATACGTGACTGAAAGTCCTGGTGAGTGAAGCCAGGCAGAAGGAAGTCCTGGTGAGTGAAGCCAGGCAGAAGGAAGTCCTGGTGAGTGAAGCTAGGCAGGAGGAAAGTCCTAGTGAGTGAAGCTAGGCAGAAGGGAAAATCCTGGTGAGTGAAGCCAGGTGAAAGACCTAGTGAGTGAAGCTAGGCAGGAGGAAAATCCTGGTGAGTGAAGCTAGGTGAAAAACCTAGTGAGTGAAGCTAGGCAATTGGGAAAGTCCTGGTGAGTGAAGCCAGGCAGGAGAAATCCAGAGGGGTTAAGGTTGACCAGACATCTAGTGAGAGTGCAAGTAGGTCAAAGGGATTGACCGGATACTTGGCACGAGGAAGAAAAGTCCAAGTAGGTCTTAGGGAGTGACCGGATACTTGGCAAGAAGAGAAAAGTCCAAGTGGGTCAAAGGGATTGACCAGACACTTGGTGAGAGAGTCCTAGCTGGTCAAGGGTGACCGGATGCTAGGTCTTATGTACCAACAAGTCATGGTTGACTAGATGTTGGTTTAGGGGGCTTTGGACTTGGTTTTGGGCAAAAACCAAGATCTGGATTGATCAGCCGATTGATCCAGCAGATTTGGATTGATCCGTGGATCGATCTAGTAGATCTGGATCGATCAGTGGATCGATCCAGAAGATCTAGATCGATCGGCCGATCGATCCGGTGAGTCCCCGCGAACAGAACCCCTCTTGATCAATCGATGGATCGATCCAGAGGTCCCAATCGATCAGTGGATCGATTGGGACGCTGCTGCTTCGCGCGATAAGCGCTGGATCAATCCGTGGATCGATCCAGGCGTTTTTCCAGAGCACAGAGGCGCTCTGGATCGATCCGTGGATCGATCCAAAGCCTCCCCGATCGATTGGGAGCATTCCAATCGATCGGGATTCGACCGTTAGCGTCGATTTAAGCCGCAGGCGTTCATTTCCTTCGGTATCGCTTCCACGACAAAGCTCATATCTTCACCAGCGACTCCACAGAGCTCTCCACGCCAGTTCTTGAAGTTCTTGGAGGTTCTTCCAAGTCAAGAGGCGGATCTATTGCAAGAGGAAGAAAGCTAGGGTTAGAGTTTTCTTGTACTCATTGTAAGCTTTGTGCTTGTATTTTGTATCCTTTCCCCTTCCTTTTGTAGTGTGAACTTGTAGGGCTTCTCCGCCTTCGGTAGTTACCGAAAAGGAGGGTTTTATTAGTGGAGGGTGCGTGAGTAGGTGTGGATCCTTGGACTAGTCACCTCTTGTGAGATGGATACCAAGTAAACCAACCTTGTTAGCGTTGTGTGGTTTGTTTCTTGTATTTCCGCTGCACATCTTTGGAGAAACAAGCAATGACGAGCACCTAGCGAGCGACGAGCTATTCACCCCCCCCCCCCTCTAGCTACTTTTCGGTCCCAACAAGTGGTATCAGAGCGAGGCCGCTCTTCACCGGAATCATCGCCGAAAGGGTCAAGCATAACAAGAAGAGCTAGAGGGTGAAGAAGTTGAAACAAAATTGTCAAAGTCAAAGAAATTCAAAAGCTCAACTTCTACAATGGAATTCCGAGATGGGCTCGGATTCGACACGAGGGTGACTCCACCATACACTTCCACGAGCTTCGATTCTTGAAAATCAAGAATCGAAAATTTTCTTATGATGGAGATAGAGCAATGGTTTGCTCTTATGGAAGGCTTCAAGACTCCAACAAACTCAAAGGGAAAAGTTCTCAAGAGGAGCAAGTGGAGCCAAGAGCAAGTCCAAAGGTGCGAGGCCAATGACAAAGTGACCAAGCTTTTGGTCAATTTATTGCCAAGCACCATCCTTTGCAAAATTGGAGAATTTGAAGATGCAAAGGAATTATGGAGTAAATTGGCCAAGCTTCATGAAGAGATCCCCTCCACTGTACAAGAGCAAGAAGAATCCAGAGAGGGTGACTCTTTGGAGTAAGACCAAGAGGAGGACTCCGAGGTTGAGAGATGCTCAACCTCCGAAGAAGAGGTCCAAGAAGAAGCTTCATCTTCAAGGGAGTGCAATGAAGAGAACAAGGAGGGAGCATACTCCTTGTTCCATGTACAAGATGATGAAGCCTCCACCTCTAGGATTGAGGGGGAGTGTAGATCAATGAACCCGGAGCAAGAAGAGGCCTCCACATCCGGGTCAAGTGAAGAAGAAGAAGATGGTGCCACCTCCAAAATTCAAGAAATATCAAATGGAGGAGCAAGTGTCATCCCTACACAAGAAGGTATAAATGCTTCAATTAAAAATAAAAATCATATAATATGTTTTGAGTGTAGGGAAAGTGGGCACTACAAGAGCAAGTGTCCCAACTTGGCCAAGAAGAAGGGTCAAGTGACACAAAAGGGCAAGGAGAAGCCCAAGGAGACCACCCCCGGGACAAAGAAGAGCAAGGAGCACATTGTGTGCTTCTTGTGTCAACAAAAAGGGCATTACCGAAGTCAATGCCCTAAGGGGAAGAAGATGGTCAAGGCTCAAGGAGGCACTAGTCAAGGGGGAGCCTCCAAGGTAAAGAAGAAGGTAACATTTATTGAGTCTACCCCTTTACGTTATGGTAAAAAGCATGATAGTTCTAATTTTTATCATTTTAATGCAATTTACCATAAAAATAGAAAGCATGAGGGCATTAAGGAAAAGCATGTGACCCTACATGCCAAGACTACCCAACCTAAGGTTAGGAAGGTAGATAGACATTTGGGCAAGAACACTAAGGATAATAGATACAAGCCCAAGAATAAAAATGCTCATGGATCAAATGAAAAATCAAATACTAAGGACTTAGTGAGGGAAAATCAAGTCTTGAGGTCAAGACTTGATAAATTAGAAAAGACCCTAAAAAGATTGGAAAATATCCTATTAGGGCAAAATGAGCATAACCTACGTTTAGGGGTACAAAAGCCATCAAATGGCCATAGAGATTTGGGATACAAAATCAAAGCAAAAAATGATGTGCCTAGTTATCATAGGGTTCCATATAGTTATGGAACAAACCCTAAGTCTAGAGGTCAAGTCAAGGATACAAGGGAAGATATCCCTAGAAGTATCTTTACAACCAAAGTGACTAAGACTTCTAAGAAGTCTAAGAAAGTCACTAACAAGATCACAAGGGAGGCTATCCCTAGAGTTGACCTAGAAAATGTGACCAAGGCTTCTAAGAAGCCCAACAAGGTCACTAGGAAGGTATCTAGGGAAGTTATCCCTAGTGAGTATCTAAAGGATCTAAGGAGCACAAATAGGTGTTGGGTTCCTAGGAGCATCTTCTCTACCCCATAGATGGGTTAGAGAGTGTCAACTCCGATTAGAAGGGTAGTTAACCCAACTTAGAGGAAATTGACACTCAAGGAGCATTTTCAAGGTTTTTGTTAACCTTTGAAAATGAAATGGAATTATTATTTACTCCTTGAAAGAGTAAAATGTGCCTAATGGTGGAAAATTTGATTTTATCTTAAAATGGCATAAATTGGGAAAACCTAGAGAAATACCAAGTTGGGATTTTGGTATTCTCTTAGAAATTTAAGGCAATCCGGACCTTGATTTATGTGATTACTCTTGAGGAAAAATGGAATATGCAAACATTTGAGGATATGCTTAATTTTTAAGTGTCATAAACAAATCAAGAGAAATAGAAATGTCAATTTAGGTTTTGACATTTCTTTGAAGCATTTAGGGCAATCTAGGTTTAACGTTTTAAGTTAAAACAAGTGGTATATTTTGAGTTAGCTAAGTGGTTAAGGATACTTAAAAAGGAAATCTAGGTATATTTTATTTATGCTAAACCTTGTCATGATTGTTTGTCCATCATATGCCATGACATCATGTCTATTTTTGCATTCATGTTTTATTATGAAAAATTCAAAAATACCTGTCATGACATTCATACATCATGTAGTTATAGGATATTTTTTTTGAAAATTATTTCCTTTTGATGTATGCCATAACATAATCATGCATTAAGTTTAATTCCTTGTAATTAAGGACAAATGGCATTTAACAACACTTATTAACAAGTGACATCCTAGGTGGATGTCTAATATCTCTAAAATGCCTAGATAGATATGCATGATCCCTAGAATAGGGCAAAACCAAATTTTACATCTCACAAAGACCTATAAGATGACTTGTATGTGTTTTGTCCACAATAGATACAAGTGAGATGTTAGGATGATGAACAAAACTCAACATGTTGATTTAGTGCATTTCTTTGAGTTTTAAGTTCATCAAAACACATAGTTATGTGTTTTCCCATCATTGGGAAAGCTAATGTACAAGTCATGTGCATTAAGCCCAAGGAACATGGTGGGATATTGGTTTTGAAAATGTTTTTAAAATAATTTTGGAAAACCTTGGTGAAGGCTATCTTTTGATAGTAATCACCATTGAATAGTTAGACACAAACTTGAAGAAAACACTAAAGTTTTTGCAAGTTCTCAAGTTTGTGTCAATCTTTGAAAATATGATGTATTTTCATAGAAAACTATTTTTCCATGATAAATTATACCCTAAATAATGTCTACACAAATTTTTACGATTTTTGGAATTTTGTAGAATTTTCTAGGGGTTTCTGAAATTGGCTGAAATTGAATTTCAGCAATTTCAGGCCTCCAATCGATCAGTGGATCGATTGGAGTGCCTCAATCGATCAGCCGATCGATTGAGAAGGCATTTCTCGCGAGCAGAAGCTCGCTGGATCGATCAGCCGATCGATCCAAGAAGACTGAATCGATCGATTGAGTAGGGTTCAATCGATTGGAACCCAACTCCAATCGATTGAAGATGCTGATTTTGGCTGGGAAAGCTTATTTTCAGCATTTTGAACCTATTTTAGTCTAGGTAACCATTCCAAACCCCTGAAAATATATTTGTATACATAAAAAGGGTGTTTTCGTGTGGAAAACAAGGATAGATTGGTTAAGGAAGGCTAAGTTGAAGTTTAGGTTGAGGTTTGTTTCAAATTTTGAATATTTGAACCTCAAAACTTCTAAAATTGGGTTTCCTAAAGTTTTAGGAATTCCAAGTCATTGTTGGTGCAATGACAGAAGTTACCACCATGTCTTTAGGGGGAGGGACTCTTTAAAGACATGAAAATTATTTTTCATGAACCTTGGAAGGTGGTTAACCTTCCGTTAAGAACATGCTCAAGGTTGAGCGTTTGAACTTTAATGGGGAGTGGATATCCTCATTGTTCAAGTGGTTTCAAGTGGATAATGTTCAAGGATGGGCATTTGCCTACATTGGGGGAGAATGTAGGATTAAGGATAATGAAGGGTATGAGATCTTCATTATCGTGTTGATCACAACGAGTGAAGTTGTGAACAACGATGAGCAACTCTTCAGGGGGAGAGTTTTCAACAAGTGAATTTGTTGATGTGTGCCCAAAAATGGGGCATGGTTTGATGTGTGCCAATAGGGGGAGAATGAAAGGGAGTAAGTTAGGATTTCATTACCTAGAGGGAGTTTGTCCACTTAGGGGGAGAATGAAGGGCTTAACTTATGGATTCATATATTGGCATGAAGGGAGTTGAGGCTATGGGAGTAGCCTAATTTCCTAACTTAACAAGAGGTATTGTCAAACATCAAAAAGGGGGAGATTGTTGGTGCAATATTCCCTAGGTCAAGGTTGACCTGGTTAACCAAGCCTGAGTCTTGGTTTGGGTTTCGATGTTTGACAATATATTGGGTTTAGATGATATGGACAATGCAGGTGCAGTTGTTCATTTGGGGAGATTGTTGATACAATTCCCGTTTGGTCAAAGTTGACCAGTTAAGATTGTGAAGGAAAGTCAAGTAGGTCAAGGTTGACTGGATACGTGACTGAAAGTCCTGGTGAGTGAAGCCAGGCAGAAGGAAGTCCTGGTGAGTGAAGCCAGGCAGAAGGAAGTCCTGGTGAGTAAAGCTAGGCAGGAGGAAAGTCCTAGTGAGTGAAGCTAGGCAGAAGGGAAAATCCTGGTGAGTGAAGCCAGGTGAAAGACCTAGTGAGTGAAGCTAGGCAGGAGGAAAATCCTGGTGAGTGAAGCCAGGTGAAAGACCTAGTGAGTGAAGCTAGGCAATTGGGAAAGTCCTGGTGAGTGAAGCCAGGCAGGAGAAATCCAGAGGGGTCAAGGTTGACCAGACATTTAGTGAGAGTGCAAGTAGGTCAAAGGGATTGATCGGATACTTGGCACGAGGAAGAAAAGTCCAAGTAGGTCTTAGGGAGTGACCGGATACTTGGCAAGAAGAGAAAAGTCCAAGTGGGTCAAAGGGATTGACCAGACACTTGGTGAGAGAGTCCTAGCTGGTCAAGGGTGACCGGATGCTAGGTCTTATGTACCAACAAGTCATGGTTGACTAGATGTTGGTTTAGGGGGCTTTGGATTTGGCTTTGGGCAAAAACCAAGATCTGGATTGATCAGCCGATTGATCCAGCAGATTTGGATTGATCCGTGGATTGATCCAGCAGATCTGGATCGATCGGCCGATCGATCCGGTGAGTCCCCGCGAACAGAACCCCTCTGGATCAATCGGTGGATCTATCCAGATGTCCCAATCGATCAGTGGATCGATTGGGACGCTGCTGCTTCGCGCGATAAGCGCTGGATCGATCCGTGGATCGATCCAGGCGTTTTTCCAGAGCACAGAGGCGCTCTGGATCGATCCGTGGATCGATCCAAAGCTTCCCCGATTGATTGGGAGCATTCCAATCGATCGGGATTTGACCGTTAGCGTCGATTTAAGCCGCAGGCGTTCATTTCCTTCGGTATCGCTTCCACGACAAAGCTCAGATCTTCACCAGCGACTCCACAGAGCTCTCCACGCCAGTTCTTGAAGTTCTTGGAGGTTCTTCCAAGTCAAGAGGCGGATCTATTGCAAGAGGAAGAAAGCTAGGGTTAGGGTTTTCTTGTACTCATTGTAAGCTTTGAGCTTGTATTTTGTATCCTTTCCCCTTCCTTTTGTAGTGTGAACTTGTAGGGCTTCTCCGCCTTCGGTAGTTACCGAAAAGGAGGGTTTTATTAGTGGAGGGTGCGTGAGTATGTGTGGATCCTTGGACTAGTCACCTCTTGTGAGGTGGATACCAAGTAAACCAACCTTGTTAGCGTTGTGTGATTTGTTTCTTGTATTTCCACTGCACATCTTTGAAGAAACAAGCAACGACGAGCACCTAGCGAGCGACGAGCTATTCCCCCCCCCCCCCCCCCCTCTAGCTACTTTTCGGTCCCAACAATTGGTCCATATGAAAAGACATACATCAACTATTACTTCAAAGAATAAGGTAATGGGGCATGTGGCCTTACCCATAAATGGACATTTATGATGGACGATACAACCTGAATCATTTCGCTAAAAGTGTTTTCCCGCATATCATCGGTGCATTGCTTATCATATCAAGCGTTTGATATGCATTTTTTGGAGAAAAATAAAGTTAACTCTAGTAGTAATGGGTAAGCTGAAGCATGGTCATCTTGTCGACCTAGCAAATCAGGTGATCAGGCAGAAATTAGACTCAGGTCCAATCAGTTGGACATTAGCCTCCTTCGACTAGACTTGAAGGGAGACTAGTGATGTGGTATATTATAAGTGGACCCAAAGATGAGGTGTCAGTCAAAGTCAAAATGAGGTGGTGGCTAAAGTCAGGGTGAGTTGGTAGTCATCGTCAAAATATATGAATCTGAACGGGTTATTCTCATCAAAACTTAACTCCTCACTTAGCGCTATGGCTCTCAGCATAAAGTCAACCGACCCAGTAGTCAGTCGGACTTAAGGGAATTAGTTCCTTATTCTATAGGTACAAGTCTCTATGTATATAGTCAGTCAGCCCCAAGTGGCGGCCGAACTGGGAGAACTTATCGCTCCACTTGATGCCAAGCTATACAAGATAAATCCGAACAACCCTAGTGTCGGCCAAGCATATGGGGCTTAGCTCCCCATCCTCCAGAAGTATTCTCTCAGCACGCAGCAAAGACAATCTCCTAATATATAGCCGGCTAGGATGAGACCCGGTCTGACTTGCAGAGCCAAGATGTTCAGTAAACTAGTCAGCTCTACAATATAATTCTCAATGTATAGATGGTCGGTCCAATAGTCGGTCGGACCTCCGGGTCTCAGTTCCCCCACTTCTCATGTATTAGTCTCCCTTCATATAGTCAGTCGGTCATAAGGTCGGTCAGGTTATCATGGCTAGGTGTTCCCATCTCATATATGTATACACAAGGCAAATGCATGAGGCAATTCTCATTACAAATGCGATCAAACATAGATCCGACTAGACTTCCATATTGTAGAGCATTTTCAAGGCAAGTATCATAGCATATAGTCGATCAATCCAAGGATCGATCAGATCTTTCAGGACTTGGATCCCCACCCTTCAAAAACATGCATCATAGTATACAGAAGATTGGCTAAAGATCCAACTAGGATACCTCAGTCGGCTAAATCCATGGGACAATATTATTAGAGAATCAAAATAACTCGTCAGAAAATAATATCTATTCACCAAAGAATATTCTGATTTCTGAAATATAAATGCAACAGAGCTTTCTTATAAGGATGACTGTTCAATTTCTATCATTATTACGAAAGTTATAAAAGACTACTCATATATGTATAACGGAAGATTCCTCGACAGAAGACTGTACACCTTCCATTACTCGACATCTTCTTGCATCGTATATTTCTTGCAGGGCCGGCTCAAGGCATAGGCCATTAAGGCCTATGCTTAGGGCCCCTATATATATATATATATATATATATATATATATATATATATATATATAATATTAATTTGGATATTAAATATTTAAAATTATAGTTAAAATAAATTTTAGTCAAGATTTATTTTCATTGATAATTTAAATTTTTTACTAGCTAAATTATATTTGTTCAATAATTTTTAATTTTTAGATTTAACCAATAATTTTTTATTTTTTATAGATTAAAATTAAATTTGATCATTTTTATTTTTTTACTTTTTTTACTTGTATTAGATTTGATTGATAATTTTAAATTTAATATTAAAGTTAGATTTGGTTGATAATTTATTTTTATTTTTTTATTAAAATTTGACTCATAATTTTTAAGTTTTTACTGATAAAAATTTAATTTAATAATTAAAATTAAGTCCTGTTAATAAATTAAAAATGTTATACTTAATTAATTTTTTTTATAAAAATATTTTTGAAAGTTTTTCAACAGTATATTAGTTGTACTATTACTACTTTCTAAATTTTATTTTTCTTTCTCTCTATTTCTTTATTATCATTTTTTTTTACCATTATTATGGTGTCCTTGGTCTTTTATTATGCACATCTTTTTTTTTTTTTAATAATTTGTCCTTGATATTACTATGTAAATATTTTTGACTAAATAAATATAATTGATGATTTATCCAAGTTGAAATTGATAAAAGATAGTTTGGTTCACTAAGGTCCTATCAATATGAGATCCTAAGGATAGTCTATTGTACGCAGTATCTATATCTACTAGACTATTATTTGAACCTATTATATCTTGGTCACATAATAATAATTTTTACCATTACGTCAAGACTTACTTTCATCGTAGTTAAAATTAATTGATATTTTTTTAAAAAAAATAACAATTAAAATGTATATTAATAATATTATAATAATTTATTAATCATTGTCAAATTAGTTAACATAAAATATTTTTTATTTTTTATAAATTTTATTAATAAAAAAGTGAAATTTGACCCAAGATAAAATTATTACTATGTTACCTAGTTGATCATTTCTTCTTCCGATTGTATAAATAATCATTGATAACATATACAACTATCCTTTTAAATTTTACTAATAAAATTAGATGTCTTTAATAATATTTTTAATATTTATTTTTTTAAAAAATATTAAAACTTTAATTTTTTTTCAAGATGGCCATGATCAGACACAATAAAAAAAATTCTTTCCATGGATCAAGTACGTAAATACACTCATATTTTGATATACACCTATGCTCATCTTCTCTACATTTTTCCTCAACAACTGTATTGACTTAAGAATCGAATAACCTATAACAATAACTCGTGGTTCTTATTCCAACGTTCTTTTACCCTATGTGTCAAGGATAAAAACAGAATACCTTTTTTCTCTAATTCAAGATCTCCTAATCAACGACAAAACCATCTATCTGACATATTATCTCCACCTGTCCATACGTAAAACAATGAAGCAATTCTACCCGTTGTTTGAATTGGTTAATAGAGATGTCAACCAGACCAAGTTGGGCCTGACGAGATGTGGCATGCGGGCTTGTCAGAGTCACATGCTCTGCATTACCAATTGTAAACGAGTACGCACAGACTAGCCTTTTTCTTAAGGAAAAGAGGCCAGATGATAAAGACAAAAGATTATGGAGTCGGGGAAAATACATACGACGGAGACAAGGATACGACCTCAAAGAGTAATAAACGATTATGGAGAAATTTAATAAACAATTAACCTCATAGAGTAATTGCTCCAGTTCTAAATCCTAAGTCAATTTCTCCCCTCGCATTATGCTAAATAAATCAGATAACAATTTTAAACCTCATGTAGAAATGAATACTCACATGATAACTTCATGGATTCAAGTTTAACAGAAGAACACACCAATGAAAACATTCATTGTTCAATGTGACAAGCATTAGAAAGAACTGCATAGATTAACATTGCAGAAAGCAGACATTGATAATAAAGCATTTTTACATCCCACTAGGAAATTCAAACACAGAGGCAATAGTTGACAACAGTAAAAACCTAAACCCTAAAAAGATCAGACAAGTAAATCAGAGCGATCAGGCCCTCTCCCCACGGATTCTGCGCGCAAGTTGAATATCCTTGGGCATTATAGTCACCCGCTTGGCATGGATGGCACAGAGATTGGTATCCTCAAAGAGACCAACCAGATAGGCCTCCGCCGCCTCCTGGAGTGCTGCTACGGCAGAGCTCTGGAACCGGAGATCCGTCTTGAAGTCCTGGGCAATCTCACGGACAAGACGCTGGAACGGGAGCTTACGAATAAGAAGCTCTGTGCTCTTCTGGTACTTGCGGATCTCCCGCAGCGCCACCGTGCCAGGGCGGAACCGATGGGGCTTCTTCACACCGCCGGTGGCAGGCGCCGATTTGCGAGCTGCCTTGGTTGCCAGTTGCTTGCGCGGGGCCTTTCCTCCGGTGGATTTTCTCGCCGTCTGCTTCGTCCGAGCCATTGCAATAGAAAACAAGATCCGGGGAAGAAGAAGAAAATTAGGGATTGTGATTTGGGAATTGGAACGACGATTGTGAAGAAACACGGAGTGGTGCCTTTTATAGGAGGAGATGTAGGAGGGAAACCGAAAAAAATGCTGGTTCCCAACCGCAATCCCTCCAGCGAAGTCCTAAGTTTCATTGGAACCGTCAGATGTGGATGAATGAATGGTGGATTTCTTACCAAAACTGACCACGCGGATCGCGATCCGTGGCGTAACCACGGAGCCTTTGCTGTTGCTTTGTTTACCGTCGGATTCGTCTCGATAGAATTAACTTGATTTTAATTGGGCTTTTGGAATATTGGTATTTTAGGGAAAAAAAGACGCTTAATCAAAATCCAATACAATTAATATAATATTTATTTATTACACTAAAATTTTTACGTTGCTTATTTAAGAGATAATACATGATTTTGGGAGTGTGATTTGATCGGTAAGCAACCTTGAAACGGAGCCTAATTGACGAGCTCAAGCTGAGCTTGAGTCCGCGAACCGAGGTTAACCCTTTCGCTGCGTGAAAGGAAGGAGCAGGCAGAAAAGGTGTTAAGCTCTGGCGAAGAGATGGCGCCGCCCAAGCGTGGGAAAGCGAAGGGTGGTTCCGCAGCATCTGCGACCGTCGTCGCTCCGGCGGAGATCAAATTTCCCGGTTGCCTCCGTCTCCTTCCTCCGTCCACCGTGGCCATCACCATCCACGCGAAGCCAGGGTCCAAGGTCGCCACCATCACTGGTCCGCCCCTTTCCCTTTCAATCTCTGTCTCGTCTGCCATTTTCTCCCCCTGCGAGAGTTTTTTTTTTTTTTCTGGTTTCAGATGTCGGCGACGACGCTTTAGGAGTTCAGATCGATGCCCCAGCGAGGGATGGTGAGGCCAACGCGGCGCTGCTCGACTACATTAGTTCGGTGAGTTTCTGATCTCTTCGCCCCTGATAAAGATTCTCTTTATCTCGGCAACAAGTATTGCTTGGCCTTTTTAGAATGATGGTAAATTTGAAGAGAATTGAGTGAGGAATTTAGAAGAAATTGCGAAGAACAGAAATAGTTTTTGCATAGATTGATATTGAAACAATATGAACACGATTACATAAATTTTCTCTTGTATGTCATTTAAAAGAAGCAAATCTCTTTAGTAGTTTATTGCCTTGTGCGATCAGTTTGTGATGGGATATCAAAGTTTAAGAAGGGCACTGCTAAGATCCTTAGGTGACACAAAATTAGGTTAAGATTGATTTCAGCATGTTCAAAGATGGCCACTTTTTGTTTTAGTTTGGCAAAATTAATCAATTAAGGGATTTGAGAGGAAAGTGGAAGGCCAAACAAACATTGAATCAGTGTGATTGATGTTATCTTAAAATAGGTATTAATGGTGGCATATATTGAATGATTGGCACATAAGCCATTGTACTTTGTAACCAAATTCCCATTAAACAAAATTATGACAAGAAGCACTTTGCTTTATCTATTTTTACTCAAGGTTTGATTTGCCATATTAAAAATCAGGATTACTTCTCTAACTATTTTTATTTAGTCCACGACTCTCTCTCTTATCCATTAGCCCTCTCCATGGCTAAATCTTTGACCATTACTTTCAACCATATTGCAATTTAAATTTTAACTTTATCTGGGCACAAATGAAATCTAGAATATGAAAATTGAAGAGACTCTCTGATCCTGCTGAAGATGGAAATTTTGGAAAATAGCTGCATGGATGTGGCTAATGCGGCTTAGCTCGAGACATGATTGCTTTTTACTGGGAAACTGTCATATTAAAGTGACCCTGTATTGTGAACTAAACTGAACAATGACATCCAATAGCATTGGAAATTTATCTAATTACACTAGTGATAAGTTCCCCAGACAACAGGGGTAATAATGAGACTGGAAAATGCTGATGAAGTAGTAGTATCAATTCAAAGTAATTGATAAAGTCCCTACTATTTACCTAGCACATCAAATTATCAGTAAATTGATAAATCAGATTCTGTTAGGGGAATTTGTCAATTCAAAGAATCAATGTAAGCTAGAATATTTCACATTTTGATTAGCTGTTTATCTTGCTCTTAGGAATGGTAATTTGAATTTTCTTTGTGTCAATTCTAGTTTTGGTTATGTTGATCATGTTATCTGTGAAATGGTATAAGTATCTTGTTGTTCTTCTATTAATCAAACAAATTGGCAGACTACTAAATGACTGTGTTATTCATACATAGTCCCTGAAGTTTTATTGAGGGATGACTTACTAAAAATGAATCCAAGCAACATGAAGAATGTTGCTGTTGTGAGATAGATATTTACTTCTGTTCTGATTGTGTCGGAAAGATATTTAATGTAGTCGACCTGAGGCAGTACCGTGTGCTGGTTGCATTTTTTTCCCTCCGTTTTAAGTAATGTTAGTTTGCAGAATGGACCAAACTGTTGATAATTGCCAGTATATGCTTGTTTGCAGTAGTTTTTATGATTTCTTTAGTGCCAATATGATCATATATTTATGGTGTAATACCACTCCATCCGTGTAAAGAACCTGATCCTGTAATCCAGAATCCTTACCAGGCAAAGATTTTATGCTAAAAGAAGAGATAAGAAGATTGTAAGTGTATCTTGATTAAAATACCACAATCTTTGATAGCTAATATTTTCTGGGTCTTAAATGCCTTGTCATGCATCTGATTAGCACGTATGCTGGCTCAATGGAGCTTTCTCGATATGCAAAGATGCATCTTCATTTAAGTTTAGAAGTATCCACTATCCTTCCAGATAGTAGTCATCCATATTATATATTCTTAACCTCATTCCATTAGATAGTGAAGTTAGCAACCAGGAACAAAACCAACCAAAGGGCAAGTCTTCAAAATTATATGTGCAAAGTATCATAATTGCAAATTTAAATGATAAGTGAATATTTCCAAGGACTTATCAAGAAATATGCTTTAATCTTTCAGTACAGAAGTGGCAGTTATATACATTCAGTGATAACCAACCAAGCATATTTTTACAATTGAGCATGTGATGGTCATAGGATACACACAACTAGTGGAAGTATCCATGAATCCATAGTAATTGCTAAAGGATACTTATTTATTCAAATGTAAACTGCAGTTTGAAGAAATCCATATTATCGCTCAGTGCATGAGAGGCCAGAACTTATTTACATATTGCAGGTATTAGGTGTGAAGAAAAGGCAAGTGTCTATTGGTTCTGGTTCAAAATCCAGGGAAAAGGTTGTGCTTGTGCAAGAGGTAACTCTACAGAACGTCCTGGATGCCCTTAACAAGGCGTGGAAATGTGACTAGCCATGGAACTGAATTCTCGAGTAACACTGGGAATTGTAACACACTCTTGGTTTGTTAACTAAGCCATAGAGGACTTGTTTGTTTAAATGTCAAATAGAAAACATATGTTGGAAGAGAGAACTAATTATCTTTCATCTAGTTCAGTCTTTGCCGATTGAAAGATTGTCATGTAGCTCTGGCGGATATTTATGCGTAAATATTTATTGGAAGCCTGTAGTTTGGATATTTTTAATAGCAATGGCCTATGAGAAGGGGCGTGATAGATGACATGGCAATGTAATTCTACCCAAAAGTAATTAAAGTTTGTCACATTTTTTTATGATAATTTTTATTGGGTTGGATCATGTAGTGACTGTTACAATAATTTTTAGTAGTGACATGGTAATGCCTTATTGATTTTCACCATTAAATATATCGACCGAGTTTGTCTACCATAATCAATAATGATTTTTAAAAAATCTTTCTATTTTTTTTGGGTGAGAAAGAGACTTTTCGAATATTATAAGGGCATATCACAATAATAAAATGAAATAGAATGAAGTGATTCGAAACTTTAATGAAAGATGGATGGATCAATAGATAAAAAAAAAGTTAATATGTGATATTAAATATTGATAATTAGGATATGTAATTTTATCATCATGACAGTCAACATAACATACTGTTAAAGTAGATAGGTAATTTATTAAGAAGACAGTGCCTGGTCATTATGCTCTGTGACGTCATTTGTCACCATGAATCGGCGCCAGTACCAGTGTCGGGCCCACAGAGCCGGCATGGCCTCCAGTGGCACCCCCTTCGTCTCCGGCAGGAAGACAGCCACGAATGCCGTCATGACGCCCACCCAGGCGGCGTAGTAGACGAAGGTACCGGCCTTGAGACGGCAGAGCATGGCTAGGAAGATCTGCGCCTGCAGGAAAGTTACCCCTAGGTTGACGGCGACGCTGATGCTCTGCCCCGCCGACCGCACCTCCACCGGGAAGATTTCGACGGGGACGATCCAACTCAGCGGACCCCATGAGTACCCGAACCCAAACGCGTACGTGCAAAACAGCACCAACACCGCCACTGCGTGCCCCTGCGGCAGCGCTGCCCGCCCGGCGGCTCCGAGTATCCACGCCACCGCCGCCTTATGAATTTGACTGAAGCTAATTAGTCAAGAAACAGAGCATGAGAACACTTAGAATTAAAATACCTGAGAGAGGATCATCTGAGCGCCGCCTGTCATGAAGAGGAACTTGCGGCCGCAGCGGTCGACGACAGTGGAGGAGATGAGGAGGGACACGAGATTGACGACGCCAAGAATGACAGCGCTGACGAGCGCTGTGTCGCTCCCGAACCCTACTGTCCGGAACAGCACCGGCGAGAAGAAGGCGATTACGATCACCCCCGTAAGCTGCTGAAATAGAGGAATCGCCACCGCCATCACAAGGTACGGCCGGTACCGCCGTGTTGCGATCCGCTTGAACGCCCCTTGCGCCATCTCGTCTGCGTCGCGGACGGCGCGCTCGAGGGCTTTGAGCTCTGCGTTCGCATCGCCGCCCCGGATTCTGATAAGCGCCTTGCGCGCGTCGTCGATCCTACCGCGCGCGACAAGGCTGCTAGGAGTGTCAGAGATGAGGATGGCCGAGAGGAAGATGGCAGCGGCGGGGACGGCTGCGAGGCCAAGCGAAAGGCGCCACCCCCAGGCGCGAACGTGGGAGGCGCCGTAGTTGGTGAGGTTGGCCACCACCACTCCGACAGCGATGAACAACTGGAACCCGGCGGTGAAGGCGCCTCGCCACCTCGCCGGCGCCGTCTCCGCCAGGTACACCGGAGTCGCCTGGTTGGTGAAACCCACACCGAAGCCGAGCAGTATCCGCCCCAAGATAAGCATCTCCACGTTGACTGCCGCCGCATTGATGATGGAGCCGACAAAGAAGGTGGCCCCTCCTAGCAGCATCACCTTCTGCCTTCCCACGGCCCGGGTGAGCCTCCCGGCGGCCAGCGCTGCTGCCAGGCCGGCTACGTACAAAGACGATGTGAACGCCGTTAGCACCTGGCTGTCGTAAACGCAGAACTCGTCGGACTGTGCCGCCGCCATCCGCCGCAAAATCCTGGGAAAGAACTGTTCCAGAAACGATTCCATGGCCGTGACGCCACCTGAAATCCCGATGTCGTATCCAAAAATTAGGCCACCGGAGGCGGCCATGAGGCAAGTGACGATCACAGATGCTGTTAATCTACCTCCATAATCATCAGCCGGCCCCTGATCAAGACTGAATCCTTCTCCGGCCATCTTCTTCCGGTCTGCTCTGCTCTGCTCTGCTGTTGTGCTATTGGAATGATGGAGCAAGGGGAGGTATTGAAGACCGTTAGTTGTAGAGTGGACTGCTGGAATCACGTGCGCACCCATTTTCCTTCCTTACAATTTTATCCCTAGAAATGCAGGGAATAGCAAACTCATAATTCGAATCCCAAATGCAGGGAAGGCTATATAAGGGTATTTTTTCCTTGGAATTTAAGACGTTGCACTTTCGAATTGACTAAAAGGAAAAAAAACAAAAGAAATTAAGGTGGTCCCCGCTGATGGTGCTCGAACTGATCGGGATGTTGGGCTCCATCTGGTAGTGTTTTGGATTTATCTGATGGTCTATCCGTAAGATAAGATCGTCCAAATTAAAGATCGTTCAAATTAATAATTCTTATGGTCCCCGCTCATTAGTAATTCATATTTAGTCAAATTAATAATTCTGCACGTGACCCGTCATGATCAATCCCAAATTCAAATAAAAGACAAAGATTATATAGATTATCAGTCAACATTAAAACTATGATAAATATTTAATTAATAAATTCATTAAACTATTGTGTTAATACTAAGTTGTTCCCTAGAAGGAACGCATTGTAGGGTCCTATTGTAATGTTTCGGCAAGAACCACTACATCTCCAGAACTTGAATGTAATGCTAAATATGCAAGAGTTTCACATTTCAGGATTTGACTGTAACATATCAGCAAGGAGCAGTACATCTTCCTGAAAACTTAGGTATAGTGTTAAATAGACAAGAGTTATTACATCATAGGTTGGAAAGAACAAATATGATAGGAAAACTAATAATCTAGAATTTAGAACATAAAACATAAAAACCCTCATTGATAAATAAATAGAGGTAGTAGATACGATAATTAGAAGAAGAATTATTATTCTGTGTATACAAAAAAATAAAATGGGTAGGCGAGAATATAAAATTGATAGAGAACTCGAATTTTAAGTTATGGTACACAGAAAAGAGTAAAATAAGAAATGGAGTGGGTATTGTTGTAGATAGTGTGTTAAAGGATGAAGTTTTAGAAGTAGTTAAAAAGAGGAATAAAATTATAGTCCTTAAGAGAATAGTAGCGAAAGAAACTATGAACATAATTAACGTATATGCACCGCAAGTAGAATTAGATGAAGCTATCAAATCAAGATTTTATGACGACTTAGATGAAATATTATAAAGCATTCCACTAAATGAAATAATTTTAATAGGAGGTCATTCAAATGGGCATATTAGAGTGAAAAATGAGGAATATGAGAGGGTACATGAGGTTATGAGTTTGGAATGAGAAATGAGGAAGCGAAAACTATATTAGAGTTTGTAATAACATATAACCTTATATTAACTAATATATTTTTTAAGAAAAGAGAAGAACACTTAGTAATGTTCAAAAGTGAGAATAATAAATAATAAATTGACTTCTTGTGGTTAGGAAGAAAGATAAAAAGACTTGTAAAGATTGTTAGGTCATCTCTGGAGAAAGCTTAACTACCCAACATAGGTTAGTAGTATTGGATATACGCCTCAAGCATAATATCAATAGAAATAAAATATATATGACTCCTGTAATTAAGTGGTGGATGTTAAAAGATAGAAGCAAAATATCTTTAAGGAGAATGTAGGAGTACAAATATTAGGTGAAATATATGGTGATTCTAATATAACATGGGATAAAATGTTATCAAAGTTGAAAATAATAACTAAGAGTGTACTCGGTAAGTCAAAGGGATATGCACCACTGATCCTGTCTAAAATCTGAGAAGTGATGCGCTAGCTCCGGTGAACGACGATATTTGATGAAGATAATCTCCTGAAGACCTAAAAGAACCTCTCCACGATCCTGTGCACAACAAGACAAACCAACAAAACGTTAGTGACCCAAGACCGAGGTGGAGATCCCTGGCTAGGCCCTCCGACGCTTAAGTCAATTTCTCTCTCAAGGGTGGAAGAAGAAGAAGAAGACTAGTAACTGAAGTACTTTGAAATAGAGTTTAGATGTTATAACTTGTGTACCCTACCAACGGAGAGGATGCCCCTTTTTATACTACCTCATGTGACCTCCGTAGTCGTAAAGTAGTCCCCGATTCGTTAGGGTTTATTAGGAGATGAAGTCATCTTCTATACTTTGTACAATAATCTTTTAAGTAATCTTTTTTGTACCCCAGATGTACCTCTTTTGTTATTTGTGACTTATATTTGTGATGAGGTATGCATAGGAACACGTCATTATAACTAAAGGAGTTTCTAGAAGATATTTCCCACCAAATTTGTCAAGTTGCCATATTTCCAACCGATCCTTTAACCCGACCGCATATATAATAAGAATATCATCTGTTAAGTATATTTCAGTTAGTCATTTATACTGATCATATATGTTGTTAAGAATATCTTCCAATGAACATGTCTCGGTCGGTCATTCAAGTTGGTCACACATATATTAGGAATACCTTCTGTTGAGCATGTCTCAACCAGTCTTTCAAGCCGGTCGTGTGTATATATATTAGGAATATCTTCTATTGAGCATGTCTCGACTGGTCACTCAAGCTGGTCGTATATATATATATCTTGAGTGACTCTATCCTCTGTAGGGCTTTGCCCAGTCGAGCACATGTAAGTACTGTAACGCTCACCCGGCCTTCCCTCGACTGGGCGTATATAAGCACATTGGTGTTCGCTTAGCCGATAATATACTAAAAGTTGTATAAGGCTAAACGTCTCTGAGCTCGGCCGGGCTTTGCTCAGCCGAGTGTATATGAGTACATGGGTGCTTGCTCAGCCTTTGATTGGCCAGTAATATATTAAAAACTATACAAAAGGTTAAGGGGTGTCTAGTTAATGGGTTTGGGAATGAGGGAATGGAATGATAGTAAAAGATAGTGTTTAGATTGTGGGTTTGAGAATAACAATTTGGGAATGATTTTGAGATTTATGGGAACCAACAAAACCCATATAACTAGGTGGGTTTCATTTTCATTCTCATTCCCATTCCACCTTACTATCAAATACATACCCATAGTCATTCCCATCATTTAACCAAACGCCGCCTAAGTGCCTTTATGATTGGTCAGGCTTTGCCTGACTGAGCACGTGCAGGCACTCATTAGTACCCACTTGGCCTTCACTCGGCCGGTAATATACTAAGAGTTCCCATAAGACTAAATGTCTTTATTCTCGGTCGGGCTTTGCCTGACCAAGCGCGCGCAAGCACTCATTGGTGCCCACTTGGCCTTCACTCGACCAGTAATATACTAAGAATTTTCATAAGGCTAAATGTCTTTATGCTCAGTCGAGCTTTACCATCTGGTAGTTTTTTAGATTTATCTGATAGTCTATCCGTAAGATAAGATCATTCACCTAGGGATTAGTCCATTCTATATTAACAAAAACAAAATAATGAAATTGAGATAATAAAATAAATAAATTTAAAAATACTAAAAAGTAAAGTGAATGTAATAATTAAAATTTTAATTAATTTGTTCTTTAGTAATTAGTAATTCATATTCAGTCAAATTAATAATTCTGTACATGACCAGTTATGGTTGATCCCAAACTCAAATAAAGGAGAAGGGTTATATTAAATTATCAGCCGACATTAAAACTATGACAAATATTCAATGAATGGATTTATTAAACTATTGTGCTAATGCTAGGTTGTTGTTCCCTAGAAGGAACGTATTGTAGGGCCCTACTATAATGTTTCGGTAAGAACCACTACATCTCCAGAACTTGAATGCAATGCTAAATATGTAAGAGTCACATTGCAGGATTTGATTGTAACGTATCGGCAAGGAGCACTACATCCTTATAAAAACTTGGGTATAGTGTTAAATAGACAAGAGTTATTATACTATAGGTTGGATAAGAACAAATATGATAGGAAAACTAATAATCTAAAATTTAGAACATAAAACATAGGAACCCTCACTGGTAAATAAATAGAGGTAGTAGATACGATAATTAGGAAAGAATTAATTTTCTGTGTATACAAAAGATAAAATGAGTAGGGGAGAATACAAAATTGATAGAGAACTCGAATTTTAAATTATGGTACACAGAAAAGAGTAAAACAAGAAATGGAATGGGTATTGTTGTAGATAGTTCGTTAAAAGATGAAGTTATAGGAGTAGTTAGAAAGGGGAATAAAATTATAGTCCTTAAGAGAATACTGGTGAAATAAACTATGAACATAATTAATATATATGTACCGCAAGTAGAATTAGATGAAGTTATCAAATCAAAATTTTAGAATGACTTAGATGAAATATTACAAAGCATTCCACCAAATGAAATAATTTTAATAGGAGGTCATTTAAATGGGCATATTAGAGTGAAAAATAAGGAATATGAGAGGGTACATAAAGTCATGGGTTTGGAATGAGAAATGAGGAAGTGAAAATTATATTAGAGTTTGCAATAACATATAACCTTATATTAACTAATATATATTTTAAGAAAAGAGAAAATACTTAGTAATGTTCAAAAGTTGGAATAATAATTCACAAATTGACTTTCTTATGATTAGAAAGAATAATAGAAACACTTGTAAAGATTGTAAGGTCATCTCTGGAGAAAGCTTAATTACCCAACATAGGTTAGTAGTATTGGATACACGTCTCAAGCATAATATCAATAGAAAGAAAATATATATAACTCCTAGAATTAAGTGGTGGATGTTAAAGGATCGGAAGCAAAATATCTTTAAGGAGAATGTAGGAGTACAAATATTAGATGAAATATATGGTTATTCTAATATAACATGAGATAAGATTATATTAAAGTTAAAAATAGTAGTTAAGAGTGTACTCAGTAAGTCAAAGGGATATGCACCACTAAGTAAAGAATCTTGGTAGTGGAATGAGAAAGTACAAGAGAAAGTGGAGGAAAAAATGAATAGCTTATAAGACATTGTACATTTATAATAGCCATGAAAGAAGTTAAAAGAGTAGTGAATGAAGCAAAGAATGAAACTTTTAAATGATTATATCAAAAATTGGATACAAAAGAAGAGGAAAGAGACATTTATATAATAGCTAAAGTGAGAGAAAGGAAGACAAGAGATCTTATCCAAATAAAATGTATTAAAGATGAATGTAATAAAGTACTAGTAAATAATAGAGTAATAAAAGAGTGGTAGAGGAGTATTTTCATCAACTTTTTAATAAAAATTTAGGTAACCAACTTAACTTAGATAATTTAAGTAGGTCTAATAAGCATAGAAATTTAAATTTTTATCATAGAATTCAAACTTCAGAAGTAGAACAAGCTTTAAATGGGATGCACAATGGAAATATCATTGAACAAGATGATATTCCGATAAAGGTATGGAAATGCCTAGGGAAATAAAATATTGAATGACTTACAAAATTATTTAATATGATATTGAAAATTAAAAAAAAATATCTATCAATGGATGATAAGTACTCTAATTCCCTTATATAAGAACAAGAGAGACATACAAAATTGTGCAAAATATAGGGGTATTAAACTAATGAGTCATACCATGAAACTTTAGGAAAAATTAATGGAAAAAAGATTAAGGAACGAGACCACGATGATCGAAAATTAATTTGGGTTCATGCTTTGAAAGTCAACAATAGAAGCTATATATCTTCTTAGACAATTTATTAAAAAATATCGGAGGAAAAACAAGATCTACACATAGTATTCATTGACTTAAAAAAAGCTTATGATAGAGTTCCAAGAGAAATTATATGAAAAATTTTAGAAAAGAGAGGTGTTAGCGTAACATATATTGAACTAATTAAAAATATGTACGAGGAAGTAACGAATAGAGTAAAGATTTCAGACAAAGTAACTGAAGTATTTATAATAAAGATAAGGTCATATCAAGGATCAACTCTAAGTCTTTATCTTTTTATACTAATTATGGAGGAACTCACTGCACATATTCAAGACACAGTACTGTGGTGTATGTTGTTTACAGATGATATTATTTTGATAGATAAAACACATGAAGGAGAAAATGTTAAACTAGAATCTTGACAGGAAACACTAGAAGAGAAAGGTTTTAGGCTTAGTAGAATAAAGATAGAATATATAAAATTTAAGTCTAACAATATGAGATATAATGAGACAATTGTTAAGATAGGAGATGACGAATTACCCGAAACCGAGAGCTTTAGATATTTAGGATTATTTTTGTAAAATGATAGAGAGATTGAGAGAGATTTCGTACATAGAATACAATTAGGATGGTTAAAATGGAGGAGAGTGTCAGGTATTTTATATGACCGTAAAGTACCTCTAAAACTTAAAGAAAAATTTTATAAAATTGCAGTTAGACATGCTATGTTATATGGAGCTTAATGTTAGGCTATGACTCGAGCACATGAGTAGAAGATGAGAGTTGCAGAGATGAGGATGTTAATGTGGATATGTGGACATACGAGAATGGACAGAATAAGAAATGAGAGCATTAAGGAGAAAGTTAGATTGTATCTATTAAAGAAAAACTTCAAGAGATACGTTGAGGATGGTATGGGCATGTACTTAGATGACCAATAAATGCTCCAGTTAAGTGATGTGAAACTATAACAAATATGTATATCAAATAATGAAGAGGAAGACAAAAAAAAAAAGACTTGGTTAGCATACTTCTCCCACTTCAATACATTGGAGAGTTGTGCTTTGCATCCTTCAATATCTTTGAGGTACCTAGTTTCATAGTCTTCTTTATCCTTCCACTTCTACCCTAGAGTTGTGTGCCTATTCAGATGCAAATTAGAGTGGTGATTCTACAGATCGTAAGTCTACTATAGGATTTTATATTTTTTTTGGAAGATTCCCTTATCTCTTGGAAGAGTAAAAAAGTAAAATGTTGTCTTTCATTCTTCTACCAAAACAGAATATCGTGCTATGACCTCTACTACTATTGAAATTATTTAGGTACGTTGGCTACTTGCTGATATGGGTGCTTTTCTCTTGAACCCTACCCTTATGCATTATGACAACTTCATGTTATGCAAATTACTCGTAATTCTATCTTTCATGTGTGCACCAAATATATCGAGATTGATTGTCATTTCACTTGCCATCACTATCAAAAATGGCACCATCACTTTGTCATTTGTCTCATCTTCCATGCAAATTGCAGCCTTGCTCACTCGGTGCATTCCATTGCACGATTTTAATTTTTGGTTAATAAACTCTCAATACTTTCTGTTAGTACATCATGAGTTTGAGGGAGATGTTAGTGTGTGATAAATTATTATATAAGGGTAGATTATTAGTTTTTTGTTATTACTTTATTGTCTATTTATATTTCCTTTTCCTTTGTAAACCTAAGTTTTTTGCAATATAATTCGCTAGCCTCCTTTTGCGGCAACCTCTTTCTCTCTTTCTCTTTGTATTGCCTTTTGCAATTTGATCCTATCCGGAGGCATGAAGCTAGAAAGCCAGGGAGGTGGAAGTTCCGTTGACGGGATGAAGACCTTGCTCCTCTCTACAAAATAAAAACCAAAACCAGGGAAGGAGTCTTTGGCGTTGGCCCTCCAACGCTCAAGTTAGAAACAAAAGAAGGAAAATGAAAAATGGTAGAGACCGAGACTTATTTTTCTTGCCCTTTTTCTCATACCTAGCATTCCCCATCTATACCTTTCTTAGTGACTTTTCATCTTCCCCTATTTAATGATATTGATTATATATAGAATGCATCTTTATCTTGGCTTCTGTGTATTTAATGACAGATGGAGTGTTTTCCTTTGCTTTCTCTTTCTCAAGACTTTTAGTCTTCTCTTTTGTTACTTCGCGTGACTGATGTCAGTGCCACATCTGACCAGACGGGTGGTTCACTCGGACTAATTTCATGTCGATCGGGCAGCATCATTCCGATCGGCTGATATAGTCACTCCTACTCGGATCAACCTTGCTTGAACCCTGGTGTTGACCACTTTGACTTTGATCTACACCGTGACCATTGACCTGTGCCACTAAGCTCTTATCTCTGCATCACAAGTCTCCCTTTCAAGTCTAGTCGAAGGAGGCTGTAAGTCCGACTGACTAGACAGTTGGTGCCTTAATGCTTGATCAGACTATACGCGGTCCATTAACTGCTGAGAGACCCCTGAACCAACGCCACTCAACTTTACTTTGCCTTGGCCGATTGGGAAGATTGTGTGTTGATCGGGAAGATGGTGTGCCAATCGGGAAGGTGGTCAGCAATACTTTTCAAAAAAAATTTCCTTCATTGTATCCCTTTAGGTGGGCATGATTTTGGCTGACGTCATTCAAATTTCTTGAAATCCGCGTAAATCCTCGAAGATTATGGTTGAGCACGCGGCTATACCTTTTTAATTAAGGGCTTTATGCGACCTTTTGACTGAAGGGCATGTGTCCTATACTACCACTGCATGCCTAATGTGACGGGCGGACATCTGCCCGACGTGACGTGTACCATTTTCAAATTCAGTGGCTCGATTTGTATCTAGGTTTGTGTACCCTAGATTGGACGGTCGTCGTCAATTGGCTGTAAGCTTTATAAGCCTCATGTAAATTTTGCTTTTGCACGCTCTTCTCCTACAAATTTACTGTTGCGCTCTCTTCTCTAGCAATCTTTCCCCTTTCTCGTAAGTCTTCCTTCTCATTCAGCTCATTTGGTTGTTTCTTAGCATCCTCTTTCTCTTTTTTGATCGAACTTGTTGTGTTCTTGTCGATCTTTTGTGTCTGATGGCGAGTTCCTCTCAACTTCATATCCCTGTTCCTAGCCTCTAGTACACATCTGTCAAATCTAGATTTGACGGGGGTGATGCAGAGAGCCTAAACTCTGCATATGAAATTCCTCCGTGCTATGAAATTGCCCTTCCTTCTTCGTCCAATCAGCCCCGTGAGCCACCTTCAGCAAAGCGAGGAAACCAAGTGAGTCGCGGGTCTTTTGTGAAGATATATGGAACGAAATGTATATATATGCAGTAGTTGGAACATTTAAAATAAATCGAAATAAAAAGGGGGTGGCTGAGGGATTGAAGCCGAGACCCTGGACTCGGTTAAAACCCAGCCAACCAACTGTACTAGCGGGCGTTTCTTATTAAAGAAGGAGAAATATTCTAGTTAAGCAGTAGTTAATGATTAGGGAATAAATAGGAAGAAAAATGGTTGCAGCCGAGACTCAAACCCGTGAGCTGCGCCTTAAGTAAAACACAGCCAACCAACTATGCCAGCGGCTGTTGTTAATTAAGGAAAGAACGGATTATATTTAAGGTATAGTTAGTAGTCGAATATCCTAGTTATAAAGGGAGTTTTATTTTCTCCCGTGACCTAACTTTCTTCTCTTCTCTTCTCACGCGACGGCGCCGACTCCTGCTCGGGTGAAAACGCAGCACCTCCTAGGGCTCCCTCTCCGGCCCCGGCGAAGGGCTTTTCCGGCGGGTCCTCAACCGTGTGCGACCACCATCGTCGAGGAGGATCTGTGGCCGCAAGAAGAAGCCGAAAACTCAAGTTATCCGAACCCTAGAATCCTTTATCTTCTTCGGTTGTAAGTTAAAGAAGCAAGGTGAGTTGCTACTCACCTGCAGTAGGAATAGTTCCGCGATTTCGTTGTTCTTCTTTGCTTTCTCGCCGAGCAGGAACAACCCTAGATTCGTCGGTTGTTATATTGAGCATTTCGGTTTTCCATTTGCTAATAATTAAGCATGATCAGTTTTATTTGCATTTTTGTAACCACGAACAGCTTTACTAGGGCTTAGAACAACCCCTATTAGTTAGGATTTCAATTTAGACGTCCTTGCTACCTTGATGGGTTTGTTCGGTTTTCAGTTAGCCTTTAGTTTTAAAGTTTTGTACTGGGCAGGGAGTATGAAACGGGGCAGACTTTTGGAACAAAATACAATACAGAATATTTAAAATCTGATGGGCAATAAGTAATAACAATCTGTGTGTTGTTTTATTTGTAAACCCATTTACAAAGTGCAGATTTGTAAACCACGTATAGGTCTACAAAGTATACCACAAGTCAGATAAGATTAAGATATGTACTTTGTAAACCAATTAAGTGCCTAAAAACTCCAACAAGTTTTAGATTTAGTTTAAGCTTGTATGATATGCAAATTTTAGTTTATATAGATATACATGAGCAGATCTTTTAACTTTCATTTGCTAGGCAGTAAGCATGAAGAACAGATTCGAATCTAGGTTATCAATGATAATTCTCTTTTGTTGGTTAATTTCCTTTTTGCTGCCCTAGCTTGGTTAATCTACCTTTGCTGTCATGAGTTTGTTAAAGAAGAGGAGAAGGAATTTGAATGGGTTTAGCATGTTGTTTAGATTTTTCCTATGCTGTTTAGATTATTCCCTTGCTGTTTAGTTTTCGTTTGCTGATAGTAAAGCATGAGCAATTATCCATTTGCTAATAATTAAGCAAGATCGGTTTAACATGAGCAGTGTTGATTTCTATTTTTAGTCTTTTGCTATTAGACTAACATGAACAGTTTTATTTTAGAGTATGCTTAAGGAAATCAAATTCAGTTTTTCTTGATTCATATCTGATGTAGCATGCTTAAAGAGTACAGTTATGCTTTTCTTTGATTTATGTTTATTGTAGCATGCTAAAAGAAGTTTGATTTGCTTTCCTTTGCTTGAGTCTGTCGATACATGATTAAAGAATTCTGTTGCTCTATAAAAACTTTAGAATCTGCCTATAGGTGGAAAAAAAGAAAAAGAGTTCTAATAAATTCTTTAGAGGGTTATAAGAAGTTATAAGAAAGAGAGACCAAGGTCTTAATAGAATCCCTAAGTTTAAGAATTGGGATCAGTGGCACATCAAGTGCTTAAAGAAATGCCAAGATATTTTTATTATAAGAGAATTAAAGAATAACAAGTATAAGGAAGTAATAGTTAAAAAGAAAATAAGTATTTTACTTTTAAATGGCATGTGCCGGACACAAGGTCCATTAGGTGGACTCCTAGATCGCCCCTAGGCACAAGATCGCCTAGAAGTACCTTAGTAGTTTCAGGATTAGCTACCTCGACTTTTATTAAGGATGCGCGCAAATTGGTACAATGCCGGGCCCAAGAAAGAAGTTTATTATTATTTTGAAGTATAAAAGTATTAAAGTATAAGTATTAAACAAGTGAAACAAGCTTCACATATGTTTAGAATCAGTAAGTTTAGTTCTTCTTATTTCCAGCATGCAGTATCAGTTAGTATGATTCCTTTATTGGTTTATAAGCATGATTAGCTATACATGTTTAGTATTTCAGTTAGTATGATTTCTTTGCTATGTATGAGCATGAGTAGCTTTACATGTTAGCATTCAGTTTTAGCATGTTTTTATTTATATACATGTATATCGAGTTTTTGTGAGTTAGATAGCGCTCACTAAGCTTTATACTTATAGTTTGCATTTCCTCCTACTGCAGATAAAGGTAAAGCCAAAATGATATGAAGGAGGCGACAAGGGGAGGCTTGATGGGCGTGTGATGTTTGGACTATGGAGTGATCTAAGAAGTTGTCAAGAATTTATTAAGAGTGTTTTAGTTTAATTGTTTAAAGTAACTAGAACTTGTACATGTTACTTGTTGGATTGTTTTATCGTGTTTTGTTAGAGTTGGTTTCCTTTGGTATTTTGCTTCTTTTTGTTATATATAAACTGTGTGGTTGTTTGAAATAAGTTCCAGCCGCCTGTGGCTACGTATATAGTGTTTGTATATCAGTTTAAGGTTATCGGTACAGGGGAGACTCTGCCGAAATTTTTCGGTAGGGATTCCTCGTGGTTTCGATCACACCGGTTAAGTAGAGTTAATAGTTAAGTAACGGTCACATTAGAAAATAGTAGTAGTAGTAAGAAAGGTGGTCATTACAGTTGGTATCAGAGCGGTTTTCATTCTCCAGCATCACACACACATCAGCATCATCCTTGCTGTCTTCAAGTAAGAAAGTATTTAAATTCTTTCTTCTATTGCTTTTCTTATTATTAGCTGCAGTATATAGTATTTGCTTATATGCGCTCTAGTAAGATAGAAGTTTTTGTTTTCCTTTTCTTTATTCATATACATAAATATGTCTAGAAAGGATAGAGAAGATATCAAGCCTTTTTCTTTTCATAATTAGATGGCAAGAAGAGGACGTCCCCGTACCGCTCGTACTGAGGACCAGGCTCAGGAGAACGAAGGGCCAGGAGCAACTGAACCAAATCTCTCTGAAGTTGTTGCTCAACTCCAGAGACAAGTAGTAGAGCAGCAGCAAGTGATCATCAATCTGATGGCGAATCAACAGCTAGTCCCTCCCACTCCTCCAACGATCAATATGGAGACTCCAGTGGTGACTGAGGTTCCACCAGCCGCCCTGGAAGTTCCCACATCACCTAGAAGACAAGAAGCTTAGCTTACCTGATACAGTGGTTGAAACTGAAGCCAGAAAGTTTCTCAGGCACGACTGAGCCCTGGGATGCTCAGGCTTGGTTTAAGACACTGGAGAGCACCATGGAGCTTCTTGACTGGCCAGAAGTCGAGAAGGTCAAGTGTGCCTCATTCTGCCTATCTGGGGATGCTCGTATGTGGTGGGAGAGAGTTAAAAGCAAGAGAGCAGTCAATCAGATGAGCTGGGCTGACTTTGAAGCAGAGTTTTATGAAGAATTCTTCCGCCAGTGGATCACCAATAAGCATTATGAGGAGTTCATAGAATTCAGACAAGGTGACCTGTCAGTGGAAGAAGCAGTAAAGAAATTCAATCGGCTAGCTCGTCTCTGCCCAGAGCTAGTAAGCACGGAGAAAGAACGAGTCAGACCGATGCTCAGGATGCTGAGGCCAGTGATAGCACTTAATGTGAGTAGTGGAGCTCACCAGCCTCAGACTGGTGAAGAGCTGGTCAGCAGAGCATTAGTTGCTGAGCACTATCTGGACAACATCAGGGCACAACGAGCGCAGCATAAGCCAGTCAAGATCGAAGATAAGACAGCTGGGAGTCAGAAACCTCAGGCAAAAAAGCAGAACTGGAAAGGCAGGGGTAACAAAAGAAAGCAGTGGAACTCAGGAGGTAACCAGAAAGGAGGACCAGCAAATAAGCAGACCAAGTTCCCTCTCTATCCTAAATGTGGGAGAACTCATCCAGGAGCCTGTCTTTTGGGTGAAACGGGATGTTATTCCTGTGGTCAGGAAGGACACATGGCAAAATATTGTCCTAACAAGTTCAAAGCACCTCAGCCACAACTAATACAATATGGAGACAAACCTCAGCTACATTATATGCCTGCAACTCTGGAAGGACCTCAGCCCAGTCAAGGAAGGTTGGAAGCCCCACCAGTTCCAGCCAGTGCCAGAGTATTCTCCCTCACCAAAGAAGAAGCTGCTAGTGCATCGACGGTCGTAACAGGTCAAGTAGTTATTTTTCAACATTTAGCTACTACACTATTTGATACTGGGGTGACCCATTCTTTTGTATCAGTACCCTTTACCAAAGAATTACAGGTACCTACAGAAAGCATGAACTTCAAGTTCCTGACGACCCTATCTTCTGGGGAAGTCATGGAATCCAACCAGTGGCTTCGGGCTGTACCAGTCAGAATTTCAGACCGTGAGCTATGTGTAAATTTGGTAGTCCTCGCCATGCAGGATTTTGATATCATTTTGGGTATGGATTTCCTCAGCAAGTACAGTGCTTCAGTGGACTGTCGCAGAAGGAAAGTGATCTTTAGTCCAGAAGGTGAACCATCCTTTGAGTTCACAGAGGTGCCAAAGAGGAAGACCCAGAAGTTCCTTTCTTCTCTCACAGCTCACCAGATGTTAGCTAAAGGGTGTGCTGGTTTTCTTGCGCACATTGTGAGTACAGAAGAACAAGAAAGGCCCAAGCAGGAGGAAGTTCGGGTAGTCTGTGAGTATCCAGAGGTATTCCCAGAAGAGCTACCTGGACTACCTCCCAATAGAGAAGTGGAGTTTGAGATTGAACTGGTTCCTGGTACCGGTCCAATTTCAAAAGCTCTATACCGCATGTCTCCAGCAGAGCTAAAAGAGTTACAAGAAGAACTTCAGGAGCTACTTGACAAAGGCTTCATCCACCCTAGTCACTCACCTTGGGGAGCTCCTGTGTTGTTTGTCAAGAAGAAGGATGGATCTATGCGGATGTGCATAGATTATAGGGCTCTGAATCAAGTGTGTTGGGTTCTTCGGGCCGCGAAAACCGCTTTTTCGCGTCACGGAAACCCCGAGTCACCCAAAGCCATGGATCTCGTGCAAAGATTCGTAAACAAAATTATCGAAAAACCTTTTTCTTGTACGAGTTTGTAAAAACTTTAGATCTACACTAAAGTTAAGATCATTACCCTTGTAGCGAAACCCTTCGCGTTCCCGCTTGTCCAAGATGTCGTCGGATCTCTAGTTATCAAAGTAGACAACCTTTATATGTATCCACACGGACACAAGTAGAAGGAGATGACCAAAACACAAGGTGTGCTAGCACCAATGGAGTGTTCGGCCAAGGAATGGGAGAAGGAGAAGAGAGAGCACCCAAGGGAGAAGAAGAGTGAATCAAATCAATGAATGGAAATTCAAACTACCCCTTAGCCATCAAGTGGCCGGCCACTCTAGGAGGTGTAACCCCCACATTAATTCCAATTAATGTGGAGACCATTAAGAGTTGTAACCCCCATGATGTGGCACTCTAGGATGATGTGGATCAACACTATTGGTCCACATCTTGCCACCTCACTAAATGACATGGCAACAAGTGTAACCTCCTCATTTAATGTGGGCCGGGCACATTAAATGCTATGGAGGCTTGTAACCTCCATGAGGTGGCACACATTGATGATGTGGAGCAATCCTATTGGTCCACATCTTGCCAACTCACTAGTGATGTGGCAAAAAGTCAAGTCAAACATGACTTTTTCTCTTCCTCTCAAATCAAGTCAAACTTGATCAAATCTCTCTCATGGTTGATCTAATCCAACCATATGATTCAAGCCAACTTAATATAATGAATCTAATTCATTAAATTAAGTTGATTTAATGAGTCATAATCTAAATTAGACTCATTGAATACATGAATCAACTTGAGTCCAACTCAATTAGCCCAATTTGGATTACTCTTAATCCAATATGATTCATCAAATGAATCTAATCCTCTTAGTTCATCATATGAACCAAATCTCTGTTGGTGCAATTTTCAGTAGGTCAAGGTTGACCTAGTTGACCTAGCGTAAACCTTGGTCATGGTTTCGATGTTTGACAATACAGAAAGACATGTAGATGGACAATGCAGGTGTAGTTGTCCATGCGGAGAGATACTGATCAGGGTCTGATCAGGTTGAATGAAGAAGAGTCAAGTAGGTCAAGGTTGACCGGATACTTGACTGGGAAGTCCTAACTGGGATGTTAGGCAGTTCGGAAAGTCCTGGTGAGTGAAGCCAGGCAGTCGGGAAATCCTGGTGAGTGAAGCTAGGTGAAAATCCTAGTGAGTGAAGCTAGGCGAAAGTGAAAGTCCTGGTGAGTGAAGCCAGGCAGTGGGAAAGTCCTGGTGAGTGAAGCCAGGCAGTTGGAAAGTCCTGGTGAGTGAAGCCGGGCAGATTGGAAATCCTGGTGAGTGAAGCCAGGTGAAAATCCTAGTGAGTGAAGCTAGGTGAAAGTCCTGGTGAGTGAAGCCGGGCAAGGAAAAATCCAGATGGATCAAGGGTGATCGGACATCTGGTGTTGGAAAGACCAAGTGGGTCAAAGGGATTGACCGGACACTTGTTGGGGAGTCTTAGCAGGTCAAGGGAGTGAACGGATGCTAAGCATGATGTGCCAACAGGTCAAGGTTGACCGGATGTTGGTTTGGAAGGTTAAAGGATGGGAAGCAAGTACCGAAGCAGTTCATACTTTCCAGTCCCGAATAGGCCCAGTGGGAAGTTCAAGGTGAAGGCTTGCCTTAATAGATAGGAATGGGAGCTGCTCTCCTAAAGATGCGGAGAATACGAAAGCAAGGATAGCCGACCGTCATGCTTTGAGAGCTCCAAAGGCGTCAGAGAGCTCGAGCAAGTCAGGAGAAGTCGAAAGATAACCTGTACCGATCAGGCTTCAGGCTGATCGGTCCAGAACTATCCGTTGTGAGCTAACGGTCTTCTGTCTTCTTCTATCTTCTGGCTTCTTCTTCGCAGGTGGATGCAGGTATAAGAGTGTAGAGGGCTTCTACAGTGCAGTAACTCTGAAACTCTCTCACTCTTCTTCTGGTCCGAAGCTTCTGCTTCTTCACTGCTGTGCTCTTGAGCTTTGCTGAGCTCCAAAGCTTCGGGTGAGCTTCTTCGACTGAGTTGCTTGTTGGCATTCGTCCGTGAAGTTGGTGCTTCATCCGGGACTTCAGTCGACGAGAAGGCAAGCGAGTATTTGTACATTCATTGTGTATTTTGTTCTTGCTCTTCTTTGTATTTCCATATTGCTGTTGCAAGTTATTGTGGCGAGGTTTCTCCACCCACAAGGAGTACTTATTAGCCGGTTCTCCGGGGACTCATCCACCGACGGATTGATAGGGCTCGTCCACCTTACGGACACGCCGAGGAGTAGGAGTATCATCTCCGAACCTCGTTACATCCATCGAGTTTGAGGTTTGCTTTCTTCCTTTTCGTTTCTACGTTTCATTTCCGCTGCGCTAACCCTAGTTTGTAGAAAGAAACGCGAAGAATTTGGGGCGGCTATTTACACCCCCCCTCTCTAGCCGCGATCATCGGTCCTAACAAGTGGTATTAGAGCGAGGTCGCTCTTCGTTGGATCAACACCCGGGGGAGCACGAGCTAGAGAATGGATCTATTTGGAGAAGATGTCACGATTCCACCTTTCTACGATCGCGACGACTTCGCGTTTTGGAAGGTAAGAATGAAGTACTTTCTTATGACTAACCTAGTTCATTGGAGTTGTGTGCAGGTAGGGTTTACTCATCCGGTGGATAAAGACGGAGAAACCCTAGAGAAGAAAAAGTGGATGAAGGAGCAAATCCACAATCAACGATGAGGTAACGAAAATTCTTGAATTTTCATTACCTAATGACATTTTGTGTAAGGTAGGTGGATATAACAATGCCAAGGAGTTGTGGAACAACTTGGCCAAGTTCAATGAGGGAAGCTCCACTTCAAGTCATGAATAGGAGTCAAGTGAGCCAAGTAGCTCACATCATGGAGAAGAGGAATTAGAAGTTGAGGGCTACTCAACATCTAAGGAAGAAGAGGAGGAGAGTTCTTCTTCAAGAATGGAGCAAGAGGAAGAAGCTTCTATCTCCGGAAGGGATGAAGAAGAAAGTCTTCATCCATCCTCAACCCTAGGTAACTCAAGCATTTCAATTTCAAATAAATTACACATAATGTGCTTTGAGTGTAGGGAGTATGGACATTACAAGAGTAAGTGTCCAAAGAGGGTTAAGAAGACTCCACCGACGCCAAAGGTCAAGGAAGCCGGAGTCCCGACATGCAAAGGCAAGGAGCACGTGGTGTGCTTCCAATGCAAGCGAAAGGGACACTATAGGAGTCAATGTCCGAGGGGGAGGCAACCTCACAAGGACAAGAAACCAAGCACATCGATAGGGGGAGCTAAGGCAAACCCTAAGGTAACCTTTAAGGCTCATTATTGCAATTCTAATAAGACACATGCTAGTAGCCTTATTGCTATTGTTAATAATGGTAAGCATGATAACATTAGAAATCGATACACATGCTTAGGTGCCAAACATGTGAGCCTAGATAAGGATAACACTAGGAAAGCCAACCCTAGAATTAACCCATCTAAGGCTAAGGAAAACCTAGGTAGGAATCCCAAAACTACTAGACATATGCCTAGGAATGCCTCAAAGAAAAATGACAAATCAAGTATTGAGGTATTAAAGAAGGAAAATCAAGTCTTGAGGTCAAGACTTGACATGTTAGAAAAGACCCTTAAAAATTTAGAGAAGTCAACTCTAGGGTCTAAGGGTCAAAAACCCAAGTCCAAGGACATGAAAGGTTTGGGTCACAAACCTAAGTCCCAAGTCGTCAAGCCCACTTATCACAATGTTCCATTCGATTATGGAACAAAATCTAGGGCTAGGAAGACCATCACCAAGGTCACAAGGGGAGTCACTCCTAGAGTGGATCTTGATAAGTCCCAAATGACCAAGGCTTTAAAGCCTAGGAGGGTCATTAGGAGGGTTGCTAGGGAAGTCATCCCTAGTGAATATTTAGTGAACCCAATGAGCTCCAATAGGTATTGGGTTCCTAGGAGCGTGATTTCATCACGCTAGATGAGTTAGAGTGTGCCAACCTTACTTGAATAGGTAGTTAACCTAATCATGGCAAAAGGTGGCACTTTAGGAATTTTCAAGGTGTAATCAAGCCTTGGAAATGAAATGGAAAATCATTCCTAAGGTGTTTAGGATGTGCCAATCACAATTGAAGAGTTTTCTAGGGTCAATCTAATTGGCACATAGTGATCTAAAAATCCTTAGTATATGATTTTAGGTCTAACACACTTAGGAATATGGATTTTATGGCAAAATGATCAAAAATGGCAACTAAGGCTAGAGTTAGGTATTTTCTATACCTTTACGTGTTATTCGCCATATATTGCTTGCCATATGCCATGTCATGACATCATACTTATTTTATGATCATTTGAAATGTCATGATAATGCTTAAGTTATTTATATGTCATGCTCTAGTTAAGTTTCACACTTTATGCCATGACATCATGACATTGGCACATGTTTCCATTTATGATACAATTATATGTCATGTCATCATCTTGTGCATTAATGATCAATGAAATTGATTTAAGGACTAAAACACAATTTGATATGGAGATCAAATTGTTATTTAGAAAAATGCATGAGAACTTAGATTAAGCTAACCTAAACCCATATCTCACATCAAAATTGACTTGGATGTGTTTGATACACCTTAGATGTGTGTGAGATATTAGGATTGTGAGTTAGGATCAAGGTGCATAGTTCTTGTACTTAGATGAGCCTAATTCGAAATTGGGGATCATAGGAAAAGCTTATGTACAGGTTATGTACATTTAGCCCTAAGATTGTGGTCCTAAATTAAAGGGTTTAAAATCATTTTAAAGTTGATTTGAAAAACCTTGATAAAGCTTTTCTAGTGATATCATTCATCATTGAACAAGGTGATACAAAGATAAGTTAACTTTGAGCTATTTCAAAGACTTGTGAACTTTGTATCAAGATTGAAAAATGGAAGCTATTTTCATAGAAAACTATTTTTCCATGATAGTATATGTTATGAGGAATGTATCCTCAAAATTTTACAATTTTTGAAATTTTCTGTGATTTTCTAGAGGTTTCTGAATTTCAGGAGAAGAAAAATTCAGAAATCAGAGGTCGTGGACCGATCAGGAGGTTCCCTAATCAGTCCAGATCTGTGTGGATCGGTCACTAGGACCGATCCAGGAGAGTTTGGATCGGTCTGGTGATCGATCCAGTGAAGGCTGATCGGTTTGGTGACCGATCAGAGCGTGCCAAATGCTGAATTTCGACTGTTTGTCTGAAATTGCAACTATGGAAGTGGTGTTCTAAAGGTTTGAAACTCTCCAAGACATTATTGGTGCAATGGTCAAGGGGGAGTTGACCTTTAGGAGGAGTTTTACCTATTAGTCAAGGAGGAGTTGACTTTTAGGGGGAGTTTTTACTCCTAAAGACTTGAGTGATATGGGATTATCACTAAGTTGATTGTTGAATTTAGTATCAAGGGGGAAATTAAGGGTTTCAATAAAAGATATGGGACTTTCATTAGGAAGAAACTCTTGACCTTGATTCACTCCTTTTGATGTGTATCAAAAAGGGGGAGAGCATGTCTAGAGAATGTTCAAGAAAGAACATTGGAGTTAGTGGGAGAGTTTGTTGATCACAACGAGTGAAGTTGTGAACAACGATAACTTACTCTTCAGGGGGAGAGTTTGTTGATGTGTGACAATAGGGGGAGAATGAAGGGTTTAAGTTAGGCCTTCATTATCAAAGAAGGAGGTAGCCTTCTTAGAAGGAGAATGTAAGGTTGTAACTTATGTTTCATTACCTAGTGGCATGAAGAAAGTTGAGGCTATTGGATTAGCCTAACTTAAAGGTATTGTCAAACATCAAAAAGGGGGAGATTGTTTGTGCAATTTCCAGTAGGTCAAGGTTGACCTAGTTGACCTAGCGTAAACCTTGGTCATGGTTTCGATGTTTGACAATACAGAAAGACATGTAGATGGACAATGCAGGTGCAGTTGTCCATGCGGAGAGATATTGATCAGGGTCTGATCAGGTTGAATGAAGAAGAGTCAAGTAGGTCAAGGTTGACCGGATACTTGACTGGGAAGTCCTAACTGGGATGTTAGGCAGTTCGGAAAGTCCTGGTGAGTGAAAGGCCTGGTAAGTGAAGCAGCGGTGAAAATCCTAGTGAGTGAAGCTGAGGCGAGTGAAAGTCCCGTGAGTGAAGTCGAGGCGGTGGGAAAGTCACGGTGAGTGAAGCGAGGCGGTTGGAAAGTCCCTGGTGAGTGGGCGGGCGGTTGGAAATCTGGTGAGTGAAGCCGGTGAAAACCTAGTGAGTGAAGCTAGGTGAAAGTCCCGTGAGTGAAGCCGGGCAAGGAAAAATCCAAATGGATCAAGGGTGATCGGACATCCGGTGTTGGAAAGACCAAGTGGGTCAAAGGATTGACCGGACACTTGTTGGAGTCTTAGCAGGTCAAGGAGTGACCGGATGCTAAGCATGATGTGCCAACAGGTCAAGGTTGACCGGATGTTGGTTTGGAAGGTTTGGAACTTGGTTTGGGCAAAACCAAGCTCGATCGATCGGTGGATCGATCGGTGATACATCGATATCGGATCGTGCGGTGACCGATCGGTAACAAACAATAGCCTCTTGGGTGTTATCGATCGGTCTGCGGACCGATCGAGAACAATCAGAAGGCAAGAAGTTCGGGAGAAAAGGAAGGAATGCATGCTGACGGCCTGGACGTTCAGAGGGCTTCTGATCGGTCCCCAGGACCGATCAGAGGTTCCTGGACCGATCAGGCTTCAGGCTGATCGGTCTAGAACTATCCGTTGTGAGCCAACGGTCTTCTGTCTTCTTCTGTCTTCTGGCTTCTTCTTCGCAGGTGGATGCAGGTATAAGAGTGTAGAGGGCTTCTACAGTGCAGTAACTCTGAAACTCTCTCACTCTTCTTCTGGTCCGAAGCTTCTGCTTCTTCACTGCTGTGCTCTTGAGCTTTGCTGAGCTCCGAAGCTTCGGGTGAGCTTCTTCGACTGAGTTGCTTGTTGGTATTCGTCCGTGAAGTTGGTGCTTCATCCGGGACTTCAGTCGACGAGAAGGCAAGCGAGTATTTGTACATTCATTGTGTATTTTGTTCTTGCTCTTCTTTGTATTTCCATATTGCTGTTGCAAGTTATTGTGGCGAGGTTTCTCCACCCACAAGGAGTACTTATTAGCCGGTTCTCCGGGGACTCATCCACCGACGGATTGATAGGGCTCGTCCACCTTACGGACACGCCGAGGAGTAGGAGTATCATCTCCGAACCTCATTACATCCATCGAGTTTGAGGTTTACTTTCTTCCTTTTCGTTTCTACGTTTCATTTCCGCTGCGCTAACCCTAGTTTGTAGAAAGAAACGCGAAGAATTTGGAGCGGCTATTCACACCCCCCCTCTCTAGCCGCGATCATCGGTCCTAACAATCTCCATCTAATTGTCCTTAGTGTGTGACCCTATAGGTTCTTGTAACGTTGGCAATGCCCTAAACCCATTTAGGAGCATAAGTAATGAGCGGCATCTAGCAACACATCATTACTACCCAAGTTACAAGAATGTCAAGATCCGACATCACCTTGTGACTACCAATTGTGACTCCTCACAAAATATGTCATTGTCCTTCTATCCTAGACATCTAGATTGATCAATATGAGGCATAGACCGTGTCATCCTCTAATCAATCTAAATCTTGAACTCCAAGTAGACTCACTCGATCAAATGAGCTCAACATCTAATGTTGACTCATTTGGGCATGGCCATGCACTTCGTGGTCTAACTCTATCAAGAATATTGATGTCGCTCCCGTCATATGGGAGGGATAGATCCCATCTACATCACTCACATCCCTCTGCATAATTTGTTACATACTCGGTAATCGCCTTTATAGTCCACCCAGTTACGGGTGACGTTTGACGAAACCAAAGTACATAACTCCTTATGTAGGGATCCATGGTGACTTCAGGTCTAAGGACTAATAGTCATACTAATAGCCACATGAGAAAGTATATGACACTCATATAACGATCCATGATACTTTCTCATGGCGGGTCATTCAGTATACATTCTCTAATGCATACCCATGTGTCAGCTTGATATCTCTATATCCATGACTTGTGAGATCAAGTCATCGAGCTGACCTACATGCTAGTCTTATTGTATTAACATTGTCCCTGAATGTTAATACTCGACTAGGAATGATTTAGAGTAGTGTTCCCTATATCATCTCACTATCGATTCAACCAATCGATTGATATAGGTAAGAACCTTCTACTCAAGGACGTTACTATACTTATTTTATCTGGCACTAATACAAATAAGCATAATAACCAAAAGCCAAATGCCTTAATATATATACAAGAATATGATATACATGAGTCCATACAATCATCAAATGATTGGCTCTAGGGCTCTAACTAACAAAGTGACCATTAAGAACAAGTATCCACTGCCCAGAATCGACGACTTATTTGATCAGTTGAGAGGGGCAACAGTGTTCTCCAAGATAGACCTGCACTCTGGGTACCATCAGTTGAAAGTGAAGGAAAAGGATATACCCAGAACGGCTTTCAGGACCAGATACGGACACTACGAGTTCGTAGTCATGCCTTTTGGTGTGACTAATGCACCTGCAGTTTTCATGGACCTGATAAACAGAGTGTTCAGAGAATACCTTGACAAATTTGTCATTGTGTTCATCGACGACATTCTAATCTATTCCAGAACCCCAGAGGAGTATGACACGCACTTGAGAATAGTATTGTAAACCCTTCAGCAAAAGCAGCTGTATGCTAAATTCTCAAAGTGCGAATTCTGGTTAGATCAGGTAGCATTTCTAGGTCACATAATTTCTAAAGAAGACATTCAAGTGGATCCAGCCAAAATAGAAGCAGTCAACAACTGGAGCAGACCCAAGAACGCCAGGGAGATCAGAAGCTTCCTTGGTTTAGCTGGGTACTACAGGAAATTCGTGGAGAACTTTTCCAGGATAGCCTCTCCACTAACAGCCCTCACCAGAAAGAACAAGAAGTTTGAATGGTCAGATAAATGTGAGCAGAGTTTCCAAGAGCTCAAGAAGAGACTGACCAGTGCTCCTATCCTGACAGTTCCAGAAAGTGACAGGAGTTTTGACATCTACAGTGATGCTTCCAAGATGGGCTTAGGAGCTATACTCATGCAGGAAGGAAAAGTGATAGCTTATGCTTCCAGACAACTCAAAGATTATGAAAAGAACTACCCCACTCATGATCTTGAGCTGGCAGCTGTGGTCTTTGCACTAAAACTCTGGCGACATTATTTGTATGGCGTTCAGTGGAGTTTCACAGACCATCAGAGTCTTAAGTACTTCTTCACTCAGAAGGACTTAAACATGAGACAGCGTAGGTGGCTAGAGTTGGTCAAAGATTATGACTGTGAAATCCTCTACCATCCAGGCAAAGATAATAAAGTGGCAGATGCACTAAGCAGAAAATCCAGTGCATCTCTGATGTCTTTGTCATCATTAGCCATACCACTGCAGAAGGAGTTGTCAGACTTTGGAATGGAAATTATTTATGGGCAACTCTCTGCATTGACCTTAGAGTCTACTTTACTTGAGGATATACAGAGAAAGCAAAGTGAAGATCCAGATATCCAGAAGATCAAGCAAGGGATACAGAAAGAAGAAACTTCAGAGTTTCGAGTATCAGACAGTGGAATTCTTTATCAGGGGAGCCGCCTTTGTGTCCCCAATGATGAAGAGCTGAGAAAGATAATTTTAGAAGAATCTCATAGTACACCCTACTCCATGCATCCTGGTTCTACCAAGATGTATCAAGACGTGAAATAGAGATTCTGGTGGTCTGGACTCAAAAGAGATGTAGCTAAATATGTCAGCACCTGCCTGACATGTCAGAGGGTCAAAGCAAAACACCAGAGACCAGGAGGAGTTCTACAGCCTCTTCCTATACCAGAGTGGAAGTGGGAAGGCATATCCATGGACTTCATAACAGGTCTCCCAAGAACCACAAATGGATATGATGCGATATGAGTGATAGTGGACAGATTGACCAAGTCTGCTCATTTTCTAGCCATCAAGGTATCTCACTCTATAGAGCAGTTGGCACAACTGTACGTTAAGGAGGTGATCAGACTTCACAGAGTTCCTAAATCTATTGTTTCTGATAGAGATGAACGCTTCACCTCACACTTTTGGGAGTGTGTTCAGAATGCACTAGGCACCAAACTTAAGTTCAGTACAACCTTCCATCCTCAGACAGATGGACAGACAGAGCAAGTAAATCAGATTCTAGAAGATATGCTCAGAGCTTGTGTGCTAGATTTCAAGGGAAGTTGGTGCAAGTATCTATGCTTAGCTGAGTTTGCCTACAACAATAGCTATCAAGCCACTATCAAGATGACACCATATGAGACGTTGTATGGTAGGAAGTGCAGATCACCCATTTGCTGGCAAGAAGCAGGTGAAAGAAAAGAAATGAAAGTAGAACTGGGCATTCAGACAGAGCTAATAGATGAGACTACTCAGGCTATCCAGAAGATCAGACAAAGGATTGAGACTGCCCAGAGTAGACAGAAGAGTTATGCTGACACACGCCGTAGGCCACTTGAATTCCAAGTAGGGGATTCAGTCTTTCTCAAGGTCGCTCCTATGAAGGGAGTGATGAGATTTGGCAAGAAGGGTAAATTAAGTCCTCGTTATGTAGGACCTTACCTGATCACAGAAAGGATTGGGAAAGTATCTTACAAGCTAGATTTACCACAGGACATGTCGGCAATACATAATGTATTTCATGTCTCTATGCTAAAGAAGTGTATTCACGACCCTAACCAAGTGATTCAGCCTCAGACAGTGCAGATCCAAGAGGATCTTAGCTACGAGAGCAGACCTACACAAATAGTGGGCAGAGCAGTCAAGAGACTAAGAAACAAAGAAGTACCACTAGTAAAGGTCATCTGGCAGAACCAGAAGCACGAGGAAGTCACTTGGGAGCGTGAGGACAGTATGAGACAGAAATATCCAGAACTATTCTAAGTTCGAGGACGAACTTTTTATAAGGTATGGGGGATTGTAACAACCCAATTTGCCCTATTTCGAGTTCTAAATGTCCTCAAAAATATCTGGAAATACTTTTAAAATGTTCTAGAGATTTTTAGAAATTTTTAGAGTATTTTTACACAATTTTTGGAGGTCATTTGGTATTTTTACAAAACGAAGAAGTTTAGACAAAAATTGTATAAGCCGAGATTCGACCCGTAGACCTCGGAGAAGTTATAAGCCTTAAGCAAAGCGAGGCAACCAAGTGAGCCACGGGTCTTTTGTGAATATATATGGAACGAAATGTATATATATGTAGTAGTTGGAACATTTAAAATAAATCGAAATAAAAAGGGGGTGGCTGAGGGATTGAAGCCGAGACCCTGGACTCGGTTAAAACCCAGCCAACCAACTGTGCTAGCGGGTGTTTCTTATTAAAGAAGAAGAAATATTCTAGTTAAGCAGTAGTTAATGATTAGGGAATAAATAGGAAGAAAAATGGTTGCAACCGAGACTCGAACCCGTGAGCTGCGCCTTAAGTAAAACGCAGCCAACCAACTATGCCAGCGGCTGTTGTTAATTAAGGAAAGAACGGATTATATTTAAGGTATAGTTAGTAGTCGAATATCCTAGTTATAAAGGGAGTTTTATTTTCTCCCGTGACCTAACTTTCTTCTCTTCTCTTCTCACGCGACGGCGCCGACTCCTGCTCGGGTGAAAACGCAGCACCTCCTAGGGCTCCCTCTCCGGCCCCGGCGAAGGGCTTTTCCGGCGGGTCCTCAACCGTGTGCGACCACCATCGTCGAGGAGGATCTGTGGCCGCAAGAAGAAGCCGAAAACTCAAGTTATCCGAACCCTAGAATCCTTTATCTTCTTCGGTTGTAAGTTAAAGAAGCAAGGTGAGTTGCTACTCACCTGCAGTAGGAATAGTTCCACGATTTCGTTGTTCTTCTTTGCTTTCTCGCCGAGCAGGAACAACCCTAGATTCGTCGGTTGTTATATTGAGCATTTCGGTTTTCCATTTGCTAATAATTAAGCATGATCAGTTTTATTTGCATTTTTGTAACCACGAACAACTTTACTAGGGCTTAGAACAACCCCTATTAGTTAGGATTTCAATTTAGACGTCCTTGCTACCTTGATGGGTTTGTTCGGTTTTCAGTTAGCCTTTAGTTTTAAAGTTTTGTACTGGGCAGGGAGTATGAAACGGGGCAGACTTTTGGAACAAAATACAATACAGAATATTTAAAATCTGATGGGCAATAAGTAATAACAATCTATGTGTTGTTTTATTTGTAAACCCATTTACAAAGTGCAGATTTGTAAACCACGTATAGGTCTACAAAGTATACCACAAGTCAGATAAGATTAAGATATGTACTTTGTAAACCAATTAAGTGCCTAAAAACTCCAACAAGTTTTAGATTTAGTTTAAGCTTGTATGATATGCAAATTTTAGTTTATATAGATATACATGAGCAGATCTTTTAACTTTCATTTGCTAGGCAGTAAGCATGAAGAACAGATTCGAATCCAGGTTATCAATGATAATTCTCTTTTGTTGGTTAATTTCCTTTTTGCTACCCTAGCTTGGTTAATCTACCTTTGCTGTCATGAGTTTGTTAAAGAAGAGGAGAAGGAATTTGAATGGGTTTAGCATGTTGTTTAGATTTTTCCTATGCTGTTTAGATTATTCCCTTGCTGTTTAGTTTTCGTTTGCTGATAGTAAAGCATGAGCAATTATCCATTTGCTAATAATTAAGCAAGATCGGTTTAACATGAGCAGTGTTGATTTCTATTTTTAGTCTTTTGCTATTAGACTAACATGAACAGTTTTATTTTAGAGTATGCTTAAGGAAATCAAATTCAGTTTTTCTTGATTCATATCTGATGTAGCATGCTTAAAGAGTACAGTTATGCTTTTCTTTGATTTATGTTTATTGTAGCATGCTAAAAGAAGTTTGATTTGCTTTCCTTTGCTTGAGTCTGTCGATACATGATTAAAGAATTCTGTTGCTCTATAAAAACTTTAGAATCTGCCTGTAGGTGGAAAAAAAGAAAAAGAGTTCTAATAAATTCTTTAGAGGGTTATAAGAAGTTATAAGAAAGAGAGACCAAGGTCTTAATAGAATCCCTAAGTTTAAGAATTGGGATCAGTGGCACATCAAGTGCTCAAAGAAATGCCAATACATTTTTATTATAAGAGAATTAAAGAAAAACAAGTATAAGGAAGTAATAGTTAAAAAGAAAATAAGTATTTTACTTTTAAATGGTATGTACCGGACACAAGGTTCATTGGGTGGGCTCCTAGATCGCCCCTAGGCACAAGATCGCCTAGAAGTATCTTAGTAGTTTCGGGATTAGCTACCTCGACTCTTATTAAGGATGCGCGCAAATTGGTACAATGCTGGGCCCAAGAAAGAAGTTTATTATTATTTTGAAGTATAAAAGTATTAAAGTATAAGTATTAAACAAGTGAAACAAGCTTCACATATGTTTAGAATCAGTAAGTTTAGTTCTTCTTATTTCCAGCATGCAGTATCAGTTAGTATGATTCCTTTATTGGTTTATGAGCATGATTAGCTATACATGTTTAGTATTTCAGTTAGTATGATTTCTTTGCTATGTATGAGCATGAGTAGCTTTACATGTTAGCATTCAGTTTTAGCATGTTTTTATTTATATACATGTATATCGAGTTTTTGTGAGTTAGATAGCGCTCACTAAGCTTTATACTTATAGTTTGCATTTCCTCCTACTGCAAATAAAGGAAAAGCTAAAATGATATGAAGGAGGCGACAAGGGGAGGCTTGATGGGCGTGTGATGTTTGGACTATGGAGTGATCTAAGAAGTTGTCAAGAATTTATTAAGAGTGTTTTAGTTTAATTGTTTAAAGTATCTAGAACTTGTACATGTTACTTGTTGGATTGTTTTGTCGTGTTTTGTTAGAGTTGGTTTCCTTTCGTATTTTGCTTCTTTTTGTTATATATAAACTGCGTGGTTGTTTGAAATAAGTTTCAACCGCCTGTGGCTACGTATATAGTGTTTGTATATCAGTTTAAGGTTACCGGTACAGGGGAGACTCTGCCGAAATTTTTCGGTAGGGATTCCTCGTGGTTTCGATCACACCGGTTAAGTAGAGTTAATAGTTAAGTAACGGTCACCTTAGAAAGTAGTAGTAGTAGTAAGAAAGGTGGTCGTTACAAGCACGTTGTAGTAGAAGCACTTCAGAATTGATTATTAGAGGTGCTGCTCGAGACTGCTTAAATAAGATGCTTAAGGCACCTCAAATGCCCCATTGAGGCGCCTCAAGTGTGAAGCTCTATCTTGAAATGTGCGCTGCGATAAGCCTCTGCATCGCTGTTGATTATCCGACTTGAGGTGCCTCAATCAAACTCCAAGGCATCTCCAATCAGAGGTCCAAGGCGCCTCAGTCTCCCTTGAGGCGCCTCCAGCTCCACTTTGCAGCTAGCTTCTGCCTTGCACCCGAGGCGCCTCCAAGCTCCATGGAGGCGCCTCGAACACTGTTCATCCGAGGCTTAACTTGTTTTTTTTATACCTGCAAGACACGTTAGTCCCAAAAATAACAACATACCCTGCAAGACAAAGTTAGAACAAATAGAATCATGATAAATCAAGTGATCGATAGTCATCGGACTGTCCGGGTTTGACTTCGGATTTCTAACCGGAAATCCTAGGTCGACTCGACGCCTACTGTTCCCTCTACGAGGAACGCGTCCTCACCTACTCCCCTCAGGAGATATTACCTGATGTCAGTCCGGTCCTCCAGACCAACTGGACTTTCTGCCTAGGGTTACCACCCCCTAGGGCCTAGGGTTACCGCCTCCAAGGGTTTTTCTCCACCTAGGGTTACCACCCCCTAAGACCTAAGGTTATCTCCCCTTAGGATTTTCCTCCACCTAGGGTTACCACCCCCTAGGACCTAGGGTTACAACCCCTTAGGGTTTTCACTTTGCCTAATCGCAGCTAGGACTTTTGCCTAAGAACACTTAGGACTTTCCTGCAATCTCCATCAGACATGTTAGATCACATATAAGCTTAACTTTGATTCCTTTGCCATTATCAAAATTTGGATTTGATCGTCGGATGCTTCCTGCACCAACAATCTCCCCCTTTTTAATTATGACAACTGAAATTCAAAGTTAAGTAAAATAGATGCATAAACGATCTTCAAAGTTTAAGTAAGAAACATAAACAAGCTTAAGTAAATAAGCATAACTTAAACTAAAACATACTTAAACTTTTAACGATGTAAAGCTCCCCCTTAATAAGAGAGAATTGAATTTTGGATTTTTTCCTACTAATTTTTGAATTTTTCTTTACTTTCCCCCTTTGCCATATATCAAAATAAACAAGGGAGTTACAATGAACAGTGATCAAGTGGCCTTAGCTTGTTTTTAACTTTTCAAAAATGTTTAGAAAGTATAAAGGCTTTAACACTTAACTTCTGGGAGTTAATATTATTGTAAACTTTTTAGCTAAGTGAAACTTTTAAATTAATATTCTTGATTAAGTTTGGAAAATGATTTTAGCCAAGAGTAACTCAGCAAATTCGAAGAAATATTGAAAAGGCATAAAAGGCTAGGTAAGTTTGTAAAATTCTTAATTTGAAAGGCTTTGTTAAAAAATATTTCCTTAAATTCTTAAAGCCTTAAAAGACATTGTCTTTATTTCAAAAAGCTTTTTAAACAATCATAAGTTAAAAAACTTTTTGAAAAATACTTAGCTTAAGTTTTGAAAGAATCTAGAATGTTTAGCTAAATTTTGAAAGAGTTTAAAAGATTACTTAGTGTAGAAGGCTTTTTGTAAAAAGAATTGAGGTTTAAAAATATTTAGCAAGGAAAACACTTTAAAACATTTAGTTAAATTTGGAAACCTTGTAATCAATTTTTGAAAGAGCTAAAAAAGATACTTAGCTAAATTGAAAAAGCCTTTTAAGAGATATCTAGCTAAGATTTAGGTTAATTTGAAAAATATTTGGTAAAGTAATTTGAAAATCTGGATTTTGAAAAGGCTTCGAAAAAGACTAAGTTTTAAAAAACTTTTGAGAAAAAAATAAGCTTGTAAAGTTGCAACTAAGGCCATTTGCATTTTTAGAAAAATTTGTTAAGTCCTAAAGTCCAAGCATGAGTAACTTAAATACTTAATTTTCGTGGCCACATGTCTAACCAGTTAGCTACTAGCTGATTACCTAGAGAGCAACAGCTTTCACTTGGTTAGTCAAGTTAAGTCAATTGATCCAGTTAGATTTGACTAGGTCTGGATAACTAAACTTGATTAATGTAATGTTAGTTTTTAACGCAGAATTTTGAATAAGTTTTTAACAGAATTTTTAAATAAGTTTTTAAAGAAATTTTGAAATAAGTTTTTAAAAGAATTTTGAATAAGTTTTTAAAGAAATGTTGAAATAAGTTTTTAAAAGAATCTTTAAATAAGTTTTTAAAGGAATTTGAAATAAGTTTATTAAAAAATTTAAAATAAGTTTTTAAAATAATTTTTAAATAAGTTTTTAAAAAAAGTTTTGAAATAAGTTTTTAAAAAGAATTTTTAAATAAGTTTTTTTTTTAAAAAAAATTGAAATAAGTTTTTTAAAAGAATTTTAATTTGATTTTTAATTATTAATTTAATTTATTTTTTAAATTATTAATTTAATTTGATTTTAATTTGATTTTTAATCCTTAATTATCTCACCTGATCTAAATTTCAAATAAGGGAATCCTATAATTTTATGAGATGAATTGGGTTCAATTATAGGGTTTGGGTTAACTTTGTGTTAGATTCAGGTTTAGTTTTGGGCTCAACAAATAGGCATTCTTTGGATAAACTTCTGGGCTATGGTGAGTCACTTGGACATCATTAAAGTAATCATGCCTTCGAGGTTTTCCAAATAGTCTTATCCACTGAACTTAATACAAAACCTTGGTCTAACTGGTTAGGATCCATAAAGGGTAGATTTGGTTAGTTCCACTTAGCTAAATGCACTAGGTCGAAGTCATATCTTCCTAGACATGCATAGACTAAACTTCTCTAACGTACTATCATCCAATATTTCACCAGTACGATAGGTCAAGTTAAACTTGTTCCCTTTCTAATTAGTTCTAATTACCCTGCCGGGTAGCTTGGTTTGGGTTACCCTACCGGGAAGGTTAGTTTTGAAGGTGTCTACTGTTCCGGAGCCTCCCCCTACATTATTGATAATTTTTATTTAATTTTATAGATTTGAGTTATATTTTTTTAATGGTTTATCTTTTTATCAGGATGTTTTTCCTATTTGCTCCCCTTGGATCATAGCCTCGATATGGTCTATCAAGGTAATGTACTTGATCCTTGGGAACCCAATATTGACCAAGTCCAACTTGAGTGACCAGGTTGGACTTGGGTACCCATGCTTGGACTATCTTACTATTTGGTCTGTTAATAAGTGACAAATAAGACCAAAACTTTTGTTTAGTTTTAAATCCTAGTCTGGATCGATTGTATACAGCTTTCTGTTTCCCAATAATCAAATCAAGATTCTTGGAACCCAGTGTAAATCGTTCCAATGCAATCGTCAAATCCTTGATTTGAATTTTCAGGCTGGAATTCTCTTCCTCAAGCTTTTGGACTTGAGTTGTGGTTCCAGTCTGAACAGATTCAGTCAAGGATTCATTATTAGTTGCTTCTTTAAGGGATGTTACCTCCTTTAGAAGCGACTTGATCCGAACATTGAACTTAGCTACTTTACGCATCAAATAATTAATTAAATTGTAAAGATGATTCGTACTTACAGAGGAGTTTGGCCCTTCGGAAACGGATACAGATCCGTGGCTTCTCTCGGACTCGGCTTCCGATTCGTCCTCGCTTCCAGATTCATTGGTGTAGTCCCAGGCTGTCAACGCGAGGAAGCTTGCTTGCTCGAGTTCTTCGTCGTCAGACTCCTCAGAAGAAGATTCATCCCAAGTTACCTTCAGGGCCTTCTTCCTTCTTGGTTTTTTCGAATCCTTTTGGTTCGGGCAATTCGCCTTGATGTGCCCCTTTTGATTGCACCCGTAGCACGTCACCTCGAATTTCACTTTTGAGCTTGGTTGGGCTTCTTTGGACTGGATGGCCTTTCTGACATCCTTTTTGTTGAAGCCCTTCTTTTTGTAGAGTTTCTTTACCAGGTTGACTATTTCGATTGTGATCTTGTCATCGTTATTGTCTGAATCTGGTTCTTCTTCTGACTCTGGTTTGGTTCTGCATTTTATTTTCGATTCGCGCACTCTTCCTGTACTTGCAACCAAAGCCAACCCTTTCTCGGCCGGACGTGCATTAACCTGCTCATGCAACTCAAATTCAGAGAATAGCTCATCTAATTTAATACAGGAAAAGTCCTTAGAAACCTTGTAAGCATCTACCATGGATGCCCACAAGGTGTTCCTCGGAAAAGCGTTTAAGGAATACCTGATGATGTCCCGGTTATCTATCTTCTGTCCGATCGCATGAAGTCCGTTGAGTAGGTCTTGTATCCGGGCATGGAGCTGGCTAGCCGTCTCACCTTCTTGCATTTTTAAGTTATACAATTTATTGAATAACAAATCGTGCTTGCTTATTTTGGTATCGGAGGTCCCTTCGTGAAGCTCGATCAGCTTCTCCCATAGCTCCTTGGCGCAAGAAAAAGGACCGACGTGGTTGAGCTCCTGTTTTGTTAATCCACACTGGAGGGTACAAGTTGCTCTGGCATTTGCTTCCGCCTTCTTGATTAATGTTGGATCCCAGTCTTCGCAGGGTATTGGTTTGCCATCTTCGTCATTCGGTAGTTCGAACCCAGTCTTGACGATCATCCACATCTTGAATTGGATCTTCAGAAAAATTTTCATTCTGCTCTTCCAGTAACCGAAGTCTTCTCCGGTGAAAAGCGGGGGGCGGACAGTGTTGTAGCCTTCTTGTTGGGTTATTTAGAGGATATGCACAAAAAAAGATAAAAAGATGTCCCAGGACTTGATCCTAGATTAGTAGTGCGGTATGGAAATAAGAATAAATTACGTTCTCAAGTGGTGTTGCACCAACTTCGAGAAAAAAATACGATTACAAAAAGAACTAGATCAGAATGTAGCAATTATGCTAATTCCAATCGACTCCGAAAATTTAAAAAAAAACACCACGAAAAGAATGCTTGATAGGTGGTTGCACCAAATCAAAGCTACCCCACTCTAATACCAATTGTTGGATCGAGATGTGCTAGAGGGGGGTGAATAGCGCTCGTAGCTTTCACTTTGTGGATTCGTAAAATGATCGAGAATTACCCACAACGGAAATAAAAGAAAGACAACAAGCACACAAGAGAACACCAAGGTTTTACTTGGTTCGGAGCCTAGGGCGACTCTTGTTGGTGCGGTTAGCACTAACGGTCTAACTCAGGTTTTGATGAATGACAAATCGGGTTAAGTTAGGTTTGTCGTGATCTAACACTCTGACCGAGTGTGCAGACGAAGTCCAGACAGGTCGACGGACTGATCGGACGCTTGGCGAGAAGTCCAGCTAGGTCGACGAGCTGGCCGGATAGCTGGAGAGAAGTCCAAGCGGGTCGACGGGCTGACCGGACACTTGGCGAGAAGTCCAGCTAGCTCAACGGGCTGACCGGATAGATGGCGAGAAGTCCAAACGGGTCGAAGGGCTGACCGGACGTCTGGCGGGTAAGTAAAGGTAAGTCACTGGAAGGGAGTGACTGTGAGGATGCGTTCCCGGGAAGGGAACATTAGGCGTTGATCCGGCTTAGATACATTTCGAATCTCTAAGTCGAGATCGTGACTAGATTCCGGTCTCGAAAAGACGGAATCTAAGTCATACTTTTTATATCAAACTTATAAACTGTGCTAACACTCTGTTTTGCAGGATATATATTATTTATTTGCCTCAGACTAACCTTGTCTTGCAGGAAAACTGGTTTCTGGAGAAAGGTGGTCCGGGCGCCTAGAGGGGATCCGGGTGCCCGGAGGTCCGGGCGCCCGGGACGCGAATTTTATCCCGATCGCACGTCGCCACGTGGAGCTCGCTGGTTAGACCTGCCATGTCTCACCAGGGCGCCCGTAGGGGATCCGGAGCGCCCCAAGCTTCATATAAAAGGAGCGTCAGAGGGGAGCTTCAAAAACAACTCAAAAAAGAGAGATCTTCTACTGCTTGCCCTGCTGCTCTGCGCTCCTGCGACGCTAACAAAGCTCCGACAGCGCGCTCTTTCTTCTTTGGTTAATTTTCTTATCGGTATTGCTTTAATTTTCACTAGCATTTCAACACTTAGTTTGTAATAATTTTTCGAACTGCTAGTGATTGCCCACCGAAAGCACCCTTGTGTGTGGGCCTTGGAGTAGGAGTCGACACAGGCTCCGAACCAAGTAAAACTGGTTTGTGTTAGCGTTGTTTTTCTATTTTCGCTGCGCGTAGCTCTTTTTCGAACGAATTTTTATAATCGATATTCACCCCCCCCTCTATCGAAACTTCACGATCCAACAAGTGGTATCAGAGCAGGTACCGCTTTGATTTGGTGCAACCACCAATCAGACAAGGGGGTGATTTGTTTTTAAATTTTTTTTTTGAATTTCAATTTTTCGAAAAATTCTAAACTGGTATAATTACCTTTTTGGAAATCTCCTTCCGTCGCAATTACATATAAATTGGTGCAACACCGATTTAGCTTTTTTTTTTCTCTTCCCGCGCTACTAATCCAAGATCAAGTCTTGGAACCTCTCTATTTGTTTTTTGTGCGGATTAAAAAGATGTCTCAATTGGAAGGCTTCAGCACAGTATGTCCTCCCCTATTCAACGGGGATGACTTTTCGTACTGGAAGAAAAGAATGGAAGTCTACCTGAAGACGGACTACGATCAATGGTTCAGCGTCATAAAAGCCTACCGAGCACCAGTCGACAACTCCGGAAATCCACTAGACCCGGAACAGTGGACTCCGGACATGAGGAAGAAGGCATCAACGGAGAACAAGGCGATTAATACACTACACTGTGGAATAACAAGGGAAGAGCTGAACCGGGTCGGACCACATCAGAATGCAAAAGAGCTATGGGACAAATTGATCGAGCTGCACGAAGGAACCAGCGATGCCAAGGTAACGAAAAGGGATTTACTATTAAATAGAATATTTAATATAAAAATGCAGGAAGGAGAAACGGCGAGTCAGCTACACGCGAGGATCAAGGACATCCTCAACGGGCTTCACGTGATAGGCCACCAGATGGAAAATCGGGACTTAATAAGGTATGCCCTAAATGCTTTTCCACGCAACAGTTTGTGGGCATCTATTGTGGATGCCTACAAAATTTCTAAAAACTTATCTAAACTTAAATTAGATGAGTTGTTTTGTGAATTAGAACTACATGAACAAACTAACGTCGGGGCTGAGAAGGGTGTAAATTTGTTTGCAGGTTCCTCCAAGGAGAAGATAAAGAACAAGTCTGAACCTGAAGACGACTTTGATCAGAACTCTGAAGATGAAGAGCACCTGGTGAACTTGGTAAGGAAAATGTTCACCAGGAGGAAAAGGAGCTTCAGCAAAAAGGACCTTAAGAGGATCAACTCCCCAACTGACCCGAAGAGTGTGACATGCTTTGGATGCAACAAAAAGGGCCACTACAAGAATGAGTGTCCAAAATTGAAAAACGAGCCAAGGACGACCAAAAAGAAGGCCCTTAAAGCAACATGGGGTGACACTTCCTCGGATGAATCGGAAGCCAAAGAACAGAAGAATAAGAGTTACCTCGCGCTGATGGCCCGCGAGGAAGAATCGGAAGATGGATCTGAACCCGAATCAAGCCACGAGTCCGTACTCATTTCCGAAGGTCCTGAAGAGGTATATCAAAATTTAAATAAGAAATTTTTTAAAATTATTTCTTGCTTAAACAATAAATTAGTTAAAATAGAAAAAGAAAATGAGTTGCTCTTTGAAGAAAATCAAAATCTCAAGGAACAAATAAAAAATTCAAATCCAACTCAAGATCTAACACTTGAGGAGGAAAATTTATCACTAAAAAATGAAATTAATAATTTAAAAGAAATGTTAGAAAAATTCACAACAAGATCCAAAAACTTAGATTTGATATTAAATAATCAAAAGGCAACTTATAATAAAACCGGACTTGTCTATAAGTCAAGCTCAAATAAAACATTCAAGTCATTAATAACCCAACACAAACCAACGAATAAGGCCTGGGTTCCGAAAGCGTGTTTGACCACGCAAATAGGACCCAACCAATATTATATCCCTAAAGAAAAAATATATTACATAAAATCAAAAAAACCAAATCAAAAACCAGAATACAAACCTAGACCAAAGAATTTAAAAACTAAACATATTAAAACTCAACAAAATGTAAACTATCACCAAGTAAAATATAATTATAAAAGAAATAGACATAAACCGAGAACAAAATTAAATTAAATGGCCATTAATTCAGGGGGAGGCTCCAGAATAGCTGGCACCTCCAAAACTAACCTACCCGGCAGGGTAACCCTAACCAACCTACCCGATAGGGTAATTAGGATTAGTTAAAAAGGGTTCAAGTTTAACTTGAAAAATTGTACTGGTGAAATATTATATGATAGTATGTTAGGGAAGCTTAGTCTATGCATGTCTAGGAAGATATGGCTTCGACTTAGTGCATTTGGCTAAGTGGAACTGACCGAAGCTACCCTTTATGAATCCTAACCAGTTAGACCAAGGTTTGGTACTAAGTCCAGTGGATAGGACTATTTGGAAAACCTCGAAGGCATGGTTACTTTAATTGTAACGATCCGCCTTCTACTGACTAGGCTGTAAGGTCGGGGGTTACATTGTGCTAAACTGAACTATAAAGTGCGGAAAGTTGTACTAATTAAAATCTCACTCTGCTAATGACCAGTAAAATCTATAACTTGTGTTCAAAATACCTTGTCATTGTTATACATATACTAATGAATGGAATCTAAACTCTCCATATAGTCAAGACTGAAATTAGATGTTCCCAGTCGAAATCAGGCTTCTCCAATCGATTGAGGTCGGGACTCAATCGATTGGAACATATCAATCGATCCACTGATCGATTCAACGTGCTACTGTGCACGGAAGAACCTTCTGAATCAATCGACCGATCGATCCAGTCTGTCCAATCGATCTAATGATCGATTCAACAGCTCTCTGTTCGCGGGAATTACTTCCTGATCGATCGGCTGATCGATCCATGGCCAATCGATCAGCTGATCGATTCATCAGCTCTCTGTACGCGGCAAATCACTTCCCAATCGATCGGCCGATCGATTGGGGACCCTCCAATCGATCGGCTGATCGATTGGAGCTCTAATTTCTGCTGTGATCCGGTAGTGAGAATGGGGGACCCCCTTTCTGGGGAGTCAATGCCATGTGGAGGTCAAAATGCCAGACGTCCGACCAGATAAGTGTAGACCGGTCGGCTGAACGGGGTCCCAGCTTAACCAAAGACGACCCAACTAGGGATTCCGACGCTCGGGTTGAACAGAATCATATGGCCAAGCGGATAGACCGTTCGACCGAAGACATAAAGTCGCATACTGCGAACAGTCTCCACAGAGCACATTACCGAGAATCTCCTAAGTAGACCAGTATATATGACCGGCCGGACGTGAGTTGAGTGCTGGCCGGCCGGACGCTCAGCATGGAGTAAGAAGAGAAAAGGACAAGGAACATCTTCTGACAGCGGGCATGCTCTACGACCAGGCCATATTCCAAACTTACGACAAGGGGTTCCGCTGTCCCATCGAAGACGTGCTTGGACTGTAGCAGTATGGTGTCAGGTAAGCTTTCTGACAAGCCCTTACTGAGGTATGGGCTGGTGACACGTATTCGCCTCGGTATGTGTACATGAGCTCCTTCCCAGCTCTATATAAGGAGCCTCGTACTTCACCGGAGGTACGCATTCTTGCATATTCGGAGCCACTTCTTTGTTGTCCACTTGCCTGACTTGAGCGTCGGAGGGTCGTCACCGGGAACCTCTTCCCGGACCAACTTCTGTGCAGGTTCGCCGGAGCCCTAGACGACCGACCGGAGATCTACGTCAGCAACCGGGAGAGCGCCACGTGCCTAGCGTCCGTTGATTCAGCGATTTGGACCGGATCAATTTGGCGTCGTCTGTGGGAAACGCTCCTGAATCCGATCGGAAGTAATGGACGAAGCTGGACGACCGCATACGGTGACGCTCTCCATGGAGGAACTCGACACTCTAATCGAGTCGAGGGCAGCTAAGCTTGTGGAACAAAAATAGAAGGCACAAGTCGAGTGGATTGAGCAGCAAGCGACATCAGTATCAGGGGGCCGAGCGGAAGCACCTCAGGCCACGGTTCCGTTTCACCAAGCCTTATTCCGCACACCTCCTGAAGCCGCAGCAGTAAATCGCGATCGAGGTTCTTCATCAGACGAAGTGCCGATACGAGACAACAGGAAAGGCAAGGCCCCCCGAGCGGACGCTTCGCCCGAGCGGATCAACCGGCAATTCTCAGACGCCATTCTACGAGACCCTCTGCTAAAGCACTATGTGCCCCCGGCGATCGGTGAATACAATGGAACCACCGACCCGGATGATCATTTGGGTAAGTTCGATAACACGACTACCCTTCATCAATACATAGACGGAGTAAAGTGTCAAGTTTTTCTAACCACCCTCTCGGGATCGGCTCAACGGTGGTTTCGGAGGTTGCCGGACGGATCCATCACAAGTTTTAAAGACTTCCGCACGGCCTTCCTTCACCACTTTGCAAGCAGTAGGCGCTATCAGAAGACTAGTGTCAGTCTGTTTGCCATCAAACAAGAAGCCCGCGAATCACTCTGAGCCTATATCCAGCGGTTCAACAGGGTGGCCATGGATATTCCAACGGCCACCTCGGAAACCATGATGAATGCCTTCACACAAGGCCTCGTGGATGGGGACTTCTTCCGATCGCTCATTCGGAAACCGCCCCGAGACTACGACCATATGCTACACCGGGCCAATGAATACATCAACGTGGAGGAAGCCCAAGCGGCTCGAATAAAGGAAACTCCCACCGAACGAGCTCCCTCTACCGAGCGGAAGTCGCACACTGCTCATCAGCCGCCCAGAGGACCGAGGGCCGAAGCAATCCGCTCCCCCCAGGTTAGGTCCCATGTACAAGAGGTAGCTGCCGAGCGGCCCAAACCAAAGAGGAAGGTATGGACCCCTATGTTCTGCTCTTTCCATCGGACTGACACGCACAATACAAGAGATTGCCGAAGCCTTCCTCTGATTGCCCACCCCGTGCCCTGGGGTGGCCACCGCCGATCACCATCAGCCGACAGGCGACAGAGGCCTCGTGACGCCGATCGGATGGTAGCCGACAGGTGACAACAACAGACTCCCGAGCGAGATCACACTCCGAGGCGTGAGAATCCCCGGATGTCTAGGGAGCGGCCCCGATCATCCGCTCGGGAAGAAGAAAATAGAAGTAACACTTCCCGAGGTGAAATCAACATTATAGCTGGCGGGCCGACCGGAGGCGACTCTAACCGAGCAAGGAAGGCGAGCGTCCGGCAGCTCCAAATCCATGCGGTCGGCTGCATCCAGGAACGGGCGAGCGGACCCGAAATCAGCTTCGGGCCCAAGGACTTGGAGGGAGTCGAAGTGCCGCATGACGACGCTCTCCTCATCAAAGCGGTAATAGACAGCTACACTATTCATCACATTTTCATTGATACAGAAAGCTCGGTCAATATTATATTCAAAAAGGCCTTCGACCAACTACAAATTGATCGAGCCGAGCTGCTGCCCATGACAACCCCCCTCTACGGGTTTACGGGCAATGAAGTTCAACCGGTCGGACAAATCCGGCTGGCCATTTCGCTGGGAGAGGAGCCGCTTAGAAGGACGCGAACTGCAAACTTCGTTGTGGTGGACTCTCCGTCGGCGTACAATGTCATATTGGGACGACCGGCTCTCAGTGAATTCTGAGCGACCGTCTCCACCTTCCACCAGAAAATCAAGTTCCCGGTTGAAGACAAAGTGGGAGAAGTACAAGGAGATCAACTAGCAGCTCGGCGATGCTATGTCGAGATGGTCCGAGCAGAAGCCAATTCCGCTCGGAAGACGCCACGGATCGAGGTGAACGCTATAACTGAAAAACCTCCCTCTTTGGTTTATGAAGAAAAAGAGGAAGTGCAGATTCACCCGACCCAATCGGAGGCCACCACGTTCATTGCGGCCGATCTGGAGGCAAGCCAGAAAGAGGAAGTGATCAAATGCCTCCAGAGAAACTGTGATTTCTTCGTCTGGTCGATGCATGAGCTGCCCGGAATTTCGCCGAGTATAGCGCAGCACGAGCTCCATGTCCGACCGGACGCTCGGCCGGTGAAGCAAAGGAAGAGAGACTTCAGCGCCGAACAAAATGCAATCATCCGAGAGGAGGTCGAGAAACTCCTGGAGGCCGGCCACATACGCGAGGTCCAGTTCCCGAGCTGGTTGGCGAACGTGGTACTAGTCTCCAAGCCGGGCAATAAGTGGAGAGTGTGCCCAAAGGATTTTTATCCCCTGCCCCGGATCGATCAACTGGTGGACTCCACAGCCGGCTGCGAGTTAATATGCATGCTCGACGCTTATCAGGGCTACTGTCAAGTGCCGCTCGCCCGAGAAGATCAAGAGAAGGTTAGCTTCGTTACAGCTGACGACACTTACTTCTACAATGTGATGCCGTTCGGACTGAAGAATGCGGGAGCAACTTACCAGCGCTTGATGAACAAAGTGTTCAAGGAGCAGATCGGGCGAAATCTGGAAGTATATGTGGATGACATTCTCATCAAGTCAGTCCGAGCGGCCGATCTCTTTGAATACATGGAGGAGACTTTTCGAACGCTATGAAAATATGGAGTTAAGCTAAACCCTCAAAAATGCCTGTTCGGAGCAAAAGGCGTGCATTTCTTGGGATACATAGTGACCGAGCGGGGCATCGAGGCAAATCCCAACAAAGTGAAAGCCCTACAAGATATACCGCCCCCAAGAAATCTAAGGGAGGTGCAGCGCTTGACCGTTCGGATAACTGCTTTGTCCAGATTCATCTCGAAGACAGCCGACCGGAGCCTACCTTTTTTCAAAATCTTGCGCAAAGCCACTAAGTTTCACTGGGACGAAGAATGCGACTGGGCATTCGAAGATCTGAAGACATACTTGCACTCTCTGCCTGTGACAGGTTACTTACATCCTGCGCTAAGTTTTCTTACAATCCGATCGCTAGGTTTTCTGGAGAAGAAGATCTCTTCGGCGATCTTCTTACGTCTACGCGTTCTTCTTGTGGAGAGGAGCGTCCTCGTATCGGAGTTGTCGCCGGAAGGTGCTCCTACGACCCTAAGGATGGAACCCTAGTTCTCTTGGGGTTTATACGCCGAGAGGGTGAGGAAGAGAGAGGGGCGCCGGGTGAGGGTGAGGGATAAGAGAAGTTGTCGATCAAAATAATAAATCCCTACTTAAATTCCCTATTTATATTAAGTGATTAATACGGCCCAACTAAATCATAAATATAATTTCTCTCCTCTTTTTTCAGCACACCCCTGCTGGGGCCCCTTGGTTACTAAAGTCACCCTATAAGTCATAGAGTCCATAGGTCGCAGGTTCAATTCCCACTTAGGCTGTTTTATGTTTTTATTTAATTTTGCTACTTCTGCTACCACAAAAATTCTATAAAAATATTCTAAAATTCTAGAAAAATAATAGAATATTCCTAAAATTTATTTGAGAATTTTTAGGTGTTACAATCCCCTATACCTTATAAAAAGTTCATCCTCGAACTTAAAATAACTCTGGGTACTTCTGTCTCATACTAACTTCTGTCTCCCAAGTTGTCTCTTCTGTTGTGTGATTTTGCCAAATGACTTTTACTAATGGTACCTCCTTGTTTCGCAATTTCTTAACTGCTCGGTCTACTATCTGAATAGGCCAACTGTCAAAGCTGAGGTCTTCGCAGACTTGTACCGACTGAGGCTCAATCACTTGGGTGGCATCTGGGATATGCTTCTTCAGCATAGAGACATGAAATATGTTATGGATGGCTGACATCTCCTGGGGTAGCTCTAGCTCATATGCTACCTTGTCAACTCTTCTGGTGATAAGGTATGGCCCCACATATCTGGGACTTAATTTGCCCTTCTTCCCAAAACGCATTACTCCCTTCATGGGAGCCACTCGGAGGAATACTGTATCCCCAACTGAAAACTCTAAGGGTCGGCGCCGTGTATCAGCATAGCTTTTCTGGCGGCTCTGAGCTGTCTCTATCCTCTGGCGGATCTGCTGTATAGCTGCTGTGGTATCTGCCACTAGATCTGTCTGAAGTTCTAGTTCTTTCTGTTCACCACTCTCATACCAGCAGATTGGAGATCTACACCTCCGCCCATAGAGAGCCTCATAAGGTGCCATACCGATAGTGGCCTGATAGCTATTGTTGTATGCAAATTCTGTTAGACTCAGATATTTGCACCAACTTCCTTTGAAATCTAGGGCACATGGTCGGAGCATATCTTCGAGTACCTGATTTACCCGCTCCATCTGTCCATCTGTCTGAGGATGGAAGGCTGTGCTAAACTTCAACTTCGTGCCCAAAGTCGATTGCATACACTCCCGAGTGTGATGTGAATCGCTATCTCGCTGCGATATAATGGTTCGTGGGACTCCATGTAGTCTAACGATCTCCTTGAGATACAACTGAGCTACCTGTTCCATGGAGTAGGAGATCCTGATAGCTAAGAAGTGGACTGATTTAGTCAATCTGTCGACTATTACCCAGATGGTATCAAAACCATTCGTGGTTCTGGGTAATCCCACGATGAAATCCATAGAAATGTCTTCCCACTTCCATTCTGGAATCTGAATAGGCTGCAAAACTCCTCCTGGTCTCTGATGTTCTGCTTTAACCCTCTGACAGGTTAGGCAGGTGCTGACATATCGAGCGATGTCTCTCTTCATCCCAGGCCACCAAAAATGTTTCTTCAAGTCCTGGTACATTTTGGTGGAGCCAGGATGCATCGCGTAAGGAGTCTTGTGAGCCTCGTCTAGGATTTTCTTCTGTAGTTCCTCCTGATCTGGAACACATAATCTGTCACCGAAGTACAATACTCTACTATCGGACACTCTGAATTCTCTACTTTCTGATCTGAATATCCCTTGCTTGATTCTCTGAATTTCAGGATCCTGCTCCTGAGCTATCTGGATGTCACCAAGCAAGGTAGACTCTAATGTCATAGTAGAGAGCTGTCCGACTATGAGTTCGAGACCGAAATCTGTGATCTCTTTCTGTAGGGGTGGTGACATGGCTGCTAGGGATAGTAAGGTAACACTGGACTTCCTGCTAAGTGCGTCTGCAACCTTATTGGCTTTTCCTGGGTGGTAGAGGATGTCTATGTCATAGTCTTTGACCAGCTCGAGCCATTTGCGCTGTCGCATATTCAGATCCTTCTGAGTGAAGAAGTACTTCAGACTCTGATGATCTGTATACACTCTGCACTGAGCTCCATACAAGTAATGTCTTTAAATTTTGAGGGCGAAGACAACTGCTGCAAGCTTAAGGTCATGAGTAGGGTAGTTCCTCTCATAGTCCTTGAGTTGTCTGGAGGTGTAGGCGATCACCTTGCCATTTTGCATCAGTACTACTCCTAGTCCCAATTTAGAGGCATCGCTGTAAATATCAAAGCTGTCTGTGTTTTCTGGCAGAGTCAGAATGGGAGCACTGGTCAATCTTCTTTTTAGCTCGATAAAGCTGTTCTCACAGCCCTCTGTCCATTGAAATTTTCTATTCTTCCTGGTGAGAGCTGTCAGTGGGGAGGCTATCTTGGAGAAATCCTCTACAAATTTTCTGTAATAGCCTGCTAATCCCAGAAAGCTTCTAATTTCACTAGCGTTCTTAGGTCTTTTCCAGTTACTCACAGCCTCTATCTTACTGGGGTCTACCATGACACCATCCTTGGAGATGATGTGACCCAGAAAGGATGCCTGATCGAGCCAGAATTCACATTTTGTGAACTTGGCGTACATCTGGTTCTGCTGGAGAGTCTGCAGTTCTATCTTCAGGTGCTCTGCGTGTTCCTCCTGAGTTCTGGAATAGATAAGAATGTCATTGATGAACACGATAACAAACTTATCTAAGTATTCTCTGAATACTCGGTTCATTAGGTCCATGAAAGTAGCTGGAGCATTCATCACACCAAAGGGCATGATTACAAACTCATAATGTCCGTATCTGGTCCTGAAAGCTGTCTTGGGTATATCACCTTCTTTAACTCTAACCTGGTGATATCCCGATCTGAGGTCTATTTTAGAGAATACTGCTGCTCCCTTTAGTTGATCAAACAGGTCATCTATCCTGGGTAGAGGATACCTGTTCTTAATCATGACCTGGTTTAGTGCACGGTGGTCTATACATAGGCGCATGCTCCCGTTCTTCTTCTTCACGAACAATACAGGCGCTCCCCATGGTGAGTGACTAGGGCGTATGAAACCCTTGTCGAGCAGCTCCTGTAGTTACTCCTGAAGTTCCTTTAGTTCTGCTGGAGCCATGCAGTAGGGTGCTTTGGAGATGGGATTTGTACCGGGGATGAGTTCTATCTCAAATTCAATCTCTTTGTCTGGTACTAGGCCTGGTAACTCCTCAGGGAAGACTGTTGGGTAGTGACATACCACTCGGACCTTTTCTAGCTTCTGGTTCTCTTTCTGACTGGTACTGATTACATGTGCTAGGAATCCTGTACATCCTGAATCCAGTAGTTTCTGTGCTTTCAGAGCTGAGAGAAACTTCTTGGCTTTTCTCTTTGGTTCTCCGATGTACCCAAACTGCACTCCTGCTTCAGGTTGGAACACAACTTTCTATTTACGGCACTCTATGGAGGCACCGTACTTGATCAAAAAGTCCATTCCCAGGATAACATCGTAGTCAGCCATATCTAGCACTATAAGATCACCAAAGAGTTCTCTGTTTGCTATAATGACTGGCACTGCTCAAAGACAATGCGTAGATGCCATGATTTCTCCTGAAGGTAGTGTTGTCAAAAACTGGCCACTGAGTACCTCTGGAGATATCGCCAACTTTTCGACGAACGTCCTGGATATATAAGAATGGGTTGCCCCAGTATCGAATAAGACAGTTGCACTTTGCTGTAAAATACTGATCTGACCTGTAACAACTGTCGAGACATTCGCTACGTCCTCTCTGGTGAGTGAGTTGATCCTCGCGTTCGTCGTGGCTAAGGGGGCTTCTAGTCTACCTTGGCTGATGTGTGGACCATCTAAAGCAGCCTACTTCTGGTGCAACTGGGCTGGTTTGTCTCCATACTGAATCAGCTGTGGTGGAGGAAAGCTGGTCTTGTTCGGGCATTGTTTAGCCATATGCCCTTCCTGGCCACATTCGAAGCATCCTCGTGTGCCCTTGCGACAAACTCCGGGGTGGAACTTCCCACAAGTCGAACACTTGGGATAGCTGGGTTGTTTACTAGCTGGTCCTCCTTTTGGGTAACTCCCTGGTTTACGTTTGTGACTGGAGTTCCCTTTCCAGTTAGAGTTGTGGCCCTGGTGTTTCTGAGTACCTGAGCCTCCTTGGCCTTTGGACTCTGAGAAGATTTGCTTCTGCTGCTTGATGCTGTTCTGGTAGTGCTCGGTGATCAGGGCACTACTTACCAGTTCTTCAGTGGTTTGCGGCCTATGAACGCCGCTGACCACGTTCATTGCTATTTCCGGCCTTAGCATTTTGAGCATCAATCGGACTCGTTCTCTTTCAGTGCTGATTAGTTCGGGGCACAGACGGGCCAACCTGTTGAATTTCTTCACGGCCTCCTCAACTGAAAGGTTGTCCTGATGAAATTCAGTGAACTCGTCGTAGTGGCGGTTTGTGACCCGCATGTGGAAGAACTCCTCAAAGAATTCTCTTTCAAAGTCGGCCCATGTCATCTGGTTCACTGGGCGCTTCGCTTTAATTCTCTCCCACCACATACGTGCGTCTCCTGCCAGGTAGAAGGAGGCGCATTTCACCTTTTCATGTTCTGGCCAGTCCAGAAGCTCCATCGTACTCTCCAGTGTTTTGAACCAGGCTTGGGCATCCCATGGTTCACTGGTGCCTGAGAAGTTCTCTGACTTGATTTTCTGCCACTGGATCAGATAGGCTTCTCTCCTTGCCCCTGCTGCTGGGGCTACTGGTGCTGTAGGTTAGACTGGTGGAACATCTATCACTACTGGGGTTGCTAAGTTACGTTCCGGAGTGGCAGTGGGAGTGTTCTGCTGATTAGCCCTTAGGGTGGCTATCTCCTGTTGCTGTTTAGCTAGTTGCTTCTGTAACTGAGCCACTACCTCTATAAGGTCTGGGGGAGGCATTGAGCTGTCTGCCTCATGCTGGGGCTCAGTAGCTGGTGCCCTTTTTGTTGGGCGTCCTCGTACCATTTTCTAGGGAAAAAGAGGACATATATAACTAATACAATCATGTTTGCATAACTACTATTATCTGGTTAGATGCTATCATATATAAACATGCTTTAATTATCTATAAACATGAAAGCAAGAAACATAAATAAAGTGAGAGATATTCTTACTTGGAAGCTGCAGGTTCAATGCTGATGTGTGTGTGGAGGAAGTATGGAACTTGTTCTGATACCACTCTGTAACGACCCGCCTTCTACTGACTAGGCTGTAAGGCCGGGGGTTACATTGTGCTAAACTGAACTATAAAGTGCGGAAAGTTGTACTAATTAAAATCTCACTCTGCTAATGACCAGTAAAATCTATAACTTGTGTTCAAAATACCTTGTCATTGTTGTACATATACTAAATAATGGAATCTAAACTCTCTATATAGTCAAGAGACTGAAATCAGATGTTCCCAACAGAAATCAGGCTTCTCCAATCGATTGAGGTCGGGACTCAATCGATTGGAACATATCAATCGATCCACTAATCGATTCAACGTGCTACTGTGCACGGAAGAACCTTCTGAATTGATCGACCGATCGATCCAATCTGTCCAATCCATCCAATGATCGATTCAATAGCTCTCTGTTCGCGGGAATTACTTCCCGATCGATCGGCTGCTCGATTCATGGCCAATCGATCAGCTGATTGATTCATCAGCTCTCTGTACGCGGTAAATCACTTCCCAATCGATCGGCCGATCGATTGGGGACCCTCCAATCGATCGGCTGATCAATTGGAGCTCTGATTTCTGCTACATTTCAGTAATTTCGTGTACAACACGAATGTCTCAACCAATAAACATTGGAATATTACTAAGCATGTCATGATTCATAATTTACCGACTAACATCAAGGTAGCTAAGAGTCTAGGAATAGTGCATACTTTCACGATTCATAACATTTAAACATTCTAAAGGGTGCGGAATGGTAAGAATATAAGAAGTCAAATTCTTAAACTTGTTAGTCCTCAAGAGTCTTTATTCCAAGTTCCTTCTCACACACATTTTGTCGCATTGCCCTCCATCCTCCGCTAATCCATCTTCCCTTTACCTTTATCTGCAGTATAAGGAAAAGGAAACTATAAGCTTGGGAGCTTAGTAAGAACCATCTACCTCACAAAAATATGCATTCGAAGAAATCATGCTTTCAAAGGATGCTATTTGAAATACATGCTGATGATCATGCTGAAAATGCTAAAACATGGCATATTGACATACAAGTCATGACAATCAAGGACTAAACATAAAGCTATTTGTTATATCAATAAGAAAACTAAACTGAAGCTAAGCTGTATTCACATATCTGGTTTATGAAGTTTGGAAACTATTTTCATAAATAGATAAAAATCATAATCATGCTGTTGATGGGCCCGGCAACTGTACTTGCTATGCGCACATCCCTAACTAGACCCGAGGTAGCTAGTCCTGAATCTAGTAGGGTTTACTAGGTTATCTAAACCTAGGGACGACTATGGGAGCCCAACCCAAGGACAACTAAGAGTCCAATACAGTGCCACTGATAAAGTAAAATACTGATTCATAAGCTAATTTATATTATCTTGCTCATACTAGGTTATCTGAATATAGAGCTAGGTTATCTGAACCTAGAGGCGACTATGGGAGCCCACCCATTAGACCGTAGTCCCATATAAACTGAAACAAGATTAAGCATGCTATTTAAAATGCTTCTATGGCATTTAACTGAGCTATAAAAATGCCTACTGTATCTTGTAGCTGTACGAGTCATTTTATCGAGCACTTGGTGTGCCCAAACTCTCCTCAACTTAATAATCATGCATGTGGTTGAATTAAAAACATAAAAAAAATGCACGATTAACTACTTATACTGCAGGTGAGGGGTTACTTACATCATGCGCTAAGTTTTCTTACAATCCGATCGCTAGGTTTTCCGGAGAAGAAGATCTCTTCGGCGATCTTCTTACGTCTACGCGTTCTTCTCGTGGAGAGGAGCGTCCTCGTATCGGAGTTGTCGCCTGAAGGTGCTCCTACGACCCTAGGGATGGAACCCTAGTTCTCTTGGGGTTTATGCGCCGAGAGGGTGAGGAAGAGAGAGGGGCACCGGGTGAGGGTGAGTGATAAGAGAAGTTGTCGATCAAAATAATAAATCTCCACTTAAATTCCCTATTTATATTAAGTGATTAATACGGCCCAACTAAATCATAAATATAATCTCTCTCCTCTTCTTTAAGCACACCCCTGCTGGAGCCCCTTGGTTACTAAAGTCACCCTATAAGTCATAGAGTCCATAGGTCGTGGGTTCAATTCCCGCTTAGGCTGTTTTACGTTTTTATTTAATTTTGCTACTTCTGCTACTCCAAAAATTCTATAAAAATATTCTAAAATTCCAGAAAAATAATAGAATATTCCTAAAATTTATTTGGGAATTTTCGGGTGTTACATTAATGATGTCCAAGTGACTCACCATAGCCCAGAAGTTTATCCAGAGAACGCCTATTTATTGAACCCAAAGCTAAACCTGAATCTAACACAAGTTAAAAACAAACCCTAAAATTGATCTAATTCATCTCACAAAATTATAGGATTCTCTGATTAAAAACATAGATTGGGTGAGATGACTAAGGACATTAAAATAAATTAAAATTAAATTAAAATTAAAATTTTTTTAACTTAAAATTAAAACTTAAATTTTTTTTTAACTTAAATTTATTTTAAAAATTAAAACTTAAATTCTTTTTAACTTAAAATTTATTTTAAAATTAAAACTTAAATTCTTTTTTACTTAAAAATTTATTTTAAAAATTAAAACTTAATTTTTTTCTTAAAAATTTATTTTAAAAATTAAAACTTAAATTCTTTTTAACTTAAAATTTATTTTAAAAATTAAAACTTAAATTTTTTTTTACTTAAAAATTTATTTTAAAAATTAAATTTTTTTTTAACTTAAAAATTTATTTTAAAAAATTAAAACTTAAATTTTTTAACTTAAAAATTTATCTTAAAAATTAAAACTTAAAGTTTTTTTTTAAAAATTTATTTTAAAACTTAAATTATTTTTAACTTAAAATTTATTTTAAAAATTAAAACTTAAATTTTTTTTACTTAAAAATTACATTTTTTTTAACTTAAAAATTTATTTTAAAAAAATTAAAACTTAAATTTTTTAACTTAAAAATTTATCTTAAAAAGTAAAACTTAAAGTTTTTTTACTTAAAAATTTATTTTAAAAATTAAAACTTAAATTCTTTTTAACTTAAAATTTATTTTAAAAATTAAAACTTAAAGTTTTTTTTACTTAAAAATTTATTTTAAAAATTAAAACTTAATCTTTTTTAAAAATTTATTTTTTTAAACCTAAATTTTTTTTAACTTAAAAATCCATCTTAAAAATTAAAACTTAAATTGTTTTAACTTAAAAATTTATTTTAAAACTTAAATTTTTTATAACTTAAGTCAACTTACTTTTATTAAAAATGACCATACTCCAATAGTTAAACTAACCCCAATTCTTACCTATTGTAGGAAACTAAGTGGATTTTGGATAGTGGTTGCTCCAAATATATGACTGGAGATCACACAAAATTCACTCAACTCACCTACAAAAGCCTAAGAACAGTTGCCTTTGGGAACAACGGCAAACTCAAGGTAATTGGTATAGGTAATATCAAACTGAAAATTGACTTTATTATTACAAATGTTCTACTTGTTGAAAATTTCAAGTATAATCTTTTAAGTATAAGTCAACTGTGTGATACTAGGTATAAGGTTAGGTTTTTATCTATAAAATGCTTAATCAAACACCTAGACAACCCTAACATAAGCCTAAAAGGGTTTAGAAAAGACAACATCTATGCAATCAACTTAACCACTTCTTCAATTGAGTGTCACTTAACACAAAAAGAAGAAACCTGGTTATGGCATAGAAGGATGTCACACACAAATTTTAGAAATATAAGTAAACTAAATGGATTAGTTAGAAGTCTACCAAAATTACCTAACTTAGATTCAACCATATGCAATGCTTGTCAACAAGGTAAACAAACAAAATCCACCCACAAACCAACTAATCAATCACAAACCAACTCAATACTAGAACTATTACACTTAGACCTATTTGACTCCCATGGAGTCAAATCAATAAATGGAAGCCTATACTGTCTAGTGATAATATATGACTACTCTAGGTTCACCTGGGTAAAATTCTTAAAAAATAAGGATGAAACTTTTGAAATTTTTACAAACTTTTATAAACAAGTTGAAAATGAAAAGGACCTTAAAATTAAAAGAATTAGAAGTGATAATGGGGGAGAATTCAAAAATCATAACTTCAACAAATTCTATCTTGACAATGGCTACCATCACGAATTTTTGTGCCCTAAAACCCCTCAACAAAATGGGATTGTAGAATGAAAAAATAGAACCTTACTTGAAGCCTCTAGAACAATGTTAAATGAATACAACTTACCTAAATACTTTTGGACAGAAGCTGTCAGTACAACTTGCTATGTACAAAACAGAACAACACTAAATAAAACCCATAACAAAACATCTTTCGAAGTTTATCATAATAAACAACCCAATATAAAATACTTTAGAGTATTTGGGTGTCCCGTTTTTAACCTAAACACAAGAGAACACTTAGGAAAATTCACCTCTAAAGTTGAAAATGGAATCTTTCTAGGCTACTCCCTAAATAGTAGAGGTTATAGGGTTTACAATAAGGTTACCTTAAGAATTGAAGAAACTACTAATGTGAAATTTGAAGAATCCAAACAAAATCTAGAACAAACACAACTTCAACCAATTGAATTTGTTCAACAAAATAATAATTCTGAATGAACCAACCAAACTCTAAGTCCTGAAGAAGAAGAACAACCTCAGGAAAGTCAACCCCCTAGAACTATAAGAGTCAACCCAAATCACCCAACTGATCAAATAATTGGTGACCTAGATCTTAGAGTTCAAACTAGATCATCCTTCAGAAATCTAAGTCAAATATCTTTAATCTCAAAAATTGAACCCAAAACCATAGCTGAATCACTACTTGACCCAGACTGAGTCATAGCTATACAAGAAGAATTAGCTCAATTTGAGCGAAATGAAGTTTGAGACTTGGTACCACCACCCAAAAATAAGAAAATAATAGAAACAAAATGGGTATTTAGAAACAAATTAAGTGAAATTGGAGAAATTATACGAAATAAAGCCAGGCTAGTTGCTAAGGGGTTCAGTCAAGTAGAAGGACTTGACTATGATGAAACATATGCCCCAGTAGCTAGACTGGAATCCATTAGAATGCTACTAAGTTATGCAGCACAAAAAGGGTTTAGACTATACCAAATGGATGTTAAGTCAGCATTCTTAAATGGACTAATAAAAGAAGAAGTCTACGTAGGACAACCACCTGAATTTGAGAGTCTAAAACACCCTGATTATGTCTATAAATTGAAGAAAGTCTTATATGGACTTAAACAAGCACCTAGGGCATGGTATGAAAGACTAACTTCTTACCTAATCTCTAAAGGGTTTAACCAAGGTCAAATTGACCCAACCTTATTTGTCAAGTTAATAAAAGAAGATATTTTTATAGTACAAATTTACGTAGATGCTATACTCTTTGGTTCAACAAACTCAGAATTTTTAGATGAATTTACAAGCTTGATGGAACACGAGTTTGAAATGAGCCTGGTAGGCAAATTAACCTACTTTTTAGGATTACAAATCAAACAGACAAATGAAGAAAACTATATTTATCAACAAAAATATACTAAGGAGTTACTGAAAAAATTCAGAATGGAAAACACCAAAGAAATAAAAATACCTATGGCAGTAAACACAATACTAGATGATGCCCCCAATGGAAAATCAGTTGATTTAAAACACTATATGAGTGTCATAGGTAGCCTACTATACTTAACTGCAAGTCGACTAGATATCTTATTTGCAGTTAGTATGTGTGCTAGATACCAAACCTGTGCTAAAGAATCTCATTTGACTCAAGTCAAAAGAATCTTTAGATACCTCAAAGGAACAACAAATGTAGGTATTTGGTATCCTAGGACTAATAATTTTGAATTAATAGGGTACTCTGACTTAGACTATGCTGGATGCAAACTAGACCGCAAAAGCACAAGTGGCGGATGTCAATTACTAGGTTCATCACTTGTCAGCTGGTTTAGTAGAAAGCAACACTGTGTTACCCTATCCACAACTGAGTCAGAATATATAGCCATAGGAGAGTGCGTTGCACAATTATTATAGATGATGCACACCCTAAAAGACTTTAACTTGAACCTTACAAATGTAAAAGTCCTAATTGACAACATTAGCTCAATTAACATAACAAAAAATCCAGTGCATCATTCCATAACCAAACACATTGAAATTAGGTATCACTTTATCAGGGATCATGTCACTAAAGGCGACATTGAACTCAAATACATTGAGTCCAAGTCCAATTTAGCTGACATATTCACAAAACCACTCCCTGAAAGTGAGTTTAGCAATCTGCGTAGAAAACTAGGGATGTGCTTAATAGACTAGGATTTTCAAAGTTCAAAACCATTTTCAAAAATGATTGTCTCAAAATTCTAGGTTAAAACTGTTTTAGTTTTCAAAACTGTCCTATTTGTAGAATTTCAAAACAATTTTAGCCTTAGACTAGAAAAATTCCCTTAGAAATCATGCTCCCCTAGGACTAGCACTTGAGCATCTCACCAACACCCTAGGTTTACTTTGCTTGTGATTGACAAACATAGAAAGGGGTGAGATGTATAGGCCAATTGCCTGGACTTAAGATGCTTATATCAGTGCATCGACATAAGTCTGGGCGTTAAATACAAAACATACATTGATCAAGCTAAGTTACTCAGTTAAGTCAATTGCTAACTGATTACAATGAACTTAACTTGACTAACCAAGTAAAAGCTGTCATTTTTTGATAGTCAGTAAGTACATAATTGGTTAGACAACTACTTTAGATGTCCGGTTTAGGGGGAGGATTAAATCAACACTTAACACCAAAATTATTTTCTCCACCTTAAACATAATATTTTTTCTAATATTTTTTTCAGTATTCAAATTGGTCTTTGGTTTCAAATCTAAAATTTTTACAAACTTAATAAGTCTTGAAAAGAAAAGTTTTTCAAACTCAGTTTTTGAAATCTTATTTTTCAAATATTCTCTTAAAACTAGCTTTTATAAAATTAAATTCTTCAATTAGATTTTTTTTCAAACTTAGTTTCAATCAGTTTTGAAAAGTAAATATCTTTTAAAACTCAGTTTTGAAATCTTTGTTTCAAATTTGAAAAATGTTGTTTGAAAAATCTAGCTTTGAAAACTTAGTCTTAAAATTTTGATTGTCAAAACTTATGTTTGAAAAATACTTCAAAATTGAAACATATTTTGAAAATTCACCTTGATCCTAAAATTTGAAACTTATACTTATATTAAAAATTAGCCTTTCAAATTTTTGATTTGAAAATCCTCTATGAATTTACAAAGTCATTTTTGAAAATTAAATTTTGCAAAAATAAATCTTTAAATGCTTTATATTTAGCCACTCTTTCAAAACTTAGCTATTTTCCAAAAGACTGTTTTACATGTTTTAGCTACCCTAAAAACTTAGTCTTAAAAATTAATTTAATATTTTAAACAAATCTTCGAAAGTTAAAACTCCCCCCAAGTTAACTTGACATCATTTCCTATATTTTTTTGTATTCTATATTTTTGAATGTTTAAATTATATCCTTGTTTGATGAATGCCAAAGGGGGAGGGATAGGTGGTTAAGTTAGAAAAACAAAATAAAATCTAACTTAAACCTCATGCTAGAACAAAATGTTTAACTTTTTTTTTACTCGCATATTTTTACTAACTTAATCAGGTTGTCATTCCATCAAAAAGGGGGAGATTGTTGGCGCGGTTAGCACTAACGTTCTAACTCAGGTTTTGATGAATGACAAATCGGGTTAAGTTAGGTTTGTCGTGATCTAACACTCTGACCGAGTGTGCAGACGATGTCCAGCCAGGTCGACGGGCTGACCGGACGCTTGGCTAGAAATCCAGCTAGGTCGACGGGCTGACCGGATAGCTGGCGAGAAGTCCAAGCGGGTTGATGGGCTAACCGGACGCTTGGCGAGAAGTCCAGCTAGGTCGACGGGCTGACCGGATAGCTGGCGAGAAGTCCAGACGGGTCGAAGGGCTGACCAGACATCTGGCGGGTAAATAAAGGTAAGTCACTCGAAGGGAGTGACTGTGAGGACGCGTTCCCGGGAAGGGAACATTAGGCGTCGATCCGGCTTAGATCCATTTTGGATCTCTAAGTCGAGATCGTGACTAGATTCCGGTCTCGGAAAGACGGAATCTAAGTCATACTTTTTATGTCAAACTTATAAATTGTGCTAACACTCTGTTTTGCAGGATATACATTATTTATTTGCCTTGGACTAACCTTGTCTTGCAGGAAAGCTGGTTTGCTGGAGAAAGGTGGTCCGGGCACCCGGAGGGCCCGGACCGAAAGGGATCCGGGCTCCCGGGAGGCGAATTTTATCCATATCGCGCGTCGCCACATGGAGCTCGCTGGTTAGACCTGCCACGTCTCACCAAGGTGCTCGGAGGGGATCCGGGGCGCCCCGAGCTTCATATAAAAGGAGGGTCAGAGGGGAGCTTCAAAAACAACTCAAAAAAGAGAGATCTTCTACTGCTTGCCCTGCTACTCTGCGCTCCTGTGACGCTAACAAAGCTCCGACAACATGCTCTTTCTTCTTTGGTTAATTTTCTTGTCGGTATCGCTTTAATTTTCATTAGCATTTCAGCACTTAGTTTGTAATAATTTTTTGAACTGCTAGTGATTGCCCACCGAAAGCACCCTTGTGTGCGGGCCTTGGAGTAGGAGTCGACACAGGCTCCGAACCAAGTAAAACTGGTTTGTGTTAGCATTGTTTTTCTATTTCTGCTGCGCGTAGCTCTTTTTCGAACGAATTTTTATAATCGATATTCACCCCCCCCCCCTCTATCGAAACTTCACGATCCAACAACTCCTACTCCAAGGCCCGCGATCGTTGATCGCTTTCTGTGGGCAACAACTATATCATGCAAAGATAGTACAAATATGTATTACAACAAGTGCAGTAATAATAACAATTATATCGACGACAGAATCGAAATCTCAGAGCTCCGGGTCGTCGGGGACTTGTAGCAGCACTTCAGGGCGTCTTTTGGAGCAGCACGTTGTAGTAGAAGCACTTCAGAATTGATTATTAGAGGTGCTGCTCGAGACTGCTTAAATAAGATGCTTAAGGTGCCTCAAATGCCCCCATTGAGGCACCTCAAGTGTGAAGCTCTATCCCGAAATGTGCGCTGCGATAAGCCTCTGCATCGCTGCTGATTATCCGACTTGAGGCGCCTCAATCAAACTCAAAGGCGCCTCCAATCAGAGGTCCAAGGCACCTCAGTCTCCCTTGAGGCACCTCCAGCTCCACTTCACAGCCAGCTTCTGCCTTGCGCCCGAGGCGCCTCCAAGCTCCATGGAGATGCCTCGGACACTGTTCATCCGAGGCTTAGCTTGTTCCTTTTATACCTGCAAGACACGTTAGTCCCAAAAACAACAACATACCCTGCAAGACAAAGTTAGAACAAATTGAACCATGATAAATCAAGTGATCGACAGTCATCAGACTGTCCGGGTCTGACTTCGGATTTCAGACTGGAAACCCTAGGTCGACCTGACGCTTACTGTTCCCTCTGCGGGGAACGCATCCTCACTTACTCCCCTTAGGAGAGATTACCTGATGCCAGTCTGGTCCTCCAGACCGACTGGACTTTCTGCCTAGGGTAACCACCCCCTAGGACCTAGGGTTACCGCCCCTTAGGGTTTTTCTCCACCTAGGGTTACCACCCCCTAGGACTTAAGGTTACCCCCCCCTTAGGATTTTCCTCCACCTAGGGTTACCACCCTTAGGACCTAGGGTTACCACCCCCTAGGGTTTTCACCTTTCCTAACCACAGCTAGGACTTTTGCCTAAGAACACTTAGGACTTTCCTGCAATCTCTATCAGACATGTTAGATCACATATACGCTTAACTTTGATTCCTTTGCCATTATCAAAACTTGGGTTCGATCGTCGGATGCTTCTTGCACCAACACGGCATTCCTTTGTCTGCCCGGTTCTTCCACTACTTCTATTATCCAAAACTATCCAAGTCAAGGACTTTCATATTCCAAGCCCGAGTGGGCTTGGTCTTTTTCGATAAGATATTATCCTCCAATAAACATTGGAAGGAATACTATTTTTTATCAAATTTCCCGATCGGCCCAATTTTTCGACCAGCTAGAAGCTAGAAGTTGCAAATCCACCGACACTCTGCAAGTACAAGGGCCGATTAGACTACCTTTAGGCGGCTTCCAGCTTGGTTGGTCAGAAATATGATATCCACAAGCTACTATTAGAGGGCTTCCCCTACGTATTTGGCTTGAGTCTGATCCACACAAGGCTTCCATTCAGCCTAAGTATGCTCCTTCTTAGTCTAACTTTTAAATCTAACTGATTTCTCTTTTTCTTTTGTAGCTCAAGTCATGTTGTGGGCACGCCTGGCCGGAAAATCCAAACTCGCGGATGCAAAGATCAATGCTGCAGTCGTGGCCGAGTTGGAGAGCCGTGGTTTGTAGTCGGTTGGCTCTTATGAGGATCTGCTAGGAGAGAGCACAGGAGCCCCAGCCCAAGGGAGTGATGGAGTAGCTAGCCATACAGTTAGTGGTGAAATGAATGTTACAGTGAAAGCCCTACCTGAACGCCTTCCGGTAATTCCAGTCGCCGAGGCCTCGGAATCAGCTTCTTCCGGGGAGCTATTAATAAGTCGAAAGAGGCGTCGCGTGGAGATGACCGCCCGATCTACTACCTCCAAGACACAAACTCCAACCGGGACCAGTCCACATCTCTCATCCGAGCAGGGTGAGACCTCCACCCCTGCGCCCGAGCAAGTGACAGTCGTCTCACATACTTCGCTTTCATCTGATCAGACGTTGTCTTTTTCCAGACTGCTGCAAGGGACAATCTGTGCACCGCCGGTCACTTTCATACTGTTGGAGCAATCCCAATGGTCCGTGGGACCATGTGTTTTGGTATTTGGGCAAAGGGTTTAAGTTAGGTTCACCCTTGTATTTGATATGTGTATTTGAGTTGTGCAGATTTGCAGGATACACATGTGACTCAGGTTGATGGCTTCGGGTCCGGTGAAGGATGGAGCATCCGAGGGACCGTGGACAAGGCAGCGAGGACAAGGGCCGAGGGAAGTGACTTCTAGGCATACATGAAGGATGGCATTGGGGACGAGCCGCGGGCTTGAATGCATCCGAGGGACGAGAGCCAAAGGAAGTAGGCTTGAAGGCAAGAGGTCAAAGCTGTAAATGAAGTGTCAAATGAGTCATAAGGGTGAGGGTATGAGTGCATGAGAGATTGTACTCGGAGTAAAATCCTAGTTTTAGGGTTTTACTGTAGCAGTACTGTAGCGCTACTGTAGCAGTACTATAGCAGTCGACTGCATATTTTAGCAGTCGACTGGTGCAGTCGACTGGGACAGTCGACTGGTAGCGAACAGAATGTCTCTGTTCGCTCGGTTAGTGTGAAATCGAGCCGTTGGGATGTAACGGTCGAATTTCCACAGAGGGCAGTTGACTGCATGTTTTAGCAGTCGACTGGTAGGCGGGGTTTTCAACTCGCAGCCTATATAACCAAGGCTTGAAAGCTTGGTTATCGCTGACAAAATAGAGGTGGTTAATCTCTATTAGTAGTCTACTTGTTCCCTAGCTTGTAAAGAGTTCTTGGTGAGAGTTGTGGTGAGGTTTCTCCACCCACAAGGAGCTACGTGAGCTAGCCGGAGTCTTCCGGGGAGTAATCCACCGACGGATAGGGATCATCCACCTTACGGACAGCCGTGGAGTAGGAACTTTATCTCCGAACCACGTAAATCGGCGTGTGTTGGTTTGCTTGCTCTTTCTTGTTCTTTGTATTTGTATTTAGCTTTCGTATTTGTGTTTGTATTATTTGTATTCCGCTGCGCAACTAACAAATACGTAGAAAGTGATTGATTTGGGAGCGCCGTCTATCCAAACCCCCTTCAAGCCGGTCGTCCGATCCCCAACACATACCACCACCGCCGAAGACTCGGAAGTCCGGCATCTAGCTGGCGTCCACATCTAGGTCGGCTGGCAGAGCAACCTTAGCCCCGTCTGCCTCGAGTGGCTAACGCCACATAACGATGGTCATTCATCTACCCACGAACGAGTGGCGTGACTCTGACAGTGTTGAATCCCAAGCCCCAGAGCATCAAATAATCATCCATGGACTACTAGCACAGATATGGGTTGACGCCCGTGTTAGAGTGTATACTAAAAGCCTAGCTTTTGGTATAAACATTTATCTAGAAATAAGAATCACATTGGTCAAATGTCTACATTTGTGATAAATGTAGTTGTTCAATTAATTTATATTGTAGATAACATGGTGTGTGGTGTCACACACAGAGGATCATGTTATCAGTACCTTATAAATTATAAACAGTAGCTCACGACCAAAATGGAAAGGAACAAACCATTAGAAGGTCGTAGTGTAATTAGGTATCAGTTTATCTTGACTGTATAATTACACTAGTACACTTAGAGTGTATTGAGTAGGACCATTTGAGGTCGTTTCTTTTATACTGATTTTATAAAGAAATAAAGACCTCGGTTATTATGGAAGTGTGTGCTCTTAATCCTGATATAATAACAAGCACATATATTTGATATTTATTTCTTTAATTTATCAATGGGTGAGATTTAGTTCGATGAATCAATAAGCCCGATAAGTTGGGAAATGGTATCACTTATAGTGTGTGTTGTTGATTATAGAAGGAAACTGTGTCCTAGAGATACTAGGTTGAGAATGTCCCCAAGAGGAGCTCATAAGGATTGTCATGTTAAACCCTGCAGGTGGACTTAGTCCGACATGACGATGAAGTTGAGTGGTACTACTCTTGGAACTAGATATTAATTAAGTGAGTTGTCAGTATCTTACTTAATTAGTGGACATTTGTTATCTTAAACACAGGGAGACTAACACACTCATAATAAGAAGGAGCCCAAAAATGTAATTTGGGATTGGTGCGGTAGTTTAATAATAATTCTCTAGTGGAATGAATTATTATTGATAAAATTAAGTTGTGTGTTCGGGGCGAACACGGGATGCTTAATTTTATCGGGAGACCAAAATCAATTCCTCCTCTCGGTCCCTATCGTAGCCTCTTAATTATAGAGTACTATACCCACCTATACCCACCTTCTTACCCATCCTATAGGGGGCCGGCCAAGCTAGCTTGGAGACCAAGCTAGGGCCGGCCATGTTTTGGTTCATGGGTGAATTCATGTGGCCGGCCCTAGCTTGAACTCAAGCTTAGGTGGCCGACCCTATTAAAATAAAAAGGAATTTTATTTTTTAAATTTTTCTCATGTGGATAACATGATTTAAAAGAGAGTTTAAAAATTTAAATCTTTCCTTTTATAAGATTCTACAAAAGATTAAGAGAAGAGTTAAATCTCTTTCCTTATTTGTAGATTAAAAGGTTGATTTTAATTTTGGTAAAAACTTTCCTTTTAATCATGTTCATGATTTAAAAGAGAGTTTAAAATTAAATATCTCTTTTATAAAGCTTCTACAAGGATTAAGAAAAGATTAGATATCTTTCCTTATTTGTAGATTGGAAGAGATTTTAATTTTTAAAGATAACTTTCTTTTTATCCACATGTTTAAAAGAAATATTTTAATTTATAAAATTTCCTTTTTATTGACCATCATGAAGGGAAAATTATTAGAGAAATTTTTTATAAAATTTCCGGAAACAAATTAGGAAAGTTTTAATTCTTGATTGAATTAAATTTCCTTTACTTGGTTTAAAGTGGCCGACCACATTGTTGATGAGAAAAAATTATTTTAATTAAATAAATTTTCCTTATCAATGGTAAAGAATTAAGGAAATTTTATTTAAATTTCCTTATTTGCCAAGGCCAAGGATTATAAAAGAGAGGGTAGAGGTGCCTTCATGGACAACAACTCTATTATTTTCTCTCTCTTTTCTTCCTTGGTGTGGGCCATCCTCTCCTCCTTTCTTCTCTTTGATGGCGAACCTCATCCTTCTTGTGGAGACTCATATGGTGGCCGGATCAAGTTTAGAAGAAGAAGAAGGAGAGAAAGAAAGCTTTGTTTCTAGCATCCCTTGGAGCATGGTGGTGGTGGCCGAACCTCTTCATCCTAGAAGAAGTTTTGATGGCCGAAACTTGCAAGGAAGAAGAAGGTGCTTGGTGGTTCTCATCTCGGAAGATCGTTGCCCACACAACGTCCGAGGTTAGAAGAGGAATACGGTAGAAGATCAAGAGGTTTTTCTAAAAGGTATAACTAGTAATTTTTCTTTTCGCATCATACTAGTTATTTTTGGAAATAATACTAAATACAAGAGGCATACGATTCTAGAGTTTCGAATTTGTTTTCGATATAGTGTTCTTTTGTTTTTCTTTTCCTTGTGATTTGATTGTTCTTTTCGGTTAACCTAAAGTTATTTTAGGAAATTAAATATTAGCTTTCTATAAAAGGTTTTGTCTAGTCGGTGGTGGTTGCTCCCATATCCAAGAAGGCCATGTGCCTCGCCACGTCAGTACTGGGAACCAATTATGGAAATTAATATTTAATGGAATTAATAACTTAAGGTGACTTGGGTCGAACGTGTTAAGTTCCGCAGGAGATCCAAGTCAAAACCTAAAAGAACAAATAGATTAAGTTTTGGATCAAACGTGTTAAGTTCCACAGGCGATCCAAAATTTAATTTAAAAGAACACATGGTAGCTAGGAAAAGGTTCAGACCTTTGTACAAAATTTTTGTACAGTGGAACCTCTAGGTTTTCCGAGTAGCAACCAACAATTGGTATCAGAGCTAGGGTTTTGCCTCTGTGTATTTGGTATTAGTTTAATTATGCACATGTCATACATAATTTAGGCAGGATAATAGTAGGATGTGCTAACTTTGTGGATGCAGGATCCAACTATTATGGCTTATAGTTTTATGTGTGTGATTGGACCCTTGGACATGTCAAGGGCATTTATATGTGTGTGCATGATTATATTATAAAATACAGCAGGAGCTGTATTTAGTTTTATTAGGATTTTATTTTTGATCTAGATACATGTACATTCCTTTTATGGAATATAGGATCAAAATTGTAAAATTCTATTTATGTCGCGGATCGAATCTTGCAAAGCGTGGAACCTTCTAAGGACCAGAGGCGCAGCAAGGAGCAAGATGGATGCGACAGCTAGACCCGATGGCGGTGGCCAAATATGGCAGCAGCTTGGGATGACAACACACGGAGGACAACTAGAGATAAAAGCCATAATAGTTGAAAATTAGATTTTCTATTTATTGCTTTTATATTGTGTTAATGTGTGCATGTTAGTTTACAAGTTTAGTAGGCTAGCATAGTTAAAATTCCTCATTAATAAATAACTAAGTGGGAGAGGGATTTTTAAGTAAATCCCATGGTCTCCATTACTGGTTTGTAAGTGATGCAAACAAGCTTGCGCGTTGGCTCGGAGTGCCTTCCTCCATAACGGATGAGCGAGTTTGCGGATCACTAGAACAGACTTCCATTTTTGGATGACTATAGGAAGTTAATTAAGAGCGTGTGATCTTCCCCAACGGAAGGGGCATAATCTTATTAATGGACTTAGTGTCAAGTAATGGTATACACTTAGACACATCTAATAGTATCCTCCCCATCGGAGTCACTGTTATTATTTGTGTGACCAAATGAAACCAACTATTAATTTGTCATAAAACTAGGTTGACAAGATAATAAAATTAAAGGGTTAAAACCCCTCTTACAAATGATTGATTTTGTATACGTCCACAATAACGTGGCATACAAAATTAACGGTGTTTGAGATAATTTTATTTGTCATAAAGTTACGTTGACAAGATAGTTAATGGGTAAGACCCTCCTCTTACAAATGTTGATTTTGTATACGTCCACACTAACGTGGCATGCAAAATTTACGGTGTTGGTAAATTTAAAAAGTATTGTTAGAGGAATCAATATTATTTTAAATTTAGAAGTCTTGACCAAATATTTGATTAAAGATAGACCAACTATTAATTTTATTCATCATAAAGTAAGGTTGACGAGATAATAAAATTAAATGATAAAATTTCCTTTTTGAATTTGTATACGTCCACACTAATGTGGCATACAAAATTCATGGGGATTTTTAAGGAGTTGGTCTTAGCCAAATATTTTTGTGATTCTTAGGATGATGGTCAATCCCTAGCTGATATACTTTAGGATAGACTTAGTGGTCCCAATTATAATTGATTGGAAATAGGATTTGGACATTAAGGTAGACTGTTCTCTTAGAACTAAGAACAATATAGGTGTATTTTATTCATTAGTTGAAACATGTTTAGTGGTGTTATCTACCAGAACCTGGAGTGTAGATACAGATGCCATTAATCATGTCCGCAATTTATTGCAGGGTTCCAGGAAACCCGACAACTAAATGAAAATAAAAACACCGTCCACATAGGCACTGCTGTAAAAGTGGTAGCTGTTGCAGTGGGAGATGTTTATCTTTTGATAAAAATAAAACATGGATTTTTTGAGTAATTGTCTTTACGCACCAAGTTTAGAAAGAACTAGTTTTCAGTTTCTAAACTGTTCAAAGAACATGATATTCTGCCTCTTTTAATAACAAAGTTGTTATTAAGAAAAAGAGGGAAGTTATCTGTTCTGGTACGTTGGTTGGCAATTTATAAATCCAATAACTCTCACGATGCAACAAATGGAAATTAGTAACACATCTTCTAACTTTAAGAGAAAGTAACCTTCGGAAATGAACCAATTATATCTTTGGCATCTAAGGCTAGGTTATATTAACTTGAGTATGATTCGTTGGTAGCTGATGAACTTTTGGGTTCATTAGTAGTGGAAATCTTTCCAACCTGCGAGACTTACTTGGAAGGAAAAATAACCAAGAAGCTTTCAAGTCTAAGGGGTATGGAGTCAAAGATATGTTGAAATTGGTTCATTCTGATTTGTGTGATCCTATGACTATCCAAGCAAGAGGTTGTTTCAAATATTTCATCTATTTTATAGACAAGTATTTGATATACGGATACATTTACTTGATGTGCCACAAGTCTAAGTGCTTTGATTAGTTCAAAAAGTATGAGGCTGATGTAGAGAAATGTCAAGGTAAAAGTATCAAGACACTACGGTGAGATCGTAGTGGCAAGTACCTCTTGGGAGAATTTAGGAGTCACTTATCAGAAGTAGGGATTCAATCTCAACTAACTACACCTAGGTATATCCTAACAGAATGGTGTAGAAAAAGGAAAGGTATAGGACTCTTATGGAAATAAGTAGATTGATGATGAGTTATTTAGAAAATTACCAAATTCATTTTAAGGATATACTCTGGAAACGGAAGTGAACATAGTACCTTCCAAATTCATAACTCTCTACTCATATAGAATTGCTGAATAAGCGTAAGCCTATTTTGAAGCATATTCGGATTCAGGTAGTCCAGCACATATGCTGAAGAGAGACAATGATAAGTTGGACAGGAATTCACTTGTTTGTGGGTTATCCTAGAGAAATGAAAGTAGGTTTATAGTCTTAAAAATCAGAAGGTCATTATTAGCATCAATGATCGATTTTTAGAAAAGAACTATGTAATAAACCTCATGCCTATAAGAAAATTTGTTCTTAAGGAAAAAAGACATGTCTAATCTAGTACCAACTGTACAAGATGAGATACCACAAGGAAACTGCAACACGTATCACAAATGATACACAATTGAAGAAAGTGCCTCATCGTAGTGGGAGGGTTGTTAGGCAACCTAAAAAGATTTATGTTTTGGGAGAGTTTTTTTTTGGACTCAATCCCTGGAGGACATGAAACTGATCTCCGGACATATGACGAAGCACTCCAAGATAAAGATGCAATATCTTGGCAAAGAGTAATGAATAACAGAATTAGAATATATGCATTCTAATAAAATCTGGAAGCTTATTGAACCACCAAATGGTATAAAAGCCTTTGGGTGTAAAAAGGTCTATATTAGGAAAAGAGGGATAGACAGGAAGGTAGAAACTCTCAAAGCAAGGCTAGATGAAAAAGGAAACTTTTTCACTGGTAGTCATGCTTAAGTCTATCCGGATTCTTTTATCTATTTGGCAAGTGGATGTCAAGACAATATTCCTTAATGGAAGTCTTGAAGAAAACATCCATATAAAGCAACCAGAAGGGTTCATTGCAAAGGGCTAAGAGCATCTTGTGTGTAAGCTCAATCAATCTATGGACTGAGGCAAAGCTTCAAGGTCTTGGAACATCCGGTTTATCAAAGTAATCCAGATCTATGGATTTAGTAACCGGATAAGTCTTGTGTATACAACAGATGTGATGGAAACGTGGTGGTATTTCTTGTACTATACTTAGATAACATTTTTGGTAGTTGGAAAGAATATCAAAATGTTGTCAGAAGTAAGGGTATGGTTGTCCAAACAATTCGATATAAAGGACTTGGGAGAATGTATATATTCTTGAGATCAAAGTAATAAGGGATCGCAAGAAAAGAATATTTTACTTATCCCAAGCTTCATACATCGGAAAAATCCTTGCTCGTTTTAAGCATACAAAACTCCAAGAAAGGTTTCTTACCTTTTCAGGATGGAGTAACTTTATCTAAAGATATGTCTCTGTAGACTTCAAAGGAGATAAAGGAAATAAAGGCAGTTCTTTATGCTACGGGTGTTGGAAGCCTAATGTATGCTATGCACGAGATCAGAAATATGTTTTGCCAAGGACATAGTTAGCAGATATCAAAGTAACTCTGGACAAGGACAGTGGACTACAGTAAAGCATATATTGTAGTACCTTAGAGGCACTAGAGATTATATGCTAGCTTACAAGGCAGTTAATTTAGTCCTTGTGGGTTGCATGGATTTTGACTTCCAATCGGATAGGGACAATAATAAGTCAACCTCGGGGTTTTGTGTTTACTTTAGGAGGTAAAGTCATAACTATGGAAGAGTGATAAGCATAGGTGTTTTTCTGGACTCCACCATAGAAGCTTAGTATATGGCAAGCCTCTGAGGTAGTCATAAAAGCTGAATGACTCAATAACCTCAAGATAGACTTAGATATGATTTATGGTTTGTCCAAAAATTATTACAATTTATTGTAATAATATTGGTGCAGTAGCAAACTCGAAGAGACCATAAGTCTATAAGGCAAGTAAACACAATAGAGCGCAAGTACCACCCAATACGAGGAATCGTATAAACGAGGAGAAGTTGTTGCCGCCTAGATTGCATCAGGTGATGACCTATAGATCCTTTCACTAAGGTCCTTAAGGCAAGAGCTTTTGATGGGCATGTTGAAGGGATGGGAATCAGATGTATGGCAGCAGATATGGCAGCTTAGTCTTTTAGTATAAGTGGGAGATTGTTAGAGTGTATACTAAAAGCCTAGCTTTTGGTATAAACATTTATCTAGAAATAAGAATCACATTGGTCAAATGTCTACATTTGTGATAAATGTAGTTGTTCAATTAATTTATATTGTAGATAACATGGTGTGTGGTGTCACACACAGAGGATCATGTTATCAGTACCTTATAAATTATAAACAGTAGCTCACGACCAAAATGGAAAGGAACAAACCATTAGAAGGTCGTAGTGTAATTAGGTATCAGTTTATCTTGACTGTATAATTACACTAGTACACTTAGAGTGTATTGAGTAGGACCATTTGAGGTCGTTTCTTTTATACTGATTTTATAAAGAAACAAAGACCTTGGTTATTATGGAAGTGTGTGCTCTTAATCCCGATATAATAACAAGCACATATATTTGATATTTATTTCTTTAATTTATCAATGGGTGAGATTTAGTTCGATGAATCAATAAGCCCGATAAGTTGGGAAATGATATCACTTATAGTGTGTGTTGTTGATTATAGAAGGAAACTGTGTCCTAGTAATCTAGGTTGAGAATGTCCCCAAGAGGAGCTCATAAGGATTGTCATGTTAAACCCTGCAGGTGGACTTAGTCCGACATGACGATGAAGTTGAGTGGTACTACTCTTGGACTAAGATATTAATTAAGTGAGTTGTCAGTAACTTACTTAATTAGTGGACATTTGTTATCTTAAACACAGGGAGACTAACACACTCATAATAAGAAGGAGCCCAAAATGTAATTTGGGATTGGTGCGGTAGTTCAATAATAATTCTCTAGTGAATTGAATTATTATTGATAAAATTAAGTTGTGTGTTCGGGGCGAACACTGGATGCTTAATTTTATCGGGAGACCAAAACCAATTCCTCCTCTCGGTCCCTATCGTAGCCTCTTAATTATAGAGTACTATACTCACCTATACCCACCTTCTTACCCATCCTATAGGGGGCCGGCCAAGCTAGCTTGGAGACCAAGCTAGGGCCGGCCATGTTTTGGTTCATGGGTGAATTCATGTGGCCGGCCCTAGCTTGAACTCAAGCTTAGGTGGCGGCCCTATTAAAATAAAAAGGAATTTTATTTTTTAAATTTTTCTCATGTGGATAACATGATTTAAAAGAGAGTTTAAAATTTTAAATCTTTCCTTTTATAAGATTCTACAAAAGATCAAGAGAAGAGTTAAATCTCTTTCTTTATTTGTAGATTAAAAGGTTGATTTTAATTTTGGTAAAAACTTTCCTTTTAATCATGTTCATGATTTAAAAGAGAGTTTAAAAATTAAATATCTCTTTTATAAAGCTTCTACAAGGATTAAGAAAAGATTAGATATCTTTCCTTATTTGTAGATTAGAAGAGATTTTAATTTTTTAAAGATAACTTTCTTTTTATCCACATGTTTAAAAGAAATATTTTAATTTATAAAATTTCCTTTTTATTGACCATCATGAAGGGAAAATTATTAGAGAAATTTTTTATAAAATTTCCGGAAACAAATTAGGAAAGTTTTAATTCTTGATTGAATTAAATTTCCTTTACTTGGTTTAAAGTGGCCGGCCACATTGTTGATGAGAAAAAAATTATTTTTAATTAAATAAATTTTCCTTATCAATGGTAAAAGAATTAAGGAAATTTTATTTAAATTTCCTTATTTGCCAAGGCCAAGGATTATAAAAGAGAGGGTAGAGGTGCCTTCATGGACAACAACTCTATTATTTTTCCTCTCTCTTTTTCTTCCTTGGTGTGGCCGGCCATCCTCTCCTCCTTTCTTCTCTTTGATGGCCGAACCTCATCCTTCTTGTGGAGACTCATATGGTGGCCGGATCAAGTTTAGAGAAGAAGAAGAAGGAGAGAAAGAAAGCTTTGTTTCTAGCATCCCTTGGAGCATGGTGGTGGTGGCCGAACCTCTTCATCCTAGAAGAAGTTTTGATGGCCGAAACTTGCAAGGAAGAAGAAGGTGCTTGGTGGTTCTCATCTCGGAAGATCATTGCCCACACAACGTCCGAGGTTAGAAGAGGAATACGGTAGAAGATCAAGAGGTTTTTCTAAAAGGTATAACTAGTAATTTTTCTTTCCGCATCATACTAGTTATTTTTGGAAATAATACTAAATACAAGAGGCATACGATTCTAGAGTTTCGAATTTGTTTTCGATATAGTGTTCTTTTGTTTTTCTTTTCCTTGTGATTTGATTGTTCTTTTCGGTTAACCTAAAGTTATTTTAGGAAATTAAATATTAGCTTTCTATAAAAGGTTTTGTCTAGTCGGTGGTGGTTGCTCCCATATCCAAGAAGGCCATGTGCCTCGCCACGTCAGTATTGGGAACCGATTATGGAAATTAATATTTAATGGAATTAATAACTTAAGGTGACTTGGGTCGAACGTGTTAAGTTTCGCAGGAGATCCAAGTCAAAACCTAAAAGAACAAATAGATTAAGTTTTGGATCAAACGTGTTAAGTTCCGCAGGCGATCCAAAATTTAATTTAAAAGAACACATGGTAGCTAGGAAAAGATTCAGACCTTTGTACAAAATTTTTGTACAGTGGAACCTCTAGGTTTTCCGAGTAGCAACCAACAGCCCGAGCCCATGCGGCAATCATGCCACTAGGGGCGCTTGCCGACAGTCATACCCAGATGTCCACTGGGGTAAATATTTTACAAGTTACTTTTTGTTGTCGCTCGACCCTAAAAAATTTCTCATTTCCTTACAATATTGGGTAGAGAGTATGGCCATGTGCCAAAGGCTCGAATTTTTGGAGCAGGAAGTCAAGCAACTGCGAGCCTCGATCGGCTAATCATCTGCTTCCCAGGCGCAGCTAGAGCAGATGAGTGCTGAGATGGCTCAACTAAGAGTCGATCTGAATAAGAGCTCCAAGCAGCTGGAGGCAGAGAAGAGCAAAGGCGCCGAGCAGGCTGATCAATTGGCTCATCTTGTTAAACAGGTCAGCTCCTTCGAGCCCAAGCTCAATTTGGTCAACACCAGAAAGCTTTAGGCCATCGAGGACTTGGAGATCAAAAATAAGGAGTCCCGGTGTTGCCCCAGAACCTAAAGGAGGTGGAGGCCACATTGAAGGTCGAGAGGGATGGACGATCGGCCAACCATACCGCAGCGAAGACCCAGCTTGCCAAAAAAGATGAAGAGCTGGCCAAGTTAAAGGAAGAGTTGAAAACTTCCCGAGCGGCCTTAGAGGCTTACCAGGGAATCGAGTCGAGCAAGTTCGACCTCATGAAGTAGGCTTACAACCACTCAAACACTTTTAATGACAAGGTTGTTGATCGAGCACTCCTATTCGACCTTGCTATCGACGAGACTCTCAATCAACTGAAGGAAGGCGGCTACTTCCCTACCTCTTTGACAAGAAAGATCATGAGCCGGGACAAGCTGGCTGAGTCGCTGCCTGATGATGTTTTAGATTACCTTGAGTGAACCTACTCGTGTGAGTTTTACTTCTGTATTTTTTGAAGCATCAATGAATGTATGTCTGTCTAGTGAACTCCTATTTTTCTTTGTCTCTTTTCTAGCCGTTCGGCATCTTCAACTTGTATTTAGATCAAGTATTGTCGTGTAAACTATAAGTGTGGCCTCGTGTTTCTCCGATGGACAAAGAGTTATCTATTTTCTTAGGTGATCAATCAATTCCGATTTTAAGGTCTCCACTCGACCATTTCATGGTGTAGACGTGGGTTTAAGGTCATTATTTGACCGTTGATGGCGACAAAGGTTTAAGGTCACGGCTCGACCGTCGGTGAAGACAAGGGTTTAAGGTCATCGCTCGACCATTGATGAAGACTAGGGTTTAAGGTCGTCACTCGACCATTGATGATGGCAAGGGTTTAAGGTCGTCGCTCGACCACTGATGAAGATATGGGTTTAAGGTCGCCGCTCGACCGCTGATAAACACATGGGTTTAAGGTCACCGCTCGACCGCTGATGAAGACATGGGTTTAAGGTCGCCGCTCGACCATCGGTGAAGACATGGGTTTAAGGTCGTCGCTCGAACGTCGATAAAGACATGGGTTTAAGGTCGTCGCTCGACCGTCGGTGAAGACATGGGCTTAGGTCATCGCTCGACCACTAATGACGACTAGGGTTTAAGGTCGCCACTCGACTGTCGGTGAAGACATGGGTTTAAGTTCGCCACTCGACCGTCGGTGAAGACATGGGTTTAAGATCGTCGCTCGATCGTCAGTGAAGACACGGGTTTAAGGTCACCACTCGGCCGTCGATGAAGACATGGGTTTAAGGTCGCCGCTCGACTGTCAGTGAAGACATGGATTTAAGGTCGTCGCTCGACCGTTGATGAAGACTAGGGTTTAAGGTCGTCGCTCGATTATTGGTGAAGACATGGGTTTAAGGTCGTCACTCGACCGTCGGTGAAGACAAGGATTTATAGTCGCCGCTCGACTCATGAGTCTGGAATGCTTACAATTTTATTCATACTTATCTTGCATTAGGAAGACATGCACGCACATACATGTAAATATCATCATTCACACCTCTTACTCGGACCTATAGGGTTAGAGGTGATTCACACTCCACGATCGAATGAGCTGACTTCAATCTTTGTCTTTCAAATAATATGCTCCTGAGCAGAGTTTCTGCACGACCTTATAGGGTCCAACCCATGGAGCTTCGAGTTTGGTGACATCGCCGACCGGCTTTATCTTCTTCCACACTAGATCACTGACCTGGAAGGACCACGGGATAACTCTCCGATTGTAATTTTGTTTCATCCGCTGTTGGTATGCCATCAGTCGAACGGCAGCCTTGTCCCGTGCTTCGTCGACCAAGTCTAGCTCCATCAGTCTTCGCTCGCCGTTCTCCTCATCATACTGTTGCACCTGATCGGACTCCACTCTGACTTCCACCAGGACTAGTGTTTCACTGCCGTACACTAGATGGAATGGCATCACGTCAGTCAACTCCTTTGGGGGTCGTGCGCAGGGCCCATAGGACACTAGGGAGTTTGTCGACCCAACTGCCTCCTACGTGGTCGAGCTGAGCTCGCAATCCTATGAGATTCTCTTAATTGGTGACTTTTACTTGACCATTGCTTTCAGGGTAAGTTGTTGGTACAGGTTGCACTAACTGTCTAACTCAGGTTTTGATGAATAACAAAGTAAGTTAAGTTAGGTTTAATGTGATCTAACGATTTAACCAAGTGTACAGGAGAAGTCCAGATAAATCGATGAGCTGACCGGATATCTAGCAAGAAATCAAGCTAGGTCGACGGGCTGACTGGATAGCTGGTACGAAGTCCAGATACGTTGACGGACTGACCGAATATCTGGCACAAAGTCCAGCTTGGTCAACGGCTCGACCGGATAGCTGGCATGAAATCCAGATAGGTCGACGGGCTGACCAGATGTATGGCAAAGTGGTAAGTTACGGTAAGTCACTGGAGGAGAGTGACTTGGTGAGGACACATTCCCCGTTTGAGGGAATAGTAGCATTGATCCAACTTAGATCCATTTGGGAAATCTAAGTTGAGATCTTGAATAGATTCTGGTCTCGAGAAGACAGAATCTAATTACTACTCTTGGCTATAATTGTACTAACACTTATTTTGCAGGGTAATATAAGTTTTATTATCTCGGACTAACTTCATTTTGCAGGAAATAAAGACGGCTGGAAAACTTGGTCCGGGCACCCGGAAGGGATCCGAGCGATCGGAAGTGATCTGGGCACTCGGAATGCCCAAAATCAATCTTGTCACCAGCTTGGAGAGCGTTGATTGGATGGTTGACGTCATGATCCAGGCTCCCAGAAGGGATCCAAGCACTTGGAACGGTCTATGTAGGACCGTTGGGCCGGCTAGAAGGGGGGGTTGAATAGCCCTGAATAAAACACAACCCTTTCTCGAACAATTAAGCTAACACTTGAAAAATAGATTAGGCAGAAAATAAAGCATAAAAACGAGGCACCGGATTTGACTTGGTTACAACCGGGGAGGTTGTTAATCTAAGGAAGATGGTTGCACTAAGAACTCCTTCAGGCGGAGAAGCCTTGTTTACAGCAGTGTAGGCACAAAAAGAAAGAAACTAATCAAAGCAGTGGAAGCACACAAGTGTTGTTACAATTTCTGAACTGATGAAAAGCTTCTGGACCAAGGCTATATTTATAGCCTGGAAGGGTTCCGGGCGCCCTGGGGGGATAAAACTTTATCCCCCAATGTTCAGATCGCGTAAATCGCGATCTTGGTCAAAATCAGGGTCCGGGCGCCCGGAAGGGTTCCGGGTGCCCCGGAGGGCTCTGGGCGCCCTAGAGCCCAAAGTCAACAGTCGTTGACTTTTTCGTCCGAGACCTCTTCTCTGGTTCAGTCCCGCCTCGGTCCGGTTCTTCTCCTCCGGATCCGCTCACTTGGGTGATCTCTGCCATCCGGAAAAGGGCTCACCCGAACCCAACTTCCGGTCTTCTCGAGCGGGCTTCCCTCCGGCTTCTCGTCCCTCGGAATTGCCGCGTGTTTCCTTCTCGTCCGCCAGCGTACTCATCCGCAGTCTTCGTCCCTCGGTCATCGACCTTCTCGATAGCTGCATCTCTTGCTCCCCGAGCAATCTTCCGCTCCGGCTTTCGTCCCTCGGAACCACCACGCGCTTCCTTCTCGTCCGCCGGTGTACTCTTCCGCAGCACCTCGTCCCTCGGACTGCCGTCCTTCTCGCTAGCTGCGTCTTTCGCTCGACTACCTGTGTTCCTAAGCTCCTGCACACTTAGACACAAGGTTAGAAACAAACAGGACCTAACTTAACTTGTTGATCACACCAAAACAACCTTGGGGTTCCAACAATCTCCCCCTTTTTGGTGTGATCAACCCAAGTTAAGCTAGGGTTAAAATAGACATTAAATAACATTAACTAAATTAACTTAATTTTCAATTTAAGTGCAAAAAGATAGAAAAGATAAAATCAAATTAAAACTATCTATTTACCTCCCCCTAGACTTATACTTTCCCTTCTCCCCCTTTGATCACAAAAAAATGGGATTCCAAGAAAAACAATCTAAGGGTTAAAGACTTAGAAAAAGTATTTCTAAAAAAAAATTTCTAAGTTTTTAAGAGATTTAGAAAATTTTTCTAAGTAATTTAAGCTGAGATTTCTAATTTCAAGAGAAAGTTCTTAACTTAGGAAAAAATAATTTTTGAGAATATTTCTAAGTATAAAAAATCCTAAAAAAAATTAATTTGAAAAAAATCCTAACTTACATTTTTAAGTAATTTTTTTTTAAAAAAAAATTGACTTAGGTAAAAAAAATTTCTAAGTAAATTTCTAATTTGAAATAAAATGTTTTGAATAACCTTTTTCAAGCACTAATTAATTCATATACTAATGCTTCAGTAGTAAGTTAATTAAACATTTATTTCAATATTTTGGCTTCCAGGTCGTGGTGAGGTACTAGGCCTTCTTGGTTATTGGAGCAACAACCACTTCCTTAGACAAAGCCTCATAAAGAAATTCTTTGTTTAATTTTCTCACTTAAAGCGCTAATTTTAATTATAAAATTAATTTAAGCATGACTTCGGAACCCAATATAGGTTCCAGCCTACTGGATTAACTAAAAAGTTTTTAGGAACATATTTTCTTGAAATGTTTCTAATTTGTCCAGGGTGATATTTAAAGTACTAATTTAAATTATTAAATCTTCTAACATTGGTTTTAGATGAACATGCATGGTTTCTCAAGTTATCTACTTGCATTTTCAAATCATCATTTTCAAGTTTCAATTTTTCAATTGCTAGTTTTAATTTATCTAATTCTTCTAAGGGACAAGACTTAGCTAGAATTACTTTTAAATTTTTATTTTCACTTTCTAATTTGCAGCAATCTTTTGTTAAAAGTTTAACGAACTTAAACATTTTATCGGGAGGAAGAGATCGTACCTGACTTACCTTGTCGATCTCGTTGTCCGTTTCTCCCCCTGAGCTGCTGCTTTCTTCCGACGTGTCTCCCCCTTCATCGATGCTCTCGATGCTCATTTCGTAAGAGATTGAATCGCAGTCATCGTCTTGATGACTCGCCATCAGTGCGAGTCCGGAGAAAGCTTCGACTTCTGATTCGGACGATGTATCGTCCCACGTCGCCTTTAGGGCCTTTCACTTTTAGATAGGCTTCTTACCCTTCTCCTTGTCCTTGTTCTTCAGCTTGGGGCAGTTGTCCTTGACGTGCCCTTCTTCGTCGCAGTGGTAGCAGCGAATCGTTCTTCTCCTCTTTCCCTACGGATGGTTAGTAGATTTGGATTTACAAAGTTTCTTGAATCTTCTTACCATCATTACCATTTCCTCGTCGTCGAGAGAGGATTCCGATTCTGGTTCGTCTCTCGAGGCTTTGAGAGCGACGTTGTTTTTAGGCTCCTTCATTCCTGCACATCTTGACTCATGCACTTCAAATGTTGAAAAGAATTCTTCTAATGAAATCTTTTCTAAATCTTTAGAAATGTAAAATGCATCTACTAATGATGCCCATTTGGTATCTCTAGGAAAGGAATTTAAAGCATACCTGAGCGAATCTCGGTTACTTACCTTTTCTCCGAGATTCGAAAGACCGATGATAATTTCTTTTATTCTCGAGTGTAGATGCGCGACTGACTCGTCTTCCCCATGTCGCAGGCTGGTGAGCTGATTGCAAAGCAGATCTCTTCTGGCGAGCTTAGCTTCAGATGTTCCTTCATGCAGCTCGAGGAACTTCTCCCAAAGTTCCTTTGCAGAGTTGTATTTACTGATCCTGTTGACTTCTTGAGGCGGAAGAACGCTTAGCAGATGGTATTCTGCTTTGCCGTTCGCTACGAAGTCGGCCTGCTCCTTTTTTGTCCATTTATCTATCTCCTTGTCCTCTGGAGCTTGAAAGCCAAGTTTCATTGTTAAAAATAATTCAATATCTGTTGTAAGAAATACCTGCATATGTTTTTTCCAAGTGGCGAAATCCCCTTCGAATTTCGTCGGGTGAATGCTTGGTCCGGCCATCTCGTTGCTTCGTTCGGCAGTTAGTCCTCCTGAAGCGCCTTGGCTCTGATACCACTTGTAGGACCGTTGGGCTGGCTAGAAGGGGGGTTGAATAGCCCTGAATAAAACACAACCCTTTCTCGAACAATTAAGCTAACACTTGAAAAATAGATTAGGCAAAAAATAAAGCATAAAAACGAGGCACCGGATTTGACTTGGTTACAACCGGGGAGGTTGTTAATCCAAGGAAGAAGATTGCACTAAGAACTCCTTCAGGCGGAGAAGCCTCGTTTACAGCAGTGTAGGCACAAAAAGAAAGAAGCTAATCAAAGCAGTGGAAGCACACAAGTGTTGTTACAATTTATGAACTGATGAAAAGCTTCTGGACCAAGGCTATATTTATAGCCTTGGTCGGGGCGCCTGGAAGGGTTTGCACGCATACAGATAAACTTTATCCCCAGCGTTCGATCGCGTAAATCGTGATCTTGGTCAAAATCGGTCCGGCGCCGGAGGGTTCGGCGCGGAGCGTTCCGGCGCTCGGGAGCTCCGGCGCCCGATTCCGGCGCCACGACCCCAAAGTCAGCGATCGTTGACTTTTCGTCGGACCTCTTCTGGTTCGATCCCGCCTCGGTCCGGTTCTTCTCCTCGGATCCGCTCACTTGGGTGATCTCATCATTCGGAAAAGGGCTCACCCAGACAACTTCCGGTCTTCTCGAGAGGGTTTCGGTCCGGCACCCCGAATTGCCGCGTGTTTCCTTCTCGTCCGCCAGCATACTCATCCGCAGTCTTCGTCCCTCGGTCATCGACCTTCTCGATAGCTGCGTCTCTTGCTCCCCGAGCAATCTTCCGCTCCGGCTTTCGTCCCTCGGAACCACCACACGCTTCCTTCTCGTCCGCCGGTGTACTCTTCCGCAGCACCTCGTCCCTCGGACTGCCGTCCTTCTCGCTAGCTGCGTCTTCCACTCGACTACCTGTGTTCCTAAGCTCTTGCACACTTAGACACAAGGTTAGAAACAAACAGGACCTAACTTAACTTGTTGATCACACCAAAACAACCTTGGGGTTCCAACAGTCTATATAAGTATCCTTCCACCAGGAGCATAAAACACAACTTCTCTCTACAACTGCTTTCTTGCACGTTGCTCCAAAGACGCTCCTACAATGCTGTGAAGCTTCTCCGACAACCTATGACTAAGTTTTTATTTTCCTTGTTGTTAGTAACTTTATTTTATAGTTCTTGTACTTATTGTATAACTCTTTTGTGAACTATTAGTGGATTATCCAACAAAAGTACTCTCACATGCGGGTCATGGAGTGGAAGTCGATGAAGGCTCTAAACCAAGTAAAACTTGGTGTGTTAGCGTTATTTTCATTATTATTTTCTGCTGCATACTTTTACTCGATAACGATTTTTCAACGATCTCTATTCACCCCCCCCCTCCTCTAGCGTTTTTTTCGATCTAACAAGTGGTATTAGAGCATGTACCGCTCTGAATTGGTGCAACCACCAATTAGGCAAAGGGGATGAAAATTTTTGTTTTCTTATTTTTGATTTTAAGTTTTTCGACATAATCCAAATTGGTATAATTACCTCTTTGGAAACATTTTATCGTAGCAAACCAATCTGAATTGGTGCAATACCAATTCAGTCTTAATATTTTTATTTTTATCCCATACTACTATTCGAAGACCAAAAGTCTTGGGACCATCTCTGTTTTTATTTATTGTGTGCAAGAGAAATGGCCCAAAACGAGGGATATAGCACTGTTTGTCCTCCCCTCTTCAACGGCGACGACTTTCCATACTCGAAGAAGTGAATGGAGGTCTATCTGAAGACTGACTCCAACCAGTGGTTCAGTATCACCAGAGGCTACAAGGCTCCAGTTGATAACGTTGGAATTCCGATGAACCCGGAACAATGGAATCTGAAGATGAAGAAGAAAGCCCAAATAGATTTCAAGGCTCTTAACACCCTCCAGTGCAGGCTAACGAAAGAAGAACTGAACTGCATCGGCCCACACGAATATGAGAAGGAATTGTGGAACAAGCTCATCGAATTGCATGAGGGAACCAGCAATGCGAAGGTAACCAAAAGAGACCTCTATCTGAATAAACTATTTAATATAAAAATGCAAGAAGTAGAAATTGCTAGTCAACTCCATGCGAGGATAAAGGACATCCTCAACGGGCTTCACAACATCGGCCACCAGATGGAGAACCGCGACCTGATAAGGTATGCCCTTAACACATTTCCTCGAAATGCACTATGGGCATCCATCGTGGATGCTTACAAGATTTCGAAGAATCTTTCCAAATTAAAGCTAGATGAACTATTTTGTGAACTGAAACTCCATGAACGGACTAACTCAAAATAGGTCGAGAAAGGAATTGCCCTTTTTGCAGGTTCCTCCAAAGACAAGTCAAGAATCAAACCTGAACTTGAAGGTGAGTCTAACCAAGACCTGAAGATGAAGAATACCTGATGAACTTAGAAAGAAAAATGTTCACCAGGAGAAAAAAGAACTTCAGCAGAAATGACTTGCAGAAGATCAACTACACCACCGATCCTAACAATAAAAACATACCTGCTTCGGATGAAACAAGAAGAGGTACTACAAGAACAAGTGCCCAAAGCTGAAGAATGACAAAACCAAGGAGAAAGCTCTCAAGGCAATGTACTTAAATAAATCGGAAGACGGGTGCGAAGTTACCTCGCATTGATGGCCTGTGAATCAAAATCGGAAGGCAAATCGGAAGATGGGTTCGAACCCAAATCGAGCCACGAGTCCATACTCGTTTTCGAAGGTTCCGATGAGGTATACCTTAATTTAAGCAAAAAAAAATCAAAATAATTGTATGTTTAAATAAAAAATTAACCAAAAATGAAAATCAAAATAAAATACTCCTTGAAGAAAATCAACACCTCAAGGAACAGATTGAAAATTCTAATCCAAATCAAGTTGTAAAACTTGAGGAGGAAAACTCAACATTAAAAATTGAAATTAACAAACTTAAAGAGTTGTTAGAAAATTTTATAACTAAATCTAAAAACTTAGATCTAATCCTTAAAAATTAAAAAACTGTATATAACAAATCTGGGCTTGAATACAAGTCCAGTTCAATAAATAAATCATTCATATCACTCGTAACTCAAAAGAAAACACAAACTAAAGCTTGGATTCCAAAAGCGTGTCTAACTACGCAAGTAGGAATTAACCAATACCATATACCCAAAAATATATATATTATGTAAAATCAAATAACCCAAATCAAAGTCCTAAACATAAAAATAAATCAACTAAACCAAAGATAAATCATAGAAAGAACTACAGAACTAACTCAAACTCAAACTATCATCAGGTCTATTATAATTACAAAAGTAACCGACATAAATCCAAAACCAAACTTAAGAAATCCAAATCAATAATTCAAGGGGAGACTCCAAACTAGTTGGCACCTCCAAAAATAACCTACCCGGCGGGGTAATTAGGATTAGAAATAGAATAAAAATGGACAAAAGTGTAACTTGACCTAAGGTACTAGTGAAGTTTTGGATGATAGTAGGTTAGGGAAACTCTATCTATGCATGACTAGGAAGATATGACTTCGACCTGGTGCATTTAATTTAGTGGAACTAACTGAAACTACCCCTTACGAAACCTAACTAGTTAGACCAAAGTTTTGTACTAAGTTCAGTGGATAGGACTATTTAGAAAACCTCAAAGGTATGATTACTCTAATGATGTCCAGGTGACTCACCATAGCTCAGAAGTTTATCTAAAAAATATCTGTTTATTGAACCCAAAGCTAAACCTAAATCTAATACATGGTTAAACCAAACCCTGAAATTGAACTTAACTCATCTCACAAAATTATAAGATTCCCTGATTGAAAACATAGATCGAGTAAGATGATTAAGAACTTAAAATTAAATTAAATTAAAAATTAAATAAAACTTAAAATTAAAAATTAAATTAAACTTAAAATTAAAATTAAATTAAACTCAAAATTAAAAATTAAATTAAACTTTAAAATAAAATAAAATTAAACTTTAAATTAAAATTAAATAAAATTAAAAATTAAAAATTAAATTAAACTTAAAATCAAAAATTAAATTAAACTTAAAATTAAAATTAAATAAAAATTAAATTAAACTTAAAATCAAAAATTAAATTAAACTCAAAATTTAAAATTAAATTAACTCAAAATTAAAATTAAATTAAACATAAAATCAAAAATTAAACATAAAATTAAAAATTAAATAAAACTTAAAATCAAAAATTAAATTAAACTTAAAATTAAAATAAAATTAAAAATTAAATTAAACTTAAAATTAGAATTAAAATTCAATTAAAAATAAAATTTAAAATTAAATTAAACTTAAAATCAAAATTTAAACTTTAACTTTAACTCAAAAATTAAAAATTAAAAATTAAACTTAAACTTAAACTTAAAATAAACTTAAAATTAGTTTTAAATTCAAATTAAATCAAACATAAATTAAATTAACTTAAATTAAATTAACTTACAATTAAATTAAGTTAAATATTCAACTCAAATTAATTTAAAATTCAAATTTAACTTGAAATTTAACTTTAACTTAAATTAAAGGTCAGAAAACAAGGGAGTGCCCTTGGTATTCGACTCCAGGTGCTCGGAACATGCTCCGGGCGCCCTGCCCCACCGCCCTGCTCTAAGCGCCCGGACCCTGTCTGAGCGCCCAGACCACCTTATAAAAGGGGCTACAGGGGTGCCCCCAATGTCTTGCACCTATAGCTTTCTCTTTTGCAAAGGCCTTCACCGGGCTTTAACGCAAAATGAATAAAAATTTTAATTTTTTTTCTTCTTCCTCTGGTTACTACGGCGTTACGGAACAACCGAGATCGTCAATTCTAGTACTTTTAACGATGCATCAAAAAATTTTCTTTCCTTTCCTAAATTTTTTAAATTGTTTTATTTTAGTATTTTATGCTTAGTTTAGTTTTCTTTGATAAATTAAGAAACGTTCTAATCTTGGTGCTTGGCCCTCTACTACTAGTACTGACCCTAGATTTCCTATTGAGGAACTTAAGATTAGGTTTGCCACCACTATCCATATGCCTATATGGACTAGGTGTCTAGATAGACAATTTTTATGCATTCATGTATTCCTGCTGTAGAGGTCATTGACTAGTACAGTTTGTAGCATTTGGTTTACTGTCTCAGTTTAGTTAACATAGGTTTATGTACTAAACTGTACAACAACCTAGTTAGAATAGATGACCTTACATACACCACTAGGGTAGTTGGTGCTGATATCACGCTATCCCCTATTGTCATCTGTAGGGCCGTCTCAAGATTCCCCGAGACCCTAGGCAAAAATAAATTAAAAAAAATCCTTTAATATATTTTAAAAAAAATTCTCAAGTTTTTTTTCATTTAAATTTGGGATTGAGAATGACTATTTAAAAAAAATTGATTTATTTTAAAAAAATAAAATATTATTTTTATATAAAACTTAGTTTTCTCGCTAATATTTAGATAATTTTTTTAACACCATTAAATTATTTAATCTTTTTGAGACATTGAACGTAAATAAAATTTTATTAATTTTAATTTTTTTATAAAGTATTTTACTTTACGTTGTATGGATAAAAAAAATCTCTGATTCATGTTATTATCGAGGAAGAAAAAAAATAGTGAGAAAGAAATATTATCAGCGAGGGAGGAGAAGAGTTCCAGAGTATCACCGACGAGAGAGCATAATACAAAATTATTGATGAGAAAAGAAAAAAGACACTTGCGATAAAATATAAACATACAAAATTAATGAGGAGAAAAGAAATAGGCACAAAGTATTGGTGAAAGAATAATTAGGATTTTTTTTTAGAGATATTGAGAAGGAAAGAGTTTATTAGTTTTATAAGATATATAATTAAATAGAATAAAATCTTGGCTAATTGTAATTATGAGAAAATAAGTATACATTGTGAATAGAAATAATGAATTAATTGATAAGATATCATTAATGGGTTAGCTAGATATTTATTAATGTGTATGTTATCATTAATTAATATTAATGACTCAATTTATTTTTTTAATGTCTTTACTTAATTATTTAATCAATAGGCCCCAATAATATTGGGGCCCTAGGCATAGGCCTTAATGGCTTATGCCTTGAGTCGGGTCTGGTCATCTGGGCCTTTCTAGGATTACGTCCATCTGCATGCACTTTTTAGTGTTATCCTCTAGGGATCCACCATTTGGTGATCCGTACTCGTACATTACACTTGATATGATCTATTCATATTTTTTTAGAGGAGAGCAAGTATCCACCATTACCCTATTTAGGTCAGTCTCCCTTAGAGTCCAAGACTATGCCCTTTATAAGTTCTTAGTCTCTTGCATTTTGTCGTTGACCACTCACGACGTTGCTATGATCATGTGTCCCTTTCACTCATTTTTACTGTATGTCTTCTGTCATAGATTAGATATAGATATTAGTTTACATATTTTTCATGTCATTCTTTACTCAGCTAGACTCATCACTAGCAGACGGGTTCACATGCCCTACTACCACATCTTGACCGCATACATTTCCTCTTTAGATATTGATATCACCAGAGGTGATGTTAGACCCTGACTAATTTTGACATAGTAGGATCAAGAAACTTTTCTTTAAGTGGTATTCATACAAATGATGAGGGTGTCTTGTCCTGGCGGAGGGGGGCCCAGCACCAGCGTGACCCGGATGTCGAGCCACAGCCAGGTGTCGAGGGGGAGGAGGCAGGGGTGGATGAGTTCATGGTTGCACTTTTTGGCGATCCCTTTACAACACGTCCCGTCCCTTGCACTCTAGCCGACCAAGTTACCAGCCTTAAGTCAGTTGTGACCATCCTTCGGCAGGTTGTCACCGATCTTCGATGGGACATGCGACATGAGATTTCTGATCTTGGATGGGACATGCAGCAGGATGTCTCTGATCTTCGACGGGACCTGTCTAGCTCTTGCGAAGATGACCGGACTCGTCACACTGAGCTGATAGAGATGTTGTGCTCTCTGGGTTCCAGACCACCCTCCTCATCATCATAGCAAATTAGGTTACTATTGTCTACTTGTATTTGCCTTGATTATTATTACTATGCATTGTACATTTTTGACTTACTATTTACAGTCAATTTTTCTCAGTTTATTTGTTACAATTAGGAATGTGCTTAATAGACTAGGACTCTTAAATTCAAAATTAGTTTTAAAAATTATTTTTTTAGGACTATTTGTTACTATGCTTTATTTATTTTTCTCAAAACTTCCCTTATTTTTTGAATTTTCAAAATTACTTTTAGCCTTAGTCTAGATCAAACCATTAGAAAGCATGCTCCTATGGATCTAGGACTTGAGCATCTCACCAACACACTAGGACTACCTTGTTTATGTATTGCTAAACTTAGAAAGGGGTGAGATGCATAGGCAGATTACCTGGACTTAAGATGCTTATATCAGTGTATCAATACAAGTCTGGCATTAAATATCAAACTAACAATAATCAGATTAAGTCTTTCAGCTTAGTCAAACACTAACTGGATAAATTAACTTAACCTGAATAACCAAGTGAAAACTGTTATCTTCTGATAATTAGTAAGTAACTAATGGTTAGACAGTTAAGGACATTTTTTTATTATCTATTTTGAAATAATGTCAGTTCAGGGGGGGATTAATAACTTAAAAACTATTTTTGAAAATTGCTTCATTTTTTTACTACTAGCATTTTCAAAACTGTAAAGTTTGTAAATACTTCAACTTTATCATCCTTGGTGTTTTTAAATGATACCTTGGTAAATCAGTTTGACCACTATTTAAGTTTTTGAAATATTATTTTGAAAGACATTTCTGAAAATAAAAATTCAAATATTTTCAAAAGTTATCTTAAAAAACCTAGCTATTTTCAAAATATTTCTTGTTTTTATTTTTTGAACCTTAAAAGTTATTTTTGTAAAAATTAATCTTTTGAAAACCTTATGAAAAATTAGTAGATTTTGAAAATAATTTCAAATTTTCTAAGTTATTTTTACAAAAACTTTGAACTATCAAATTTTTGTATCTTTTAGAAATCTTATATTTTTGAAAATTATGTAGATTTGGAAAACAATTTTAAAATCAACTTATTTTTGAAAATCCTGATATAAAGTTTTTACTTTTAAAAGTCACTTTACAAGATGTCTTTAAAGATTTTCTTAAAGTTAATTAACTTATTTTCTAAGCTATTTTAACTCCCCCAAGTAATTTTGAAAATTTTCTATTGTCAAAGTTTTTTAGTTACTTTACTTAGCAAATTTTTTCATGTATTATCTATGCATGGTTAAGTTAGGACTTCATTATCTAAGAGGGAGTTTGCCCTCTTAGGAGGAGAATGAAGGGTTTAACTTATGCCTTCATTACCTAGTGGCATGAAGGAGATTTAGGCTATGGGATTAGCCTAACTTAAAGAAGGTATTGTCAAACATCAAAAAGGGGGAGATTGTTGGTGCAATATTCCCCAAGTCAAGGTTGACCTAGTTTGACTGAGCTTGAATTGGGTCAGACTCGAGTCTTAATGCTTATGTTTTGATAGTTTGATAATACATGTTGACAATACATGTAGACAACACATGGAGATTGCAGGTGCAATTGTTCATGTGTGGAGATTGTGATGGAGAGTCAAGTAGGTCAAGGTTGACCGGATACTTGACTGGAAAATCCTAGTGAGTGAAGTCAGGTGAAAATCCTAACTTGGAGATTAGGCGAAGGAAGTCCTGGTGAGTGAAGCCAGTCAGAGGAAAGACCTGGTGAGTGAAGCTAGGCAGAAGAGAAGTCCTAGTGAGTGAAGCTAGGCAGAAGGGAAGTCCTGGTGAGTGAAGCCAGGCAGAGGAAAGTCCTAGTGAGTGAAGCTAGGCAGAAGAGAAGTCCTAGTGAGTGAAGCTAGGCAGAAAGGAAAGTCCTAGTGAGTGAAGCTATGCAGAAAGGAAAGTCCTAGTGAGTGAAGTTAGGCAGAAGGGAAGTCCTGGTGAGTGAAGCCAGGCACGGGGAAATCCAGATGGGTCAAGGTTGACCATGTTGGAACCCCAAGGTTGTTTTGGTGTGATCAACAAGTCAAGTTAGGTCCTGCGTTGTATTTAACCTTGTGTCTAAGTGTGCAGGAGCTTAGGAGCACAGATACTCGAGCGGAAGACGCAGCTAGCGAGTAGGACGGCACGCGGTGCGTCCGAGGGACGAGGTGCTGCGGAAGAGTACACCGGCGGACGAGAAGGAAGCGCGCGCGGTGGTTCCGAGGGATGAAAGCCGGAGCGGAAGATTGCTCGGGGAGCAAGAGGCATACTAGCGAGAAGGTCGGCACGCGGCGCGACCGAGGGAGTACACTGGTGGACGAGAAGGAACACGCGGCAATTCCGAGGGACGAGAAGCAGCGAGGAGAAGGCCGGAACATGGGTTCGGGTGAGCCCTATTTCGAAGGTCGATATCACCCAAGCAAACGGAGCCGAAAGACCCGGACCGAGATGAGTTGAACCGGAGTCGAAAAGTCAACTTATGTTGACCTTAGGGCTCCGGGCGCTCGGAACCATTCCGGGCGCCCGGAATCGACTTTTCAACAGGATCGAGTTTTGACTCGATCCGACCATTGGGGGATAAAATTTATCCCCCCCCCCAGGGTGCCCGGAACTCTTCCAGGCGCCCGGACCAAGACTATAAATATAGCCTTGGTCCAAAAGCTTAAATAGAACTCACTTATTGTAAACCCAGTGCTTGCACACTCTCTTTTAGTCTAAGCTTCTGTTTTCTGCACTTCAACGCTGTACGAGGCTTCTCCGCCCGAAGGAGTTTTATTGAGCTTAATCTTCCTTGGATTAACAACCACATCGGTTGTAACCAAGTAAATCTTTTGTGCCTCGCTTTTCTTTATGCTTTTAATTTATCTGCTTAACTTAATTATGCAAGTGTTAGCCTAAAGAGTTCGAGGAGAGTTTGTTTTCTTTTTTATTAGCAGGATATCTAACAACCCCCTCCTAGCCGGCCCAACGGTCCTACAAGTGGTATCAGAGCCGAGTACGCCTCAGAAGGACTAACCGCCGTCTGACGCAACAAAAACGATGGCCGGAGCTAGCGACTACCCACCTGCATTCGAGGGGGAGTTTTCCATCTGGAAACAAAACATGGAGGTATACCTTAACTCAGATTCTGATATTTCTTTAATAATGAAATTTGGTTATGAAGAACCAAAGAACACACGGAGAAGGACTCGATCTACGCCTCTGGAACGAAAAGCAACGTGAGGAGTCTATGGCAAATGGGCGGGCAAAATATTATCTTCTGAATGTAATACCAAAGGAAGATTTCAAAAAGGTCACAGATTATGAAAGTGCAAAAGAACTTTGGGAAAAGTTCTTGCAGCTCTACGAAGAACCTTCAGAAGCTGACACCTCAATAGACACCGAGCCACCGACAGAAGAGTCTGAAATCGAGGTAAGTACTACAACAGCCGAAGTACATCCCGAGATCGATGAAGGGGGAGAATCTTCGGAAGAAAGCAACTCGATAGGGGGAGAATCAATTACTGACAAGGTAAGTCAGGTATGGACTCGAACCTCTGATCAATTGAATGATTCAATCGAAGAATTGCCTGAAAATTTTTGCGAATCATCGAAAGAGTTTTTTATATTAGAAAATCAATTGTCAAACTTATCCTGCAAATTTGAAATATTATCGAAAGAGTTCTTCGAATTTCAAAATATCTTAACAAAAGAAGTTTGCAAGTTGGAAACTTTGCTAAAAAACTTTTGTGAATCACAAAGAAGTTTTTCGAAAGAATTATGCAACTTAGAAATATTATCGAAAACTTTTTCTGGTCCTAAAAAATTGGAATTGCAAATTACTTTATTGAAAAAGTTTTATGAATTAGAAATTGATTCATCGAAAAATATTTTCGGATTAAGAAACCTATTATTAATAGATTTCTGTAAATTCTTATTGTTAAAAAATTCTGGTAAATTACAAAATATTCTTTCAAACGAATTTTGCACAATGCCGAAAGATTTTTTTATATTATTGAGGAATTTTATCAAGTTAGAATTTATGCTTTTTGAATATTTTTGTGAAGTTGAAATTCAAAAAATAATAGAAATTAACATAATACAAATTGTTGCATGTTTAATATTTGTGGCTTTAAATTTGAAACAGTGTGATTTAAGAAGTTTTGATAAATTAAAATGGAAATTTAAATTCTGTTGATAAAGAGCATTAGAACAACAATTAAATAAATGCAAAGAAATTTTTTTTACGTTATCAATTTTGCTAAATTTTCTTAGAATGATTTTTTTGAAAATTATTGCAAAATTTTCAAAGTTCTCGAAATTGCTCTAAAAGGATCTTAATGACTTAGAAATTCTTTTGTTTAGAGGTATTTTTTTCTAAGTCTTTAACCCTTAGATTGTTTTTCTTGAAACCCCATTTTTATTGTGATCAAAGGGGGAGAAGAGAAAGTATAAGTCTAGGGGGAGGTAGAGAAAATTGAAATTTTCTGTTAAATTCTGTTAAAATTTAATTTTATCTATCATGTTGCATGTTATTGCAATAAACTATTTAATTTCATATTTATTTTTGTCCCTAGCTTAACTTGGGTTGATCACACCAAAAAGGGGGAGATTGTTGGAACCCCAAGGTTGTTTTAGTATGATCAACAAGTCAAGTTAGGTCTTGCGTTGTATTTAACCTTGTGTCTAAGTGTGCAGGAGCTTAGGAGCACAGGTACTCGAGCGGAAGATGCAGCTAGCGAGAAGGACTGTCACGCCCCCAAAGGAGACCGTACCGAAAAATTTCGACAGCATCTCCCCTGTACGGGTGACAATCTGAGGCATACATACATACAATATACATCAGCCACATACGGCTGGAATATATCTACACAACCACGCTGTTATATAAGCAGCCCACTCGGTTGGAACAGAAATAAACACAACCACGCAGTTATATAAATATATGAATCAGCCCACACGGCTGTACTAAATCAACACCGCGGAAATCACAAACGACGATCACAAAACATAAAATAACTAACTGCGAGCCGGCTCGGCTTGACACAATAATATCAAACCAAATACAAGAGAATACAAATACATAAACAAGTACAAAAACCCAAAATACAAATAACGTAAGAAATACCGAAATCGTAAGGTCGTCCTCGAATGTGACGTGGAACTAGCGGACAGGATCTCCAGGCGACTCCATAAATCCTTTACCTGCTACCTGGTGAAATTACCAATATACGGGGTGGTGAGTATAAAGACTCAGCGGGTAATAGACTGATAGTGCATGAGTAAAGTAAAGAACTAGAGATGCAAAGGTACAGTCTCGTATGGAAATAGCAGATACTATAGTGATATCATAATAAATGTCCATACCTGAAACCATATCCTAGGCTAGTAAGGGAAGGTAGATGTAGCAAAGTCCTGCTACAGTACTACTCATAACTACATGGTATCATGTGAGGTATATATACAGGTCAATGGTAAGTAAGCCAGTGTCTAAACACATATCACAGGTATAAATCTCAACTTATGTAAGCATAACAGCATAAATAAACAACCGCAGCATAATCTAGCAACAGCAGCATAGATAAGCAACAACAGCATAAGTAAACAACAGTATCAGCAGGTATAATAATAACAGCGTATGCACGGATGGTCACTCCCGCCCACCCCTCAAGTCCATGACCCCAGTATGGACGAGAGGCCGGGACAATGACAAACTGTACACCACTCCAGCTACCACTACTCTCGAGTGGCCGAGGGGACAGTTGCATAGTAACTGAATAGCTACGTCTGCGACGGGGGTCCCTGCTGCCCGCGACTCCAGCAGACACTACCCATGAGTGAGCGAGTGGGGGGCATGACAGGACTAGCGGCACGCTCCAAGCTACCACTACCCATGAGTGGCCGAGCATGCGGCTCAGGCCAACGACCGTCTCAACCACAAGGAAGCCAAAGTCGTCGGCTATGCATGCAATGACATGATGCGAATAATGCAACAGTCATCATATATATATATAAACTGAAAACAGGTATGCTACATGAAGCCAGCATGCTCAGCAAGGTGTGTAAATAAACAGCAATCAAAGCATGTAAACATGGTATCAAGTGTCTATATATCCAATACCTAATATCTAATGTCTAGTATCTGGTATTAGGTATCTGATACCTAGTGATATAGTATCTGCTAAACATCATAGATAGCAAAGGGAGACTGTATAGATACACGAATGAGTAGCTCGAAGATTGAGTGGAAGTATCAAGCGCAGGAAAAATACGAGTGGAGTCAAGATAAACATAATGGCTATCAAACATATAGCTCATGCACTAAGAACAATGTGCTAAAGAGATAAAGCAAGAAGTACCCGCCTTTAATTATCGATCGTGCTAACCATCTTCAACAAATCTAGACGATCACATCCACCTCGAATCCTACAAATACAGAATACGAGATAAAACCAAAGATCTACAATCAATGTGTCAACTATCAACCAACCTAAACCGATTCAAACTCTTTCTTCACATACTTCAATTTAATCCAAGAAAGGCATGAATAAACAATCAAACTTATCCAGTCCAATTTAATTGCATCAGCATCATGAATCGAACATGCATAATTCTTCCACATAATCAATTTTTAACTACCACATCTGATAATCCAACCAACACAACTAGTTATTCATCCATAACCAATCTCCACTACCTTAGATTAAACATGCTATAATCACATTTGATTAAAACATAATTTAGTTTTCATCAACTCACCTGAATCGGAAACCTCTATGTTAATTCACAACCGGAGAAGTGCTCGCTACCAAGGATCATGGCCGGAGAAAGATAGAGTTGTTGATTTCCAAATCCAACACCCTACATAACAATCATAACAGTCATCTAAGCATCAAACTCAATCCCACGTTAACAACCCCTTCTCCAATTCTATAAACATCTTACCTTCATATGGTTGCTGCCCTATTATCTCACAGCCGAAGACCTAGCTATCGGAACCATTTGGTCACTTCCATCCAAACAATCACCCCGAATCAACACTAAATCTATAACAAACATTCAAATCATATGATAGGCAATGGATTACCTCAAATCTGTGCCAACAGAACTAACTCCTGTGGAAAACCAATCTTTGGCAGCTAGACGGTAGGCTGCGCCACTGAGGCTAAGGGTAGCATCGGTGAGCAGAAGAATCAATGATCTGCCCGGAACGAAATGGAGGATGTAGAAGGTGCTCTGATGGTGGTATACATCGGGCTAGGGTTGACAATAGCTGCTGTGGTGCAGAGTCGAGGTAGAGCAGAGCTGTGACAACTTTAAGGTACTTCTTGATGAGATCGCTGTTGCTCCGCTCATGTCCGACGGTCGGCGATGGATTCAACCGTGAAAGAGGGGAAAGATTCCACGCCTCATGAGGAAAAGGAAGATGGAGAAACGGATCATGGGTGGCACTCGGGTGGAGCACGAGTGGCTCTCGGCACACACAGGGACAGCAGCGGCGATTAACGACGGCGCTGCTCTGAGAGGCGACACTCAAGAATCGGCATCAAGGTGAGGCGATCGTTCTTCAGGCGATGGTCGATGATGAGCTCGCGACATCGGCTGAGAGGGAGGGAGATGGCTAGGGCCTCCCTGGGCCGACGGCTTACACTCGGGGAAGGAGAGGAGTCGCGTCGGCACCGTCGGTTTGGGAAGGTAGCGGCGGCGCGAGAGGGTGAGGGAGAGGCGGCGGGGAAGTGGAGAGCTTGAGAGGAGGGCTCGGGTGTGCGGCGGATGAAAAGGGGAAGGAGGTGTCGGAGTGAGAGGGAGGGGAAGAAGATTAGGTTTAATATAAACATATATAACTTAGGTTTAGTTAATCAAGATCTAAGTCCATTCCTCAATCAACTCCCATATTTAGGCATTCCAAAGAGGCTTTCTCGCTGCCCAATAATTGATCCCCTTAAAGTACGCCGAACGGGCTCCGAAAAATTCCCAGAAAATTTCTAAAAATTCTTGAAAAATCCAAAATGATTATTAGTTCAATAACCTTATTATTTAATTATTATTTGGGCACCGTATTTTACATTCTCCCCCACTAATAAAAATTTGGTCCCCAAATTTACTGCTCAACTAAGGGATCCACATCTAAGTGTAACAATCCAGCAACATACCCATATACTGTTCCATTCAAATATCATAGCAAATCTCCAACCGTAAGAGAAGACTCTGTGGGTTATGAGCTCACCCTGCTTCCGCTACTCTCACACTGCTGTATAGCCAATCGTGAGGAAATCAACTACCTCTAAATTCCATAATGCACTATCAGCAAATCCTCCAACATCTGTATACAGGGCTCAAACTATCCCTCACACTGAGAATGAAAATCTATACTAAAGCGAAGCCCTGAATCCAAAGTCTACTGTAACCTCAGTCAAAACCATGACGTGATTCACATATTTCCATCCGAGACAATACTTAGAGGTATACCATAAGATCAGGTAATTCCTCTACAGTATAACCCTACTACTTGATCCAAAGAATTCGTCTTACAAATCGATAGAAGTGGAACAAATCTAACAACCAATCAACGATTCCCCACATCGCATCACATCCTTACCGTGATATAGGACAATACCGTCCACCAAAACATGCTCTCAACTTCATTCCAATATACAAGTATGCTGGAACAATCCTACTAGTCTCCGATGTTCAACCTCCACATGCTGACACACTAGACATCAAGCAACAAAATCTTCGATGTCTTACTGTTGTTCCACTAATAGGAACGCCTCAAGACTCCGTACATTGGGTATCACCTGCATGTATCGTAAAACTGGGTCAATGTGCTTCCTGAAATAACTCCTCTCGGACCAGTTATAACTCAGAAATACACATAATCTTTCATGGTAATAATAAATACCGTATAAATGATGTCACCTCATTTTCAACGAGAAAATGATACCTGCTAACCCCAAATCATGAGTCGGATAATTTTCTCATGATCTATCAGCTGTCAAGAAAACATAGTACTACTCGACTCCGCTGCTTCATAATTGTACCTAACCCTAAAACGATACTTCTGCGTAGAGTATAAATCCGTCTACACAAGAAGGTGAAACTAAGTCGATGCAGTTATCAACGTTTCATTTCAATTCATGAAACTGGTCTCAAAAGCATATATCCAGGAAAATTCCACACTCTCCCTAGACAATCAAGTCAATGACATAACAACGCTAGAGAAACCCTCCACTAATCTCCAGTAATATCCATCCAGACCAAGGTAGCTGTGAGTCTCCTGTACAGACTTCAACTACTCCCGACTGGTAACAACTTCTATCTTCTATTGATCCATAGGTGTACCTCTACTGGTGATCATATGTTCCAGAAATCTCACAGAAGATAATCAAAATACGCATAACTGAACTTCGTATATAGATATTCCCGTCGAAACATCTCTAGAACTATACAAAGATGGTATACGTGATCCACTTCGGATCTAAAATAGATCACAATATTATCACTAAAGACAACATCACTGATCCAAACACCCTAAGAATACCAAATTCATCGAGTCCATGCAAGCATTTAGGGCACTGTAAGCCTAAATGATGAAACCAAGGACTCATAATATCCATACTACAGACATTCTCATATGTAAGATCACCAACAACAAACGTATAATCGGATCACCAACCACAAATCAGCATCCTACCAAAGGTGTATAACTACTGAAATCAAAGGAATATCCCTTGACCTCCTGACCGTTAACCAACAACTCTCCAAATGGTAGAGATACGGTCAACCATGAGATATGAGTTTACCAAACTCTACACATCAAGAAAATATCTCCACAACTCTCATAGTCATACCGTAAATGTTCGTCAAATGTCGATAAAAATATCGAACATCCTGATCTAACATATAGACTTCAAGACCTTTAATAAATGATCGTGTGTTCTAGGTCTTGCACTACTTACAGAGACAATGCTAGCTGAGATGACTAAACATTATCTTGTAACCCATCATACTACGATTGCTCTACCTGAGGCTCAATATCCTTTAGTGACGAGCAATGGACACAAAGATAGAGGAGCACCTTCAACAAATAACTAACCGACATAATTGTCAATCGTCACTCTGCTCCTTGAAGATTATCGTATGATGTTTCCACTCGATAATGGTGGAACTACGTAGGTGTTAAGCAACTAACACCACATACTCTGCAACACTACAGATCATATATCAATACATACCATCGAGGATATCTACCCATATCCAATCGGTCCATGAATCAGGGTCTCCCATGGAACCACACTAGACAAGTCGGCTAACCATCACCTTATAAACCATCATGCCTCCCAAGGAGGTAGAGAAATGCTCTCTCGAAACACCTCAAAATAATCACCGAGATGCTTTATTCTAACAACTGTCTTCTGCATCTTCCTTTACATGGTGTCTGGTCACATAAAGGATATGCAGCTAACAATATTTGTTCCGCATCAGTACAAGTCATGTATCTGAATTTACTCACCAATTGATACACCCATATAATGAATGTATCACGTAAGTGTTAAACATCTAGCTCTACACTTTTCCACAACAATGGGGTCATCTAACAGAACGTACCTTCTAGGTTACTTAACCAGATACACATAATCCATGGTCAAAGTCTCCATGGAATAAGATACATCGATCCTCTATAGACAAGTCAAACCAATAATGGTATATGGATAATTCAGTTCTTTCTACGTCTGTACGAGTCAAGAACTCTTATATGTCTTCTAGGTTATCTAACCATACAAATAACCCAAAGATCGGAATCTCTATGTAATAAAGAAAGTCGGTCCCCTACTGACTGAACTGGCATAAATAAATCAATCCTCTACTGACCGAATCAACACGAGTAAATTGGTCCTCTACAGACCGAAGCAACTGAAGCAACTGGAGTAAATAGGTTCTCCACGAACCGAAACAACATGATATTTAGCAGATACTATCCACTATCAAACTAGTGATAACATAAAACTAATAATACTGGTGGTATGGTAAAGGAAATCCCATGAGACTGTAATCCTTGATCTCTAGTAGGATCAACCGTGATCGATGATGGACCCAACACATGTGATGTATGCTACCAACAACAAGACCGATACCAACAAAAGAGTACTAGTACATGATACTACTATCAGAACACTATGCATGTACTAACAGAAATGTAAGATAACAGAAATCAAGCATACCTCCTATAACTTGGAGATGTCCCGTCACTGCCTAGTCCCAAAACCTGAAAAGTCACATCGAGAAACCAAAATACGGAAAACCAAAATACAGAAAATAGGCCTCATAAACCTATGGCTCTGATACCAATAAAATTGTCACGCCCCCAAAGGAGACCGTACCGAAAAATTTCGATAGCATCTCCCCTGTACGGGTGACAATCTGAGGCATACATACATACAATATACATCAGCCACATACGGCTGGAATATATCTACACAACCACGCTGTTATATAACCACTGGAACAGAAATAAACACAACCACGCAGTTATATAAATATATGAATCAGCCCACACGGCTGTACTAAATCAACACCGCGGAAATCACAAACGACGATCACAAAACATAAAATAACTAACTGCGAGCCGGCTCGGCTTGACACAATAATATCAAACCAAATACAAGAGAATACAAATACATAAACAAGTACAAAAACCCAAAATACAAATAACGTAAGAAATACCGAAATCGTAAGGTCGTCCTCGAATGTGACGTGGAACTAGCGGACAGGATCTCCAGGCGACTCCATAAATCCTTTACCTGCTACCTGGTGAAATTACCAATATACGGGGTGGTGAGTATAAAGACTCAGCGGGTAATAGACTGATAGTGCATGAGTAAAGTAAAGAACTAGAGATGCAAAGGTATACAGTCTCGTATGGAAATAGCAGATACTATAGTGATATCATAATAAATGTCCATACCTGAAACCATATCCTAGGCTAGTAAGGGAAGGTAGATGTAGCAAAGTCCTGCTACAGTACTGCTCATAACTACATGGTATCATGTGAGGTATATATACAGGTCAATGGTAAGTAAGCCAGTGTCTAAACACATATCACAGGTATAAATCTCAACTTATGTAAGCATAACAGCATAAATAAACAACCGCAGCATAATCTAGCAACAGCAGCATAGATAAGCAACAACAGCATAAGTAAACAACAGTATCAGCAGGTATAATAATAACAGCGTATGCACGGATGGTCACTCCCGCCCACCCCTCAAGTCCATGACCCCAGTATGGACGAGAGGCCGGGACAATGACAAACTGTACACCACTCCAGCTACCACTACTCTCGAGTGGCCGAGGGGACAGTTGCATAGTAACTGAATAGCTACGTCTGCGACGGGGGTCCTTGCTGCCCGCGACTCCAGCAGACACTACCCATGAGTGAGCGAGTGGGGGCATGACAGGACTAGCGGCACGCTCCAAGCTACCACTACCCATGAGTGGCCGAGCGTGCGGCTCAGGCCAACGACCGTCTCAACCACAAGGGAGCCAAAGTCGTCGGCTATGCATGCAATGACATGATGCGAATAATGCAACAGTCATATATGCTATATGAAGCCAGCATGCTCAGCAAGGTGTGTAAATAAACAGCAATCAAAGCATGTAAACATGGTATCAAGTGTCTATATATCCAATACCTAATATCTAATGTCTAGTATCTGGTATTAGGTATCTGATACCTAGTGATATAGTATCTGCTAAACATCATAGATAGCAAAGGGAGACTGTATAGATACACGAATGAGTAGCTCGAAGATTGAGTGGAAGTATCAAGCGCAGGAAAAATACGAGTGGAGTCAAGATAAACATAATGGCTATCAAACATATAGCTCATGCACTAAGAACAATGTGCTAAAGAGATAAAGCAAGAAGTACCCGCCTTTAATTATCGATCGTGCTAACCATCTTCAACAAATCTAGACGATCACATCCACCTCGAATCCTACAAATACAGAATACGAGATAAAACCAAAGATCTACAATCAATGTGTCAACTATCAACCAACCTAAACCGATTCAAACTCTTTCTTCACATACTTCAATTTAATCCAAGAAAGGCATGAATAAACAATCAAACTTATCCAGTCCAATTTAATTGCATCAGCATCATGAATCGAACATGCATAATTCTTCCACATAATCAATTTTTAACTACCACATCTGATAATCCAACCAACACAACTAGTTATTCATCCATAACCAATCTCCACTACCTTAGATTAAACATGCTATAATCACATTTGATTAAAACATAATTTAGTTTTCATCAACTCACCTGAATCGGAAACCTCTATGTTAATTCACAACCGGAGAAGTGCTCGCTACCAAGGATCATGGCCGGAGAAAGATAGAGTTGTTGATTTCCAAATCCAACACCCTACATAACAATCATAACAGTCATCTAAGCATCAAACTCAATCCCATGTTAACAACCCCTTCTCCAATTCTATAAACATCTTACCTTCATATGGTTGCTGCCCTATTATCTCACAGCCGAAGACCTAGCTATCGGAACCATTTGGTCACTTCCATCCAAACAATCACCCCGAATCAACACTAAATCTATAACAAACATTCAAATCATATGATAGGCAATGGATTACCTCAAATCTGTGCCAACAGAACTAACTCCTGTGGAAAACCAATCTTTGGCAGCTAGACGGCAGGCTGCGCCACTGAGGCTAAGGGTAGCATCGGTGAGCAGAAGAATCAATGATCTGCCCGGAACGAAATGGAGGATGTAGAAGGTGCTCTGATGGTGGTATACATCGGGCTAGGGTTGACAATAGCTGCTGTGGTGCAGAGTCGAGGTAGAGCAGAGCTGTGACAACTTTAAGGTACTTCTTGATGAGATCGCTGTTGCTCCGCTCATGTCCGACGGTCGGCGATGGATTCAACCGTGAAAGAGGGGAAAGATTCCACGCCTCATGAGGAAAAGGAAGATGGAGAAACGGATCATGGGTGGCACTCGGGTGGAGCACGAGTGGCTCTCGGCACACACAGGGACAGCAGCGGCGATTAACGACGGCGCTGCTCTGAGAGGCGACACTCAAGAATCGGCATCAAGGTGAGGCGATCGTTCTTCAGGCGATGGTCGATGATGAGCTCGCGACATCGGCTGAGAGGGAGGGAGATGGCTAGGGCCTCCCTGGGCCGACGGCTTACACTCGGGGAAGGAGAGGAGTCGCGTCGGCACCGTCGGTTTGGGAAGGTAGCGGCGGCGCGAGAGGGTGAGGGAGAGGCGGCGGGGAAGTGGAGAGCTTGAGAGGAGGGCTCGGGTGTGCGGCGGATGAAAAGGGGAAGGAGGTGTCGGAGTGAGAGGGAGGGGAAGAAGATTAGGTTTAATATAAACATATATAACTTAGGTTTAGTTAATCAAGATCTAAGTTCATTCCTCAATCAACTCCCATATTTAGGCATTCCAAAGAGGCTTTCTCGCTGCCCAATAATTGATCCCCTTAAAGTACGCCGAACGGGCTCCGAAAAATTCCCAGAAAATTTCTAAAAATTCTTGAAAAATCCAAAATGATTATTAGTTCAATAACCTTATTATTTAATTATTATTTGGGCACCGTATTTTACAAGGACGACACGCGGTGCGTCCGAGGGACGAGGTGCTGCGGAAGAGTACACCGGCGGACGAGAAGGAAGCGCGCGCGGTGGTTCCGAGGGACGAAAGCCGGAGCGGAAGATTGCTCGGGGAGCAAGAGACGCAGCTAGCGCGAAGGTCGGCATGGGGTGCGACTGAGGGATGAAGACTGCGGATGAGTACGCTGGTGGACGAGAAGGAACACGCGGCAATTCCGAGGGACGAGAAGCCGGAGGGAAGCACGCTCGAGAAGGCCGGAACATGGGTTCGGGTGAGCCCTATTCCGGAAGGCCGAGATCACCCAAGCAAACGGAGCCAGAGTGAACAGACCCGGACCGAGATGAGCTGGATCGAGACGAGCTGAACCGGAGTCGAAAAGTCAACTTATGTTGACCTTAGGGCTCCGGGCGCCCGGAACCGACCGGGGCGCCCGGAACCCTTCCGGGCGCCCGGAATCGACTTTTCAACAGGATCGAGTTTTGACTCAATCCGACCGTTGGGGGATAAAATTTATCCCCCCCAGGGCGCCCGGAACTCTTCCAGGCGCCCGGACCAAGACTATAAATATAGCCTTGGTCCAAAAGCTTAAATAGAACTTACTGATTGTAAATCCAGTGCTTGCACACTCTCTTTTAGTTTAAGCTTCTGTTTTCTGCACTTCAACGTTGTACGAGGCTTCTCCGCCCGAAGGAGTTTTATTGAGCTTAATCTTCCTTGGATTAACAACCACATCGGTTGTAACCAAGTAAATCTTTTGTGCCTCGCTTTTCTTTATGCTTTTAATTTATCTGCTTAACTTAATTATGCAAGTGTTAGCCTAAAGAGTTCAAGGAGGGTTTGTTTTCTTTTTTATTAGCAGGATATCTAACAACCCCCTCCTAGCCGGCCCAACGGTCCTACAGACCAGACATCTGGTGAAAGTCCAAGTATGTCAAAGGGATTGACCGGATACTTGGCACGAGGAAGAAAAGTCTAAGTAGGTCAAAGGGATTGACCGGATACTTGGCAAGAGGAGAAAAGTCCAAGTGGGTCAAAGGAATTGACCAGACACTTGGTGAGAGAGTCCTATCTGGTCAAGGGTGACCGGATGCTAGGTTTTATGTACTAACAAGTCATGGTTGACTGGATGTTGGTTTAGGGGGCTTTGGACTTGGATTTGGGCAAAAATCATGATTTGGATTGATCAGCCGATTGATCCAGCAGATCTGGATCGATCAGCCGATCGATTGGATCATGCCCAATCGATCAGCTGATCGATCGGGTGAGTCCCCACGAACATAACCCCTTTGGATCGATCCATGGATCGATCCAGAGGTCCCAATCGATCAGTGGATCGATTGGGAGCTGCTATTTGTGCGCGATAAGCCCTGGATCGATCAGCCGATCGATCCAAGCTATTCCAGAGAGCACAGAGGCACTCTAGATCGATCGATTGATCGATCCAAAGCCTCCCCGATCGATTGGGAGCAATCCAATCGATCGGGATCCGACCGTTGGCGCTGCATAAAGCCGTTTCCTTCAATAGGGCTTACACGATTCATCTCCGATCTTCACCAGTGACTCCACAGCTCTCTCTCAAGTTCAGATCGCCAGTTCTTGAAGATTCTTGGAGGTTATTCCAAGTCAAGAGGCGGATCAAAAGCAAGAAGAGAAGTTAGGGTTAGGGTTTATTGTAAGCTTTTGCTTGTATTTCATATCCTTTCCTTTCTTCTTGTATTGAGAGTTTGTAAAGGCTTCTCCGCCTTCGGTAGTTACCGTAGAGGAGTGTGTTTCATAGTGGAGGGTGCGTGAGTGTGTGGATCCTTAGATTAGTCACCTCTTGTGAGGTGGATACCAAGTAAAATTCATTTGTTAGCGTTGTATTTTGTTTCTTGTACATTTTCGCTGCACATCTTTGAAGAAACAAGCAACGCCAACCACGAAGCACGCGACGAGCTATTCACCCCCCCCCCCCCTCTAGCTACTTTTTGGTCCCAACAAGTGGTATCAGAGCAAGGTTGCTCTTCACTGGAATCATCGCCGGGGCAAAAAGATAGAGGGTGGAGAAGTTGGAGAAATTCTACAAGTCAAAGACTTCATTTAACAATCTCAACTTCAAATGGAATTCCAAGACGGACTTGGATTCGATACAAGGGTGCCTCCACCATTCACAATGATGAGCTTTGATCTTTGGAGATCAAGGATCGAAAATTTCTTGATGGTGGAGATAGAGCAATGATTTGCTCTAGTGAAAGGCTTCGAAGCTCCAAAGAATTCAAAGGGCAAAATCCTCAAGAGGAGCAAGTGAGCCAAGAACAAATTCAAAGGTGCGAGGCGAATGACAAGGTAACCAAATTATTGGTTAATTTATTGTCAAACACCATTCTTTGCAAAATTGGAGAATTTGAAAATGCAAAGGAATTATGGAACAAGTTGGCCAAACTTCATGAAGAACCCTCCACTGTACCAAACCAAGATAAATCCAAAGAGGGCAACTCATTGGAGCAAGACCAAGAGCAAGAAGATTCTGAAGTTGACAGATGCTCAACTTCCGAAGAAGAAGAAGTCCAAGAAGTCTCATCTTCAAAGGAATACAATGAAAAGAGCAAAGATGGAGCATACTCTTTGTTCCATATACAAGATGAAGATGGAGAAGCCTCCACCTCTAGGATTGAGGGGGAGCAACTTTTGGTGACGCCGGATCAAGAAGAAGGAGAAGCTTCTACATCCGGGTCAAAAGGAGAAGAAGATGATGTATCCTCCAAAAATCAAGAGATATCAAATGGAGGATCAAGTGTCATCCCTACATGTGAAGGTATAAATATTTCAATAGAAAATAACAAAAATCATATCATTTTCTTTGAGTGTAGGGAAAAAGGGCATTACAAAAGTAAATGTCCTAAATTGGCCAAGAAGAAGGAACAAGTGGCACTAAAGGGCAAGGAGAAGCCCAAGAAGACCGTTTGTGCAATTTCCACTAGGTCAAGGTTGACCTAGTTGACCAAGCGTAAACCTTGGTCATGGTTTCGATGTTTGACAATACAGAAAGACATGTAGACATGGACAATGCAGGTGCAGTTGTCCATGCGGAGAGATACTGATCAGGGTCTGATCAGGTTGGATGAAGAAGAGTCAAGTAGGTCAAGGTTGACCGGATACTTGACTGGGAAGTCCTAACTGGGATGTTAGGCAGTTCGGGAAATCTTGGTGAGTGAAGCCAGGTGAAAATCCTAGTGAGTGAAGCTAGGTGAAAGTGAAAGTCCTGGTGAGTGAAGCCAGGAAGTTGGAGAAAGTCCTGGTGAGTGAAGCAAAGCAGATGGGAAACCCTGGTGAGTGAAGCCAGGTAAAAGACCTAGTGAGTGAAGCTAGGCAGTTTGGAAGTCCTGGTGAGTGAAGCCAGGCAAGGGAAATCCAAGTGGGTCAAGGTTGACCAGACATCTGGTGAAAAGTCCAAGCAGGGAGCTTGGCACGGGAAAAGTCCAAGTATGGAGACTTGGCACGGAGAAGACCAAGATGGAGACTTGGCACGGAAAGTCGGAGAGGGCTCGGTAGCTCGTTCTCCGGACTGTGGTCAGAGAGGGCTCGGTAGCTCGTTCTCTGGACCGGACGAAGTCGGAGAGGGCTCGGTAGCTCGTTCTCCGGACTGTGGTCAGAGAGGGCTCGGTAGCTCGTTCTCTGGACCGGACGAAGTCGGAGAGGGCTCGGTAGCTCGTTCTCCGGACTGTGGTCAGAGAGGGCTCGGTAGCTCATTCTCTGGACCGGACGAAGTCGGAGAGGGCTCGGTAGCTCGTTCTCAGGACCAAGTAGAGTTTAGGGTTGGGAGCTCTAAACCTGGATCGATCTGGTGACCGATCCAGTGATACTCTAGGGTATCTGATCGGTCTGGTGACCGATCAGTAACCAAACAGAAGTATTCTGTTGCTTATCTGATCGGTCAGCAGACCGATCAGTGATCGATCAGTAGACGATCAGAAGGAGATCACCTTCGGGAGGGAAAGGACCTGATCGGTCATGGGACCGATCAGGGAAGGACCTGATCGGTCTCCATGACCGATCAGGGAAGGGCCTGATCGGTCTTGTGACCGATCAGGACCCTTGTGGACCGATCAGGATGAAGCCTGATCGGTCCACATCCTAGCCGTTGCGTAGAAACGGCTAGTTTCTTCTGTGTCTTCTTCGCAGGTTATAAAAGGAGTTCGAGGGCTTGTACAGTAAGATCTTTTTCTTCTTCTTCCTGCTGAGTTCTGCTGAGCTCTCGCTTCCGAAGCTTCGGGTGAGCTTCCTACTGGTTTTCTAGCTGAGCTTGGATCCGAGAAGTTGCTGCTTCATCAGGATTCCAGTCGGCAACGAGAAGGTTAGCAAAGGGTTTTACATTTCGATTGTTCTTGTTTGCTTTCTCTACTGTTGTACTCCTTATTGCTGTTGCAAAGAGATTGTGGCGAGGTTTCTCCACCCACAAGGAGTATTTATTAGCCGGTTCTCCGGGGACTCATCCACCGACGGATTGATAGGGCTCGTCCACCTTACGGACACGCCGAGGAGTAGGAGTTTATCTCCGAACCTCGTTACATCGACGAGTTTGAGGTTTGCTATTCTCCGTTGTCGTTTCTATTGTTTATTTCCGCTGCGCTAACCTTGTTTTGTAGAAAGAAACGAACGATTTGGGGTCGGCTATTCACACCCCCCCTCTCTAGCCGCGACCATCGATCCTAACAGACCGCTCCCGGAACAAAAAGGGGCAAGGAGCACATTGTGTGCTTTTTGTGCAATCAAAAGGGACATTACCAGAGTCAGTGTCCCAAGGGGAAGAAGGCAGTTAAGGATCAAGGAGGAAACACACCTCAAGGGGGAGTCTCCAAGGTAAAAAGAAAGGTATCATTTATTGAGCCTACTCCCTTGAACAATGGTAAAAAGCATGCTAAGTCAAGTCTTTATCATTTTAATGCTATTTACTATAAGAATAGAGAGCATGATAGAATTAAGGAAAAACACATGGCTCTCCATGCTAAAACTATCACACCTAGGGTTAGGAAGGTAGATGGAATTTTAGGCAAGAACTCTAAGGATTTTAGCTACAAGCCTAGAAACAAAAATGCTCATGGACTTAATGGAAAACCAAAAAACTAAGGACTTAGTGATTGAAAATCAAGTCTTGAGGTCAAGACTTGACAAACTAGAAAAGACCCTAAAAAGGATGAAAAATATCCTTAAAGGGCAAAATGGGCAAAATCTAAGTTTAGGACAACAAGGGTCATCTAAGGGCCATAGAGGTTTGGGATACAAACCTAAAATCAAAAAGGAAGTACGTACTTACCATAGAGTTCCATATAGTTATGGAACAAACCCTAGGTCTAGTGGTCAAGTTAAGAATACTAGGGAGGTTATTCCTAAGAGTATTTTTGCAACAAATGTGACTAAGACTTTTAAAAAGTCCAAGAAAGTCACAAAGAAGGTCACAAGGGAAGCAATCCCTAGGGTTGACCTAGAAAATGTGACCAAGGCTTCTAAGAAGCCAAATAAGGTCACTAGGAAGGTATCTAGGGAAGTTATCCCTAGTGAGTACCTAGAGCATCCAAGGAGCACCAATAGGTTTTGGGTTCCTAGGAGCATCTTCTCTACCCCATAGATGGGTTAGAGAGTGTCAACTCTAAATGGAAGGGTAGTTAACCCAATCATGATGAAGTTGACACTCAAGGAGCATTTTCAAGGTTATTATTAACCTTTGAAAATGAAAAGGATAAAGGGTTTACTCTTCGAAAGAGTAAAATGTGTCATATTTTGAGAAATTGGATGAAATTTTAAATGACACAATTTGAGAAAATCATAAGAACTACCAAGTTGGGATTTTGGTATGCTCTTAGGAAGTTAAAGGCAAATTTAAGCCTTAACTCAATTGATTACTCTTTAAAAGAGTAAATTGTGCCAAAAATTTGAGGAATATGTTTAATTTAAATTGGCACGAATTAGGAAAAACAAAAGAAATGTCAAATTTGGTTTTTGACATTTTCTTGGGAAATAGTGGGCAATCTAGGATTTAAATTTTTAAGTTAGCTAAGGGTTAAGGATACTTAGGTAGGTAATCTAGGTATTTTATCTATGCTAACTTGCCATGCTTTGCTTGCCCATCACATGCCGTGACATCATACCTATTTATTTGTGTTTGCACTCATACTTTATTATGAAAAATACAAAAATACCATGTCATGTCATCCATACATCATATAGTTATAGGAAATTTTCTTTTGAAAATTATTTCTTTTTGATGTATGCCATAACATTATCATGCATTATGTTTATTTCCTTGAAATTTAAGGACAAATGACATTTATCAACAGGTGGTTTCAACAAGTGACATCCTAGGTGGATGTTCAATATCCACAAAATGTCTAAATAGATATGTATGATCCCTAGATTAGGGCAAAACCAAATTCGACATCTCACAAAGACCTATAAGGTGACTTGTATGTGTTTTAGTGCACACTAGATGCAAGTGAGATGTAGGATGATAAACAAAACTCAAGATATTGATTGAGTGCATTCTTTTGAGTTATAAGTTCATCTAAACACATAGTTATGTGTTTTCCAATCATTGGGAAAGCTAATGTACAAGTCATGTGCATTGAGCCCAAGGAACATGGTTGGATATTGATTTTGAAAATGATTTCAAAATGCCTTTGGAAAACCTTGGTGAAAGCTATCTTTTGATAGTAATCACCATTGAATAGTTAGACACAAACTTGAAGAAAACACTAAAGTTTTTACAAGTTTTCAAGTTTGTGTCAATCTTTGAAAATATGATGTATTTTCTTAGAAAACTATTTTTCCATGATAAAGTATACCCTAAATAATGTCTACACAAATTTTTACGATTTTTAGAATTTTGTAGATTTTTCTAGGGGTTTCTGAAATTCACTGAAAGTGAATTTCAGAACTATCAGGCCTTTAATCGATCACCCGATCGATTGAAGGGTCTCAATTGATCAGGCGATCGATTGAGAGTAGGCTTCTCGTGAACAGAAGCCTTCTGGATCGATCCACTGATCGATCCAGCCCTCCTGAATCGATCAGTGGATTGATTCAAGTTGGTTCAATCGATTGGAACCCAACTCCAATCAATCGAAGATGCTGAATTTAGTTGGGAAAGCTTATTTTCGGCATTTTGAAACTATGTTAGTCTAGGTAACCATTCCTAACCCCTCAAAATACATTTGTATACATATAAAGGGTGTTTTCATGTTGAAAACAAGGATGAATTGGTTGAGGAAGACTAAATTGAAGTTTAGGTTGAGGTTTGGTTTCAATATTGAATTTTTGAACCTCAAAACTTCTAAATTTGGGTTTCCTAAAGGTTTAGGGATTCCAAGTCATTGTTGGTACAATGACAGAAGGTATGACCATGTCTTTAAGAGGAGTTACTTTTTAAGGACATGAAAATTATATTTCACACCTTGGAAGGTGGTTAACCTTCTTTTAGAGAAAATGCTCAAGGTTGGGCATTGGGATATAATGGGGAGTGGATATCCTCATTGTTTAAGTGGAGTTTGCTCATGGATGAGCATTCGATACAAATGAAGGGTATGAGACATTCATTTGGGTTATTCAAGTGGTTAATGCTCAAGGGTGAGCATTGATGATAATGAAGGGTAATGGGACCTTCATTATTGTGTTGTGAGCAACGAGTGAAGTTGTAAACAACGTTGGGTAACTCTTCAGGGGGAGAGTTTATTTTTGATGTGTGCCCAAAGATGGGGGCATGTTTGTGATGTGTGCCAATAGGGGGAGAATGCATGGTTAAGTTAGGACTTCATTATATAAGAGGGAGTTTGCCCTCTTAGGAGGAGAATGAAGGGTTTAACTTATGTCTTCATTACCTAGTGGCATAAAGGAGGTTTAGGCTATGAGATTAGCCTAACTTAAAGAAGGTATTATCAAACATCAAAAAGGGGGAGATTGTTGGTGCAATATTCCCCAAGTCAAGGTTGACCTAGTTTGACTGAGCTTGAATTGGGTCAGGCTCGAGTCTTAATGCTTATGTTTTGATAGTTAAACAATACATGTTGACAATACATGTTTGACAATACATGGACAACACATGGAGATTGCAGGTGCAATTGTTCATGTGTGGAGATTGTGATGGAGAGTCAAGTAGGTCAAAGTTGACCGGATACTTGACTGGAAAATCCTGGTGAGTGAAGCCAGGTGAAAGTCCTAACTTAGAGATTAGGCGAAGGAAGTCCTGGTGAGTGAAGCCAGGCAGAGGAAAGACCTGGTGAGTGAAGCCAAGCAGAAGAGAAGTCCTAGTGAGTGAAGCTAGGCAGAAGGGAAGTCCTAGTGAGTGAAGCTAGGCAGAGGAAATTCCTAGTGAGTGAAGCTAGGCAGAAGAGAAGTCCTAGTGAGTGAAGCTAGGCAGAAAGGAAAGTCCTAGTGAGTGAAGCTAGGCAGAAGGGAAGTCCTGGTGAGTGAAGCCAGGCACGGGGAAATCCAGATGGGTCAAGGTTGACCAGACATCTGGTGAACGTCCAAGTAGGTCAAAGGGATTGACCGGATATTTGGCACGAGGAAGAAAAGTCCAAGTAGGTCAAAGGGATTGACCGGATACTTGGCAAGAGGAGAAAAGTCCAAGTGGGTTAAAGAGATTGATCAGACACTTGGTGAGAGAGTCCTAGCTGGTCAAGGGTGACCGGATGCTAGGTTTTATGTATTAACAAGTTATGGTTGACTGGATGTTGGTTTAGGGGGCTTTGGACTTGGTTTTGGGCAAAAACCAAGATCTGGATCGATCAGCCGATTGATCCAGCGAATCTGGATCGATCAGCCGATCGATCCAGCAGATCTGGATCGATCAGCCGATCGATCCAGCAGATCTAGATCGATCAGCCGATCGATCCAGCAGATCTAGATCGATCAGCCGATCGATTGGATCATGCCCAATCGATCAGCTGATCGATCGGGTGAGTCCCCACGAACAGAACCCCTTTGGATCAATCCGTGGATCGATCCAGAGGTCCTGTTTGTGCTCGATAAGCCCTGGATCGATCAACCGATCGATTCAGGCTATTCCAGAGAGTACAGAGGCACTCTGGATCGATCGGTTGATCGATCCAAAGCCTCCCCGATCGATTGGGAGCAATCCAATCGATCGGGATCCGACCGTTGGCGTCATATTTAGCTGCAGGCGAGCGTTTCCTTCAGTAGGGCTTACACAATTCATCTCTGATCTTCACCAGCGACTCCACAGCTCTCTCTCAAGTTCAGATTGCCAGTTCCTGAAGATTCTTGGAGGTTATTCCAAGTCAAGAGGCGGATCAAAGGCAAGAAGAGAAGTTAGGGTTAGGGTTTATTGTAAGCTTTTGCTTGTATTTCATATCCTTTCCTTTCTTCTTGTATTGAGAGTTTGTAAAGGCTTCTCCACCTTCGGTAGTTACCGTAGAGGAGTGTGTTTCATAGTGGAGGGTGCATGAGTGTGTGGATCCTTGGATTAGTCACCTCTTGTGAGGTGGATACCAAGTAAAATCCATTTGTTAGCGTTGTATTTTGTTTCTTGTACATTTTCGCTGCACATCTTTGAAGAAACAAGCAACGCCAACCACGAAGCACGCTACGAGCTATTTACCCCCCCCCCCCCCCCTCTAACTACTTTTCGGTCCCAACAATCTATTCCTATTTTTTGATGAATGTCAAAGAGTGAGGGTTAGGTGGATTAAGTTAGCAAAATACTAAGCATAACATCAAAACAAGACTAACTTAAAAATCATGTCATTTATTTTTACATATTTTTTTTTCCTAACTTAACTCAGGTTGTCATTACATCAAAAAGGAGGAGATTGTTGGTGCAGGTTGCACTAATGATCTAACAATTTAACTAAGTATACAGGAGAAGCCCAGATAGGTCGACAAGCAGATCAGATATCTGACAAAAAATCTAGCTAGGTCGACAGGCTGACTGGATAGCTGGTACGAAGTCCAGATAGGTTGACGGGTTGACCGGATATCTGGCACGAAGTCCAGCTTAGTCAATGGGCCGACCGGATAGCTGGTATGAAGTCCAGACAGGTCGACGGGCTGACCAGATGTTTGGCAAAGTGGTAAGTTAAGGTAAGTCACTGGAGGAGAGTGACTTGGTGAGGACACGTTCCCTGTTTGAGGGAACAGTAGATGTCGATCCAACTTAGATCCATTTGAAAAATCTAAGTTGAGATCTTGACGAGATTCTGGTCTTGAGGAGACAGAATATAATTACCACTCTTGACTATAATTGTACTAACACTTGTTTTGCAGGGTAATATAAGTTTTATTGTCTCAGAATAACTTCATCTTGTAGGAAATAAAGGCTGTTGGAAAAGTTAGTCCGGGCACTCGGAGTGGTCCGGGCACCTGAAAGTGATCCTGACGCCAGAATGCCAAAATCAATTTTGTCGCCAGCTTAGAGCGCGTTGATTGGATGACTAACATCATGATCCAGGTGCCCGGAAGGGATCTAGACTCTCGGAATGATTTATATAAATAGCCTTCCACGAAGAGCACAAAACACAACTTCTCTATGCATTCAGTGATTTCCAGCCAAGCATTTTTTACAATTGCGCATATGATGATCATAGGATACACAACTAGTGGAAGGATCCACCAATCCATAGTTATTGCTAAAGGATCCTTATTTATTCAAATGTATATTGCAGTTTGAAGAAATTCATATATATTATCGCTCACTCGCTCAGTGCATGAAAGGCCAGAACTTATTACCATATTGCAGGTATTTGGTGTGAAGAAAAGGCCAATGTCTATTGGTTCTGGTTCAAAATCCAGGGAAAAGGTTGTGCTTGTGCTGTTGTGCAAGAGGTAACTCTACAGAAAGTCCTTGATTCCCTTAATAAGGCGTGGAAATGTGACTAGCTAGACATGGAACTGAATTCTCGAGTAACACTGGGAATTGTAACACATTTTTCGTCTGTTAACTAAGGCATAGAGGACTTGTTTGGTTAAATGTCAAAGAGGAAACATGTGTTAGAAGAGAGAACTGTACTCGTTATCTTTCATCCAGTTCAGTCTTTGCCGATAGAAAGGTTGAAACATATGTACCTCTCAATTGAGTTCATGCGTATATGTATGCTTAAATATTCATTGGAAGCCTGTAGTTTGGATATTTTTAATGTTAAATTGGCCTATGAGAAGGGGCGTGACAAATGGCATGGTCTAGCCAAAAGTAATTAAAGCTTACCATAATTTGTTTTTTATGATAATTACTGTTGGGTTGAAGGATTCATTTAGTTTTTTTCTATTTACTGGGATAAAATTTAATTATTATAGTTGGGAATCACGAATACTACGTCATAGCCCTGGACAGCCACGGAGACCGGACGATTATTTTCTTAATAGAGAATGAACATATCATTTTTATCGATCAATTAACACACCATCATGTGCCGCATTAGGCCACATAAACTACTAATCTACTGGTCTTTCAAACACGCCTCAGATATAATTGCATTTATAAATCATTGAACAAAAAGTATTGTAAGTCCTTTGTCTTAGTTATAAATGAAATAGATAATATGTGATATTAAATATTGGTAATTTGGATATGTAATTTTACTATTATGACAGTAATTTATTATTATGATAGTGCCTCATCATCTGCTCTGTGATGTCATTTGTCGCCAGGAATCGGCGCCAGTACCAGTGTCGGGCCCACAGCGCCGGCATGGCCTCCAGTGGCACTCCCCTCGTTTCCGGCAGGAAGACCGCCACGAACGCCGTCATGACGCCCACCCAGGCGGCGTAGTAGACGAAGGTGCCGGCCTTGAACCGACAGAGCATGGCTAGGAAGATCTGTGCCTGCAGGAATGTTACCCCCAAGTTGACGGCGACGCTGATGCTCTGCCCCGCCGACCGCACCTCTACCGGGAAGATTTCTCCGGGGATGATCCAACTCAGCGGACCCCATGACCACCCGAAACCAGCCGAGTACGTGCACAACAGCACCAACACCGCCACTGCGTGCCCCCGCGACAGCGCTGCCTGCCCGGCGGCTCCGAGTATCCATGCCACCGCCACCTTAAGAATTTGATTGAAGCAGGTTAATCAATAAACAGAGCATGAGGACACTTAGAATTAAAATACCTGAGAGAGGATCATCTGCGCGCCGCCTGTCATGAAGAGGAGCTTGCGGCCGTAGCGGTCGACGACAATGGAGGAGATGAGGAGGGACACGAGATTGACGACGCCAAGAATGACAGCGCTGATGAGCGCTGTGTCGCTCCCGAACCCTACGGTCCGGAACAGCACCGGCGAGAAGAAGGCGATTACGATCACCCCCGTAAGCTGCTGAAACAGAGGAATCGCCACCGCCATCACCAGGTACGGACGGTACCTCCGCGTTGCGATCCGCCTGAACGCCCCCTGCGCCATCTCGGCTGAGTCGCGGACGGCACGCTCGATGGCTCTGAGCTCTGCGTCCGCATCGCCGCCGCGGACTCGGCGAAGCGCCTCGCGCGCGTCGTCGATCCTGCCGCGTGCGACAAGGCTGCTAGGAGTGTCAGGGATGAGGAGGGAGAAGAGGAAGATGGCAGCGGCGGGGACGGCGGCGAGGCCAAGCGAAAGGCGCCACCCCCAGGCGCGAACGTGGGAGGCGCCGTAGTTGGTGAGGTTGGCCACCACTACTCCGACAGCGATGAACAACTGGAACCCGGCGGTGAAGGCGCCTCGCCACCTCGCCGGCGCCGTCTCCGCCAGGTACACCGGAGTCGCCTGGTTGGTGAAACCCACACCGAAGCCGAGCAGTATCCGGCCCAAGATAAGCATCTCCACGTTGACCGCCGCAGTATTGATGATGGAGCCGACAAAGAAGGTGGCCCCTCCGAACAGCATCACCTTCTGCCTTCCCACGGCCCGGGTGAGCCTCCCGGCGACCAGCGATGCTGCCAGGCCGGCTACGTACAAAGACGACGTGAAAGCCGTTAGCAACTGGCTGTCGTACACGCAGTACTCGTCGGACTGCGACGCCTCCATCCGCCGCAAAATCCCGGGAAAGAACTGCTTCAGAAACGATTCCATGGCCGTGACGCCACCGGAAATCCCGATGTCGTATCCAAAAATTAGGCCACCGGAGGCGGCCATGAGGCAGGTGACGATCACAGAAGCTGTTAATTTACCTCCATAATCATCGGCCTGCCCATGATCAACGGTGAATCCTCCTCCGGCCATCTTCTTCTGCTGTGATCTGCTCTGCTGTTAGACAGGAATGAGGGATGTGGAAGTGGAGGAATTATTGAATGAAATGATTGAGGTAGGTTTTTAATAAATTCTCGCGCTTCCTGACAGGGCAGCTCAGAAGTTGACCAACATAATAATCGAACGGTGGATAGATAAATCATCGTACCTCTTACAGCTATGCTGCACGGAAGGAGAGGAGAGGAGAGGAGAGGAGAGGAGAGGAGATCTCATGGATCATTTTTTGATGGTATAAAGAATGTATCATTTTTATTTACAGTTGGATCGTGATCGTGATCCGATTGTAATTAGTTGTGATCCCTTTTAGGGTTCATCATCCCCATCAGATTATAGTTTTTGTTCGGAGCGGGCGGTCGGAGGCCTCCGGTGATGGATAAATGGTCAGGTTACTTGACGCCGAGCGAGGGTGTCCTCCGGGCGACCTCTGACCGCTTACTCTGAACAAAAATTATAACCTGGTGGGAACGATGAACCCTAGAAAGGATCGCAACCAATTGTGGCCGGATCACGACCATGATCCGACCGCAAATAGGAGTGACATATCTCCTGGATCACAAAAAATAGTTCAGGAGATCCTGAGGGCCTCAGAAGAAAATATTATTATTTTTATATAAAAATATTTAATTTTATATGTATTACTGATGAAGTTTATAAAAAAATATAAAGTTTTATATGTTAATCGTCGTAAATTTATTATTATTTTATTTTTTTTATTTTTTTTATTTTTTGACTATAGAGAATTTTTTCTTTTAAATGATCGATAAGTATTTGACACTTAATGTAAGAGCTTTGCTCATTTATAACAGACTCAAATAGTATATGAGTTTTGACATTTAGTGCGAGGACTTCAGTCGCTTATAATATAGCTGAATGACATGTGAACGTTTAATACTTAGTGCGAGCGCTTCACTTGCTTATAATACGATCGAATGACACGTAAGTCTTTGACACTTAGCGTGAGGGCTTCGCTCGCTAATAATATAGCCGAACAACACGTGAGTTTTTGACACTTAGCCCAAGGGCTTCACTCGAATATAACACGAACGAACGACACGTGAATCTTTGACATTGAGGGCTTCACTCGCTTATAATAGGATGAACTACACGTAAGTCTTTAACACTTAGCGTAAGGACTTTGCTTGCTTATAATACGACAGAACGGTGTGTGAGTCTTCGACATTTAGAGCGAGGGCTTCGCTCGCTTATAACACAGCTGAACGACACGTGAGTCTTTGACACTTAGCGCGATAGCTTATCTCACTTATAACTTGGCCAAACTGCTTAAGAGTTTAGAGGCGTAAGAGCTCAATTCACTTATAACTCGCCCGAAGGGTCGAGAGTTTTTTACACTTAGGCAGGCTTTGCTCACTTATAATTTGACCAAACGACTAAAGAGTCTGGAGGCGTGAGAGCTCAACTCATTTATAACTCGCCCGAACGGGCCGAGGGTCTTTGACACTTAGACACGAGAGATTTGCTCGTTTATAACTTGGCCGAATGACTCAAAAGTCTAGAGACTTGAGAGTTCAGCTCACTTATAACTCGTACGAATGAGTTGAGAGTCTTTGACACTTAGGGCGAGGGCTTTACTCACTTATAACTTAGCCGAACTACTCAAGAGTCTGGCACACTTATTAATTTTTTCTTCAAATTTTCCTGCATTCATGGAACAAATATTTTCACAATTTACATGAATTCAATTACAAACTTACTACCCGACCTGGTAGGGCTATAGATGGTTTGCACTTCAAGGTCGTTCCAGGTTCCTCTCATTTTCATCTTGTAAATAATAAGATCCTGAATTGAGCTTCTGAATCACTTTATATGGTCCTCCACAAGGGGCTTTAGCTTGCTGACATCACCGACCAGCTTTACTCTTTTCCAGACTAAGTCGCCGACTTGGAAGGATCTCGGGATTACCCTTCTGTTGTAGTTCTATTTCATCCTCTGCCAGTATGTCATTAGCCGAACAGTTATTTTATCTCTAATTTCTCTATCAAGTCTAACTTCATAAGACGCTGCTCGACATTTCCTTCATCGTAGAGCTGAATCTGATCGAATTCCACACATATCTCGATTGGCACCACTGCTCCCCAACCCCCCATATACCAAGTGGAACGGGTTATGCCGGTGGCTTTGTGAGGTGTGGTGTGATAGGACCACAATACATTTGGTAGTTCATACACCCAGCTTTCTCCCAAGTTGTTGAGTTGAGCTCTGAGTCCTAAGAGGATTTCTTTGTTGGTGATCTCCGCTTGGTCGTTGCTCTTCCAAAGGGTGTGCAGAATAATGTCTGGTGATAGGAGATGGCACGTTCGGTGCCTCTTGGAAGGCATCGGTCATCATGTTGTTTGACTTGCGAATGACGGGGTTTTCCGCTTGTGCTCTGGGATTAGCTTGTTGTCCTGTCATCGACGCTACGGGGTCGTTTGCTTGGCAGTCGACTGTCGTCTGCTGTTGCTCCACTATCTTCGCAGCTCGGACTTGTATCAACACCTCTAAGTCTTCTTGTGTTAGCGTTACCATGGTAAGTCATCCAGCATCCTCTATCTTCACATTTCAGATTCAGGTAGAGTTCCCATAGACGATGCTAAATGTAATTCTATCCAAAAGTTGAGAAAGCAATTAGCTGGGGAGGTGGCTTTGGGGTTGATTGGGAGAAGACTCCATACTATCCTTCAAAATCGAAAGCGTTAGCGCCAGGTTGGGAGAGGGTCCCTGGCGTTGGCCCTCCAACGTTTAAGTTGGTGATGTCACGCTCTAGAGGAGTCCTTGTCCGAAGAAATTTCGGCAGCATCTCCCTTGTACGGGTGACAATCTGAAGCATTACTACATACAAAATATACCTCAATCACACTCGGCTGGAATATATATATACAAAATATAAGCAACAGAACACACAGTTTAAAATACTCAGCTTACCCGGCTGGATAAAAATGAAATAAACACAGCCACGTAGTTTAATAAGCCTACACGGCTGAACGTAAACACACAGCAGCGGAAGACATAAAACGATACGAACGTAAAACCAACAACGACACTAACAAAAATACTTGTCATCACAGACTTGACCCAAAATTCACATCGACTTGTTGAAAACCAAATACACAAAATCAATATGCCACCCCAAATAATAACAAAACCAAAATGAAAACTATCCTCGAATGTGACGTAGGACCCAGGACTGGCAGCCGACATCTCTCCAAGCATCCATGACTTATCTACTTGTTACCTGGCGAAAGAAAACCATTTTGTGGGGTGGTGAGTATTGGAACTCAGCGGGTAAGGAAAGAGATAGTGCATGAACATAACATATAAGTAGAGAGTGTCAACAGTATACAACCTCATTAGAAGAATAGCAAATACTACAATAGAATCAAAATAAATGCTCATACCTGGAACCATATCCTAGGCTAGGTATAGTAGGTCAGAACTGGTACTAATCTGCTACAGTACTGCTCATATCTACAGAGGTAATAAGCAATGTATATATACAAATTTTCAATGACTAAACATCTACACTGAGAATATATCTCAACACAAGTAAGCATATCAGCATATGTGAACAACAGCAGTAAGTAAACAATAACACCATATATAGACAACAGCAGCCAAAACAAATATAATAACAACAGCGTATACACGGATGGTCACTCCCGCCCACCTCTCTGCGCCATGACCCCTGTATGGTCAAGAGGCCGGGTCAGTGACAGACTGTACACCACTCCAGCTACCACTCTCACGAGTGGCCGAGGGGACAGTTGCATAGTAGCTAACTAGCTACATCTACAACAGAGTCCCCGCTGCTCGTAACTCCAACTACCACTCTCCATGAGTGGCCGAGTACGGCACGACAGGACAAGCGGCATCAACTCCAGCTACCACTCTCTCGAGTGGCCGAGGATGCGGCCCTTTTTTAACGACTCTCTCGACCGCAAGGGAGAATTGGTCGTTGACATGCATGTCATGACATAATGCGCCAAATGCAACAATCATCATACAAATATAAAAAAAAAATAGGTATGCTACATGAAGCCAGCATGCCTATTAGAGTACGTAATAAACAACAGTCAAGGCATACAAACATGGTATCTAGTATCTGTTGGTGCAATCGACCTCCAAGGTTTTAATGTCAGACAAATATGTGTAAGTATGTTTAAGTATGGAGCTTGATCAAGGGAAGTCCTAGTTATAGGCTAGGCAAGGGAAGTCCTAGTTGGAGGCTAGGCAAGGAGAGAAATCGCGGTATATCGTGGAAGCCAGGTGGATAGGTCTGGAGGACTTGATCCCTGGGTAGCCGAATACTGAGTCCTAATTGTAGGCTAGGTAAGGAAAATCTCGGTATGTCGTGGAAGCCAGGTGGATAGGTCTGGAGGACTTGATCCCTGGGTAGCCGAATACTGAGTTTTGGTCAGTGAAGCCAAGTGGAGAAAACTCTAGGGGGTGGTAACCTTAGGTAACGAGAAGTCTTGGAGGAGTGAACTCCAAGCAAGGTTGATCGGATGGTTTCCGGTCGACCGCTTGATCGGATGGTTTCCAGTCGACCGCGCGCGGTCGACCGGACCAGCGGATCTCGGTAAATCAAGGTTTAGGTTTACTATTGTTTTCTGTATTACTATTATTGCTGTTGGCTAATATGGTATTGCAGGAAAAGTCTTAGTGGATCAGGTGATCAGACACCGAGTAGACAAAAGACCAAACATGTCTGGAGAATCATGTTTGGCAGGTAAGTTGAGGTATGCAACTGGAAGAGCGACAGTGAGGTCGGGTTCCTAAAGGGAACAACCTAAGGTCGCTGATCCAACTAAAGAAACCGGGAAGGTTTCCAAGTTGAGATCAAGACAGTCCTAACTGTCATACTCATGTATTATATATTACTGTGCTAACATTTGTGTTGCAGGGATACTTTGCTTAATACTGTGTTGCAGGTTTGGCCGGATCGGTCGACCGAACCAGAGGATCGGTCGACCAAACCAGGATGACTCAGCACAGATCAGTTTAATCAGCAACGATCATATGCAGAAGGAAAATACACTGATCGGTCGACCGAACACGAGGATCGATCGACCGAACCATCAATATTAAAGGCGCAGTAAATGCAGATCACGACAAATCTCGACGAACAGGGAAGGAGCCTGTTCGGTCGACCGAACAGAGGGATCGGTCGACCGAACCATTGAAGTCCAGTTAATGCAGAATATCGAGCCAGCTGTAGTCTTCATCGAGGAAGGAATGGAGCTGGTTCGGTCGACCGAAAAGAGGGATCGGTTGACCGAACCTCCAGTACTCTTATAAATTGTGGCTCGAAGTCAGAGGCAGATGAACAATTTTTCTGATCTATTCAAGTGCCTGTCTACAAGCTTGTCGTGCTATGAATTCTCTTCAGTCCTGCAAAGCTACTCCATCCGACCGAGCTTTAACTTTAAATTTCCATTGTCGGTATATTTCTTTTGTATTGTACTTAATTCTATAAGATAGTTGAGTGTTACTATCTTACATCCTTGTAACTGTACGATCCACTTCTCTCCGCACTTCTCTCCGAAGGTTTCGGAAAGAAGTGTTATAGTGGTTTGCCCATCGGTGCGGTCAAGGACCGCGGGCCTTCGAGTAGGAGTCGAGCTAGGCTCCGAATGAAGTAAATAAACGTGTCTCTTTCTTTAAGTTCCGTTGCACATTTCTGATTTGAAAAGGAAAAGAAAAGTTTTAAAACGAGCGATATTCACCCCCCCCTCTATCGCTTCCAACAATCTATCAGTATCTGCTTCTAATCATGGATAACAACAAGAGACTGTATAGATATGGAAACGAATTTCTCAAAGATCGTGTGGAAGTATCAAGCGCAGGAAAATAAGAGCGGAGTCAAGGTAAAAATAACTTCTTATCCAAAATAGTTCATGCACCAAGGTCAAAGTACTAAAAGAAACAAAGCAAGAAGTACCCGCCTCAAAAGAAGATCGTATCAAACCACTCCAACGTCGAGACGTCTGTCTCGAATCTAAGTCCTGCAAATCATATATTATACAATTTAGCTAATAAATAAGCAACAAACGGCTAGAACTAAAGATCCAAATCCTAAGGAAAAATCCTATTCAAACCGATCATTATTTATCCTCAAACAAGGGTTAGCTTCGACAACTCTTATCCATGAATCCTTAATTCCAATCTACTCAATTCTGTCAACAAGGAACCGTACGAATCCAACCCATCACCACTAATCACAATATTAATCTAATGTTTTCGATACAATCATGCATTCCTCTAAATCAACCAATCACTAATGAACCAAACCTCATTAAATACAATCAATTGGTTAACATGAGTTAGTTTCCTTAACCCTAGACAACCCACTATACAATTGATTTACGTCTAAACCTAAATCAACCAAAATTAAGCATCTTACCTCAAGCTCACCACCACTGCACAGTTTAGGGTTTTGCTGCCAGAAAGGGTTAGCTGCTCTGTCGAAAGCTGCTAAGGACGCCTCTGCTGCGATGATGAACTCGAGCAGAGGACAACGACGATGGAAGACTTGGCTGGCGACCGGTGTTGGTCGTGGCCATCGTGGCGACACGAGCAGGAAGAAGAAGAAGAAGAAGAGCTCGGCGTTGGGGACAACTAGGGCACAGGTGAGGGGTCGGCGTGAGAAAGCATTTGTCATGGCGCGATCGCGAGGGAGAGGCGAAGGCTGGTGCTCGCCTGAGGGAAGGAGAACCGGCGGCTGGGGCTCGTCGTGACCGGCGCTGATGTGGCGTCTTTGGTGCTGGCAGAAGGAGGAAAGGCCGGCGGCGTCCGGGGGTGCTCGTGCAAGGGAGAACGAAGAAGGCAGGAGTTCGGCAGAGGGAGAGGTTTGGCGGCGCGAGGAGAGGGCGCGGGACGAAGGTGGAATCGGGAGAGGGAGTTCGGGCGGCGGTGCTGGCTAGGGCCCGAGGAATAAAACTTGGGGTAATTAATATAAACCTTAGGTTAATTAAAATAATCAACTCCCTAATAAATAGGTATTCCAAACAGACTTTTCCAGTAATGCATCCTTATTAAATACGTCGTACGAGCTCTGGTTAATTCTAGAAAAATTTCTAAAATTTTTTAAAAATTTCAATAAGATTATGCGCCCATTAATCTTATTATTTAATTATTATCTGGTTCGGTATTTTACAGGTGATCCATGCAAATGAAGAAGAAGAATAGTAAGTATGTCGTAGCAAAAGTTTGTTCAATAGTGAAGCATCGTATACCCCCCCACCCCTTGTAGATGGAAACCCCATTTTATAGTGTTATTGTAGTGTTTACATACGCATTTCAAATCATATTTACATTTTCTAAAGTGTCCTAGGAAAAGACAAATCAAAAAATATCCTTGACACTTTTCCTTAAGTAAGCGTACAAATCCTTGATGTGACAAGCTGAAAGCTTCTAAAGGAGAATTAGGTTGTTGGACATGCTCCGTTATTAGTGACACAAGCCTCCAAAAGGATATAATGAGATACGCAGGTGGGTTCCACTATAGGCCAATCGAACACCGACCAGAGGGCACTCGGCAAGGACGCCCTCGTTCGGTCATACTGAACAGAGCTATCTTCCTTTGTTCAAGCTTTCTGTTGTCTGATGGCTATCGTTCATCCGACCGATCATGGCGTCCGGCTGGGACGAGGGTCAGGGGATTTATGCTTTGTCTCTGACCACTGTCACAGGCTCTTCGTGGTCGGCCTTTCGAATAGCCTTGTTCGACCGGGCGTGTATCCCATACGCCCCACTACGCCAGGCCGAGAAACCTGTGCTTCAACTATTTTTATTTTGACCTCCACATCTACCATTCTTTCCCACTTTAACTAATCTTCTGGCCCCTTTTCATCACCATATCACTTTATATTGTGGCCGATTTGAACACTAGAAGGGAAAAACAACAAAGGAACAAAAAAAAAAAAAAAAAAAAAAAAAAAAAAAAATCTGTCTTCACATTTTTATTTGGATTGCCTCCGAATAAATTTCCTTCCCTAAGAAACAATTTTCCCCCTTTTGCAAGGAAATTAATTAGATATACATCTCCCTTTTCAATCAGTGTTTCCCCTTTGCAAAGAAACTAATTGGACGCAAACTTGAATATAAAACATGGCAAATTAATCGATACATACACAACGACACACACATACATGCAAAACGAATCCATAAGATTAAATACAACTCAGCTACTCTAATTAAATCAATCGAAATTAAATGAATGATCCGAAGTCCTTGCATGGAAAAGATTCACACGGTGCTGCGTCACCGAGAAGAGCTCCGGAATATGCGACAAGATTCAGCCGCCGGCTGCCGTCCTCATGGCAGCGTCGATTCCCGGTTGGTGGAGCCCCTCCGATCCACCGCCGTGGGGGTCGCTGAAAGACGAAGACGAGGAGAGTACTGAATTAGTATCGGAGGAAGAGGAGGGGGCGCCAGTGAGGCGTTGCACCAGAGGCATGAACTCGCTGCGGTCGACGTGGATGACCTCGGGCGAGACGGTGTAGATGATCACTGGCTGTCGAGGGGCTGGCGCCGGGGGTTGCTTCTTGATGATATTGTGGGAGTCGTGGCGTACATCGATCGGGGTCTGCCGGAGGCCTTTGATCTTCCGCCGCCGCGACGGCGGAGCCAGGAAGCAGTCGGAAGGTTCCATATTTTGCGTTACTTCTGGCGCCGGCGATGAGTTAACTAACTTTGAGGAGGAGGTTTGTACGAATAGGATGCTAGCTATAAAAAGAGGAAGATCGATGGAGTGTGGGAGTGCCTAAAATAATTATTATATATAAGTTTAACAAATAAGAAGAAGAAACAAGTAATCATGTCGTGGCTTTTACTTCTGTAAAAGTAAACGAGTTGACAATTTAATTATCTAAAAATCTAGGACTCATTAATGCAAAAGTGTGAATCAGTATTTGTGAATCATGTTATTGTATTTTATTAAAAGAAAAAGAAAAACACATCTTAAGCTTAACCTCTTGATTACGTCGAGAACTCAAACAAACTTTACAATTTAAAAAAAAAAAATTGATGCAATTCAATTGGATAGGTTTGCCTCGTGACAATAGAGAAATGCACGAGGCTTTAGAGGACCAAGTCGACAACCAGACCCGACCCGGTCGAACCGATTTAAGAATGAGAAACCCATTGAAACGGTCAAAATCAGTGTTCTCTTTTTGCATCGGCAAGTAATTAAGAATAAAAAATATACAGAAAAATGTTTCCTTCTGTACATGTCAAAAATGAATTTTAAAATTTTGGATATATATTAAAAAAACATTGGAAAATTTTTCCTGCTTGCTATTTTTTTTTTTCTGGCTCAATCTTTGAATGTCTTTTGGCATGATGTCTTCAATTTGAAATAACTAGCTAGCTTACACAATTGACCAACTCAGTCGGTTGTGCCTAATTGGTCCAACCTTACAAATTCACCCAAATTGGTTTGACTTGTCTAACCAGCCCAAATTTTATGGCCTTTCTAGTTCATTTGGCTCTTCGAGCCGAACTGTTCGGCTCATTTAGTCTAACTGTTATGCTCAAACTACTTGGTTTGTTTGACTTAGTATTTCTATGAGTTTGACCTTGCGTCCTCTGATCAATAATGATGACCATTCTCGTCATTCTCACTTCTTCATCTTCTCCTTTCTATTTCTTTCCATTAATTCCCAGCTTCTCACCTGCTCTCTTACCTTTTCAATTCCGTTCAGCAAACAAGAACGAAAGATCAAAGCCATCCATTTTGACCGCTCCCTGACAATTTTTTGTTTAGTAACTTTGTCGCCATTATATATTCATTAATCTTCTCATTTGCAAATTGCAATCCCAATTCATCCATCATTTTGATCTCCAAAACTGTTTTGATTAATTCCTTCAATTATTTTCATCTCCTAAATTTAACTACTTTTCAGTTTCTCAAAAGCACGTTCACACGCCAGCCACAGCCGGATCCAAACATTAATCTCTGCGGCGGCTACTGTTGGTATTTTTAAATATAAGTATATGAATGTTCGGTGTTGAGATCTAATAATTGGGTCTGATTAATCATCTTGATGATTAATTAATGATTCTAACTGGTGGAGCTTGGTATGATAATATTGACCTTGTCCCATTTATACTTTTGATATTCTCTTTCGATTATTGAAGTACCTCTTCGAGTAAAAGACATACTCTTCTTGATATCATCGTTACTGACCTAATATTGTCGGTTGTCGAATTATCCCTTCGGATATCGATACAATCCTTTTGAGTAAACTTATCTGTAAAGATAAAAGTATTAAGGTCGAGGTGAAAGCTAGACCTTCTTTCCTTAAGACGATATTGTCTTTCCCAGGTGCTTACGATTTATTGACAATCGTCTTCCAAAATACAATGACTTGAGTCTTGAAATATGAACGCTCCAAATTTTGAACCCCGTCGAACTTTTAAAGCCTTGAAACTCATAAGAGAGGAGAGAGAGAAGATAACTCAAGAGGAGAATTCACAACTTGAGAATTTAGTGAGTTGAATGGAAGAAATGAGATTTGTTTTATAGGGATTAGGGATGTAAATGAACCAAATGGTTCGCAAGCTATTCAGAGCTCGATTCGGTAAAAAGCAAGTTCAAGTTCGTTCATTTATATTATCGAACTAAGTTCGAGCTCGATTTCGAGCTCGACAGTTTTATCGAGCCGAGCTCGAGTTTAAGGATATTCGGCTCGTGAGCTCGCGAACATGTTCATTTATAGGCTCACGAGCCAAAAAATGAGTCTTAAACCGAGTCAAAAAATGAGTTCTAAAATGAGCCAAAAAAATGAGCTCTAAAACGAACCTTAAAATGAGCTTTAAAATAAGCTAAAAAATGAGCTCTAAAACGAGCCAAAAACGAGCTCTAAATGAGCCAAAAAACGAGACCAAACTCGCTTAACGAGTTAGACTCGTTAACTTTGATAATCGAGCTAATAACGAGCCAAGCTCGAACTGTTCACGAGCTTGATAATTCTAAAATGAGCCGAACTCGAGCCTTGTGATAAAAGCTCGATTCGAGCTTGAGCCGAGCTCGAGCCCGAATATAACTTAAACGAGCCGAGCTCGAGCCTAATACTGTTCGGCTTGTTTACATCCCTAATAGGGATGAAAGGTTACTCCTAAGAGGTGAAAGGATATGAGATATGTCTTTTCTCTTAAACCTTTTCATTATGATTATTAATTAAATTATTTATTTAATCTATTATAAATATTAATTAATCAATTAATTAATATCATAGTGATTAATTTTTTAATCAATCAATTAATTAATTAATGAAATTAATTATAATTTCATATCCTTTAATGGTTCCACATACTCGAGTTAGTATTCATCTATGAATCCAACTCACATGCGAGTTAAACTTCCGTCGAATCAAATCAGACCACGCCTTCATTAGATGTTAATTTCTCATTCAATTGAGAAATTGGTTTATGATGGTCTACTCAGCAAATTGGTTTATTGGTAACCAAAACTAATCTTCCAATAATTCCCCGCATGAATGGAAATTATGAATAAATTTCAAGTCTCAAACAAGAGTCTTATAAGAAGACTACTACATTAAGAGAGGTAGCTTGTGGGTTCGAACCTTTCATAGTAGAATACGATCGGATTTACTTGGCTCACTACAAAAAAATTGCTTAAAGACAATAGACAACAGTTTTAGAAAAAACTGTTGTAAATTTAGTAAAAGACAATGATTTTTGACAAAATCATTGTCTTTGATACAATAGTTACCCTAAAAGGTAATTTTTGTTGAACCCCGTGGTTGGTTTGATGTGATCAACCAAGTTAGGTTAGGTCATGTTTTGGTTTGATCCCTGTGTCTAAGTGTACAGGAGCTTAGGAGCACAGGAAGTCGAGCGGAAGACACAGCTAGTGAGAAGGATAGCACGGGAAGAGAACTGACGGGCTCAGTGCATCCGAGGGATGAAGTACTACGGAAGAGTACACTGGTGGACGAAAAGAACGTACGTGACATTCGAGGGATGAGAAGTCGGAGTGGAAGCCTGCTCGAGGAGAAGATCAAAAATTGGGTTCGGGTGAGTCTTATTTCAGTAGGCCACAATTATCCAGGCAATCAGAGCAGCTCAAGACCATATGAAGGTTGGAGAATCTGCTGAAGGCACCTTCTAAAGGAATAGAAGACGCCTCCAAGGCGCCCTATGCACCTCTGCTTCCTTCAAGCGGAGGGCACCTTCCATGGGCATGGAAAGCACCCTCCATAAGTAAGGGAGGCGCCTTCCATGCCTATGGAAGGCACCCTCGACTTGGCCAAAGTAGTCGTTAGCAGTAGATAAACCTTTATCCGTTGCTGCCTCGCTGGAGGCGCCCTCCATTCCCTTTGGAGGGGCCCTGAAGCTATGGATAGGATTTCCAGGAGCTATAAAAAGGCCCCTGGTACGGTGGGCGCATGATATCTCTGGCGTAATGGTCAGGGGTCAATTCTCAGGAACTGACGACCTGGGGTTTACCCCGCCATGCGCCTATGGTCTGTGTACCTGCATGAACCTCCCTCCATATCCGTGGGGCCGACACTAGGGGGGCCGCTAAGGTAGCGGATCTACCTTTTTATAAAAAGGCCCCTGGAGTTAGAAAATAGAAAATCAACTCTTGTATTAATTTCCTAGCAACTGTTTGAGCTTTCATTGTGTGTAAAAGGCTTGTCCGACTTCAGAGAAGGAGATTCTTAGTAAGCTTTGCAACCACCTTAGATTAACAATCACCTAAGTTGTAACCAAGTAAATCCTGAGTCTCTTCCTTATTTTTTTATCACTTTTATTTTATTATTATTGTTGCATTTTAAATAGAGTTGAAAGAACGAGAATGATATTTTAGTATTTCAAGCGATTTAACTCTCTCTTGCCGGCCTCGCTGCGCCAACAAGTGGTATCAGAGACCAACCGCCTCAGAAGGACTAACTGCTAACTAAAGCATCAAGATCAAGACAATGGCCGGTGCAAGCATTCACCCCCCAAAATTCGATGGAGACTTCGCACAATGGAAACGTCGAATAGAGGTATTATTCAAAACAGATTTTAAAATTCTATTAATAATGAAATATGGTTTTGTAGCACCTATAGATTAGTACGGAGCCAAGAAAGAAGAATATCAGTGGACGAAGAAGAAGCAAGCGGACTTCGTGGTGAACAATAAAGAAAAGTTCTATATTCTTAGCGTCCTTCCTGTTGGGCTTTTCGGGCCGCGAAAACCGCTTTTTCGCGTCGCGAAAACCCCGAAACTCCCTAGCCAACGAATCCGTACGAAGAGTATAGAACAAAATTCTATATGTACGAGTTTACTAACTAGATCTACTCTTAGATCTATATGTTTAGAAAATTACCCTTGATGCGTGCCCTTTTCGAATCCCGCTCGTCCAAGGAAGTGCCGGATCTCAAGATTGTCAACGTAGACAATCCTCTAGAAGTATCCACACGAACAAGATGTGTTCTCTAACACACAAGGATGGAGAAGAGAACACCACAAGTGTGCTAGCACTTCTTGATGCTCTCGGATGGGATTGGAAGAAGAAGAAAGGAAAAGAAGAGAACACACTCCTCTAAAAAAATCTCTATGTGACTTTCACTAACCTTTCTTCTTGGATTAGACTCACTCTCCTTTCTTCTCCCTTGCTTGAAACCCACGACCAAGAGAAGAGAAGGAGCAAAAAGAGAGCTTGAGGAAGAAGATGATGTGAATGTGAGTGAATGAAAAATTCATTCTAATTCAAAACCAAAAAGGTAACCCCCATTCTCATTAAATGTAGCCATTAAAGAGAATAGCTTTGTAACCCCCATGAGGTGGCACACTTTGATGATGTGGCACATCATCATTAGTCCTCCTAATGCCAAATCACTAATGATGTGGCAAATAGTCAAGTCAAACTTGACTCTTCCTCTTCCTCTCAAGTCAAGTCAAACTTGACTTAATCTCTCTCATGGTTGATCTAATCCAACCATTTAATTCAAGTCAATTTAATATAATGAATCTAATTCATTTAATTAAATTGATTCAATGAGTCATAATCTAAATTAGACTCATTGAACACATGAATCAACTTGAGTCCAACTCAATTAGCCCAATTAGGATTACTCTTAATCCAATTTGATTCATCACATGAATCTAATCCTCTTGGTTCATCATATGAACCTAATCTCCATCCACTTGTTCTTTGTGTGTGACCCAATAGGTTCTTGTAACGTTGGCAATGTTTCTAAACTCCTTTAGAAACATAAGCAATGAGCGACATCTAATTGTGACTACTAATTGTGACTCCTTACAATATATGACAAGTGTCCTTCTATCCTAGACATCTAGATTGATCAATGTGAGGCATAGACCGTGTCATCCTCTAATCAATCTAAATCTTGAACTCCAAGTAGACTCACTCGATCAAATGAGCTTAATATCTCATATTGACTCATTTGGGCATGACCATGCACTTCGTGGTCTCACTTTATCAAGAATATCGATGTCGCTCCCGTCATATAGGAGGGATAGATCCCATCTACATCACTCACATCCCTCCACATAATTTGTTACATACCCAGTAATCACCTTTATAGTCCACCCAGTTACGGGTGACGTTTGACGAAACCAAAGTACATAACTCCTTATGTAGGGAACCATGGTGACTTCAGGTCTAAGGACTAGTAGTCATACTAATAGCCACATGAGAAAGTATATGACACTCATATAACGATCCATGATACTTTCTCATGGCGGGTCATTCAGTATACATTCTCTAATGCATACCCATGTGTCAACTTGATATCTCTATATCCATGACTTGTGAGATCAAGTCATCGAGTTGACCTACATGCTAGTCTTATTGCATTAACATTGTCCCTGAATGTTAATACTCGACTAGGAATGATTAAGAGTAGTGTTCCCTATATCATCTCACTATCGGTTCAGCTAACCGATTGATATAGGTAAGAACCTTCTACTCAAGGACGTTATTATACTTAGTTTATTTGGCACCAATACAAGTAAGTATAATAACCAAAAACCAAATGCCTTATTTATATAGAATATGATACAACAAGTCCAAAATACAATCATCAAATGATTGACTCTGGGGCTCTAGCTAACAATCTCCCACTAGCACTAGTGCCAATCAGTGTAGGCTCTAAGCCCCAATGACCTAGTGTGACCATCATGCTTCCTCTGTGCCAAAGCCTTGGTCAAGGGATCTGCGATGCTGCAAATCTTCACATCTCCTCTCTCGATGATCTCTCGAATGAGATGGAAGCGCCGCAGTATGTATTTGGTCCGCTGGTGTGAGCGAGGTTCCTTCGCCTGTGCTATAGCTCGATTGTTGTCACAATAGAGCTCAATAGGGTCAGCAATGCTAGGAACCACCCCAAGTTCAGTGATGAACTTGTGAATCCAAACTACCTCCTTTGCTGCCTCTGATGCAGCAATATACTCGGCCTCTGTCGTAGAATCAGCTACTGTGTCCTACTTCGAAATCTTCCAGCTCACAGCACCACCATTTATGCTAAACACGAACCCTGACTACGATCGATAATCATCCTGGTCGGTCTGGAAGCTAGCATCACTGTAACCCTTTACAGCTAGCTCATCATCGCCTCCATATATCAAGAAATATTCTTTAGTCCTTCTTAAGTACTTAAGAATATTCTTGACCGCTATCCAGTGACTTTCACCTGGATCTGACTGGTATCTGCTCGTCATGCTCAAAGCATACGAGACATCAGGTCGAGTACATAGCATGACGTACATGATCGATCCTATGGCTGAAGCATAAGGGATCTGATCAATGCAGTCTCTCTCCTATCTAGAAGAGGGACCCTGAGTCTTCGAAAGACTCACGCCATGTGACATCGGCAGAAATCCCTTCTTGGAGTTCTGCATGGAAAACTGAAGGAGTACCTTGTCAATGTATGTACTTTGACTTAGGCCAAGCAATCTCTTAGATCTATCTCTATAGATCTGTATCCCTAGGATGCGGGATGCTTCACCTAAGTCTTTCATTGAGAAACATGTCCCTAACCAAGTCTTGACAGACTGTAGCAAAGGGATGTCTTTCCCAATGAGCAGTATGTCATCCACATACAATATGAGGAAGACAACTATGTCCCCTACAACCTTCTTGTAGACACAAGGTTCATCTTCATTCTTGATGAAACCAAACTATTTGATTGCATCATCGAATTGAAGATTCCAGCTCCGAGAAGCTTGCTTTAGTCCATAAATGGACCTATGCAGCTTGTATACTTTGCTAGTATACTTTGGATCTACAAAACCCTCAGGTTGTGTCATGTACACATCCTCGAGTAGGTTTCCATTCAGAAACGCGGTTTTGACATCCATCTGCCAGATCTCGTAATCGTGGTAAGATGCAATAGCAAGCATGATCCGAATGGACTTAAACATCGCTACTGGTAAAAAGGTTTCATCATAGTCAATACCATGAATCTGCTTGAAACCTTTAGCTACCAAGCGACCCTTATAGATAAGTCCATCCATGTCAGTCTTTCTCTTAAAGACCCACTTACACCCTATGGGTTTTACCCCTTCAGGTGGATCAACCAAAGTCCATACTTGGTTGGTGTACATGGATTCCATTTCAGATCTCATGGCTTCTAGCTATTTCTCAGAATCTGGTCTCATCACAGCTTCCTGATAGGTGGTAGGCTCATCCTCTATGAGTACAACGTCATCATGGTTAGACAAGAGAAATGAGTATCTCTCAGGCTGACGACGTACCCTATCAGACCTGTGAAGAGGTATGTCTACTTGAACTGGTTGTTGTTCCTCAACTCTTTGTGGAACAACATCATCCACAACAATTTGTGGTTCCAGTTCAACTTCCATCGAGGCTTCAGTGCTAGGATCCGCATCTTGAACTTCTTCAAGATCGAATGTACTCCCACTAGTCTTTCTAGAAACAAAGTCCCTTTCTAGAAAGACTCCAGTCTTTGCCACAACTATCTTGTGCTGATTGGGAATGTAGAAGTAATATCCCTTAGTTTCCTTGGGATATCCTATAAAGTAGCACTTGTCAGATTTGGGTCCTAATTTATCTGAGACTTGACGTCTAACGTAGGCCTCACATCCCCAAATCCTCATGAAAGACACTTGGGCATCTCTCCCAGTCCATATCCTATATGGTGTCTTTATCACGGCCTTGGATGGAACTCGGTTGAGTATAAAAGCTGCCGTGTCTAGATCATAGCCCCAAAGGAATGTCGGAAGATCTGTGTGACTCTTCATAGACCGTACCATATCTAATACGGTACGATTATTCCTTTCAGATACACCATTCCACTGTGGTGTTCCAGGAGGAGTGAGTTGGGATAGAATCCCACACTCAGCTAGGTAGTCACGAAACTCATGGCTAAGGTATTCTCCACCTCGATCTGATCGAAGTATCTTAATACTCTTGCCAAGCTGGTTCTGTACTTCATTCTTGAATTCTTTGAACTTTTCAAAGGATTCTGACTTATGTGTCATCAAATACACATAACCATATCTACTGAAGTCATCAGTAAATGTGATGAAGTACCTATAACCGCCTCTAGCCGCGACATTGAAAGGGCCACATACTGTTGGTCCCTTTGGAGGCCGGCAAGAGGGGAGGGGTGAATTGCCCTACAAATTAAAACACGAACCTTTCTCGGATTTCAACTATATAATGAACACTTGTAATAAATAAATAAAAGAAACTAAGTAAAGAAAAACAGACACTGGAGTTTTACTTGGTTTGCAATCAGGGGATTGCTAATCCAAGGAATGTAAGCGCACTATCTGATTCTCCTCTGGGCGGAGTAGCCTCTTACAGCGTTGAACGTACAAGAAGAAAAGTAAAGCACACAGAAGTTGATTACAAGTGTTCGTTGATTAATTGATTCTCGGACCAAGGCTATATTTATAGCCTTGGTGGGCACCGAAGGGTTCCGGGCGCGCTGGGAAAATTTATCCCCAACGTTCGGATCGAGTTTGACTCGATCTGGTCAACTTCGCTCCGGGCGCCCGGATGGTTCCGGGCGCCGGACCCAAAAGTCAACTCTGGTTGACTTTTTCCGTCCGTCGCTCCGCTTGGTTCAGCTTGTCTCGGTCCGGGTTTTGTTCCGGCTCCACTAGCTTGGGTGATCTCGACCATCGAATAGGGCTCACCGAACCCATGTTCCGCCTTCTCCTCGGCATTTCCTTCTGGTTTCGTCCCTCGAGCGTCACGACGCGTTCTTCTCAAATCCACCTGTACTCTTAGCGGACACCTCGTCCCTCGGACGCACCGAGCCGTCGGCTCTCTCCTCGTTGTCCTTCTCGCTAGCCGCGTCTTCCGCTCGACTTCCTGTGTTCCTAAGTTCCTGCACACTTAGACACAAGGGTTAAACAACGCAGGACCTAACTTAACTTGTTTGATCACATCAAAACACCTCGGGGTTCCAACAATCTCTCCCTTTTTGATGTGAGCAACCCAAGTTAAGCTAGGGAAAAACAGATGCAATAAAAACAATTTATTTGTAATTAAGTCCAAAGATATTTCATAAAAAAAGTTTATATACCTCCCCCTAGACTTAACATTCTTCTCCCCCTTTGATCACATTAAAAATAGGGGTTCTTTAAACAAGTCAAAAAAATTTAAGTGAATTTTCATAAAACTTTCTAAGGTAATTAATAATAATTTCTAAGGCAATGTTTCAAAAGAGAATATTTAGAAAAAAAATTCGAAGTCAATATTCAGAATATCTTTTATCTAATTTCATAAAAGATTTCTAAGGCAATTTTCAAAGGAAAATGTCTAAGACAATATTCATAGAAAAATTTCTAAGTTAATAAAATAAAAAAAATATCTAAGTCAATAATTATCAGAAATTTTCTAAGTAAAAAAATTTATTATTATTATTATTATTATTATATATATTTTTTTAAATGTTTTCTAACACAAATTGAATAACTCTTTTAAAGCATTAGGTAAATTAAAATTAATGCTTTTTCAGTTAGTCAATTAAACTTTTCATTTCGATACTTGGCTTCCAGGTCGTGGCGAGGCACTAGGCCTTCTTGGTTATTGGAGCAACAACCACTTCCTTAGACAAAGCCTCATAATGAAATTAGTCGTTTAATTTCCTTGCTGAAAATGCTAAGTCTAATTTTAAATTAAATAGGTTTTTGGAACCCAGTAGAGGTTCCTACCTACAGGGTTAACCAAGTATTTCCTAGGTACATAGATTTTTGATATATTTCTAATTTGACTTTGATGAAATCTATAGTACCAATTTAAACTCTATAATTTCTAAAAGTAGAAATATTTGAACTTTTATATTTTTTCAATCTTTCTATTTCTTCTTTTAGTTTTTCATTTTCAATTTTCAATTTATCAAAATCCTCTATGAGACATGATTTTGCTAAAATTCTTTTTGTTTCCAAAATTTCATTTTTTAATTTGATATTTTCATTTTCTAATTTATACATGGATTTAGTCATTGCCTTAATGCCAGAATAAAGTTGATCAGGGGGTAAGAGACATACCTCACTTACCATATCAGACTTGAAGTCTGAATCTCCCCCTGCTTCGCTGCTCTCATCTGAGGTCGCTCCCCCTTCATCGATGCTAGGTTCTGACGAGCTTTGCCCTTCGTAACTTGCCATCAGCGCTATCCCAGCATATTCTTGAGCTTCTGATTCGGATAAAGAAGTGTCATCCCAAGTTGCTTTTAGGTTGTGTTTCTTGGGTGTCTTCATTTTGACCTTCTTGAGTTCTGGGCAGTCTTCCCTTAGGTGTCCCTCCTTCTGACACTGGTAGCACCGCACCTTTCTTCTACCTTTTTGATTCTTTTGATTCTGCATTTTAAAATTATTAGATCTAAAAAACTTTTTAAAGTTTCTTACCATGTATGCTTCTTTGTCTTCTTCGGAGTCTGACTCGGGTTCATCCTTGTTGGTTGCGTTTAGCGCCATAGTCTGGGTTGTGTCCTTTGATGTCTCTACACATCTAGTTTCGTGTAATTCAAGGGTAGAAAAACATTCCTCTAATGTACTTACCTCCAAATCTTTTGAGATGTAGTAGGCGTCGATGATTGAAGTCCACTCCGGAGTTCGAGGAAATGCGTTGAGCGCGTAGCGTATTGTATCCTGATTTGATACCTTTTCTCCGAGGTTCTCGAGACTAGTAATTAGTTCTTTTACCTTCGCGTGTAGACTGGCTACTTTCTCACCTTTTTCCAGACGGATGTTCATCAGTTTGTTACGGAGGATGTCCCTTCTAGCGAGCTTTGCTTCGGACGTGCCTTCGTGGAGTTCTAATAACACACTCAGCAGGTGATGTTCCGCATGGTGTTTGCTACCGACTCATTCTGCTCCTTCTTTGTCCAATCGCTCTCTTCTTTTCTTTTCCATCTTTATCTCGGAGCTATAAAACCATATTTCATAATAAGAATTTCAAAATCTTAGGAATACCTCCATCGGCTGCCGATCTGCAAGTTCCCCGAATTTTGGTGGGACGATACTTGGTCCGCCATCTTGTTGCTTCGATCTAGTCCTCCTGGCGTCCTTGCTCGATACCACTTGTTGGTCCCTTTGGAGGCCGGCAAGAGGGGGGTGAATTGCCCTACAAATTAAAACACAGAACCTTTCTCGGATTTCAACTATATAATGAACACTTGTAATAAATAAATAAAAGAGACTAAGTAAAGAAAACAGACATCGAGTTTTACTTGGTTTGCAATCGGGGATTGCTAATCCAAAGCGCACTATCGATTCTCCTCTGGGCGGAGTAGCCTCTTCAGCGTTGAACGACAAGAAGAAAAGTAAAACACACGAAGTTGATTACAAGTTCGTTGTTATGAATTGGATTTCTCGGACCAAGGCTATATTTATAGCCTTGGTGGGGCGCTTGGAAGGGCGCCCTGGGGATAAAATTTATCCCCAACGTTCGGATCGAGTTTGACTCGATCTGGTCAAAACTTTGGTCCGGGCGGTGGCCCGATCCGGCGCCTGGACCCCAAAAGTCAACTGGTTGACTTTTTCGTCCATCGCCTCTTGTTCAGCTCGTCTCGGTCCGGGTTTTCTGTTCGGCTCCACTAGCTTGGGTGATCTCGCCATCCGAATAGGGCTCACCCGAACCCATGTTCCGGCCTTCTCCTCCTTCTCGGCTTCTCGTCCCCCGAACGTCGCGCACTTCCACCGGTGTACTCTTTCGCGGACACCTCGTCCCTCGGACGCACCGAGCCCGTCGGCTCTCTCCCGTGCGGTCCTTCTCGCTAGCCGCGTCTTCCGCTCGACTTCCTGTGTTCCTAAGTTCCTGCACACTTAGACACAAGGGTTAAACAACGCAGGACCTAACTTAACTTGTTTGATCACATCAAAACACCTCGGGGTTCCAACACGTACATCACTATGTATAAGTCCTAACAAATCAGTCGCTCTTTCGCTGTGCCCACTAAAGGGTGTCTTGGTCATTTTGCCTAGTAGGCATGACTCACACATCTCATAAGATTCAAAATCAAATGAGTCCAGCAAACCATCCTTATGGAGCTGGGATAAGCGCTTGTCATTTATATGACCTAAGTGACAGTGCCAGAGATAGGTTTGGTTCAAGTTATTTGACTTGAACCTCTTGGTATTTATGTTATAAATAGGACTTTCAAGATCTAGAATATAGAGTCCGTTTATCAGAGGTGCACTACAATAGAACATATCGTTTAAATAGACGGAACAACATTTGTTCTTTATTGTAAACGAGAAACCTTTCTTGTCCAAACAAGAAACTGATATAATGTTCTTAGTTAATGTAAGCACATAACAACAATCATCTAATTCTAGTACAAGCCCAGAAGGCAGAGATAGATGATAAGTTCCTACAGCAACAGCAGCAACCCGTGCTCCATTGTCTACTCGTAGGTCTATCTCACCCTTCATCAATGCCCTACTATTTCTCAGTGCTTGTACATTAGTACAAATGTGCAAAGCACATCCGGTATCTAATACCCAATGAAGAAATAGAGAGGTTGACTTCTATAACATGTATACCTGAAGAAGAAATCTTATTTCTCTTCTTCTTAAGATATTCCAGGTATTCTTTGGAGTTCCTCTTCCAGTGCCTTGCTTATCCTTGATATAGGTGACAAAGATGTTCAACCATATCGTAAGCGCCCATCAACTCATGTTGCTTCTGAAGCTCAGAGTTCATGGTCGCGAGCATAAGACAGGACACATCTAATGCATCATCTTGATGCTTCTTGTAAGCATCTCGGTCTGCTCGCGTGGCAGTGGCAGGAGGAGCCTCCGGAATGGGCTGCTCCAGAACGTACAGTTTACGTTCTTGGGTGAGAACTATTCTCAGGTTCCTGTACCAGTCCAGGAAATTTTCTCCGTTGAGCTTGTCCTTCTTAAGGACAGAACGCAGAGAGAAGATGTTCGTGTTTGATGTCATGACAATTCTACAACAGAAATAAATGCAGAAAATCATATTCCTTTTAAATCATTTAATTAGGCCTTTAATTAAATGATGCTCCCACTGAATTCTATAATTCATGTGGGACAAGATCCACATCATACTAACCCTTGAGTTAGCTTTGGCTAATACGCCCAAGTTTTAGTATGATCGGTAGGTAGCGATTACCAATTACATCTCTATGCAACTCTTGTTTATAGGATCATTATCCGCAGTTATATTAAAACTTGAGTTAGCTTTGGCTAATACGCCCAAGAATTAATATAAATGTGATTTATGTCCTATCTTTCCAACCGTTAGAAGAATGCCTATAGTTGTACTCGATCCAACCGAGTTAACTAGTTACTCAATCTAATTGAGTTGTACTCACCCATGCGTTGATAGGCGGGACCAAGATTGTCCCTCCGTACTCTACCAAGATAATATGTGTTGCTCTGCTTTGGCAGATTCAACAACACATGTGATCGAGGTAGTGATAGGTATCACGGCACGGTAGGCATTAGAGTTGACGTGATTTAGATCTAATTTAAACGTCGATGTTGTATCATATACTCGATATAGATCTAATCTAATCGATAGGGTACATCTTGTACACGATGTAGATCTAATCTAATCGTAAGGGTGCATCTTGTGCACGATTTAGATCTAATCTTAATCGTTAGGTACTAATTAATTACTTAATTAAACATGCATCACATACACAAGTAATTAACAAAATTTTGTGATTATGTCATGGCCCTACTACGATCTTCTCAAGCCAATGAGAAGATCGGATAGTCAACCTAAGGTCAACAGCTTCTCAAGCTCCTTCCTTTGAACACCTCGTGTTGCTCGCGCCCTCCTCGTAACTCCGTCTCGAGTGGACCTTCCACTGCTTCAAAATTTACATTACAATTTTGAAACTCGAGTTACATTCGAGTCTAAATCTAATTTACAACCAGAATATAAATAGGGAGGCACGACGCGTAGGTCGCGTATCAAATACAACACACACAAACACATGACGGCACGCAAGCCGTATTATAAATTACAACACAAATCCAATCATATTGGGTCTTTTTGGGCCATGACTATCACAAAAATAATATATAATTCTAAATTATATATTTTTCATAATTTTCTGTAATTTTTCATAATTTTTACAATTTTATGAGTAAATTTTTCCCGGCGGTCCCGATTAGCGATTTCGGGCGCAATCGCGGAGCAAATCCCCTTGCGGAGTTAGGGGGCAGTACCCCTACCCGCGATCTAACCATCGCGAGTTGCTCCTAAGCGATCGTACAACGCCTTAGCCCGCTGTCCCAAAAGGTTTTGGGTCGAAACATTGCCATTATGGAAAAATCTTCTGGGTAGTCGAAGCCTACAAGTGTCTAAACACTTGTGCTTTGCTTCTACGAGAAAAATACCCTTTAAAACTATAAAAATCATGAAATTACAGAAATTCACAGAATGTTTATTTTTCATAAAAACCAAAATAAACTCATATTCGTCTTTGCACGTGGCTCTGATACCACTGTTGGATTTTTCGGGCCGCGAAAATCGCTTTTTCGCGTCGCGGAAACCCCGAAACTCCCTATCCAACGGATCCGTGCGAAGAGTATAGAACAAAATTTTATATGTACAAGTTTACTAACTAGATCTACTCTTAGATCTATATGTTTAGAAAATTACCCTTGATGCGTGCCCTTTTCGAATCCCGCTCGTCCAAGCAAGTGCCGGATCTCAAGATTGTCAACGTAGACAATCCTCTAGAAGTATCCACACGAATAAGATGTGTTCTCTAACACACAAGGATGGAGAAGAGAACACCATAAGTGTGCTAGCACTTCTTGATGCTCTCGGATGGGATTGGAAGAAGAAGAAAGGAAAAGAAGAGAACACACTCCTCTAAAAAAATCTCTATGTGACTTTCACTAACCTTTCTTCTTGGATTAGACTCACTCTCCTTTCTTCTCCCTTGCTTGAAACCCACGACCAAGAGAAGAGAAGGAGCAAAAAGAGAGCTTGAGGAAGAAGATGATGTGAATGTGAGTGAATGAAAAATTCATTCTCATTCAAAACAAAAAAGGTAACCCCCATTCTCATTAAATGTGGCCATTAAAGAGAATAGATTTGTAACCCCCATGAGGTGACATACTTTGATGATGTGGCACATCATCATTAGTCCTCCTAATGCCAAATCACTAATGATGTGGCAAATGGTCAAGTCAAACTTGACTCTTCCTCTTCCTCTCAAGTCAAGTCAAACTTGACTTAATCTCTCTCATGGTTGATCTAATCCAACCATTTAATTCAAGCCAATTTAATATAATGAATCTAATTCATTTAATTAAATTGATTCAATGAGTCATAATCTAAATTAGACTCATTGAACACATGAATCAACTTGAGTCCAACTCAATTAGCCCAATTAGGATTACTCTTAATCCAATTTGATTCATCACATGAATCTAATCCTCTTGGTTCATCATATGAACCTAATCTCCATCCACTTGTTCTTTGTGTGTGACCCAATAGGTTCTTGTAACGTTGGCAATGTTTCTAAACTCCTTTAGAAACATAAGCAATGAGCGGCATCTAGCAATACATCATTGCTACCCAAGTTACAAGAATGTTGAGATCCAACATCACCTTGTGACTACTAATTGTGACTCCTCACAATATAAGACAAATGTCCTTCTATCCTAGACATCTAGATTGATCAATGTGAGGCATAGACCGTGTCATCCTCTAATCAATCTAAATCTTGAACTCCAAATAGACTCACTCGATCAAATGAGCTCAATATCTCATATTGACTCATTTGGGCATGGCCATGCACTTCGTGGTCTCACTTTATCAAGAATATCGATGTCGCTCCCGTCATATAGGAGGGATAGATCCCATCTACATCACTCACATCCCTCCGCATAATTTGTTACATACCCAGTAATCACCTTTATAATCCACCTAGTTACGGGTGACGTTTGACGAAACCAAAGTACATAACTCCTTATGTAGGGAACCATGGTGACTTCAGGTCTAAGGACTAGTAGTCATACTAATAGCCACATGAGAAAGTATATGACACTCATATAACGATCCATGATACTTTCTCATGGCGGGTCATTCAGTATACATTCTCTAATGCATACCCATGTGTCAACTTGATATCTCTATATCCATGACTTGTGAGATCAAGTCATCGAGTTGACCTACATGCTAGTCTTATTGCATTAACATTGTCCCTGAATGTTAATACTCGACTAGGAATGATTAAGAGTAGTGTTCCCTATATCATCTCACTATCGGTTTAGCTAACCTTCTACTCAAGGACGTTATTATACTTAGTTTATTTGGCACCAATACAAGTAAGTATAATAACTAAAAACCAAATGCCTTTATTTATATAGAATATGATACAACAAGTCCAAAATACAATCATCAAATGATTGGCTCTAGGGCTCTAGCTAACACTTCCGCCCTAGGAGGTCAATCGAATCGGCAGCTATGACTTCGCCAAAGATCTTTGGGAGAAGTTTCTAGAACTTCATGAAGGTATCTCGGAAGCAAAGTTAGCAAGGTGAGACATTCTCTGAACCTAGCTAACAAACCTGAAGATGAACAATGGAGAATAGGTAGCACAACTCCAAGCACGAATCAAGGAACTGATTACTCAGTTAAACAATCTCGGAGAATCAGTAACAAACCGAGATTCAATTTGGTATGCGCTCAACGTCTTCTCGAGAACTTCAGAATGAGCGTCCTTAGTAGATGCATACTACATCTCTAAGGATCTTGAGGTAAGTATGCTAGAGAATTTGTTTTCCACTTTTGAACTTCACGAATCTCAAATTACGGATCCTAAAGAAATAGAAAAGACAAATCTCATTGTTGCCGTAAAAGCAAAGACGAAAGATCAAGACTCCGAAGCATCCATCGATGAAGTCGAAGTGGCTCTTATGGTAAGAAAGTTCAATAAATTTATTAAATCTAATAAATTTAAATCGCAGACGACACTACAAGAAAAACCCTCATAGACATCAGTTTTCCACCGCTGTCTATTACAAAATCGATCGATGTCTATGAAGGCGATGTAAAAGGTCTGCCATTTTAGACATCGGGTTATAACCAATGTAGTATCACTTAACGACACCGATTTTCGAATCGGTTATGAACCGGTGTAGTATCACTTAACGACACCGGTTCAGCAACGGTGTAAAACCGATGTAATATATGTTAATAACACTAGTTTTGGTAGCGGTTTACGACCGATGTAATATTAACAACACCAATTCCATCAACGATGTAAAATTGATGTAATATCAATTAATGACACCGGTTTTGGCAGCGATGGAAAATTGATGTAATATCAGTATTATTTAACGACACCGATTCAACTTCCGAAATAGTGAAAAACCAATATTATACAACATTTTAATAGTACAAAATTTAGTTAATATTATTATACATCGGTGTATCTAAACACATCAAGTCAATATCCATGTAACCAACATATAAATATTATTCTTACAACATAAAAAAATAATAGATATTGTACACATCAAGTCTATATCCACAAGTTACACCAATATTCTTCTTACAACATCAAAAGGTAATAGATATTGTACACATCAAGTCAGTATTCATAAAATACACAAATATTCTTTTTACAATATCAAAAGGTAATAGATATTGTACACATTAAGGTAGCATCCGCAATTTACATTCCATGCAAATGCATGGATTATCCAAAGTTTTCAAAAATCAAATACCTTTCCTACTCAAATGTAATCTAGCATGCATTCAGCCCACTCGAACTGCACTTCATCAATTTCAACTCTGGAGTACTTGATATTTGTAAACTGTAACAACACATAAAAACAGATATTGCAGCACTTTTATTTTGTGAATTTAAAAAATAAAATAAAAGAGACATCATTGAGGAAAATAAAAAAGTAAAAGGTATTGATTACAAAGAAACTTACTGAGACTTGTAAAATATCTTCACAAGCTAATGCAACATCCAGTAGAAGAAGGCATACACGGAGAGCTATTTGCTTCATAGGAAAAAATAGCAAGGCAGAATAAAAAGAATCATCTTATCAATAACTCATAAGATGATTAAATTAAGGCATACCTCTTCAATTGGTTCGATATTCTGGAACATCTTTTTGAGAACAGATAATGACTGTGCATACTCATGGATATGATAGAGAATGATTGCCTGTGAAGAACCAAATTAACAAAAAATACTAAGAAGAGAGCAATTTATTAACTCATTCACTAATTATGGAAAGAAAAATTTTGACAAAATGCGTTGAACTACATACAATATTCAGCATTGTTACTGAAACATCAAACTCTTGGGCATGAACAACTCTGCTGCTATTTATAGCAGCACTTTGATGAATTGAAGCACTATTAGCTTTAGACCTTGAAACCATATAGCCTAGGTAGCTATTCTCAGAGTCAATCTGGTCCACAAAAGTATGCGCAAGCTCTTCACTCTGCTCCTATAACCAATATAGTTATTAATCAAAGAGTGCATGTAAAATATCTTTTCAGTTGCAAGAACAATGCTAGTTTAAGAAATCATAGAATATTGACTGAATGGATAAACATGGATTAAATTATTTCCAACTTTGAAAAAAAGATAGAGAAAATGGAGAAATTACATGAAATAGATAATAAAATATTAGCAATATTCAAAATACCATGATTTGGAGAAGACATGATTCCCAAGGAACAGTAGACTTTTCTGCTATAGAAGAATGGATGATTCTAAAGATCATGTTTAACCTTATCATACATGTTAAGTATAATCATGTCATATAATATCATATGTTTAATATGATTATAACTTTAATGTTTAATAATTTGTTTCCTCAAGAATGTCAGTATGAAGATGAGAAATTATCTTCTTAAATTAATTCAAAAAACCAATTACCTATGATTCAGTAAACTTACTTTAACCTTGTTTAATGCATCAAGGAGATTTCTAGGATCAGTGCAACCATCTCAAAAGTATTCTGCAACAGCAATGTTATGAAGAACCTGGAATAAATAGAAAATGATTAAGGTTCACATAAATAAGAACTACACATAGTAAATAAACTTCTCTTCTTTTGTATGTAAGTCAACAACAAATCATCATGTACTTTAAAAATGAGTAAGATATTAGTTAAAATAGAAATAATTAGAGGAAAAAATAGACATGTTTCATATAGCAGCCAATTAATACATTTTGACATGGAGAAACAACATAAAATCCTGAGTTGCAACTATTAGGGAGACCTAAAGGCAAACAGTCTAAAAGTCTTCGCACAAAAAGTAGAAGTGTGGATACCAAATATGCAATTTCTTCTTTCATATCAAACCCAACAAAGAATCATTGGATCACTGTCATCTTTGGGAAGCAATGAGATTTCAATTAAAATAGAACAAATTTGAGGAATTTTACATTCTTGATTTGTATAATAACTGGTCGATTGATTTTTGTATGGAGAAGAACCAAGTAAAATATAGTCAGTGTAAAATCCTTAAGAGTTGAAGTTAAATTATATTTCAACTAAAATACAGATTAAATCAATGACAAATGATAATCAAAGTGAAGAAATAAACAAGTAGACAACAGGTTCCATTATCACAACAGTTCACAGAACCTAAACATTCTAAAAACACTAAATCTAATAATTTATTTGTGGTAAAGAATCTAAGCTTGCTGCGCATGAAATGTAATGAATCTGGAATGCAAATGCTAAAAACACTAGGAGTTGAAGTCTTATGAAAGGTCAGGTGCAAGAAAAGGTGAGGAGGGCCCCTTGAGGTTTAATCTTAACAACTTAGCATCTAATATTTGGACGCTAAAGTTAATGCAGGCTGATGACTTTGACTCTGAAATCTACAATATCCACAGTTCACACATGATTACAGTACACTATTCTTCATAGCAAACAAGACAGAGTAGGAATCTACAAGTTTTGTTATGCAAGGTTGACCGTAGAGAAAGTTAAAATCCTGTTGTTTTACTTGTTGGTCTCACTGCAGAATTACATCCGTCATGCATTTGCTGCAATTTCATAAAAGATATCCTTAGGTCATTAAGCCATGTGCAAGCTCTATTCATCTTTTCACCATTTTTTAAGCCCCAAAATCTTATATATTTTTCATCATAAAGGACCTTTCATTTGCTCATAGCTTGGATATGTAGTAGCGTCTGCATATGCTAGAAGATTGGTATAAATGCTTGAAGTAATTATTGGACTAAGAGAGACTTGTCTTCTTTAGTTATCTATTCTACAAACTGTTAAGTCGTCATTCGAGCAGCACTTTCCATTCATAATTAGTATTCGGAATCCCCCTAACCAGAAATGCACCAGACAACAGAATCACAGTATAACGAAAGATAAATTAGACGCACCTTCACATCACCTCTCTTTTTATCAAAAATCTGGCTCAATATTTCAACGCACTACTAGAACCTCCGGTTCTGGAACAATAAAGCAGCTTCCTTGGCAAGCCCTTTGGCATCAGAGAGATTCCCTTCATCATTGGCAGGCCCATCTGTGGTCCCGGCTAGAGTCGTCGTGACCGAGGGAGAGGCTGGCGAATCCTTAATGATCATAATTAACTTGGTCATGAATCGATTTAACAAGAAGGTCAAAAAAAAAAAAACTCACTTAATGATCAAAGCCTTTAAGTTGTATATATAGTGCGTCTAAGAAGCCCAACACACAAATCCTGTAGAAACAACAATAACAGAAAGAGATAAATTTATAAACCAGAAAACATGGCATATCAGTGAAAAGAATTAGCATATACATAAAAGAAACTTGATAGTTCAAGGAATACATAAAACCAACTTAGCAACAAAAAATACCAACTCCTCAATCTAGCAAATAAAAATGATAAAATCAACTCAGGGTAGTGTTTGAGGAAATCATCAAACACATTGCATGCATCAATCAATTAATACTTGCAATCAAGAGATCAAGAAGATGAAACTGTCGAAGATGAGGAAGGACTTCAGTAGCGACGATGGATAAAGGAAAATTACTGGAATACCAGTAGCGAGGAGGAAAGTGGTGGTGGCGTCGATCTAGGATGGGAAGAGGAAGGGGTGTCGATCATGGCTTACATATAGTATGATAATGTTAAGAAGATGATCTAGCCAGCCAGGAAAATAAGCATATTGTGCTGATTTATAATATCAAGAAGGTGCTTCTCTCAGTCACGATTTCCAATTTCTATGCAAAGCTTGACGAAGTCTGCATAGTTTGATATCTAAATTTAGTTAGTCGATTCTCCGAGACGATAAAATGGATAATAGGAGGTGAGCTAGACTCATAATCATCATGGCTTACATGTAATATATATCTTGTTATTAAGATGACAATTATATTGTGAAGATTAAGATATTATAAGAGCTTCAACCTTAAGACACAACCATAGTCTTACTCGACATTCAAATCTACTATGTTTGAAGAGTAAATGTGAAACCAAACCATTTTTCTGAAGCTGAAACGTGAGGCATGAATAAAAGATGACCAAACTAAACTTATTCTTTTAGCAATTTACCTTCAATTCAACAAGGATCTCCAGCGTGCCCCTTTTAGAGGCGCAGATGAGGAACACAAACCCAAACTTCTCCTGGTAAACGGATATTCCAGTCCACCAATTCCTACAGTTTGACGAAAGAAAAAGAATTCAAATATCAAATTAAAAGAATGATCTCTAAAATAAAGAGGGGAACATGATCAGATCCACCTGCAATGTGGTATCATTGGCAGTAGCCATTGCAACAAATTGTTCTTCCTTGGACCACCTAATCTGGCCAACAATAAAAAGTTAAAAGGATTCTAGAATAGAAAAAGGAATGAGAGGGATTGGAAGAATAGTGACTACGAAACAGAGGGAGAGATGGATCCGATTGGTGGGTGAGCCGTGAAGGCCTCGAGCCATCAGGTGATGTCTATCTGAAGAATTAGAAGGTGAGGAAAGGGGTCGACGAGGGTGATCGAGAGTAGAGAAGAGGAGGGCAAAGGTGCGACCTTGTTGAACCAGATCCTGCAGGTGGACTGGATTGCCTGGTGGAGGTCGGAAAACGGCGAGGCGGAGGCGAGCTCCTTGGTGAAATGCTTGCTGACGCAACACCGTAGCACATCCTCCTCCGTCCACGAAAAAGACGCCATCTTTCGTAGATCTAGGAAGGGGAAGAGGGAGATGAGGCGAGGAGGAAAGTGGTGGTGGTGTCGCAATGGTATACGGTGGACGGCGCGATATAGGTTTAGTTTTGGAGGAAAGAGTGAAGTGTTGCAAATTTTGGCTAAGTATTGGTGGAAAAATTAAATTACTTTATTTTGGTTCATTAACACCACTTTTAACAATGGTTTTTTACTATCCGATTTCGTAGATAGAACAAGGAAGCTATCATAGACACTGGGTTTTAAAAATTGCTGTTAAAATCGATGTCTATTAATGAAAAAAGGCGCTCATAGACATCGACTAAAAAAACCGATGTCTATGAGCGAAAATCTGCGCTCATAGACAACGATTTTTGGAAAAACCGGTGTAAAATACTCAAACACATCGGAATTTGCTTAAAACCGCTGTTGTTCCATCGATGTCTATGAGGGTTTTTCTTGTAGTGCGAGAAAGCATCTTCAAAATAGAAGGACCATCTAATGTTACAATTGCAACGAAGAAGGGCACATCAAAGATGACTGCCCGAAATTGAAGAACAAAGACAAGGAAAAGAATAAGAAGCCAGCTCGACCCAAACATAATCTCAAAGCCACGTGGGACGAGTCATCATCTTCTGAATTTGAAATCAAAGCATACGCCAGACTAACCCTAATGACAATCCATCAAGAAGAAGATGAGACCAGCTTAGAGATGAGCATAGATGAAAGAAGAGGATCATCAGAAGAAAACAACGATGAAGGGGGAGCATCAGAACTTAGGTAAGTGAGGTACGTGCTCTATCCCCCAAGTAGTCCTTTCAATTTATTAAAATTCTTATCAAAGATTTGGCAAAATTAGAAAAAGAGAATGATGATTTAAAAGGACAATTAAACAATTTAAAGGTTGAAAATGATAACTTGAAAATGCAAATCGATAGTTTAAAAAAAGGTGCATGCTCAGAATTAAATAACTTTAAAAAATCAAAATATAGAATTCATGGCAGGTTAAACTGGTATATTAGACATCACCAAAGCCAAATTAGAAAAATTTCAAACAATTATATACCCCCTAAATTTTTGATTAACCCAGTAGGAAGGAACCTGTATTGGGTTCCAAAATCTTATTTAGATTAAGCATTTGTTTTTAGCTTTCAGAAAAATTAAATGTTTAAATTCATTAAAATTCTTTGTCTAGAAGTGGTTGATGATCCAATAACTAAGAAGGCCTAGTGCCTCGCCACAGCTTGGAAGCCAATTACTGAATTAAATATTTAATTGACAAACTAATAAGCTTGTCAAATTACATAAATAATGCTTTTAATATTTGTCAATTATTTGAAACTTTCATGACTTAGAAATTGGTTAACTAGCAAGATTTATTACTAAGGTGCCCCCAAAGATTTAATTTCAATTATTTTCCTAGTATTTTTTTGATATGATCAAAGGGGAGGCAAGATACAAGTTTAGGGGGAGTTAAAGGGAGTGAGGATTTTTTTTTCTTCAATTTGAATATTTCTAACTCAAATGGCATTATACTTGTTTTTGCAATTTTTTATATTACAATTTAATATTTAAAATGTTTTGGAATTTTTTTTATCTGTTTGTTTTACCCTAACTTAAACTTGGGTTGATGCAATTCAAAAAGGGGGAGATTGTTGAACCCCGTGGTTATTTTGATATGATCAACCAAGTTAGGTTAGGTCCTATTTTGGTTTGATCCCTGTGTCTAAGTGTGTAGAAGCTTAGACAGCGGATAAACCTTTATCCGCTGTTGCCTCACTGGAGGCGTCCTCCATTCCCCTTGGAGGCTCCCTCAAGCTACGGATAGGATTTCCAGGAGCTATAAAAAAGCCCCTGGAGCTAGGAAATATAAAATCAACTCTTGTATTAACTTCCTAGCAACTGTTTGAGCTTTCATTGTGAAAGGCGTCTCCACCTTCAGAGAAGGAGATTCTTAATAAGCTTTGCAACCACCTTGGATTAACAACCACCTAGGTTGTAAACAAGTAAATCCCGAGTCTCTTCCTTATTTTTTGTCACTTTTATTTTATTATTATTGTTGCATTTTAAATAGAGTTGAAAGAACGAGAAGGGTATTTTAGTATTTCAGGCGATTCAACCCTCTCTTGTTGGCCCCGCTGCGCCAAGAATTTTAACAACAATTGGGACAACGGTGTAATAAACTATTGTCAATGAAAATATTTTTACAACGCTTGGGACAATGGTGTAATAAACTATTGTCAATGAGAATATTTTTACAACGGTGCATAAACCGTTGTTGTTGTGCTAATAAGACAACGCCTATAAACTGTTGTAAATGAAATTAAACCTGTTGTGTTTTTCTTGGCTCAAAACTTATGCCAGAAATTTGTTGAATATGTGTGAATGGAGAAGAGGTGGAAGAGGATAGAAGCTCCATTGTGAAAGGAACTTTAGTCCCACATTGGTAGTTTCATGACATGTTGGTTGGTTTATATTGATTCACATGCATTGAGGATGTGAATAAATGCATGGGGAGAGACTCTCTCTCACGCGTGGGTGTGCAGGGAGGGTGCAAATCCAGGGCCCAGATTGCATTGAACCATGTTGCCTCATGTGCGGGCACGACCTACACGTGCCAAATGCCAGACTGGTCAGGGCAAAATTGCCCAAGTGGAACAACCTTTTGCTACTGCGTAACAGATGCATTAAGTTTGAGATTAATATAGAATCAAAATGAGCGTTTCATTACCAGAGGTTGCGATCACAGGCAGAGCGATCAACCGTTGTATCTTGGGAACTAGACGACCCTGGTAAGCCTCGAATCTCACATGCCTCTGTCTTCTTGCCTGAACGACCTCTTGCCCAGTTTGCTCTTTGTTTGCACTTAGCAATTAGGAGAAACCAACCCCTATTGACAGCCTGAGATTATCCGCTCAGGTCATCTTGACTATAAGTTGAATTTAATTCAGTGTAGTTTAAATTTAGCTAATACCCCATCAATCTCTGTCAACATATTGTTTATTCCAACAAAATTGGGACACGTGTGCGAAAACCTAAAACCACGACTGTAACGACCTAGCCCGGGCGGGCCCCACCCGGACCGAACTGGGAACACCACCAGAATTGCTCATCGGGTTGATGACTAGCTCCACAGACCATCGGAGGTCCTTTCAGCGTGCTTTGTCATCACTCGCACGCACCCTGAAAAACTTTCCAGGAGATCACCCATCCTCAGATTTCTCCAAGACAGACACGTTTAACTTTGGAGTTCTTAAGTTTGGGCTTCCGAAAAAGAAGGTGCACCTTGGTGATATGGATAATACCATCTAACCTTTTAAGCCATACTTAACCAGAATCTCAGAACAGAGATATTACAATCACCCCCACTTAAAGACACAACGTCCTCATTGTGTAACCACGAATCACACCACAGACAAATCCCATAATCTCCCTCGCTGGGTGGTGCCCTGGGTGCTCCTGCCACAAGCGCACTCACGGTCGCAAGGTCGCTCTTGTTGGAGTGTATACTGAAAGCCTAAGCTTTGTAAACATTCATGTTAAATAAAGAATCACATTTGGTCAATTTATCTACATTTGTTTGTAGTTGTTCAATTAATTTATATTGTAAATAACATAGCATGTGGTGTCATATGCAGAAGATAATGTTATCAGTACCTTATAAATTATAAACAGTAGCTCACGACCAAAATGGAAAGGAACAAACCATTAGAAGGTCGTAGTGTAATTAGGTATCAGTTTATCTTGACTGTATAATTACACTAGTACACTTTGAGTGTATTGAGTAGGACCATTAGAGGTCGTTTCTTTTATACTGACTTTATAAAGGAACAAAGACCTCAGTTATTATGGAAGTGTGTGCTCTTAATCCTAATATAATAACAAGCACATATGTTTGATATTTATTTCTTTAATTTATCAATGGGTGAGATTTAGTTCGATGAATCAATAAACCCGATAAGTTGGGAAATGGTATCACTTATAGTGTGTGTTGTTGATTATAAAAGGAAACTGTGTCCTAGAGATACTAGGTTGATAATGTCCTCAAGAGGAGCTCATAAAGATTGTCATGTTAAACCCTGCAGGCGGACTTAGTCCGAGATGATAATAAGGTTGAGTGGTACTACTCTTGGACTTAGATATTAATTAAATAAGTTGTCAGTAACTCACTTAATTAGTGGACATTCGATATCTTAAACACAGGGAGACTAACACACTCATAATAAGAAGGAGCCCAAAAATGTAATTTGGGATTGGTGCGGTAGTTCAATGATAGTTCTCTAGTGGAATGAATTATCATTGATAAAATTAAGTTGTGTGTTCAAGGCGAGCTCTAATTTTATCAGGAGACCAAAACCAATTCCTCCTCTCGGTCCCTATCATAGCCTCTTATTTATAGAGTTCTATACCCACATGTACCCACCTTCTATACCCACCCAATAGGGGCCGGCCAAGCTAGCTTGGGAACAAGCTAGGGCCGCCTAGGTATAAAATTGGGTGGCAGCTTGAACCCAAGCTAGTAGGGCCGGCCAAATTAAATTAAAAAAGAAATTTAATTTTAATTTTATGTGGAAGATATAATTTAAAGAGAATTAAAATTAAAATATCTCTCTTGTAAAAGATCTACAAAAGATTAAAGAAAGAGATTAGATCTCTTTCCTTATTTGTAGATTGGAGAGATGTTTTATTTTCTCTTTAAAATTATTCACATGTTGATAAAATTAAAATTATAGAAATTTCCTTTTATCAACCATGAAGAGATTTTAAAGAGAAATTTTATTTTTTAAAATTTCCGGAAACAAATTAGGAAGTTTTAATTGTTGATTAAAACTTGTCTAATTTTTTCCTTCATTGATGTGGCCGGCCATTGGTTTTAATTTGGGAAATTTTATTTTATTTTTCTCAATAAAATCATGTCAAGGAAATTGAGGAAATTTTATTGTAATTAAATTTCCTAATTTGCCTAGGCCAAGGAATATAAAAGAAGGGGTGAGGGTGCCTTCATGAGACACAACATCTATTATTTCTCTCCCTCTTTTGTTCCTTGGTGTGGTCGGCCATCCTCTCCCTCTCTTCCTCTTGTGGTGGCCGAACCTCTCTCCCTTCCTTGGAGCTCTTGTGGTGGCCGGATACTCCTTGGAGCAGAAGAAGAAGAAGGAGAAAGCTAGCATCTCTTGGAGCTTGGTTAGTATTTTGGTTTTCTCCTCGGTGAAGCTTTTCCTTTGTGGCCGAACCTTGCTTGGAGGAGAAGAAGGTGGTTGGTGGTTTCTCATCTCGGTAGATCGTTGCCCACACAACGTCCGAGGTTAGAAGAGGAATACGGTAGAAGATCAAGAGGTTTTTCTACAAGGTATAACTAGTAATTTTTATTTCCGCATCATGCTAGTTATTTATGGAAATAATACCAAATACAAGAGGCTTACGTTCTAGAATTTCGAATATGTTTTTTCGATGCTGTGTTCTTTTATTTTTTCTTTTCCTTGTGATTTGATTGTTCTCTTTGGTTAACCTAAAGTTATTTTAGGAAATTAAATATTAGCTTTCTATAAAAGGTTTTGTCTATTCGGTGGTGGTTGCTCCCATATCCAAGAAGGCCATGTGCCTCGCCACGTTAGTACTGGGAACCAATTATGAAAATTAATATTTAATGGAATTAATAACTTAAGGAGACTTGGGTCGAACGTGTAAAGTTCCGCAGGAGATCCAAGTTAAAACCTAAAAGAACAAATAGATTAAGTTTTGGATCAAACGTGTTAAGTTCCGCAGGCGATCCACAATTTAATTTAAAAGAACACATGGTAACTAGGAAAAGGTTCAGACCTTTGTACAAAATTTTTGTACAGTGGAACCTATAGGTTTTCCGAGTAGCAACCAACAATTGGTATCAGAGCTAGGGTTTTGCATCTGTGTATTTGGTATTTAGTTTAATTATGCACATGTCATACATAATTTAGGCAGGTTAATAGTAGGATGTGCTAACTTTGTGAATGCAGGATCCAACTATTATGGCTTTTAGTTATTATGTGTGTGATTGGACCCTTGGACATGTCAAGGGCATTTAAATGTGTGTGCATGATTGTATTCAAATACAGCAGGAGCTGTATTTAGTTTTATTAGGATTTTATTTTTGATCTAGATACATGTACATTCCTTTAATGGAATATAGGATCAAAATGTAAAATTCTATTTATGTCGCGGATCGAATCTTGCAAAGCGTGGAACCTTCTAAGGACCAGAGGCGCAGCGGAACAAGGAGCAAGATGGATGCGACAGCTAGACCCGGTGGCGGTGGCCAAATATGGCAGCAGCTTGGGATGACAACACACGGATGACAACTAGAGATAAAAGCCATAATAGTTGAAAATTAGTTTCTCTATTGCTTTTATATTATGCTGTGTGCATGTTAGTTTACAAGTAAAGTAGGCTAGCATAGTTAAAATTCCTCATTTATAAATAACTAAGTGGGAGAGGGATTTTAAATAAATCCATGGTCTCCATTACTGGTTTGTAAGTGATGCAAACAAGCTTGCGCGTTGGCTCTGAGTGCCTTCCTCCATACCGGATGAGCTTCATCACTAAAAGACTTCCATTTTGGATGACTGAAGTTAATTAAGGCGTGTGATCTTCCCCAACGGAAGGGGCATAATCTTATTAATGGACTTAGTGTCAAGTAATGGTATACACTTAGACACATCTAATAGTATCCTCCCAACGAGTCACTGCTATTATTTGTGTGACCAAATGATACCAACTATTAATTTTATTTGTCAAAAGTTAGGTTGACAAGATAATAAAATTAATGGGTTAAAACCCTCCTTTACAAATGTTGAATTTGTATACGTCCACACTAACGTGGCATACAAAATTCACGTGTTATGAGGTGTTGGTTAATTTAAAATAGTATTGTTTGAGGAATCAATATTATTCTAAATTTAGAGTTCGACCAAAAGTTATTTGTGATTCTTAGGATGTCTTTCAATCCACTGTCCATCATACTTCACAGAATAGACTTACTGGACCAAACTACATAGATTGGAAAAGAAACCCGGACATTGTTCTTACTTCTGAAAGCTATAAATACTGAGCCTTGCCCTGATGCACCTACTCGTGAATCTACCCAAGAGGAGATTGAATATTATAGGAAATGGGTAAAAGCGGATGAGATGGGGCGGTGTTACATTTTGGCTTCAATGTCAAATGTATTGCAACATCAACAATTTGCCAACGACCTATGATATTATGAACAATCTCAAGGAACTCTTTGGTCATCGGGATAGGGCTTCTAGGCAAGAAGCCATGAGAAAGATAATGACAGCCACCATGCCAGAGGGTACTCTGTAAGGGATCATATCCTAAAGATGATGGCTTATCCGAACGAGATACGGATCCTTGGAGGAGAAATTGATGGGAAACCCAGATCGATATGATCCTCAACGCTACCTAGAAGTTTTGAGCACTTTGAACTATAATATGAATAAGAGGGTTTATTCATTAGCGGAACTACTGATATAAAGCAGCAGAAGGATTATTTCGTCACAATGCTCAAATTCACTATCTTTGAAAATGGTTCTACTTCTAAACCGAAAGGAAAGAAGAAGAAGAAACAAGTTGGTTCGGAAAGAAAGTGAATAAATCTCAGTCTACGGGATTTAAAGTTGGAAGTAGAAAGGCAAGTGCTTCATTTGTAAGCAGTCAGATAGAAGGCGGATGTCCTCGTAGGAACCAAAACAAAGGTATATCTCATACTCTAGTTGTTGAAACATGTTTAGCGGTGTTATCTACCAACACCTGGTGTGTAGATACGGGAGCCACTGATCATGTCTGCAATTCCTTGCAGGGGTTCCAGGAAACCCGACGACTATCTGAAGGAGAAATTACCGTCTACATGGGCAATGCTACTAAGGTGGCGGCTGTGGGAGACGTCTACTTATCTTTTAGTAGAAATAGAAATTTGATTTTAAGAAATTGTCTTTATGTACCCAGTTTTAGAAAGAATTTAATTTCAGTTTCTAAACTGTTTTTAGATGGATATTCAGTTTCTTCCAGTAACGATGTAGTTATTAAAAGAAATAAAGTGATTATCTGTTCTGGTGCATTAGTTGGCAATTTGTATACTTTAAATCCAATTTCTTCCACAAAGCAAAATATGGAAATTTATAACTCATCTTCTAACTCTAATAAGAGAAAAAAACCTTCGGAAATGAACCAAGCATATCTTTGGCATCTAAGGCTTGGTCATATTAACTTAAGTAGGATTCAGAGGCTTATAGCCGATGGACTTTTGAGTTCATTCGAGTTGGAAAATTTTCCAACTTGTGAATCTTGCTTGGAAGGTAAAATGACCAAGAGGCCGTTCAAGGCCAAGGGGTATAGAGTCAAAGAAGTGTTAGAGTTGGTTCACTCTGATTTGTGTGGTCCTATGTCTGTCCAGGCAAGAGGAGGTTTTGAATATTTTGTCTCTTTCATAGACGATTATTCAAGATATGGATACATTTACCTAATGCGCCGCAAGTCCGAGTGCTTTGATAAGTTCAAAGAATACAAGACTGATGTGGAGAAATGACTAGGTAAAAGTATCAAGACACTACGGTCTGATCGTGGTGGCGAATACCTCTTAGGAGAGTTTAGGAATTACTTATCAGAGGTCGGGATTCAATCCCAATTGTGCACTGGAACACCCCAACAGAATGGTGAACGAAGGAATAGGACTCTTATGGAGATGGTTAGATCAATGATGAGTTATTCAGAATTACCAAATTCGTTTTGGGGATATGCTCTGGAAACAGCAGTATATGTTCTGAACTTAGTACCTTCTAAATCAGTTTCTTCTACTCCCACAGAATTGTGGAATGGGCGAAAGCCCAGTCTAAGACATATTCGGATTTGGGGTAGTCCAGCACATGTGCTGAAACCAGATGCTGATAAGTTAGAATCCCGTACAGAAGTTCGCGTGTTTGTAGGATATCCCAAAGGGTGGTTTATTTTATAGTCCTAAAGATCAGAAGGTCATTGTTAGCACCAATGCCCAGTTTTTAGAAGAAGACTATATAATGGATCACAAGCCCAGTAGCAAAGTTGTTTTAGAAGAACTTAGAGAGGACATGTCTACTTCAGTACCAACAGTACAAGATGAAGTACCACAAGAGACTGCAACACGTGTCACACATGATACACAACCACAGACAGTGCCTCGTCGTAGTGGGAGGGTTGTCAGGCAGCCTGAAAGATTCATGTTTTTGGGAGAGTCTTCGGACTTGATCCGTAAACATGAACCCGATCCTGAACATACGAAGCACTCCAAGATATAGATCGCATCTTGGCAAAGGCAATGAATTCGAAATAGAGTCTATGTACTCTAATAAAGTCCGGGAGCTTGTAGAACCACCGATGGTATAAAAGCCGTTGGATGCAAGTGGATCTACAAAAGGAAAAGAGGGACGACGGAAGGTAGAGACCTTCAAAGCTAGGCTTGTTGCGAAGGGAGAAAGAGGGAATCGATTATGAGGAGACCTTTTCACCAGTAGCCATGCTTAAGTCTATCCGGATACTCTTATCCATTGCTGCTCATATGGATTATGAGATTTGGCAAATGGATGTCAAGACAGCTTTCCTTAATGGAAGTCTTGAAGAGAACATCCATATGAAGCAACCAGAAGGGTTCATTGAAAAAGGCAAAGAGCATCTAGTGTGCAAGCTTAATCGGTCCATTTATGGAGTGAAGCAAGCTTCAAGATCTTGGAACATCCGGTTTAATAAAGTAATCCAGTCATATGGATTTATTCAATGTCCGGATGAGTCTTGTGTATACAAGAAGTGTAACGGAAATGTGGTGGTATTTCTTGTACTATACGTAGATGATATTTTGTTAATTGGCAACAATGTCAAGGTATTATCGGACGTAAGGGTATGGTTGTCCAAACAATTTGATATGAAGGACTTAGGAGATTGTGCACACATTCTTGGGATCAAAGTTATAAGGGATCGCAAGAAAAGAATGTTGTGTCTGTCCCAAGCTTCATATATAGATACAATCCTTGCTCGTTTTAGCATGCAGGATTCCAAGAAAGGTTTCTTACCTTTTAGACATGGAGTAGCTCTGTCTAAAGAGATGCCTCCAAAGACGTCGAAAGAGATAGAAGACATGAAAGCGGTTCCTTATGCTTCTACTGTAGGAAGCCTAATGTATGTAATGATATGTACGAGACCAGATACTGTTTTGCCGTGGGCATGATCAGCAGATATCGAGTAACCACAGTGGACTACTGGAAAGCATATATTAAAGTACCGAGAAGGACTAGAGATTATATGCTAGTTTACCAAGCGGACGATCCGCTCCCTGTGGTTACACGGATTGATTTCAATCGATAGGGATAATAGTAAGTCTACATCGGCTATGTGTTTACTTTAGGAGGTGGAGCCATTTCATGGAGGAGTGTTAAGCAAATCGTGTCGGACTCAACCATGGAAGCTGAGTATGTAGCAGCTAAAGAAGCAGTATGACTCAGAACTTTCTAATGGACTTAGATGTGATTCTGGTTTGCCCAAAATCATCACAATTTATTGTGATAATAGCGGTGCAGTTGCAAACTCGAAGGAACCACGAGCTCATAAGGCAAGTAAACATATAGAGCGCAAGTACCACCTGATACGAGATATCGTGAAGCGAGGAGAAGTTGTCATCGCCAAGATTGCATCAGCAGATAACCTGGCAGATCCTTTCACTAAGGCCCTTCCGGCGAAAGCTTTCGATCGGCATGTGGAGGGAATGAGAATCAGATGTATGGTAGAAGATATGACAGCTTAGTCATTAGTATAAGTGGGAGATTGTTGGAGTGTATACTGAAAGCCTAAGCTTTGTAAACATTCATGTTAAATAAAGAATCACATTTGGTCAATTTATCTACATTTGTTTGTAGTTGTTCAATTAATTTATATTGTAAATAACATAGCATGTGGTGTCATATGCAGAAGATAATGTTATCAGTACCTTATAAATTATAAACAGTAGCTCACGACCAAAATGGAAAGGAACAAACCATTAGAAGGTCGTAGTGTAATTAGGTATCAGTTTATCTTGACTGTATAATTACACTAGTACACTTAGAGTGTATTGAGTAGGACCATTAGAGGTCGTTTCTTTTATACTGACTTTATAAAGGAACAAAGACCTCAGTTATTATGGAAGTGTGTGCTCTTAATCCTAATATAATAACAAGCATATATGTTTGATATTTATTTCTTTAATTTATCAATGGGTGAGATTTAGTTCGATGAATCAATAAACCCGATAAGTTGGGAAATGGTATCACTTATAGTGTGTGTTGTTGATTATAGAAGGAAACTGTGTCCTAGAGATACTAGGTTGATAATGTCCTCAAGAGGAGCTCATAAAGATTGTCATGTTAAACCCTGCAGGTGGACTTAGTCCGAGATGATAATAAGGTTGAGTGGTACTACTCTTGGACTTAGATATTAATTAAATGAGTTGTCAGTAACTCACTTAATTAGTGGACATTCGATATCTTAAACACGGGGAGACTAACACACTCATAATAAGAAGGAGCCCAAAAATGTAATTTGGGATTGGTGCGGTAGTTCAATGATAGTTCTCTAGTGGAATGAATTATCATTGATAAAATTAAGTTGTGTGTTCGGGGCGAACACGGGATGCTTAATTTTATCGGGAGACCAAAACCAATTCCTCCTCTCGGTCCCTATCGTAGCCTCTTATTTATAGAGTTCTATACCCACATATACCCACCTTCTATACCCACCCAATAGGGGCCGGCCAAGCTAGCTTGGGAACAAGCTAGGGCCGGCCTAGGTATAAAATTGGGTGGCTGGCCCTAGCTTGAACCCAAGCTAGTAGGGCCGGCCAAATTAAATTAAAAAAGAAATTTAATTTTAATTTTTATGTGGAAGATATAATTTAAAGAGAATTAAAATTAAAATATCTCTCTTGTAAAAGATCTACAAAAGATTAAAGAAAGAGATTAGATCTCTTTCCTTATTTATAGATTGGAGAGATGTTTTATTTTCTCTTTAAAAATTATTCACATGTTGATAAAATTAAAATTATAGAAATTTCCTTTTATTAACCATGAAGAGATTTTAAAGAGAAATTTTATTTTTTAAAATTTCCGGAAACAAATTAGGAAGTTTTAATTGTTGATTAAAACTTGTCTAATTTTTTTTTCTTCATTGATGTGGCAGGCCATTGGTTTTAATTTGAGAAATTTTATTTTATTTTTCTCAATAAAATCATGTCAAGGAAATTAAGGAAATTTTATTGTAATTAAATTTCCTAATTTGCCTAGGCCAAGGAATATAAAAGAAGGGGTGAGGGTGCCTTTATGAGACACAACATCTATTATTCCTCTCCCTCTTTTGTTCCTTGGTGTGGCCGGCCATCCTCTCCCTCTCTTCCTCTTGTGGTGGCCGAACCTCTCTCCCTTCCTTGGAGCTCTTGTGGTGGCCGGATACTACTTGGAGAAGAAGAAGAAGGAGAGAAAGCTAGCATCTCTTGGAGCTTGGCTAGTATTTTGGTTTTTCTCCTCGGTGAAGTTTTCCTTTTGTGGCCGAACCTTGCTTGGAGGAGAAGAAGGTGGTTGGTGGTTTCTCATCTCGGTAGATCGTTGCCCACACAACGTCCGAGGTTAGAAGAGGAATACGGTAGAAGATCAAGAGGTTTTTCTACAAGGTATAACTAGTAATTTTTATTTCCGCATCATGCTAGTTATTTATGGAAATAATACCAAATACAAGAGGCTTACATTCTAGAATTTCGAATATGTTTTTTCGATGCTGTGTTCTTTTATTTTTTCTTTTCCTTGTGATTTGATTGTTCTCTTTGGTTAACCTAAAGTTATTTTAGGAAATTAAATATTAGCTTTCTATAAAAGATTTTGTCTAGTCAGTGGTGGTTGCTCCCATATCCAAGAAGGCCATGTGCCTCGCCACGTCAGTACTGGGAATCAATTATGGAAATTAATATTTAATGGAATTAATAACTTAAGGAGACTTGGGTCGAACGTGTAAAGTTCCGCAGGAGATCCAAGTTAAAACCTAAAAGAACAAATAGATTAAGTTTTGGATCAAACATGTTAAGTTCCGCAGGCGATCCAAAATTTAATTTAAAAGAACACATGGTAGCTAGGAAAAGGTTCAGACCTTTGTACAAAATTTTTGTACAGTGGAACCTATAGGTTTTCCGAGTAGCAACCAACAGCTCTGATACCATCTGTAATGTCCCGGCCCGGACGGGCCCCACCCTGACCGAACCGGGAACGCCATCAGAATTACCCATCGGGTTGACGACTAGCCCTACAGAAAGGAAGATGTACCTTGATGATATAGATAGTACCATCTAACCTTTTAAGCCATATTTAATCAGAGTCTCAGAACCGGAGTATTACAACGACACTTCAGCTGAAACTTTAACCAAGTAGCATACACCCAAAAGCCTCATTGGTACGATCTCAAAGCCTTCATCGTCTCCAAATCCAAAGCCTAATCTTCACAGTGCGATCTCAAAGCCTTCATCATCTCCATTTCATCTTCACGGATCTCTTTTTAGGAAGTATATCTCGTTCTCCCTCTAGGAAACAGATCTAGGGCAAAAAAAATGACATGTCAAAGGGAGGGGTTTGGACTTCTGCGCATGGCATGAGGGCCAAAGTCATCCTCCTAACCTTGCATTAGAATCTATACTTCTGCGGGTAGCTTCTTTTAAATTAATTCCCGTTGTCATTCGTTTGTGCTTTTTCGTGCAGTTTGTGATTTGACAGAAGAGAGAGCTATCTGGTGAGTTTTTTTTTGTCCTCTCCGATTTACTTTGTTTGACAAAAGTTCTGGTTTTATCTGCAATTTATAATTTATGCGATCGATGTGCAAAAGTTGGTTTTTAATGTAAGTTTGGATAGAACCATGAATTTCTTGTGCCTAAATGGCCGAATTCCTCTAATCTTTCTAATTGTTTTTGTTTTTACCTTGTGAGAATGCTAGTGCATTTTTATTTTTCATGCTTTAATTTAAATTGTTGGTTTTATGTTCTTTCTCTAACCGAATAAGCAATTTTTAAGATCAAAAGTTACCCTCATCTTTTGTTAAAGGAAAAAAATTTGAAGCCTCACTATTTCTTTATTATCCGAATATGAAGTAGCAGCTTGAGTCTTAATCCTTTTATCCTTTCTTCTCTTCCTCCTTTGCGTCAAAGAAGTTAATCGTCTACTTGATAGTTTCATTGTTTAGGAGATAGTAGTCACTCGATTTGATTCTATCTTTGCTTGGAGGCTGGAGCAGAGATAGCAAACATTATCTAAAAAGGATCACGGGTTCATTTTTTCTCTCTCGCCGATGAGATGTTGACTAAAATCATGGAACAGAATGGCCAATATCCATTTCTTCAGAATTTTGAGGATTCTTCCTTCTTCTCTAAGGAGATAGTCTTTTTGATAGAGGTAATTACCTAGTTTTACAAGAAAAAAAAGTCCATGTGCCTCTTATTTCCTAAGTACATCACCCTTAAGTTGATTGGCTTAGACATATGGTACTTTCTTTTTTTTCCCTATTTTTTTTTATTTTAGTTTTCTTCCTTTAGAAGTATTAATATTATTTTTATTAGAAGACATATCATTTATTCATGTTTTTTTTTGATATATCACTTATTGTAGACGTAAGTTGGATTGAAGAAGTGGTCGAGAGATTGATCTTCACAATGAGCAGTGCAACTTTTCCTTTTTTGTTTCTATTGACTATTAGTTATGATTGCATTTGAATATTGAACTCTATCTGTAACCCTATGCCAATAAGTCTCATATTCTACTTTGCTGGCTTCATTGGTATATTATGGAAAATTATTAAGAGAGATTGCTAAAGAAAGTCTGAAATATTAAGGAACTCCTTTAGACGACAAAGGAGTAGATGAGTGGTATATCAAATTCATGGAAAGGTGATAATCATTATTCAACTCTCCAATTTGATCTTTCTAGTCTATCAACTTTTGCAATGGAGGAACCCATAAATCAGAGTGGATCCCTTTATGAAAGACTTTTCTCAAGTTCTTTAGCTAATATATTTGTAAAAAGATGTATGTTCTTCCTTTTGATCTATTGTGGCATTAATGTGCTATTATTTCTTGACAATGTTCAGCATGAATGTTTCCTTTTACATAGGTTCATTTCATGTCTTAATATATTTCTAAAAGTAATCTTGACCATCTTCTCTGTCATTTTGATCAGGCAGTGCAATTGTCATCAAACAATGCCACTTTCTATCAATCTGGACATGAATATAACTTAAGATGAAGATGAGCCTTTTGAAATAATGGAAGAACTTGAAGCTCAAACATTAGGAAACCTTCTTCCTAATGATGATGATTTACTATCTAGTGTTATTGATGATATTGGATTTGTTGGCCAAATCAATGATAGAGGTGATATTGATGATGACATATTCTACAATGGCGGAGGCATGGAACTAGAAGTCGATAATAATAGTGATGCCAATAAAGCTTTTGCACTTGTTGTAGAAGCAGCTAAGTTGACCAAATGACCTATTTTATGGTGCACATCCTTTAAGAACTCTTTTTGTTCGAAACATTAATAGAAATACTGAAGATGCTGAGTTATGAGCTCTTTTTGAGATATTTATTCTTGTAATTATGTTGTTTTAAACTTTTTGTCACTGACATTATTGAAGCACTCAACTGTTGCTTATGTTGCGTCATTGATACCTTATATTGTTAGATAGTAGCCATTTGAAGGGTTGAATATGAGATATCACATAGTTGGCTATTCTTGATAGGATATTCTAAAAATTTATAGCAATATGGCGAGATACGGACAATTTATACTGCTTGTAAACATCGAGGTTTTGTTATGATTTCTTACTATGATATAAGAGCAGCTTGAAATGTGATGAAATCACTTCAAAGTAAGCCATTGAGGTGGAGGAAGCTTGATCTTCACTTTTCAATTCCAAAGGTAAACTACATTACATGTACATAATTATTTTAGTGGCAAAGGTATTGATCAAAAGTTAGAATGTATAATATTCTTCTAAATTAATTCTACATGCCTTCGTGTATAGTTTTCAGTAAATGAAATTGTATCTAGGGTAATGTAAATTGGATTTGGTTAGACCTAAAATGTGACTTATCCTACCTTACTGTTCATCCATTGTGGACAATATATCTAAACTTCTACCTTGTTATTTTTTAATTAATGTCTATTTATCAAGACAATCCATCATACAAAGATATAAATCAGGGGACATTTGTTGTATTAAACCAGGGGACACTGTTTCCATTGATGACCTCCATCACATATTTAGTGCTTATGGTGAAATCAGAGAGGTGATAAGTGATAAGTATTCTGATTTCCGCTTCTATTTTTTGGGCTTATTGATGACCTCCATCACTATCTTCAGGACCATCATTACTACTAGCTTTTTAAGGTGAATTTGGCCCAAAAATGTTAATTTGTTAGATTTGCTGATCTACTCACTTCCTGAAATTTCTGGTTTACATTTCCTTCTAGAGAATCTTTGCATTTTCATTCTTTACAACAAGAATTCAATGTGCACTCTTTTATAATGTGCTTGTTTATTCCTTTATGCAATCAGCAAAACGGTTACCACAAGCCCAACTAGCTGGAGTGGTTCTTACAAATACATCAACTAAAAGATCACAAGCTTCATCGTGCTATTCTTAGATAACTTTTAGAAATGATTTTTCGATGCATTTCTCTTTTGATGTTTAACAATATTCTTAATTAAATGGACCTCCCCTTGGAAAGATCGGTCTCGGGGATTATAGATGCTCAGTGTGCATGGTAAAATTTCTTACACTATCAGAAAGTGCATAATCAAATTTATATTTGTGAGCCCATCCTCATTCTTCTTGATATATAGATTCGTTTGTGTTGGTTTTCTTTCATTTTTATTCCTCGAAATTTTGTAGACTATGGTTTTAACGGTATCAATGCACTATGGTGAGTATGCAAAGAAAGTGGAGAAGCACATAGCAAATATGTTAGGTGAGCACAAATGTTTACTCCTGCTCCACTTTAATATGATATATTTTTCTCTAAAATTTATTCTTTTTACCATCAATGCATCAAACAATACCATTGAGTTTTTTTGTGAATAAATTCATGCAAATAATATTGTATGTATTTTTAGGTGGATTGAAGATTTTTTTAGTTGGTCTTATTTTTAATCTCCATGTAGGGGTGAGGTCATTGGGACTTGGAGAAGCAGAAGCTGGTGGTGGTGGTTGGAGACAACATCACTCCATTTGATGTCCTCAATGGTGTATCAAAGGTTAGGTTTGCAAAATTGTGGCTAGACCCTTAGTTAATTGATTACTTAGCAAGGGTGATGCAAACAAAACCAAATGCAAACTTATTCTCTCTGGTATGTTTTCTAGTAACTAAAAAAATCTTAGCATCAATCTATTTGAAATGTAAGCAAATTTATTTAAGCACTTCTTGATGAGGTTTTGAAGTCATTGTGTCAGTTTGTGTCGGAAAAGGCAAAACTTCCAACTAGCCATCCTTTGGAGAACTCTAAAATTGAGAAAGTTCTATTGCAAAATTCAATAAGGGCCGAATCTACTAGACTTGAGAAACAACAAGTATTGTATCTGTGTTTTGCTACAAGTTTGTATATATATTTGTAAGACTTGATCATTTAAAATGGGATTATATATGTTGGTACACAATAGTTTATTGTTCTCCGATGTGTATTGAGAAACGACAATGATGAAATAGTTAAAATGATAATATTTCAATACAAATGACAACGGTTAAAAACCGTTGTCTAATATCCAAAAAAATCATGATAAATCAATGTGTTGAGAAAGATAGGGTGTTCAAAGACAATGATTACAATCCATTGTTAATGATTAAAAAATACCAATGTAAATTGACGCGTTGTGAAAGATACGAATGCTTAAAGACAACAGTTTAAAATAGTTATCTTTTTTACTTTAAATACAATGGTTATAAATAATTGTTGTCATCTTATAACAACAATCATTGTCTCTTTACCACATCCATAATGGTTCAGCTTGAAATACAACGGTGAAAAACCGTTGTGTTTCAGGTGAAGAGACAATGATTTTTAACCGTTGTCTTTGAGCGCTCCTATCTTTCTTAATGTGTTGATTTATAACAGTTTTTTGGAGTCTTTCATAATGATTTTTCACTGTTATCTTTAAGATGATTTGTTGTAGTGGCTGCCCAATGAACTATATCTTGAATTGTTTAGCCGTTGGTGTAAACCAAGATAATCATATCCACACAATAGCCCCTAGGCTTTTACCAGTTCTCTATCATGTCCGTTTTGGCCATGGACAAAGCTTAGGATTCATAAGTATTTCATTGAAGCGGTCCATCTTCACACTTATATAGGTGATCTCCTATTAAGAGTATTCTGCAATACCCTATTATACTTGATTCTATCAGAAAGTCGATGAGATGGATGATGGGGATGTGGCGCTCCCGCTAACCTCCTGTGGACTTCACTCCGACCTGCAACACAGCTAACATCAGTGCCGAGCTAGGGAACGGATCCTCGACGATGACCCTTTGACGCTCAAGTCAGTCTTCGGCGAAGAAGAAGAAGCAAAGATGCAAAGAAGTGGAGCAATAAGAACTGTAGCGCAACAGTGAAATATCGCATGCCTTCACCGATGCTTGGACCCTCTTTATATAGAGCTTCGGTAGTGCATACATGCTTCCCAAGGTAGGCACGGTTCTCAAAGCTTTTCTTGAAAAGATGTGTTAGTAAAGTGTCCCTAACACAGTACCTTAACGGGCTGAGCATATCTCTGAAGTGACAGTGGAAGCTTTCGTCGTACGATCCTCTGTCTGACCATGCCGCCTGTCAGCGACACTAGCTCCCAAAAGGATATCAGAAGATAGCCTGTTGTGTCTGTTGCTTGGCCGAGCAGAATAGCCGCTCGGCCGAAATTCTACTATCCATGTGCTGTCTGCTGTTGGGCCGAGCGGCATAGCCGCTCGGCCGGAAGTCCACTGTCAAGTGTTGTCGGTTGCCGGGCCGAGCGGGAAAGCCGCTCGACCGTAAGTCCTCTGTCCCCGTGCTTGACTGATGTCGATTCTGTTGTTAGGCCGAGCGGGGTAGCCGCTCGACCGAAGTTGAACTCTATCAATACCAGGCCTCGCTAGTTGACCGAGCGGGATAGCCTTTCGGCTCGGCTTCTGTGCGTCGTTCTCTCTTGAGCATCGGTTGTTTTGAATGCTCCCCATGTCGAAGTCGACGACAGGTCAGGGCCTTCTCCCCGGTCGGGACATGTTTTGCCCGACCGGTCGATTCCCTTTGTCCGTTGACTGTCTTGACTTTGACCTCCTTTGACCTCTACCGTGGTAGCAGGGTAGGGCCTCTCATCATCACCGCATCACAAGCCTCCCCCTCAAGTCTAGTCGAAGGAGGCTGTAAGTCTGACTTACAGGATAATTGTGTAAGGCAAGTAGATTTCCTCCCAATCGACCTTCGACACTGTGTTGTCTCCGATCGAGATAAGACCATCCCTAGCCGATCGACCTATTGGTGTTTGTTGTTCAGGCATAGGTATGCTCCCTCGATCCGATCAACGCGAAGAAGGTTTGCACTTGTAAAAAATTCACCTTGGGTTATCTCGAGCGAGCGTGAGCTAGGCTGATGTCACCCAAATTTCTTGAAAATTGTGCAAACCCCCGCTCATTAAGACTGAGCATGTTCCCAAGCCTTCATTAATTTCCGACCTATGGCGAGGCACCATGTGTCACGCTCGAGGCTGTCGTACGCCAAACGTGATAGGTGTGATGTGACATTTGGTGGTTCAAATTCGACGATGAGATCTTGGCTTGGGTTTCCGCGACCTAGATTGGACGGATCTAGTCGACCGAGCCTGAAGCTTATAAGCCCACCGCGTCGCTTCCTTCGCATTCTTCCTCAAGCGCTTCCGACGACCATCTCTCTATACTCCTGTGCGATCCATATTCTCCGGCGATCCTCCACGCTTCTCCTCCAGCGATCTCTCCCCAGTAAGCTTTCTGCCCATCGTATCCCATCTTGAAGCTTTTCGACCTTCTTGTATTCCGGCAATACTCTAGTAGCTTTTCTTCCTTTTCGATCGCATTTCTTCCCCTCAACCTCCTTTTCTTTTTTTTTCTTTCGCGATGGCAAGTTCTTCTCAAGCGTTTGCCTCTGTCCCTGTACCCTGGTACACATCCATGGAGTTCATGTTTGATGGAGGCGACGCTAAGAGCTTGAGAGACATTTTTGAAATTCCTTCTGATCATCAGATCATTTTGCCTTCTCCCTCCGATCGGCCCAATTCCCCGTCGACCGGCTGTATCTGTTTCTTCCGGGATCAGTTTATTGCTGGTCTACGATTTCCGCTCCTTCCCTTCATTCGCGCAGTTTGTAAATATTTTCGCATTTCCCTTACTCAACTTGTGTCAAACTTCTTCTGACTGCTGTGCGACATCGTTGTTTTATTTCGTCTGCACTACATTCCTCTTATCCCCCAGATCTTTCACTACTTTTATTACCTTAAATTTTTCGATCCGGGGACTTTCCTCTTCTAAACTCGAGTTGGTTTAGTATTCTTCGACAAGATGTCAACCTCAACAAGCACTGGAAAGAATACTTTTTCTTCATGCGCCTTCTCGAGCGGCCAAACTTCCCGATCCACTGGCAGCTCAAAGTGTGTTATGCAACCACAAGTGCATGGTTTCATCATCAGTAATAAAAAGATATCGTATCCATAGGGACTATTGATTAAGCACTAGTTAACTTCGCACGGTGAATTATCTAGACAAACGTAAGATTGGTGAGAAAAGAGAGTAAGAGAAAGAGAAGAGGGAAGAGAGAGAGAATGGATCTTGAGAGGGGTTGAGCTAAGAGGATGGAGGATGATAGATTCTAGGATTTCGGTTTCCTTATGATGCTAGTTGATGTTACATAGATTGCTTAGTTCCTACCCTCTATGCTCATGCTCTTGTAGGAAATTAGATTTATTACCGACTCTCCCCTGCAGTGGATAAGCTGGCATGATCTCCTACTCCATGTCCTATGCTACTAAATGGAAGTGATTTCTATGAAGTCCGTTAGCGAGGCAGCCCTGTCATGACGCCCCTCGGTCATACAACATAGAAACACACTAACACACAATAACATAGAAATAGAAATAGTGATTATGTCCGATCCCCTACTTCCTTGTGGAGATTTGCTTCTCCCTTCAAGGTGATAACCTAGACGTCCGTTAGCGGGGCAGCCCTGTCACGACGCCCCTCGGTCATACGATCTAGGGTATCCCCTCTACGAGATTAACAATTCTACACAATCATTTAATAAAATATGCAAAAGATAAATATACAAGCTCCACACACATCCTTCATCAAACATAAACAAGGTATTAACAAGTCATTGAATAGAAACATGACAAATCTATATAGTTTTACATCTCCATCACATCACAAATACTTCTTACATCCTAGATCTGGATATCTACTCCATTGCAAAGGAAGAACACCCCCAAAACATAAAGTAAATCATACTTACAACCCTAGATGTGAGAAGAAGGGGAAGAAGAGATGCTTGCTGATATTTCCGATGTCTTGGGGATGCCTCCTTGCTTCGGAGATGGATGAATCGTTAAGGGATGGAGGTGAATGAAACTCTAGGGTTTTCCCCTTAGGGGAGAACCCTTCCCCAAGCAATGGGGAAGAGCCTTAAGCCAAAGATGAGCCAAAGATTCACGAAAAGGGGAGAACAACCCCTTTTATAGAGCAGGGCATGACCACCACACGACCGTGTGGATCTCACACGGCCTGGAGGTGTCTGCTCTCGGCCAGGGTCACACGACCGGGTGGCCTTCACACGGTCGTGCTATGCTCCCTCTCTGGATGGCTTACACGACCATGTGACACACATGGCCTGGCAATGCTTGGCCTCTGGAAATATTGCACGACTGTGTAGATCTACACGGTTGTGTGCTGGATACACTGCTGAGGTGACATGACCGGTCTACACCACACGACCATGTCATGCTCCCTCCCTGGTAAGGCTACACGGCCGGTCTGCACCACACGACCATATTTTGCTTCTTCTTTGGAAAGTTGGTACGACCGTGCCATTTGGCATGGCCGTGTGATGCCTGGCCACAAGATATTGACACGATCGTGTGGCTCACACAACCGTGGCTTGATTTACCTCTGGTGGGGGAACATGGCCATGTGGGTCACACGACCTTATCTTGATCTCTTCCAAAGTTATTGTGTGCGTTTTTGCTCCCTTTTCACTCCAAATAGCATCCTGTCAATAAAAACAAGCAAAGAGCAGATCTCCGAACAAAATATAATGGAAGTATGACATTATAAAGAGATAGGGTGCAATAAACATAGATTATGCTAATGAAATACAAGTAGATGTGCATCCAAACATGCATAAAAGTGTATATAATCTATGTACATCACACCTCCAGACTTAAATCTTTGTTTGTCCTTAAGCAAAATCTGTATCTAAACTCATGTGGTTAAATAGCGCATCATAATCTCTAGCAAGTCAATCTATTCCTATCAAATAATTTCATTGGTGAGGAATATACAAAAGTAGTTTGAGTATGACCGAAGTAGTAGTCCTCCGTGGTCAGTGCAATGGTGACCTATGTTTATCATGTTTCAATCCCTAAGCCTAGTCAAGTCATCATAGAACCATATTCCTTATGCTTCTGGTGATAGGCACTTACCTGCCACACGCTTGGTTCGTCTTTCTCAATCTACCCAAGGTCTCAATGGCGTGCTCGATATCAAGAGAAACATAGCAGTATTTTCCCAGTAACCTAACTCGGTCTCAAAGGGGTAATTTATTAGTTTCCACCCACGACAACTATTTTTTTTATATCCCTTATTCATTTATTTTTTTTCATCATTTCATTTTTTTAAGTGATTGCAAGATGCAACACTTGTACACAAATGCACATAAATGTAAATGTTGGGATATTTTGATTTTTCCAAATGAGCTTACATGATTCGAGCCTCATCCAGTAACCAAAATGAAGTTTGAGAAATTACCATGGAAACCAAGTACTAATCAAGTTCTATGAATCATGACTATTTTTAGAGTTTTCTATCATCAAAATTAGGCAAAGTGTATAGAGGTCCTAAAACAAGGTCAATACTTAAACTCTTACAGTAAAAACATTGCTTACTTTATGTTATCATAGATAGAAAAAAGATAGATTACTAAACATACTAGCATAATAAGTAACACATAAATCACATAAAAATCTAGAATAAACGTGCTAGTATTTTACAATAAGGAACAAACAATCATGATATGATGAATGATGCAACTAGCAAAAGCAAAATTTATTATACAAGAAGAAATAAGCAAAAACTAAACTAAACCAAATGCATCTAATGCATCCCCCCAGACTTAAACTTTTCATGGTCCCAATGAAACTAAAAACAATGTGGAGGAGATTTAAAATAATAGAAGTTAACCAATGATGCGCCAAATACCCATGTCATTAACTTCTCCACCATGTAGTTGCACTCCTCCTAATCTTTGAGTCCTATAAAAGAAGATTGACAATAAAAATTAAGTAGAGGATACATGTTTATTATAAAGAAAGAAATGAAACTAGATAGAACTAAAAACATAAAAGAAAACAAGGAAAATGAACTTGGGTTACCTCCCAAGAAGCGCTTGTTTAAGGTCATTAGCTTGACCACCTTATTAGATTTATCGAAATCTCACTCTTGGAGGGGTAAGATATTTTAAAACCCTCTTACCAGGGCTCTTATTATAGAGAGAGCTTTCATCAAAGGAGAAATAAAGTGAAGTATCGCTCTCCCCATCTTCGTCTTGAAAATCTTTTCAGGTGGTCGAAGACGGTTTAGATTGAGCTTCCATAATTCGACCTCATGAAAACCTGCACACCTAAAAGAAAAACATACCTCCCATATACATGTTAAATAAGTAAGAACCAAAACCATATCAAGTTTACTTATGTAGTTATAAGTAATGGAATCACATCCAACAAAATCAAGCATAGATACCTCTATGAAATTTTCTAAAAGATCACTAGAAATACTAACCTTGCATTGTTGAGATATACCTGAAAGTTCTAAATATGTGGATGTGACTTCTTCAAAATTAAGTACTGGTGCTGGCTCTGGCTCAGGTGGAAGTGACTCTAAAAGTGATGATTCTTGGGGCTTTACTTCCATTGCATAAGTCCCTACACATTTATCATCAACCGATTCCATTCTTACAAATTCCATAGTATCAATCGGTTGTGTGCCCAAAGAAGGTGATTCTTGGGTCGTTTTCTCCATAGTACATGCCCCTACATTTTTATCCACCACATCATCATCATAAGTAGTGAAGAGTCCACTAACATTAATATCATCAATAGAAAGATCAACAACTTTATTAAAAATTTGTAGTAATGTTCGTAAAGCTAGGATCCCCCGTTGCACCATTAGCTCTTCATAATCTTGTGTTGTGGTCTTCATCTGACTTGGAGCAGGAATATTTGGATTTTGGGGTCCTCCAAGTCAATCGACTCATTTGGTTGTGAATGATGTGGTCTGTCCAATGAAAAATCATCCTGAAACTCTGATGGACTCTGATACACATGGGAAGAATGCTCAACATTTTATATGTAGTTGTAATCAAAATTTTGATGATCCATCCAAAATTGATTGTAATGTTGAGGCGGGTCAGAGATATGCTACTGGAATAATGACTGCTCACTTTGCTCTGGAATTAGCTGGGGTTGAAGGTTCTGAATTTGATGATCACCCCAGTCATAGCTATAAGTATTAGGAACTTACTCATATGTATCTTGATATTGAGGTTGAACCAAATACTGAAGTTCCAGAGTATTAGCAGATTTTTGGAAGAAGTGACAAATAGCAGCTGGATGAGATGTGCTACCACACACTCCACAAAGGAACTCAAATTCATCATCTTCTGAGTCATGATTTTTATAGATGGGAGATCTTGCTCTTGCATTCATGAGTGTGAAAAATTCTCTTAAAGGCTTGCTTGACATGTTAGTGCTCAAGATATCTAAAAAAAATTATAAGAAAAATAAAAAATACAGAATTAAAGACAAGAAAGAAAATGCATAATAAAAACTAGAAAGAAAATGCAAAAATAAAAAGAAAAATGTCTAGAGTAACTCATATGCTAATCAACTAATGTTAATCGAAAACAGTTCCCGGCAATGGCGCTAAAAACTTGTTACGCAACCGCAAGTGCACGGTTTTGTCATCAGTAATAAAAAGATATCGTATCCATAGGGACTGTTGATTAAGTACTAGTTAACTTCGCACGGTGAATTATCTAGACAAACGTAAGATTGGTGAGAAAAGAGAGTAAGAGAAAGAGAATGTTGGATCGAGACGCGCTAGGGGGGGGGTGGGTGAATAGCACTCGTGACTTTCACTTTGCGAATTCGTAAATCGTACGAAAAACTGATAGAGTAATAAGCAGTGGAAAATAAGAACAAGCACACAGACACGAAGAAATTTACTTCGTTCGGAGACTGTGACGACTCCTACTCGAAGGCCCGCGATCCTTGATCGCTTTCCGTGGGAAACAACTATAATATCGTCAATAGTACAAGTATGAAATGAGTACAGAAAATCTAAGCAATACCGACAATGAAATTTATAGAAATCGGAGCGTCGGGTTGTCGATGTCAAGTCGCAGCACTTCTGGGTCATCTTGTTAGCAGCTAGTTGCAAAGGGATCGCTTGAATTTCATTATTTTGAGCTGCTGGTCAAGACCCTCTTATAAAGGGCGTTCAAGGCGCCTCCATCAAGCTCCAAGACGCCCTGAATCCCTAAGTATTATCCCGTAAATGACTCTGCGATGAAGCTTTGACCGCTGTCTTTTATCCATCTCAAGGCGCCTTTATCACTGTCCAAGGCGCCTTAAACCACCTATTCAAGTCACCTTGAGCTTCCTTCAAGGCGCCTCCAACCCTTCTGGACAGCTGGCTTCGTCGCGCACCCGAGGCACCTCCAAGCTCCATGGAGGCGCCTCGGTACTGTTCATCCGAGGCTATTCTTTGCACTTTGGTCCCTGCAAGATACATTAATCCCAAATATACCCTACAACACAAAGTTAGCACATAAAACATAATAATATAAGTGAACGACAATCATTGGAGTGTCCGAGTCTGACTTCGGGTTTCCGACCGGAAACCCTAGGTCGACCCGACGCCTACTGTTCCCTCTACGGGGAACGCGTCCTCACCTACTCCACTCAGGAGATTTACCTATTGCCAGTACGATCCTCCAGATCGACTGGACTTTTGCTCGGTGCTCGATGCTTCCGGACTTTCTGCTGGACTTCCGCTTCCGGCTGGTCCAGTCTTTCACCTAATTCGCGACACCAGGACTTTCTACCTAGGGTTACCCCCCTAGGACTTTTGCCTGTAGCACTCGACCCACCAAGACTTTCTGCATAGGGTTACCACCCCCTATGACCTAGGGTTACCACCCCCTAGGGTTTTCACCTTGCTTAACCACAGCTAGGGCTTTTGCCTAAGTACACTTAAGACTTTCCTGCAAACTCATTCAGACTGTTAGATCACAACACACCTTAACTTTGAATCCTTTGCCATTATCAAAACTCGGGTTCAATCGTCGGATACTTCCCGCACCAACAATCTCACCCTTTTTGATTATGGAAACTCAAATTCAAAGTTAAGTAAAACAAATGCATAAGTATGCTTAAAAGTGTAAGTGAGCAAGCTTAAGTACATAAGTTCAAATACAAGCATAACTTAAGCTAACACTTTAAACTTTGTGAGGCTCCCCCTTAATACAGGGCTTTCTTTTTGAATTAGACTTTCTTTTACTTTTGAATTTCCCTACTCTCCCCCTTTGCCATTTATCAAAAAAACAGTTGAAAGCAAGTTTTAAGTGTTTAGAAAAATAGATTTAGGATTTGAAAGAAGGAAAAAATACTTGTGAAACTAAGTAAAAGGAATGCTTTTCACCTAAGTTATGACTTCGAATGATGACTTTAGCCACTTTTGAAACTTAGTTGTTTTTAGAAAAAAATACTTAACTAAAATTTGAAAAACTTAGCTAGATTTTAAAGAATTTTTGGAGCCAAATTAATTTTGGAAAAAATTTGAAGTCACTTAGCATAAATCTTTTGAAAGCAATAGTTAAATTTTGCAAGTAAAGAAATATGCTTTTTAATACTTTTAGCTAAGTATAGAATGAATCTAAGAGGTAACTTAGAGAACTATTTTAGCAAAAATTTATAAAGGTGGCTAAGTTTGAGAAAGTTTGAAAGTTGCTATATGAGTCACTTAGCTAAGTCTTTTGCAAACATTGAATTTTGAAAATATAGTTTCAGTTTAAAAAGATGCTTAGCTTAAAAACTTAATTTTAAAAAAATAGGAGTAAGAATATATGAAATTTTAGGACGAAGAGGGAGTAACTAAAAATTTAAATTAGGTTATTTAATCAAATTCAGTTGGTCCTTAAGTCCAAGCATGAGTCAGGTTAAATAGATGTTAAGTTAACCAAATTGTTTTGATAAGGTATCAGAGCCCTAAAGCATGCTCAATCTTACAATTTCCATTTGAAAATTTTTTCGAAAGATATTTAATTAAATTTGAAAAGCTCTTCAAAAGTTACTTGATAATTTGCTTGACTCCGTTCACTCCCCTTTAATTAATGCAAACATGAATCCCTAGGGTCCTAGAGTCCAAGCATGTATAAAATATAATAGGTCTTTTATATTTTGTCTAATTTTTCATCTCACCCATTCTAGGTTTTCAGGCATGTTGAGCTTATGAGTAAGTGTGAAATAAAGTTAACTTTGTCAATAAAACTATTGGATCTATAAGTTTGAATTTCAAATTAGCAAATACTAAACTTTGAGACTATAGTAAAAATTAATTGGAGTTAACATTTGCAATATGATTTGAGAATTAAAGATTTTAAACCATTTTAAATTAATTAATATTTTGAAATTAATTGAATAATATTCTGAATTTCATTGACTAATATTTTGAAAATTTTTTTAAATGATTTTGGAATGAATTTTCAAAATATTTTTGAAATGAATTTTTTTTTTAAATGATTATGAAGTTAAGTTTAAAAAGATTTTTAAAATAATTTAAAATATTTTTCAAATAATTTTGAAATCAAGTTTAAAAGATTTTTAAAATAATTTTTTAAAAGATTTGAATAATTTTGAAATAAAGTTTTAAAAGATTTTTAAATAATTTTTAAAATATTTTTCAAATAATTTTGAAATCAAGTTCTAAAATATTTTTAAATAATTTTCAAAAGATTTTAAAAATAATTTTGAAATTAAGTTTTAAAGGATTTTTAAAAGAGTTTTAAAATAATTTTTAAAAAAAATTTTCAAATAATTTTGAAATTAAGTTTAAAAGGATTTTCAAAAGATTTTTAAAAGATTTGAAACATGATTTTTAAAAGAGTTTTTAAAATGATTTTTAAAAGAGTTTTTAAAAGATTTTAAATAATTTTGAAATTAAGTTTTAAAGGATTTTTAAAATGATTTTTAAAAGATTTTAAAAAACATTTTTAAAAGAGTTTTTAAAATGATTTTTAAAAGAATTTTTAAAAGAGTTTTAAATGATTTTGAAATTAAGTTTTAAAAGATTTTTTAAAAGATTTTTCAAATGATTTTGAAATTAAGTTTTAAAAGATTTTTAAATAATTTTTAAAAGAGTTTTCAAATAATTTTGAAATTAAGTTATAAAAGATTTTAAAAATGATTTTTAAAAGAGTTTTTAAAAGATTTTTAAATGATTTTGAAATTAAGTTTTAAAGGATTTTTAAAATGATTTTTAAAAAGATTTCAAAAATGATTTTTAAAAGTGTTTTTAAAAAGATTTTTTAAAGAGTTTTTAAAGGAGTTTTTAAAAGAATTTTTAAAAGATTTTTAATTGATTTTGAAATTAAGTTTTAAAGGATTTTTAAAATGATTTTTTAAAAGATTTTAAAAATGATTTTTAAAAGAGTTTTTAAAAGATTTTTCAAATGATTTTGAAATTAAGTTTTAAAAGATTTTTTAAAAGATTTTTCAAATGATTTTGAAATTATCTTTTAAAAAATCTTAATGATTTTTAAAATTATTTTTGAAAGATTTTTCAAATAATTTAGAAATTAAGTTTTAAAAGATTTTAAAATAATTTTTTAAAATATTTTAAAAATGATTTTTAAAAGAGTTTTTAAAATGATTTTTGAAAGAGTTTTAAAAAGAGTTTTTAAAAGAATTTTTAAAAGATTTTTAAATGATTTTGAAATTAAGTTTAAAGGATTTTTAAAATGATTTTTTAAAAGATTTTAAAAATGATATTTAAAAGAGTTTTTTAAATGATTTTTAAAAGAGTTTTAAAAATATTTTTTAAAAGAATTTTAAAAGATTTTAAAATTAAGTTTTAAAGGATTTTTAAAATGATTCTTAAAAGATTTTTCAAATAATTTTGAATTTAAGTTTTATAAGATTTTTAAAATGATTTTTAAAAGATTTTTCAAATAATTTTGAAATTAAGTTTTAAAAGATTTTTAAAATGATTTCTAAAAGATTTTTCAAATAATTTTGAAATTAAGTTTTAAAAGATTTTTAAATAATTTTTAAAAGGTTTTTCAAATAATTTTGAAATTAAATTTTAAAAGATTTTTAAAATGATTTTTAAAAGATTTTTCAAATAATTTTGAAATTAAGTTTTAAAATATATTTAAAATGATTTTAAAAAGATTTTTTAAATAATTTTGAAATTATGTTTTAAAAGATTTTTAAATAATTTTTAAAAGATTTTTCAAATAATTTTGAATTTAAGTTTTAAAAGATTTTTAAAAGATTTTTCAAATAATTTTGTAATTAAGTTTAAAAAGATTTTAAAAATAATTTTTAAAGGGTTTTTCAAATAATTTTGAAATTAAGTTTTAAAAGATTTTTCAAATAATTTTGAAATTTAGTTTTAAAAGATTTTTAAAATGATTTTTAAAAGATTTTTCAAATAATTTTGAAATTATGTTTTAAAAGATTTTTAAATACTTTTTAAAAGATTTTGCAAATAATTTTGAAATTAAGTTTTAAAAGATTTTTAAAATGATTTTTATAAGATTTTACAAATAATTTTGAAATTATGTGTTAAAAGATTTTTAAATAATTTTAAAAATATTTTTCAAAAAATTTTGAAATTGAGTTTTAAATGATTTTTAAAATGATTTTTAAAAGATTTTTTAAATAATTTTGAAATTATGTTTTAACAGATTTTTAAATAAATTTTAAAATATTTTTCATATAATTTTGAAATTAAGTTTTAAAAGATTTTTAAATAATTTTTTAAAGTTCTAATTAAAAAAATAATTTTTAGAAAAATAATTTTTAGTTAATTTGATTTGAAAAAATAATATTAATTACGAATTTAATTTGAATTTGAATTAATTTTAATTATGAATTTAATTTTGAATTTGAATTAATTATAATTACGAATTTAATTTTGAATTAATTTTAATTACTTAGTCATCTCACTTTATCTAAATTTTCAATTAGGGAATCGTATAATTTTTGTGAGATGAATTAGGTTCAATTTTAGGGTTATGTTTAACTTTGTGTTAGATTCAGGTTTAGCTTTGGGTTCAACAAGTAGGCGTTCTTTGGATAAACTTGTAGGCTATGGTGAGTCGTAAGAACATCATTAAAGTAACCATGCCTTCAAGGTTTTCCAAATAGTCCTATCCATTGAACTTAGTACCAAACTTTGGTCTAACTAGTTAGGATCCATAAAGGGTAGCTTCGGTCAGTTCCACTTAGCCAAATGCACCAGGTCGAAGTCATATCTTTCTAGACATGCGATGACTAAGTTTCCCCAACGTACTTTCATCCAATACTTCACCAGTACCGTGGGTCAAGTTAAACCTAGCCCATTTTAATCTATCCTTAATTACGCTGCCGTGTAGTCTACTCTTGGTTACCCTTATCGGGTGGATTAAGTTCGGTTACCCAGTCGGGTAGTTTAGTTGGGGGTGCCAGCTATTTTGGAGCCTTCCTTTGGATTTTAATTTGATTTTGATTTAATTTAATTCAAATTTAACTTGATTTTAATTTAATTTGAATTTTAAGTTTATTTAATTTGATTTTAATTTAATTTTGATTTAATTTAATTCAAATTTAACTTGATTTTAATTTAATTTGACTTTTAAGTTAATTTAATTTAATTTGAATTTGAATTTGAATTTTATTTGTTAAGATAATTATTTATTTATTAAGATGAATTTCATTATTTATTTATTAATTAAAATAATTTTTCTCTTTGCTCCCCCTGGATCATAGCCTCGATAAGGTCTATCAAGGTAATAGACTTGATCCTTGGGGACCCAATATTGACCAAGTCTAACTTGATTGACCAAGTTGGACTTAGGTACCCATGCTTGGACTACATTTCTATTATTTCTATTTACTAATGATAAATACGATTTGTATTTTTGTAAAATACCGGAAATAGGCGAATATGATTAAGGAAATTTTTCGGAATTTTTTGGAAATTTTTCGGGAATTTTTCGGAGCTCGTACGGACAAGTTGACGGGGGGAAAAAAAAAACGGGGCCGGGAAAAGCTTGTTTTGGATATCCCAATTAAATGAGGAAAAGTTGAATTTTTCTTAATTCTTTTCCTTTATTTATTTTTCCTTTTTCTTGCATTTTCGCCGTTTCCTCATTTCTTCTCCCCGACGTCGATCGCGCGTCTTCTCCCCGTGCCCTAACCGCAGAGGCGGTTTCATCTCCTCCTTCTACTTCTTCTCTTTCCCTTCACTCTTCTGCCGACGCCCATCTTCACTGCCGCCAGCCGACGCGGATCACCGACCCTAGCGCCGGCCACCGCGTGCCCTAACCGTGCCCTAGATTCACCGCCGGCCGCAACTCACAGAGCCGACATCGCCGTTCCTCCACAGCCCTAGCGCCGGCCACTCTGTGCTCTAGCATCTCCGTCGACGCCGGGCAGTGTCGGCTTTCCCACCTCTGCTTCCCGATTCCTCCTTTCCTCCTCTGTGCCGAACCTAGTGCCCAACGCCGTTTTGCCGGCCGAGGTTCATCTGTGCTCTATATTAGGGTTCACAGCAGCCAGTACGGCACCGAGCAGCATCGACGTCGAACTTCTTCACCGCTGTGCTCATGCCTTAGCACAGTAGCCGGATCCTTGATCACCTCCGACCAGTGGAAAGGAAGAGGTAAGATGATTAGGTTGATGCATTCATGATCACCAGCTTGATCTCACCTTGAACTGAACTGTAGGGAAAGATTTCAAGCAGGAGTTGTGTCTTGTGGGGAGTTCTTGGTTTCGGCAGCAGCCTCATTCCAGCATTCCTTTGTTCCAGCAGCAATCGACCTAAATGGGACAGTAACTCCTTAATTCCAGCATCTTCTTGTTCTTGAATAAGCTGTGGAACTTGAGGTAAGGTTTAGGGTTGTGGTCTTTGCTGTAGATGATTTCTAGTAGTGTTAGCAAAAGTTGTTAACTTAAGTTTAGAAGTAAATCTAAAGGTGTAATTAGAGTTAATGAAGCTAACCCTAGTTGGTCAGTGGATTAGAAATTAGTTTAGCTATTTGTTTATAATTAAATTAGCTAAACTGTGCGATTTAACACAGGACTTTGACGCGAGACGAGTATCTCGGAGTCAGATTGGACATTTCTATTTTCGGAGGCGGGTACTTTTGACTTATTGTCTTTGATATGCTTAGTAATTAAATTAACAAGATGCATTAATTGTGTTTCTTACTTGTTTCGGTTAATCACTGCCCAATACATGCTACCTGTTGATTGATTGTTTGATTACATCTTGTATGGATATATACCTGATCTATCATGCTCATGGGTAGTGATATAACCACGTTTCACATGTTCAGGACCTAGGTTTGATACCTTATTGATCAGTATATCTTGATATGATTCATTCGCTTTGGTGCACATTATGATATGTCCAGAGGTTGGATTAGTATATTACCATGCTTAGTGACATGCACCATTTGCATGATCGCATGCTGTGCGATAGATTGCTCCATTATTGTCGAGCACATTGCCAGTTTCATCACTGTTCGGTGCTCCGTTGTGACGCTCATGGGTAGCGAGATATAGCGTGGTAGCACGTCAGTTTGACTCTTCCGGTGCTCCGTTGATCCGCTCAGGTGACGCAGCGTGTAGCACGTTAGAGATTCCTCCGTCACGAGTAACGGGAGTTGAGAGCATTGCGCTATGATTGGCCCCATTTATGATTTATTCGGCGACAGATCCGTCCACTCGATCACTCATCGGGAGTAGTGTTGCCGAGTGCACGGTTGTCACAAATCCTACCCACTCGGTCCCACTGTTGTTGTGAGTCGCCGTGGGTGACCATGACATTACATCATATGCATGATGCATTTATTGTTTGTGTTTGTGTTTGTTGCACTTATATGTCGCACATTGCTTGGATACCTTGATTGACATGCATACAGGTCTTCTATACCTTTCGGACTGTTTGTCCTTTTACCGGGTCCTGGTTAGTACAGATTCTCTCCTGTCTTCTTCGGTTTGTAGTTACCTTTATCTTTATCAGGAGACTGTACGTATGATTAGTGCTAGGTGTTATTTCTTTACTTTGCATATCAATTGTACCTGCTGAGTGTTGGACTCACCCCGCCTCCATTGTTGTTATTTTCAGGTTGATGCTGTCAGGAGGGAGTTCCAGTCGCTAGTCCCCACAGCACGTAGTGCTAGTCCTCTGCTGGGTTGAGTTGTTATTTTATTTTAGTTTTTTTTTTATTCTCTATCAGACTTTGTTTTAGTCTTGTTTTGGATTTTTCATATGGATATTGTATGGAATCCTTTCGTTTGATGGACCTTTGATATGATTTGGATTTTATTCTACTATATGCCTGCCTGGACGGCAGAAGAGGTGGGTTCGTCGGTTTTGAGCTTTACGAGTGTAGTGGAGTAGGGTGGATTTCGAGTCAGAGTTTTATTGTTTTGTTTACTATTTTATTAACTGTGTGGTTGTGGCAGCCAGAGGCTGAATACTTATATAAACGGCGTGGTGATTGATTTTATTTACTGTTTTTATTCCAGCCGCCTGTGGCTGAGGTATTTATGTATGTAGAAAGTTTCAGATTGTCCGTTGTACAGGGGAGATGCTGCCGAAATTTCTTCGGACAGGGACTCCTCTGGGGCGTGACAATTTTCTTTTAGTTTTAAATCCAAGTCCGGATTTGTTGTAAACGGCTCGCTGTTTTCTAAGAATCAGATCAAGATTCTTGGAACCCAAGGTGAACCGTTCCAATGTGTCCTTGAGTTCTTTAACTTGAGTTTTCAAATTGGATTTTTCTTCCTCAAGTTATTAGACTTGAGTTGAACTTCCAATTTGAACTGACTCAGTTAAGGGACTTGAGTTAGTCACTTCTTTAAGGGATGTTACCTCCTTTAGAAGTGACTTGACTCGGACGTTAGATTTGACCAACTTCTTAAGCAAGTAAGGAATTAAGTTTTCCGAATCATCTAGGTTAATACTAGACATTATAGAACTTACATTGGGTTTGAGTCCTTTGGAAACGGATACAGATCAGTAGCTTCGCTCGGACTCGGTGTCTGATTCGTTCTCGATTTCGGATTCAAGCTCGGGCTCGGTTTCGGCAACATGTGCTAGTACTGGTAGAGCGAGGAGGCTTGCATGTTCTTCTTCATCGGATTCAGATTCGTCTGATGACTCGGACCATGTTGCCTTTAACACTTTCTTCGTCTTGCTTGTACCTGCAAATGACGCAACACCTTTCTCGGCCAGAGTAGTATTAGTCTGCTCAAATAATTCGTTAATTAAAACATGCTTACCTATTTTCGTATCAGAAATACCTTCGTGAAGCTCAATCAGCTTCTCCCATAACTCCTTCGCACTTGAGAACTTTCCAACTCGATCAAGCTCTGAATTTGTTAGTCCACACTGTAGGGTGTAGGTTGCTTTGGCGTTGACCTCTACTTTCTTGATTAGGATAGGATCCCAGTTCTCGCATGGTGTTGGTTTGTCGGTTCCGTCAGTTGGTAGTTCGAATCCAATCTTGACCATCATCCATATGTCGAACTGGGCCTGGAGAAAAGACTCCATCAGGCACTTCCAATAGCCGAAGTCTTCGCCGGAGAAGAGCAGGGGACGAGCAGTGCTGTAGCCTTCTTGATGGGCCATTTGAGAAATAAATCTTGCACACAAAGAAACAAGAAGGCTTGTTCCAAGACTTGGTCTTGGATTAGTAGTGCAGAATAAAGATAGAAATAGCAATTTACAAATTTTGAGAAAAAAATAATAAAATAATAAAAAATATTATTAAAATAATATAAAAAATATTATTTCAAAATTTGCTAAATGCGATATTTCGTTAATCCCAATCAATTGTGAAAAGATGAAAATGAATTTTTTGAAAACAGTTTTGGAGGGAAAAAAATGAAAGGCGTAAAGTTTTATTTTTAGCCTAAACAGACGAAAAAGCCACAAAAAAATGCTCGAATGGTGGTTTCACCTATTCGAAGCGACCCCGCTTTGATACCAATTATTGGATCGAGACGCGCTAGAGGGGGGGGTGAATAGCGCTCGTGACTTTCACTTTGCGAATTCGTAAATCGTACGGAAAACTGACAGAGTAATAAGCAGCGGAAAATAAGAACAAGCACACATACACGAAGAAATTTACTTCGTTCGGAGCCTGTGACGACTTCTACTTGAAGGTCCGCGATCCTTGATCGCTTTCCGTGGGCAACAACTATAATATCGTCAATAGTACAAGTATGAAATGAGTACAGAAAATCTAAGCAATACCGACAATGAAATTTACAGAAATCGGAGCGTCGGGTTGTCAGTGTCAAGTCGCAGCACTTCCGGGTCATCTTGTTAGCAGCTAGTTGCAAAGGGATCGCTTGGATTTCGTTGTTTTGAGTTGCTGGTCGAGACCCTCTTATAAAGGGTGTTCAGGGCACCTCCATCAAGCTCCAAGGCACCCTGAATCCCTAAGTATTATCCCGTAAATGACTCTGCGATGAAGCTTTGACCGCTGCCTTTTATCCATCTCAAGGCGCCTTCATCACTGTCCAAGGCGCCTTAAACCACCTGTTCAAGGCGCCTCTAACCCTTCTAGACAGCTGGCTTCGTCTCGCACCCGAGGCACCTCCAAGCTCCATGGAGGCGCCTCAGTACTGTTCATCCGAGGCTATTCTTTGCACTTTGGTCCCTGCAAGATACATTAATCCCAAATATACCCTGCAGCACAAAGTTAGCACATAAAACATAATAATATAAGTGAACGACAATCATCAGACTGTCCGAGTCTGACTTCGGGTCTCCGACCGGAAACCCTAGGTCGACCCGACGCCTACTGTTCCCTCTACGGGGAACGCGTCATCACCTACTCCACTCAGGAGATTTACCTGTTGCCAGTATGATCCTGCAGATCGATTGGACTTTTGCTCGGTGCTCGATCCTTCCGGACTTTCTGCTGGACTTCCGCTTCCCGGCTGGTCTAGTCTTTCACCTGGTTCGCGACACCAGGACTTTCCACCTAGGGTTACCCCCCTAAGACTTTTGCCTGAAGCATTCGACCCACCAAGTCTTTCCGCATAGGGTTACCACCCCCTATGACCTAGGGTTACCACCCCCTAGGGTTTTCACCTTGCCTAACCACAGCTAGAGCTGTTGCCTAAGTACACTTAGGACTTTCCTGCAAACTCATTCAGACTGTTAGATCACAACACACCTTTACTTTGAATCCTTTGCCATTATCAAAACTCGAGTTCGATCGTCGGATGCTTCCCGCACCAACAGAGAAGAGGGAAGAGGGAAGAGAGAGAGAATAGATCTTAAGAGGGGTTGAGCTAAGAGGATGGAGGATGATAGATTCTAGGATTTCGGGGTCCTTATGATGCTAGGCGATGTTACATAGATTGCTTAGTTCCTATCCTCTATGTTCATGCTCTTGTAGGAAGTTAGATTCATTATCGACTCTCTCCTGTAGTGGATAAGCTGACATGATCTCCTACTCCATGTCTTATGCTACTAAATGGAAGTGATTCCTATGAAGTCTATTAGCAGGACATCCCTGTCATGACGCCCCTCGGTCATACAATATAGAAACACACTAACACACAATAACTTAGAGATAGAAATAGTGATTATGTCCGATCCCCTACTTCCTTGTGGAGATTTGCTTCTCCCTTCAAGGTGATACCCTAGACGTCCGTTAGCATGGCAACCCTGTCACGATGCCCCTCGGTCATACGATCTAGGGTATCCCCTCTATGAGATTAACAATTCTACACAATCATTTGATAAAATATGTAAAAGATATATATACAAGTTCCACTCACATACTTCATCAAACATGAACAAGGTATTAACAAGTCATTGAATAGAAACATGACAAATCCATATAGTTTTACATCTCCATCACATCACAAATACTTCTTACATCCTAGATCTGGAGATCTACTCCATTGCAAAGGAAGAACACCCCCAAAATATAAAGTAAAGGATACTTACAACCCTAGATGTGAGAAGAAGGGGAAGAAGAGATGCTTGTCAATGTTTCCGATGGCTTGGGTATGCCTCTTTGCTTCGGAGATGGACGGATCATCATGGGATGGAGGTGAATGAGCTCTAGGGTTCCCCCCTAAGGGGAGAACCCTTCCCCAAGCAATGGGAAAGAGCCCCAAGCCAAAGATGAGCCAAAGATTCATGAAAAGGGGAGAACAATAGAGTAGGGCATAGCCACCACACGACCCGTGACACAGCCGTGTGGATTTCACATGGACTAGAGGTGTCTGCTCTTGGCCAGGGTCACATGACTGTGTGGCCTTCACACGATTGTGCCATGCTCCCTCTCTGGATGTCTTACATGACCATGTGGCACACACGACCTAGCAATGCTTGGCCTCTGGAAATGCTGCACGCGTGTAGATTTACATGGTCGTGTGTTGGATACACTGCTGAGGTGACATGGGTGGTCTGCACCACATGGCCATGTCATGCTCCCTCCCTAGTAAGGATACACAACCGGTCTGCACCACGCGACCATATTCTGTTTCTTCTCTGGAAAGTTGGCATGACCGAGCCATTTGGTATGATCATGTGATGTGTGGCCACAAGATATTGACACGGCTATGTGGGTCACATGGCCGTGGCTTGATTTGCCTCTGGCGGGGGAACACTGTAAGACCGTTGCGGCCGGCTAGAAGGGGTTGTTGGATAGTCCTGTAAAATCAAAAGCAAAACAACCCTTCCTCGAACTTTTTAAGCTAACACTTGCATAAATAATAAGCAGAAAGTAAATCAAACATTAAAAAGACGAAGCACCAGTATTTACTTGGTTACAACCGATGTGGTTGTTAATCCATTGAAGATAAAGCCCACTATCAATCTCCTTCAGGCAGAGAAGCCTCGTACAACAATGAAGTGCAGAAAATAGAAGCTTAACTACAACTAAAGCACACAAGCGTTGGAAATGAATTACAGAAGTTCGTTGTAAAGCTTCTCGACCAAGGCTCTATTTATAGCCTTGGTCGGGGCGCCTGGAAGGGTTCCGGGCGCCCTGGGGGGGATAAAACTTTATCCCCCAATGTTCAGAACGCATTAGATGCGTTCTGGTCAAAACTGCTGGTCCGGGCGCCCGGAGGATAACAAGAAACTAACAATGTAAACTTAGAATCAAAGAAACTAACCATTCTTATTTATTCTAAGCTTGGAACTTATTTCATTTCTTGTATCCTTGTGTTAGAAATTAATCTTTTAATTTCTATCTTTTACTTTCTTCTTCTTTCTTTCTTCCTTCTTACTTAACTTTTCTTTTCTTAGGTTTTCTTTTCTTGGGTTTTCTTTTCTTGGGTTTTCTTTTCTTGGGCCCAGGCCTAGTACCAACTCATGCGCGTTCCCTAATAGGTTGGGGTTGCGAGCCACCAATCCTAAAAGAGCAGACCTCGGTCTACCAGGGCCAAGACCTCGGAAATGGTCACCTGGATTTGTTTAACGACAAGCTCTTGGATGTCGGGTACTAGCCTCTTGCTTGACTTACTTGTTATCTTTCTTACTCTTTTATCTTCCTTATTATCTTTTATTAAGGATTGTGGGAGTCCTTTAAATATACTTAACAAGTATGGGTGTATAATCAACTAACCATGCTATATAACAGAATAAAACAAGTAACTTAAAGCTTACTGATCATGCTATAAGCTAAACTAAAGAAAGCAATTTAAAGCCTTTGAATCATACGGTGAAAACATGGCAAAGGATGCTATTTTAGTGCTTCTAAACATGCTGTAAAAATAGGCAAAGAATGCTACTTTAATACTTCTAAACATGCTGTAAAAATAGGCAAAGAATGCTACTTTAATACTTCTAAACGTGCTGTAAAAACAGGGCATAGAATGCTACTTCAGTGTTTCTAAACATGCTGTAAAACTAGGCAAAGAATGCTACTTTAATACTTCTAAACGTACTGTAAAAATAGGCAAAAGAATGTAACTTTGAGCTTTTTAATCATGTTGTAAAATAGAGCTGTGAAATTCTGAATTCCAGGTTGAAATGCTAAGGAACTAAGCAACTGAAATGCCAAGCAATCAAATACTAGAGTGCTAGAACAGTAGCACAACAAGCTAACTCCGAATCATAAAAACAAGGCTGTTCATGTTAACCCAGGAAGCTAAGAACTCAGAATTGGAATGCTGGGAACTAGGGCTGACTATCTTTATTAAGTTGGCACAGGGAGGACCAAACAGTAAGCTCAAAGAGGGCTGTTCGTTTCACTATACAGCATAAGAAGAGAAATCTAACCAGACCTACTAATACAGAGCTGTTCTTTTCAAGTTTAACAGGGAAACTATAGCAGGAAATGCTCTAATCTGCATGGTATAAGAAGCAAACAGCATTGACAGAACATGTTATCACTTAACTGCATCGGAATATAACAGCATAAGCAAGAAATGTTGTAACCTGCTCTAATCTACATGGTATACAGAAATAGCAGCATACAGAACATAAGAAACAGAACTTCACTGTTCCACTGCAAAACAACAACAACGACAACACCATAACCCTATTATACCCAGCCGAGCATCAGGAATATTCATACACCATTGAAAACGAACCCTAACTCGGAAATCAGAGAGGAATAGGAAATATATATTCCTATAACAAGGTAACAAGGTAGATTATTCCTTTAATCCCGAACTACATATTCTTGTAGAAGGCCTAGAGTTTTGCATAACTGTGACTGAAAAATCTAAACACCCTAAGCACCAGATGCAACCTAGGGTTCGTGTAAAGCCCACGGTAATCCTCAAATTGCAACCGATGGTAAGGAATGAGCAAACAGATTCTAGGGTTCATGCAAAGCTTCGGAAAACAAGGCAGAGAACAAGAACGACTTCGGAGCTATCCTACCACAGGTGAGTAGTACTTACAATGCTTTCTTGGACTTACAACCGAAGGAGGAAGCTTTAAGGTTTCGGTCAGCTTGGATCTTCAACCTCCCTTGCGCCCACAGACCTTCCTCGACGAGGGAATCACCACCGCAGGTGAAGATCGGCCGGAAAAAGCCTTCGCCAGCGCCGGAGGGACCTTCACTTGCTGCTGCGTTTCTCGACCGAGACGAGAAGGCGAAACCGCCGTCGAGAGAGGAAAGAAAAAGGCAAATAGGGTTTTTCGGTGAGAAAGGGAAAACTTAATCCCTTTATAACTCGATTTAAATTCTGTTCCAATTACAACTTAAATATACTTCGTTCCCTTTCTTAATCACAAATCAACCGCAGCTCAATTGGTTGGCTAGGTTTGGCTGAGGTTCGGCTCGGGTCGAGGTCGTGGGTTCGAGTCTCACCTTCCACAAATTTTTGGTCAAAACTTCTTTCTTTTTGTAACCATACTAAACGACCTCCAAAAATTGCATAAAAATACTCTAAAAATTTCTAAAAATCTCTAGAATATTTTAAAAGCGTTTCCAAATATTTTTATGGACATTTGGAACTTGAAATGGGGAAAATTAGGTCGTTACAATCCCCCATACCTTATAAAAAGTTCGTCCTCGAACTTAGAATAGCTCTGGATACTTCTGTCTCATACTGTCCTCCCGCTCCCAAGTGATTTCCTCGTGCTTCTGGTTCCGCCAGACGACTTTCACTAGTGGTACTTCTTTGTTTCTCAATCTCTTGACTGCTCTGTCCACTATCTGTGTAAGTCTGCTCTCATAACTAAGATCCTCTTGGATCTGCACTGACTGAGGCTGAATCACTTGGCTAGGGTCGTGGAGACACTTCTTTAGCATGGAGACATGAAATACATTGTGTATTGCTGACATGTCTTGTGGTAAGTCCAGCCTGTAAACTACTTTCCCAATCCTCTCTATGATCAGGTAAGGTCCTACATAGCGAGGACTTAATTTGCCCTTCTTGCCAAATCTCATCACTCCCTTCATAGGAGCGACCTTGAGGAAAACTGAATCTCCTACTTGGAATTCCAATGGCCTACGGCGTGTGTCAGCATAACTCTTCTGTCTGCTCTGGGCAGTCTCGATTCTCTGTCTGATTTTCTGGATTGCTTGAGTAGTCTCATCTATCACCTCTGTCTGAATGTCCAGCTCTGCTTCCATCTCTTTTCTCTCTCCTGCTTCTTGCCAGCATATGGGTGATCTGCATTTCCTGCCATATAGTGCTTCATAAGGTGTCATCTTAATGGTGGCCTGATAGCTATTGTTGTAAGCGAATTCAGCTAAGCACAAATACTTGCACCAACTTCCTTTGAAATCTAGCGCACAAGCTCTGAGCATATCTTCTAAAATCTGATTCACTCGCTCTGTCTGTCCATCAGTCTGTGGATGGAAAGCTGTGCTGAACTTGAGTTTGGTGCCTAGTGCATTCTGAACGCACTCCCAAAAGTGTGAAGTGAAACGCCCATCTCTATCAGAAATGATGGATTTAGGAACCCCATGAAGTCTGACTACCTCTTTAACATATAGCTGGGCCAACTGCTCTATGGAGTGGGACACCTTGATGGCTAGGAAGTGAGCAGACTTGGTCAATCGGTCCACTATTACCCATATCGCATCATATCCATTGGTGGTTCTTGGAAGACCTGTTATGAAGTCCATGGATATATCTTCCCATTTCCATTCTGGTATTGGAAGAGGCTGAAGAACTCCTCCTGGTCTCTGGTGTTCTGCTTTGACTCTCTGGCATGTCAAGCAGGTACTGACATACTTAGCTACATCTCTTTTGAGTCCTGACCACCAAAACCTCTGTTTCACATCTTGGTACATCTTGGAAGAACCAGGATGCATGGAATATGGTGTACTGTGAGCTTCCTCTAAGATCTTCTTTCTCAGTTCCTCATCATTGGGCACGCAAATGCGACTCCCCTGATAAAGAATTCCGCTATCTGTCACTCTAAACTCTGAGTTGTCTTCTTCCTGTATCCCTTGCTTGATCTTCTGGATGTCCGGATCTTCACTTTGCTTTCTCTGTATCTCCACAAGCAGTGTAGACTCTAAGGTCAATGTAGAGAGCTGTCCTTCGATAATTTCAAGCCCAAAATCTGACAACTCCTTCTGCAGTGGCAGGGCTAGTGATGACAAGGACATCAGTGATGCACTAGATTTTCTACTGAGTGCATCTGCCACTTTGTTAGCTTTGCCTGGGTGGTAGAGAATTTCACAGTCGTAATCTTTGACCAATTCCAGCCACCTACGCTGTCTCATGTTTAAGTCCTTCTGAGTGAAGAAGTACTTAAGACTCTGATGATCTGTGAAAATTCTACACTGGACTCCATACAAATAATGTCGCTCTGTGGAACAGTCAGAATGGGAGCACTGATCAGTCTCTTCTTTAGCTCTTGGAAGCTCTGCTCACATTTATCTGACCATTCGAATCTCTTGTTCTTTCTGGTGAGGGCTGTTAGCGGAGAAGCTATCCTGGAAAAATCCTCCACGAACTTCCTGTAGTACCCTGCTAGACCAAGGAAGCTTCTGATCTCTCTGACGTTCTTGGGTCTACTCCAGTTGTTGACCGCTTCCACTTTGGCTGGATCCACTTGAATACCTTCTTTGGAAATAATGTGACCTAAAAACCGATTTAACCAGAACTCGCACTTTGAGAATTTAGCATAAAGCTGCCTGAAGAGTCTGCAGTACTATCCTCAAGTGCGTGTCATGCTCCTCTGGGGTCCTTGAATAGACCAGAATGTCATCGATGAATACAATGACAAATTTGTCAAGATATTCTCTGAACACTCTGTTCATTAGGTCCATGAAGACCGCAGGTGCATTGGTCATTCCAAACGGCATAACTACAAACTCGTAGTGTCCATATCTGGTTCTGAATGCCGTTCTGGGTATATCTCTTTCTTTCACCTTCAGCTGATGGTACCCAGAGCGCAAGTCTATCTTTGAGAATACTGTTGCCCCTCTTTACTGATCAAATAAGTCATTGATCCTGGGAATGAGATACTTGTCCTTAACTGCTACATTGCTCAGCGTTCTGGAATCTATGCACATTAGCACGGATCCATCTTTCTTCTTAACGAACAACTCTAGAGCTCCCCGGGGTGAATGACTAGGGCGAATGAAGCCTTTGCCAAGTAACTCCTGTAGTTGTTCTTGTGACTCCTTCAGCTCTGCTGGAGACATATGATACGGAGCTTTTGAAATTGGACTGGTTCTAGGAACCAATTCAATCTCAAATCCATTCATTTATTGGGAGGTAGTCCAGATAGATCTACTGGGAATACCTCGGGATATTCACAGACCACCCGAACCCCCTCTTTCTTACCTTCTTTCTGTTCTTCTGCACTTACTTGACTGGGGCTCCAAGCTCCCTACTGTCTTGTCTTCTACCTTGGCTGGCTTGAACTCTATAAACTCCTCATAGTGCTTGTTGGTGATAGAACTCTTCATAGAACTCTAACTGAAAATCTGCTCAGCTCATCTGATCGGCTGCTCTCTTGGTCTTTATCCTCTCCCACTACATACGACAGGCAGAGAGAGGCGCACTTGACCTTCTCAACTTCGGTCAAGAAGCTCCATAGTGCTCTCAAGTGTTTTAAACCAAGCTGGGCATCCCAGGGCTTAGTCGTGCTGAGAAGCTTTCTAGTTTGCCCCTGGATGAGGTATGCTTCTTGTCTTCTAGGTGTTGTGGCGACTTCCAGGGCAGATAGGACTTGATCATCACTGGGGTCTCCACATTAATGGTTGGGGGAGTGGGAGGAGCTTTCTGATTGGCCATTAGATTGGCAATCACTTGTTGCTACTTGTCTCCGAAGTTGAGTAACAATTTCATAGAGAATAGGCCCAGGGGTTCTGGGCTCTTCGTTCTCCTGATCTTGGTTCTCAGTACGAACGGTACGAGGACATCCTTTTTCTTAACATCCAATTATGCAAGGTAAAGGCTTGATATCTTACTTTAACCCTTCTAATCATACATAAATACGAATAGAGACAAGGGAAACTAAATCTTCTATCTTACTTTAGTACTCAAAAAAATTAAGTACTCTATACTGCAGTTAATAATAAGAAAAGCAGAATAAAGAAATGATTTAAATACTTTGCTGATGTGTGTGTGATGCTGGAGAATGGAACACTGCTCTGATACCAACTGTAACGACCACCCTTCTTACTACTACTCTCTAAGGGCGACCGTTACCCAACTCCTACTCTACTTACTAGTGTCACTTATGCTATTATTAGCGACACTTAGATTTATCACGGTTCAGAGAAATTCCTACCGAAAAATTTCGGCAGAGTCTCCCCTGTACCGGTGACCAAATCTATAATACAAACAATCTATACTCAGCCACATGCGGTTGGATCACAATTTATTCACAACCACGCAGTAATAAATCATATCATAATCAAAAACTAATCTAGCAACATGAACTAAACTCAAGCTCCCAGAATGAAGCATAATAAGCTACAATGCACATCAAACTCAATCATAAACTCAAAATTTCATAACAGAAATAAGGAAAATAAACTAGACATAAACTCTAAATAAATAAGTCTTGCTAGTCCCCTCTGGACCTCTCCATAGTTCAGTCACCACACACATCCATCATCACCACCACCCTGTCGCCTCCCTTCATATCTTAGCTTTTCCTTTATCTGCGGTAGGAGGAAAAAAAACAAAAGATCTATAAGCGAAAACGCTTAGTAAGTACTAATCTATCTCAAAAAACTCGAAATGCATAAATGTAATGCAATAATACTGAAACTGAAATGCTAAAGCTATCTGCATGTGCTCATGGTATACAGAAAATGAACGGAATACAAATCATACTCAGTATCAAGCAGGATAACAAGAAACTAATAATGTAAACTTAGAATCAAAGAAACTAACCATTCTTATTTATTCTAAGCTTGGAACTTATTTCATTTCTTGTATCCTTGTGTTAGAAATTAATCTTTTAATTTCTATCTTTTACTTTCTTCTTCTTTCTTCCTTCCTTCTTACTTAACTTTTCTTTTCTTAGGTTTTCTTTTCTTAGGCCCAGGCCTAGTACCAACTCATGCGCGTTCCCTAATAGGTTGGGGTTGCGAGCCACCAATCCTAAAAGAGCAGACCTCGGTCCAAGACCTCGGAAATGGTCACCTGGATTTGTTTAACGACAAGCTCTTGGATGTCGGGTACTAGCCTCTTGCTTGACTTACTTGTTATCTTTCTTACTCTTTTATCTTCCTTATTATCTTTTATTAAGGATTGTGGGAGTCCTTTAAATATACTTAACAAGTATGGGTGTATAATCAACTAACCATGCTATATAACAGAATAAAACAAGTAACTTAAAGCTTACTGATCATGCTATAAGCTAAACTAAAGAAAGCAATTTAAAGCCTTTGAATCATACGGTGAAAACATGGCAAAGGATGCTATTTTAGTGCTTCTAAACATGCTATAAAAATAGGCAAAGAATGCTACTTTAATACTTCTAAACATGCTGTAAAAATAGGCAAAGAATGCTACTTTAATACTTCTAAACGTGCTGTAAAAACAGGGCATAGAATGCTACTTCAGTGTTTCTAAACATGCTGTAAAACTAGGCAAAGAATGCTACTTTAATACTTCTAAACGTACTGTAAAAATAGGCAAAAGAATGTAACTTTGAGCTTTTTAATCATGTTGTAAAATAGAGCTGTGAAATTCTGAATTCCAGGTTGAAATGCTAAGGAACTAAGCAACTGAAATGCCAAGCAATCAAATACTAGAGTGCTAGAATAGTAGCACAACAAGCTAACTCCGAATCATAAAAACAAGGCTGTTCATGTTAACCCAGGAAGCTAAGAACTCAGAATTGGAATGCTGGGAACTAGGGCTGACTATCTTTATTAAGTTGGCACAGGGAGGACCAAACAGTAAGCTCAAAGAGGGCTGTTCGTTTCACTATACAGCATAAGAAGAGAAATCTAACCAGACCTACTAATACAGAGCTGTTCTTTTCAAGTTTAACAGGGAAACTATAGCAGGAAATGCTCTAATCTGCATGGTATAAGAAGCAAACAGCATTGACAGAACATGTTATCACTTAACTGCATCGGAATATAACAGCATAAGCAAGAAATGTTGTAACCTGCTCTAATCTACATGGTATACAGAAATAGCAACATACAGAACATAAGAAACAGAACTTCACTATTCCACTGCAAAACAACAACAACGACAACACCATAACCCTATTATACCCAGCCGAGCATCAGGAATATTCATACACCATTGAAAACGAACCCTAACTCGGAAATCAGAGAGGAATAGGAAATATATATTCCTATAACAAGGTAACAAGGTAGATTATTCCTTTAATCCGAACTACATATTCTTGTAGAAGGCCTAGAGTTTGCATAACTGTAACTGAAAAATCTAAACACCCTAAGCACAAGATGCAACCTAGGGTTCGTGTAAAGCCCACGGTAATCCTCAAATTACACCCGACGGTAAGGAATGAGCAACACAGATTCTAGGGTTCATGCAAAGCTTCGGAAACAAGGCAAAGAACAAGAACGACTTGGAGCTATCCTACCAGGTGAGTAGTACTTACCTAGCCTTCCTCGACGAGGGAATCACCACCGCAGGTGAAGATCGGCCGGAAAAAGCCTTCGCCGGCGCCGGAGGGACCTTCACTTGCTGCTGCGTTTCTCGACTGAGACGAGAAGGCGAAACCGCCGTCGAGAGAGGAAAGAAAAAGGCAAATAGGGTTTTTCGGTGAGAAAGGGAAAACTTAATCCCTTTATAACTCGATTTAAATTCTGTTCCAATTACAACTTAAATATACTTCGTTCCCTTTCTTAATCACAAATCAACCGCAGCTCAATTGGTTGGCTAGGTTTGGCTGAGGTTCGGCTCGGGTCGAGGTCGTGGGTTCGAGTCTCACCTTTCACAAATTTTTGGTCAAAACTTCTTTCTTTTTGTAACCATACTAAACGACCTCAAAAAATTGCATAAAAATACTCTAAAAATTTCTAAAAATCTCTAGAATATTTTAAAAGCATTTCCAAATATTTTTATGGACATTTGGAACTTGAAATGGGGAAAATTGGGTCGTTACAATCCCCCATACCTTATAAAATGTTCGTCCTCGAACTTAGAATAGCTCTGGATACTTCTGTCTCATACTGTCCTCCCGCTCCCAAGTGATTTCCTCGTGCTTCTGGTTCCGCCAGACGACTTTCACTAGTGGTACTTCTTTGTTTCTCAATCTCTTGACTGCTCTGTCCACTATCTGTGTAAGTCTGCTCTCATAACTAAGATCCTCTTGGATCTGCACTGACTGAGGCTGAATCACTTGGCTAGGGTCGTGGAGACACTTCTTTAGCATGGAGACATGAAATACATTGTGTATTGCTGACATGTCTTGTGGTAAGTCCAGCCTGTAAACTACTTTCCCAATCCTCTCTATGATCAGGTAAGGTCCTACATAGCGAGGACTTAATTTGCCCTTCTTGCCAAATCTCATCACTCCCTTCATAGGAGCGACCTTGAGGAAAACTGAATCTCCTACTTGGAATTCCAATGGTCTACGGCGTGTGTCAGCATAACTCTTCTGTCTGCTCTGGGCAGTCTCGATTCTCTGTCTGATTTTCTGGATTGCTTGAGTAGTCTCATCTATCACCTCTGTCTGAATGTCCAGCTCTGCTTCCATCTCTTTTCTCTCTCCTGCTTCTTGCCAGCATATGGGTGATCTGCATTTCCTGCCATATAGTGCTTCATAAGGTGTCATCTTAATGGTGGCCTGATAGCTATTGTTGTGAGCAAGCCAAGCACAAATACTTGCACCAACTTCCTTTGAAATCTAGCGCACAAGCTCGAGCATATCTTCTAAAATCGATTCACTCGCTCACATCCATCGATGTGGATGGAAAGTCTTTGAACTTGAGTTTGGTGCCTAGTGCATTCAACGCACTCCCAAAAGTGTGAAGTGAAACGCCCATCTCTATCGAAATGATGGATTTAGGAACCCCATGAAGTCGACTACCTCTTTAACATATAGTTGGCCAATTGCTCTATGGAGTGGGACACCTTGATGGCTAGGAAGTGAGCGGACTTGGTCAATCGGTCCACTATTACCCATATCGCATCATATCCATTGGTGGTTCTTGGAAGACCTGTTATGAAGTCCATGGATATATCTTCCCATTTCCATTCCGGTATTGGAAGAGGATGAAGAACTCCTCCTGGTCTCCGGTGTTCTGCTTTGACTCTCTGACATGTCAAGCAGGTACTGACATACTTAGCTACATCTCTTTTGAGTCCCGACCACCAAAACCTCTGTTTCACATCTTGGTACATCTTGGAAGACCCAGGATGCATGGAATAAGGTGTACTGTGAGCTTCCTCTAAGATCTTCTTTCTCAATTCCTCATCATTGGGCACGCAAATGCGACTCCCCTGATAAAGAATTCCGCTATCTGTCACTCTAAACTCTGAGTTGTCTTCTTTCTGTATCCCTTGCTTGATCTTCTGGATGTCCGGATCTTCACTTTGCTTTCTCTGTATCTCCACAAGCAGTGTAGACTCTAAGGTCAATGTAGAGAGCTGTCCTTCGATAATTTCAAGCCCAAAATCTGACAACTCCTTCTGCAGTGGCAGGGCTAGTGATGACAAGGACATCAGTGATGCACTAGATTTTCTACTGAGTGCATCTGCCACTTTGTTAGCTTTGCCTGGGTGGTAGAGAATTTCACAGTCGTAATCTTTGACCAATTCCAGCCACCTACGCTGTCTCATGTTTAAGTCCTTCTGAGTGAAGAAGTACTTAAGACTCTGATGATCTGTGAAAATTCTACACTGGACTCCATACAAATAATGTCGCTCTGTGGAACAGTCAGAATGGGAGCACTGATCAGTCTCTTCTTTAGCTCTTGGAAGCTCTGCTCACATTTATCTGACCATTCGAATCTCTTGTTCTTTCTGGTGAGGGCTGTTAGCGGAGAAGCTATCCTGGAAAAATCCTCCACGAACTTCCTGTAGTACCCTGCTAGACCAAGGAAGCTTCTGATCTCTCTGACGTTCTTGGGTCTACTCCAGTTGTTGACCGCTTCCACTTTGGCTGGATCCACTTGAATACCTTCTTTGGAAATAATGTGACCTAAAAACGCCACCTGATTTAACCAGAACTCGCACTTTGAGAATTTAGCATAAAGCTGCTTCTGCTGAAGAGTCTGCAGTACTATCCTCAAGTGCGTGTCATGCTCCTCTGGGGTCCTTGAATAGACCAGAATGTCATCGATGAATACAATGACAAATTTGTCAAGATATTCTCTGAACACTCTGTTCATTAGGTCCATGAAGACCGCAGGTGCATTGGTCATTCCAAACGGCATAACTACAAACTCGTAGTGTCCATATCTGGTTCTGAATGCCGTTCTGGGTATATCTCTTTCTTTCACCTTCAGCTGATGGTACCCAGAGCGCAAGTCTATCTTTGAGAATACTGTTGCCCCTCTTTACTGATCAAATAAGTCATTGATCCTGGGAATGAGATACTTGTCCTTAACTGCTACATTGCTCAGCGTTCTGGAATCTATGCACATTAGCACGGATCCATCTTTCTTCTTAACGAACAACTCTAGAGCTCCCCGGGGTGAATGACTAGGGCGAATGAAGCCTTTGCCAAGTAACTCCTGTAGTTGTTCTTGTGACTCCTTCAGCTCTGCTGGAGACATGTGATACGGAGCTTTTGAAATTGGACTGGTTCTAGGAACCAATTCAATCTCAAATCCATTCATTTATTGGGAGGTAGTCCAGATAGATCTACTGGGAATACCTCGGGATATTCACAGACCACCCGAACCCCCTCTTTCTTACCTTCTTTCTGTTCTTCTGCACTTACTTGACTGTCTTGTCTTCTACCTTGGCTGGCTTGAACTCTATAAACTCCTCATAGTGCTTGTTGGTGATAGAACTCTTCATAGAACTCTAACTGAAAATCTGCTCAGCTCATCTGATCAGCTGCTCTCTTGGTCTTTATCCTCTCCCACCACATACGAGCATCACCAGACAGGCAGAGAGAGGCGCACTTGACCTTCTCGAGAAGCTCCATAGTGCTCTCCAGTGTTTAAACCAAGCCTGGGCATCCTAGGGCTTAGTCGTGCCTGAGAAGCTTTCTAGTTTCAGCTTCAGCCACTGGATGAGGTATGCTTCTTGTCTTCTAGGTGTTGTGGCGACTTCTAGGGCAACCGATAGGACTTCATCACCACTGGGGTCTCCACATTAATGGTTGGGGAGTGGGAGGAGCTGGTTTCTAATTGGCCATTAGATTGGCAATCACTTGTTGCTGCTCTACTACTTGTCTCCGAAGTTGAGTAACAATTTCATAGAGAATAGGCCCAGGGGTTCTGGGCTCTTCGTTCTCCTGATCTTGGTTCTCAGTACGAACGGTACGAGGACATCCTTTTTCTTAACATCCAATTATGCAAGGTAAAGGCTTGATATCTTACTTTAACCCTTCTAATCATACATAAATACGAATAGAGACAAGGGAAACTAAATCTTTTATCTTACTTTAGTACTCAAAAAAATAAGTACTTTATACTGCAGTTAATAATAAGAAAAGCAGAATAAAGAAATGATTTAAATACTTTCTTACTTGGAGACGGCGGGGATGATGCTGATGTGTGTGTGATGCTGGAGAATGGAACACTGCTCTGATACCAACTGTAACGACCACCCTTCTTACTACTACTCTCTAAGGGCGACCGTTACCCAACTCCTACTCTACTTACTAGTGTCACTTATGCTATTATTAGCGACACTTAGATTTATCACGGTTCAGAGAAATTCCTACCGAAAAATTTCGGCAGAGTCTCCCCTGTACCGGTGACCAAATCTATAATACAAACAATCTATACTCAGCCACATGCGGTTGGATCACAATTTATTCACAACCACGCAGTAATAAATCATATCATAATCAAAAACTAATCTAGCAACATGAACTAAACTCAAGCTCCCAGAATGAAGCATAATAAGCTACAATGCACATCAAACTCAATCATAAACTCAAAATTTCATAACAGAAATAAGGAAAATAAACTAGACATAAACTCTAAATAAATAAGTCTTGCTAGTCCCCTCTGGACCTCTCCATAGTTCAGTCACCACACACATCCATCATCACCACCACCCTGTCGCCTCCCTTCATATCTTAGCTTTTCCTTTATCTGCGGTAGGAGGAAAAAAAAAAAGCAAAAGATCTATAAGCGAAAACGCTTAGTAAGTACTAATCTATCTCACAAAACTCGAAATGCATAAATGTAATGCAATAATACTGAAACTGAAATGCTAAAGCTATCTGCATGTGCTCATGGTATACAGAAAATGAACGGAATACAAATCATACTCAGTATGAAGCAGGATAACAAGAAACTAACAATGTAAACTTAGAATCAAAGAAACTAACCATTCTTATTTATTCTAAGCTTGGAACTTATTTCATTTCTTGTATCCTTGTGTTAGAAATTAATCTTTTAATTTCTATCTTTTACTTTCTTCTTCTTTCTTTCTTCCTTCTTACTTAACTTTTCTTTTCTTAGGTTTTCTTTTCTTGGGCCCAGGCCTAGTACCAACTCATGCGCGTTCCCTAATAGGTTGGGGTTGCGAGCCACCAATCCTAAAAGAGCAGACCTCGGTCTACCAGGGCCAAGACCTCGGAAATGGTCACCTGGATTTGTTTAACGATAAGCTCTTGGATGTCGGGTACTAGCCTCTTGCTTGACTTACTTGTTATCTTTCTTACTCTTTTATCTTCCTTATTATCTTTTATTAAGGATTGTGGGAGTCCTTTAAATATACTTAACAAGTATGGGTGTATAATCAACTAACCATGCTATATAACAGAATAAAACAAGTAACTTAAAGCTTACTGATCATGCTATAAGCTAAACTAAAGAAAGCAATTTAAAGCCTTTGAATCATACGGTGAAAACATGGCAAAGGATGCTATTTTAGTGCTTCTAAACATGCTATAAAAATAGGCAAAGAATGCTACTTTAATACTTCTAAACATGCTGTAAAAATAGGCAAAGAATGCTACTTTAATACTTCTAAACGTGCTGTAAAAACAGGGCATAGAATGCTACTTCAGTGCTTCTAAACATGCTGTAAAACTAGGCAAAGAATGCTACTTTAATACTTCTAAACGTACTGTAAAAATAGGCAAAAGAATGTAACTTTGAGCTTTTTAATCATGTTGTAAAATAGAGCTGTGAAATTCTGAATTCCAGGTTGAAATGCTAAGGAACTAAGCAACTGAAATGCCAAGCAATCAAATACTAGAGTGCTAGAATAGTAGCACAACAAGCTAACTCCGAATCATAAAAACAAGGCTGTTCATGTTAACCCAGGAAGCTAAGAACTCAGAATTGGAATGCTGGGAACTAGGGCTGACTATCTTTATTAAGTTGGCACAGGGAGGACCAAACAGTAAGCTCAAAGAGGGCTGTTCGTTTCACTATACAGCATAAGAAGAGAAATCTAACCAGACCTACTAATACAGAGCTGTTCTTTTCAAGTTTAACAGGGAAACTATAGCAGGAAATGCTCTAATCTGCATGGTATAAGAAGCAAACAACATTGACAGAACATGTTATCACTTAACTGCATCGGAATATAACAGCATAAGCAAGAAATGTTGTAACCTGCTCTAATCTACATGGTATACAGAAATAGCAGCATACAGAACATAAGAAACAGAACTTCACTATTCCACTGCAAAACAACAACAACGACAACACCATAACCCTATTATACCCAGCCGAGCATCAGGAATATTCATACACCATTGAAAACGAACCCTAACTCGGAAATCAGAGAGGAATAGGAAATATATATTCCTATAACAAGGTAACAAGGTAGATTATTCCTTTAATCCCGAACTACATATTCTTGTAGAAGGCCTAGAGTTTTGCATAACTGTGACTGAAAAATCTAAACACCCTAAGCACAAGATGCAACCTAGGGTTCGTGTAAAGCCCACGGTAATCCTCAAATTGCAACCGACGGTAAGGAATGAGCAAACAGATTCTAGGGTTCATGCAAAGCTTCGGAAAACAAGGCAGAGAACAAGAACGACTTCGGAGCTATCCTACCACAGGTGAGTAGTACTTACAATGCTTTCTTGGACTTACAACCGAAGGAGGAAGCTTTAAGGTTTCGGTCAGCTTGGATCTTCAACCTCCCTTGCGCCCACAGACCTTCCTCGACGAGGGAATCACCACCGCAGGTGAAGATCGGCCGGAAAAGCCTTCGCCGGCGCCGGAGGGACCTTCACTTGCTGCTGCGTTTCTCGACCGAGACGAGAAGGCGAAACCGCCGTCGAGAGAGGAAAGAAAAAGGCAAATAGGGTTTTTCGGTGAGAAAGGGAAAACTTAATCCCTTTATAACTCGATTTAAATTCTGTTCCAATTACAACTTAAATATACTTCGTTCCCTTTCTTAATCACAAATCAACCGCAGCTCAATTGGTTGGCTAGGTTTGGCTGAGGTTCGGCTCGGGTCGAGGTCGTGGGTTCGAGTCTCACCTTTCACAAATTTTTGGTCAAAACTTCTTTCTTTTTGTAACCATACTAAACGACCTCAAAAAATTGCATAAAAATACTCTAAAAATTTCTAAAAATCTCTAGAATATTTTAAAAGCATTTCCAAATATTTTTATGGACATTTGGAACTTGAAATGGGGAAAATTGGGTCGTTACAATCCCCCATACCTTATAAAAAGTTCGTCCTCGAACTTAGAATAGCTCTGGATACTTCTGTCTCATACTGTCCTCCCGCTCCCAAGTGATTTCCTTGTGCTTCTGGTTCCGCCAGACGACTTTCACTAGTGGTACTTCTTTGTTTCTCAATCTCTTGACTGCTCTGTCCACTATCTGTGTAACTAAGATCCTCTTGGATCTGCACTGACTGAGGCTGAATCACTTGGCTAGGGTCGTGGAGACACTTCTTTAGCATGGAGACATGAAATACATTGTGTATTGCTGACATGTCTTGTGGTAAGTCCAGCCTGTAAACTACTTTCCCAATCCTCTCTATGATCAGGTAAGGTCCTACATAGCGAGGACTTAATTTGCCCTTCTTGCCAAATCTCATCACTCCCTTCATAGGAGCGACCTTGAGGAAAACCGAATCTCCTACTTGGAATTCCAATGGTCTACGGCGTGTGTCAGCATAACTCTTCTGTCTGCTCTGGGCGTCTCGATTCTCTGTCGATTTTCGGATTGCTTGAGTAGTCTCATCTATCACCTCTGTCTGAATGTCCAGCTCTGCTTCCATCTCTTTTCTCTCTCCGCTTCTTGCCAGCATATGGGTGATCTGCATTTCGCCATATAGTGCTTCATAAGGTGTCATCTTAATGGTGGCCTGATAGCTATTGTTGTAAGCGAATTCAGCTAAGCACAAATACTTGCACCAACTTCCTTTGAAATCTAGCGCACAAGCTCTGAGCATATCTTCTAAAATCTGATTCACTCGCTCTGTCAGTCCATCAGTGCGTCTGATGCATCTTTGAACTTGAGTTTGGTGCCTAGTGCATTCACGCACTCCCAAAAGTGTGAAGTGAAGCGCCCATCTCTATCAGAAACGATAGATTTAGGAACTCCATGAAGTCTGACTACCTCTTTAACATATAGCTGGGCCAACTGCTCTATAGAGTAGGACACCTTGATGGCTAGGAAGTGAGCAGACTTGGTCAATCGGTCTACTATTACCCATATCGCATCATATCCATTGGTGGTTCTTGGAAGACCTGTTATGAAGTCCATGGATATATCTTCCCATTTCCATTCTGGTATTGGAAGAGGCTGAAGAACTCCTCCTGGTCTCTGGTGTTCTGCTTTGACTCTCTGGCATGTCAAGCAGGTACTGACATACTTAGCTACATCTCTTTTGAGTCCTGACCACCAAAACCTCTGTTTCACATCTTGGTACATCTTGGAAGAACCAGGATGCATGGAATATGGTGTACTGTGAGCTTCCTCTAAGATCTTCTTCCTCAGTTCTTCATCATTGGGCACGCAAATGCGACTCCCCTGATAAAGAATTCCGCTATCTGTCACTCTAAACTCTGAGTTGTCTTCTTCCTGTATCCCTTGCTTGATCTTCTGGATGTCCGGATCTTCACTTTGCTTTCTCTGTATCTCCACAAGCAGTGTAGACTCTAAGGTCAATGTAGAGAGCTGTCCTTCGATAATTTCAAGCCCAAAATCTGACAACTCCTTCTGCAGTGGCAGGGCTAGTGATGACAAGGACATCAGTGATGCACTAGATTTTCTACTGAGTGCATCTGCCACTTTGTTAGCTTTGCCTGGGTGGTAGAGAATTTCACAGTCGTAATCTTTGACCAATTCCAGCCACCTACGCTGTCTCATGTTTAAGTCCTTCTGAGTAAAGAAGTACTTAAGACTCTGATGATCTGTGAAAATTCTACACTGGACTCCATACAAATAATGTCGCTCTGTGGAACAGTCAGAATGGGAGCACTGATCAGTCTCTTCTTTAGCTCTTGGAAGCTCTGCTCACATTTATCTGACCATTCGAATCTCTTGTTCTTTCTGGTGAGGGCTGTTAGCGGAGAAGCTATCCTGGAAAAATCCTCCACGAACTTCCTGTAGTACCCTGCTAGACCAAGGAAGCTTCTGATCTCTCTGACGTTCTTGGGTCTACTCCAGTTGTTGACCGCTTCCACTTTGGCTGGATCCACTTGAATACCTTCTTTGGAAATAATGTGACCTAAAAACGCCACCTGATTTAACCAGAACTCGCACTTTGAGAATTTAGCATAAAGATGCTTCTGCTGAAGAGTCTGCAGTACTATCCTCAAGTGCGTGTCATGCTCCTCTGGGGTCCTTGAATAGACCAGAATGTCATCGATGAATACAATGACAAATTTGTCAAGATATTCTCTGAACACTCTGTTCATTAGGTCCATGAAGACCGCAGGTGCATTGGTCATTCCAAACGGCATAACTACAAACTCGTAGTGTCCATATCTGGTTCTGAATGCCGTTCTGGGTATATCTCTTTCTTTCACCTTCAGCTGATGGTACCCAGAGCGCAAGTCTATCTTTGAGAATACTGTTGCCCCTCTTTACTGATCAAATAAGTCATTGATCCTGGGAATGAGATACTTGTCCTTAACTGCTACATTGCTCAGCGTTCTGGAATCTATGCACATTAGCACGGATCCATCTTTCTTCTTAACGAACAACTCTAGAGCTCCCCGGGGTGAATGACTAGGGCGAATGAAGCCTTTGCCAAGTAACTCCTGTAGTTGTTCTTGTGACTCCTTCAGCTCTGCTGGAGACATGTGATACGGAGCTTTTGAAATTGGACTGGTTCTAGGAACCAATTCAATCTCAAATCCATTCATTTATTGGGAGGTAGTCCAGATAGATCTACTGGGAATACCTCGGGATATTCACAGACCACCCGAACCCCCTCTTTCTTACCTTCTTTCTGTTCTTCTGCACTTACTTGCTGGGGCTCCAAGCTCCCTACTGTCTTGTCTTCTACCTTGGCTGGCTTGAACTCTATAAACTCCTCATAGTGCTTGTTGGTGATAGAACTCTTCATAGAACTCTAACGAAAATCTCGGCTCATCCGATCGGTGCTCTCTTGGTCTTTATCCTCTCCCACTACATCGAGCATCTCGGGGCAGAGAGGCGCACTTGACCTTCTCGACTTCGGCCATCAAGAAGCTCCATAGTGCTCCTCGGTGTTTTAAACCAAGCCCAGGCATCCCGGCTTAGTCGTGCTGAAGCTTTCTAGTTTCTTGACCCTTTGGATGAGGTATGCTTCTTGTCTTCTAGGTGTTGTGGCGACTTCCAAGGCAGGACTTCATCACTACTGGGGTCTCCACATTAATGGTTGGGGAGTGGGAGGAGCTTTCTGATTGGCCATTAGATTGGCAATCACTTGCTGCAGTGCTCGCTACTTGTCTCCGAAGTTGAGTAACAATTTCATAGAGAATAGGCCCAGGGGTTCTGGGCTCTTCGTTCTCCTGATCTTGGTTCTCAGTACGAACGGTACGAGGACATCCTTTTTCTTAACATCCAATTATGCAAGGTAAAGGCTTGATATCTTACTTTAACCCTTCTAATCATACATAAATACGAATAGAGACAAGGGAAACTAAATCTTCTATCTTACTTTAGTACTCAAAAAAATTAAGTACTCTATACTGCAGTTAATAATAAGAAAAGCAGAATAAAGAAATGATTTAAATACTTTCTTACTTGGAGACGGCGGGGATGATGCTGATGTGTGTGTGATGCTGGAGAATGGAACACTGCTCTGATACCTTCTTACTACTACTCTCTAAGGGCGACCGTTACCCAACTCCTACTCTACTTACTAGTGTCACTTATGCTATTATTAGCGACACTTAGATTTATCACGGTTCAGAGAAATTCCTACCGAAAAATTTCGGCAGAGTCTCCCCTGTACCGGTGACCAAATCTATAATACAAACAATCTATACTCAGCCACATGCGGTTGGATCACAATTTATTCACAACCACGCAGTAATAAATCATATCATAATCAAAAACTAATCTAGCAACATGAACTAAACTCAAGCTCCCAGAATGAAGCATAATAAGCTACAATGCACATCAAACTCAATCATAAACTCAAAATTTCATAACAGAAATAAGGAAAATAAACTAGACATAAACTCTAAATAAATAAGTCTTGCTAGTCCCCTCTGGACCTCTCCATAGTTCAGTCACCACACACATCCATCATCACCACCACCCTGTCGCCTCCCTTCATATCTTAGCTTTTCCTTTATCTGCGGTAGGAGGAAAAAAAAAAAGCAAAAGATCTATAAGCGAAAACGCTTAGTAAGTACTAATCTATCTCACAAAACTCGAAATGCATAAATGTAATGCAATAATACTGAAACTGAAATGCTAAAGCTATCTGCATGTGCTCATGGTATACAGAAAATGAACGGAATACAAATCATACTCAGTATCAAGCAGGATAACAAGAAACTAACAATGTAAACTTAGAATCAAAGAAACTAACCATTCTTATTTATTCTAAGCTTGGAACTTATTTCATTTCTTGTATCCTTGTGTTAGAAATTAATCTTTTAATTTCTATCTTTTACTTTCTTCTTCTTTCTTTCTTCCTTCTTACTTAACTTTTCTTTTCTTAGGTTTTCTTTTCTTGGGTTTTCTTTTCTTGGGCCCAGGCCTAGTACCAACTCATGCGCGTTCCCTAATAGGTTGGGGTTGCGAGCCACCAATCCTAAAAGAGCAGACCTCGGTCTACCAGGGCCAAGACCTCGGAAATGGTCACCTGGATTTGTTTAACGATAAGCTCTTGGATGTCGGGTACTAGCCTCTTGCTTGACTTACTTGTTATCTTTCTTACTCTTTTATCTTCCTTATTATCTTTTATTAAGGATTGTGGGAGTCCTTTAAATATACTTAACAAGTATGGGTGTATAATCAACTAACCATGCTATATAACAGAATAAAACAAGTAACTTAAAGCTTACTGATCATGCTATAAGCTAAACTAAAGAAAGCAATTTAAAGCCTTTGAATCATACGGTGAAAACATGGCAAAGGATGCTATTTTAGTGCTTCTAAACATGCTGTAAAAATAGGCAAAGAATGCTACTTTAATACTTCTAAACATGCTGTAAAAATAGGCAAAGAATGCTACTTTAATACTTCTAAACGTGCTGTAAAAACAGGGCATAGAATGCTACTTCAGTGCTTCTAAACATGCTGTAAAACTAGGCAAAGAATACTACTTTAATACTTCTAAACGTACTGTAAAAATAGGCAAAAGAATGTAACTTTGAGCTTTTTAATCATGTTGTAAAATAGAGCTGTGAAATTCTGAATTCCAGGTTGAAATGCTAAGGAACTAAGCAACTGAAATGCCAAGCAATCAAATACTAGAGTGCTAGAACAGTAGCACAACAAGCTAACTCCGAATCATAAAAACAAGGCTGTTCATGTTAACCCAGGAAGCTAAGAACTCAGAATTGGAATGCTGGGAACTAGGGCTGACTATCTTTATTAAGTTGGCACAGGAAGGACCAAACAGTAAGCTCAAAGAGGGCTGTTCGTTTCACTATACAGCATAAGAAGAGAAATCTAACCAGACCTACTAATACAGAGCTGTTCTTTTCAAGTTTAACAGGGAAACTATAGCAGGAAATGCTCTAATCTGCATGGTATAAGAAGCAAACAGCATTGACAGAACATGTTATCACTTAACTGCATCGGAATATAACAGCATAAGCAAGAAATGTTGTAACCTGCTCTAATCTACATGGTATACAGAAATAGCAGCATACAGAACATAAGAAACAGAACTTCACTATTCCACTGCAAAACAACAACAACGACAACACCATAACCCTATTATACCCAGCCGAGCATCAGGAATATTCATACACCATTGAAAACGAACCCTAACTCGGAAATCAGAGAGGAATAGGAAATATATATTCCTATAACAAGGTAACAAGGTAGATTATTCCTTTAATCCCGAACTACATATTCTTGTAGAAGGCCTAGAGTTTTGCATAACTGTGACTGAAAAATCTAAACACCCTAAGCACAAGATGCAACCTAGGGTTCGTGTAAAGCCCACGGTAATCCTCAAATTGCAACCGACGGTAAGGAATGAGCAAACAGATTCTAGGGTTCATGCAAAGCTTCGGAAAACAAGGCAGAGAACAAGAACGACTTCGGAGCTATCCTACCACAGGTGAGTAGTACTTACAATGCTTTCTTGGACTTACAAACAAGGAGGAAGCTTTAAGGTTTCGGTCAGCTTGGATCTTCAACCTCCCTTGCGCCCACAGACCTTCCTCGACGAGGGAATCACCACCGCAGGTGAAGATCGGCCGGAAAAAGCCTTCGCCGGTGCCGGAGGGACCTTCACTTGCTGCTGCGTTTCTCGACCGAGACAAGAAGGCGGAACCGCCGTCGAGAGAGGAAAGAAAAAGGCAGATAGGGTTTTTCGGTGAGAAAGGGAAAACTTAATCCCTTTATAACTCGATTTAAATTCTGTTCCAATTACAACTTAAATATACTTCGTTCCCTTTCTTAATCACAAATCAACCGCAGCTCAATTGGTTGGCTAGGTTTGGCTGAGGTTCGGCTCGGGTCGAGGTCGTGGGTTCGAGTCTCACCTTTCACAAATTTTTGGTCAAAACTTCTTTCTTTTTGTAACCATACTAAACGACCTCAAAAAATTGCATAAAAATACTCTAAAAATTTCTAAAAATCTCTAGAATATTTTAAAAGCATTTCCAAATATTTTTATGGACATTTGGAACTTGAAATGGGGAAAATTGGGTCGTTACAATCCCCCATACCTTATAAAAAGTTCGTCCTCGAACTTAGAATAGCTCTGGATACTTCTGTCTCATACTGTCCTCCCGCTCCCAAGTGATTTCCTCGTGCTTCTGGTTCCGCCAGACGACTTTCACTAGTGGTACTTCTTTGTTTCTCAATCTCTTGACTGCTCTGTCCACTATCTGTGTAAGTCTGCTCTCATAACTAAGATCCTCTTGGATCTGCACTGACTGAGGCTGAATCACTTGGCTAGGGTCGTGGAGACACTTCTTTAGCATGGAGACATGAAATACATTGTGTATTGCTGACATGTCTTGTGGTAAGTCCAGCCTGTAAACTACTTTCCCAATCCTCTCTATGATCAGGTAAGGTCCTACATAGCGAGGACTTAATTTGCCCTTCTTGCCAAATCTCATCACTCCCTTCATAGGAGCGACCTTGAGGAAAACTGAATCTCCTACTTGGAATTCCAATGGTCTACGGCGTGTGTCAGCATAACTCTGGGCAGTCCCAATTCTCTGCCTGATTTTCTGGATTGCTTGAGTAGTCTCGTCTATCACTTCTGTCTGAATGCCCAACTCTGCTTCCATCTCTTTTCTCTCTCCTGCTTCTTGCCAGCATATGGGTGATCTGCATTTCCTGCCATATAGTGCTTCATAAGGTGTCATCTTAATGGTGGCCTGATAGCTATTGTTGTAGGCGAATTCAGCTAAGCACAAATACTTGCACCAACTTCCTTTGAAATCCAACGCACAAGCTCTGAGCATATCTTCTAAAATCTGATTCACTCGCTCTGTCTGTCCATTAGTCTGTGGATGGAAAGCTGTGCTGAACTTGAGTTTGGTGCCTAGTGTATTCTGAACGCACTCCCAAAAGTGTGAAGTGAAGCGCCCATCTCTATCAGAAATGATAGATTTAGGAACTCCATGAAGTCTGACTACCTCTTTAACATATAGCTGGGCCAACTGCTCTATAGAGTGGGACACCTTGTTGGCTAGGAAGTGAGTAGACTTGGTCAATCGGTCTACTATTACCCATATCGCATCATATCCATTGATGGTTCTTGGAAAACCTGTTATGAAGTCCATGGATATATCTTCCCATTTCCATTCTGGTATTGGAAGAGGCTGAAGAGCTCCTCCTGGTCTCTGGTGTTCTGCTTTGACTCTCTGGCATGTCAGGCAGGTACTGACATATTTAGCAACGTCTCTTTTGAGTCCTGACCACCAAAACCTCTGTTTCACATCTTGGTACATCTTGGAAGAACCAGGAAGCATAGAGTATGGTGTGCTGTGAGCTTCTTCTAAGATCTTCTTCCTCAGTTCTTCATCATGGGCACGCAAATGCGACTCCCCTGATAAAGAATCCCACTGTCTGTTACTCGAAACTCTGATTTGTCTTCTTTCTGTAACCCTTGCTTGATTTTATGGATGTCTGGATCTTCACTTTGCTTTCTCTGTATCACCTCAAGCGGTGTAGACTCTAAGGTCAATGTAGAGAGCTGTCCTTCGATAATTTCAAGCCCAAAATCGACAACTCCTTCTGCGGGGGCTAGTGATGACAAGGACATCGGTGATGCACTAGATTTTCTCTTGAGTGCATCCGCCACTTTGTTAGCTTTGCTCGGTGGTAGAGAATTCACAATCGTAATCTTTGACCAATTCCAGCCACCTACGCTCATGTTTAAGTCCTTCCGAGTGAAGAAGTACTTAAGACTACGATGATCTGTGAAAATTCTGGACTCCATACAAATAATGTCGCCTGAGTTTCGATGGGAGCACTGATCAGTCTCTTCTTTAGCTCTTGGAAGCTCTGATTTATCGACCATTCAATCTTCTTGTTCTTGTGAGGGCTGTTAGCGGAGAAGCTATCCTGGAAAAATCCTCCACGAACTTCCTGTAGTACCTGCTAGACCAAGGAAGCTTCTGATCTCTCTGACGTTCTTGGGTCTACTCCAGTTGTTGACCGCTTCCACTTTGGCTGGATCCACTTGAATACCTTCTTTGGAAATAATGTGACCTAAAAACGCCACCTGATTTAACCAGAACTCGCACTTTGAGAATTTAGCATAAAGATGCTTCTGCTGAAGAGTCTGCAGTACTATCCTCAAGTGCGTGTCATGCTCCTCTGGGGTCCTTGAATAGACCAGAATGTCATCGATGAATACAATGACAAATTTGTCAAGATATTCTCTGAACACTCTGTTCATTAGGTCCATGAAGACCGCAGGTGCATTGGTCACTCCAAACGGCATAACTACAAACTCGTAGTGTCCATATCTGGTTCTGAATGCCGTTCTGGGTATATCTCTTTCTTTCACCTTCAGCTGATGGTACCCAGAGCGCAAGTCTATCTTTGAGAATACTGTTGCCCCTCTTTACTGATCAAATAAGTCATTGATCCTGGGAATGAGATACTTGTCCTTAACTGCTACATTGCTCAGCGTTCTGGAATCTATGCACATTAGCACGGATCCATCTTTCTTCTTAACGAACAACTCTAGAGCTCCCCGGGGTGAATGACTAGGGCGAATGAAGCCTTTGCCAAGTAACTCCTGTAGTTGTTCTTGTGACTCCTTCAGCTCTGCTGGAGACATGTGATACGGAGCTTTTGAAATTGGACTGGTTCTAGGAACCAATTCAATCTCAAATCCATTCATTTATTGGGAGGTAGTCCAGATAGATCTACTGGGAATACCTCGGGATATTCACAGACCACCCGAACCCCCTCTTTCTTAGCTTCTTTCTATTCTCCTGCACTTACTTGACTGGGGCTCCAAGCTCCCTACTGTCTTGTCTTCTACCTTGGCTGGCTTGAACTCTATAAACTCCTCATAGTGCTTGTTGGTGATAGAACTCTTCATAGAACTCTAACTGAAAATCTGCTCAGCTCATCTGATCGGCTGCTCTCTTGGTCTTTATCCTCTCCCACTACATACGAGCATCTCCAGACAGGCAGAGAGAGGCGCACTTGACCTTCTCGACTTCTGGCCAGTCAAGAAGCTCCATAGTGCTCTCCAGTGTTTAAACCAAGCCTGGGCATCCCAAGGCTTTCTGGTTTCAGTTTCAGCCACTGGATGAGGTATGCTTCTTGTCTTCTAGGTGTTGTGGCGACTTCCAGGGCAACTGATAGGACTTCAGTCACTACTGGGGTCTCCACATTAATGGTTGGGGGAGTGGGAGGAGCTGGTTTCTGATTGGCCATTAGATTGGCAATCACTTGCTGCAGTGCTCGCTACTTGTCTCCGAAGTTGAGTAACAATTTCATAGAGAATAGGCCCAGGGGTTCTGGGCTCTTCGTTCTCCTGATCTCGGTTCTCAGTACGAACGGTACGAGGACATCCTTTTTCTTAACATCCAATTATGCAAGGTAAAGGCTTGATATCTTACTTTAACCCTTCTAATCATACATAAATAAGACAAGGAAAACTAAATCTTCTATCTTACTTTAGTACTCAAAAATATAAGTACTCTATACTTTAATAATAAGAAAAGCAGAATAAAGAAATGATTTAAATACTTTCTTACTTGGAGGCGGCGATGATCTCTGTGTGTGTGATCTTTGGAGAATGGATTGATCATACCAACTGTAACGACCACCCTTCTTACTACTACTCTCTAAGGCGACTGTACCCAACTACTAATCTACTTAATAGTGTAACTTATGCTATTATTAGCGACACTTAGATTTATCACGGTTCAGAGAAATTCCTACCAAAAATTTCGAGTCTCCTCACTGGGTGACCAAATCTATAATACAAACAATCTATACTCAGCCACATGCGGTTGGATCACAATTTATTCACAACCACGCAGTAATAAATCATATCATAATCAAAAACTAATCTAGCAACATGAACTAAACTCAAGCTCCCAGAATGAAGCATAATAAGCTACAATGCACATCAAACTCAATCATAAACTCAAAATTTCATAACAGAAATAAGGAAAATAAACTAGACATAAACTCTAAATAAATAAGTCTTGCTAGTCCCCTCTGGACCTCTCCATAGTTCAGTCACCACACACATCCATCATCACCACCACCCTGTCGCCTCCCTTCATATCTTAGCTTTTCCTTTATCTGCGGTAGGAGGAAAAAAAAAAGCAAAAGATCTATAAGCGAAAACGCTTAGTAAGTACTAATCTATCTCACAAAACTCGAAATGCATAAATGTAATGCAATAATACTGAAACTGAAATGCTAAAGCTATCTGCATGTGCTCATGGTATACAAATCATACTCAGTATCAAGCAGGATAACAAGAAACTAACAATGTAAACTTAGAATCAAAGAAACTAACCATTCTTATTTATTCTAAGCTTGGAACTTATTTCATTTCTTGTATCCTTGTGTTAGAAATTAATCTTTTAATTTCTATCTTTTACTTTCTTCTTCTTTCTTTCTTCCTTCTTACTTAACTTTTCTTTTCTTAGGTTTTCTTTTCTTGGGTTTTCTTTTCTTGGGCCCAGGCCTAGTACCAACTCATGCGCGTTCCCTAATAGGTTGGGGTTGCGAGCCACCAATCCTAAAAGAGCAGACCTCGGTCTACCAGGGCCAAGACCTCGGAAATGGTCACCTGGATTTGTTTAACGATAAGCTCTTGGATGTCGGGTACTAGCCTCTTGCTTGACTTACTTGTTATCTTTCTTACTCTTTTATCTTCCTTATTATCTTTTATTAAGGATTGTGGGAGTCCTTTAAATATACTTAACAAGTATGGGTGTATAATCAACTAACCATGCTATATAACAGAATAAAACAAGTAACTTAAAGCTTACTGATCATGCTATAAGCTAAACTAAAGAAAGCAATTTAAAGCCTTTGAATCATACGGTGAAAACATGGCAAAGGATGCTATTTTAGTGCTTCTAAACATGCTATAAAAATAGGCAAAGAATGCTACTTTAATACTTCTAAACATGCTGTAAAAATAGGCAAAGAATGCTACTTTAATACTTCTAAACGTGCTGTAAAAACAGGGCATAGAATGCTACTTCAGTGCTTCTAAACATGCTGTAAAACTAGGCAAAGAATGCTACTTTAATACTTCTAAACGTACTGTAAAAATAGGCAAAAGAATGTAACTTTGAGCTTTTTAATCATGTTGTAAAATAGAGCTGTGAAATTCTGAATTCCAGGTTGAAATGCTAAGGAACTAAGCAACTGAAATGCCAAGCAATCAAATACTAGAGTGCTAGAACAGTAGCACAACAAGCTAACTCCGAATCATAAAAACAAGGCTGTTCATGTTAACCCAGGAAGCTAAGAACTCAGAATTGGAATGCTGGGAACTAGGGCTGACTATCTTTATTAAGTTGGCACAGGAAGGACCAAACAGTAAGCTCAAAGAGGGCTGTTCGTTTCACTATACAGCATAAGAAGAGAAATCTAACCAGACCTACTAATACAGAGCTGTTCTTTTCAAGTTTAACAGGGAAACTATAGCAGGAAATGCTCTAATCTGCATGGTATAAGAAGCAAACAGCATTGACAGAACATGTTATCACTTAACTGCATCGGAATATAACAGCATAAGCAAGAAATGTTGTAACCTGCTCTAATCTACATGGTATACAGAAATAGCAGCATACAGAACATAAGAAACAGAACTTCACTATTCCACTGCAAAACAACAACAACGACAACACCATAACCCTATTATACCCAGCCGAGCATCAGGAATATTCATACACCATTGAAAACGAACCCTAACTCGGAAATCAGAGAGGAATAGGAAATATATATTCCTATAACAAGGTAACAAGGTAGATTATTCCTTTAATCCCGAACTACATATTCTTGTAGAAGGCCTAGAGTTTTGCATAACTGTGACTGAAAAATCTAAACACCCTAAGCACAAGATGCAACCTAGGGTTCGTGTAAAGCCCACGGTAATCCTCAAATTGCAACCGACGGTAAGGAATGAGCAAACAGATTCTAGGGTTCATGCAAAGCTTCAGAAAACAAGGCAGAGAACAAGAACGACTTCGGAGCTATCCTACCACAGGTGAGTAGTACTTACAATGCTTTCTTGGACTTACAACCGAAGGAGGAAGCTTTAAGGTTTCGGTCAGCTTGGATCTTCAACCTCCCTTGCGCCCACAGACCTTCCTCGACGAGGGAATCACCACCGCAGGTGAAGATCGGCCGGAAAAAGCCTTCGCCGGCGCCGGAGGGACCTTCACTTGCTGCTGCGTTTCTCGACCGAGACGAGAAGGCGAAACCGCCGTCGAGAGAGGAAAGAAAAAGGCAAATAGGGTTTTTCGGTGAGAAAGGGAAAACTTAATCCCTTTATAACTCGATTTAAATTCTGTTCCAATTACAACTTAAATATACTTCGTTCCCTTTCTTAATCACAAATCAACCGCAGCTCAATTGGTTGGCTAGGTTTGGCTGAGGTTCGGCTCGGGTCGAGGTCGTGGGTTCGAGTCTCACCTTTCACAAATTTTTGGTCAAAACTTCTTTCTTTTTGTAACCATACTAAACGACCTCAAAAAATTGCATAAAAATACTCTAAAAATTTCTAAAAATCTCTAGAATATTTTAAAAGCATTTCCAAATATTTTTATGGACATTTGGAACTTGAAATGGGGAAAATTGGGTCGTTACAATCCCCCATACCTTATAAAAAGTTCGTCCTCGAACTTAGAATAGCTCTGTCCTCGTGCTTCTGGTTCCGCCAGACGACTTTCACTAGTGGTACTTCTTTGTTTCTCAATCTCTTGACTGCTCTGTCCACTATTTGTGTAGGTCTGCTCTCATAACTAAGATCCTCTTGGATCTGCACTGACTGAGGCTGAATCACTTGGCTCGGGTCGTGGAGACACTTCTTTAGCATGGAGACATGAAATACATTGTGTATTGCTGACATGTCTTGTGGTAAGTCCAGCCTGTAAGCTACTTTCCCAATACTCTCTATGATCAGGTAAGGTCCTACATAGCGAGGACTTAATTTGCCCTTCTTGACAAATCTCATCACTCCCTTCATAGGAGCGACCTTGAGGAAAACTGAATCTCCTACTTGGAATTCCAATGGTCTACGACGTGTGTCAGCATAACTCTTTTGTCTGCTCTAGGCAGTCTCAATTCTCTGTCTGATTTTCTCTTTTCTCTCTCCGCTTCTTGCCAGCATATGGGTGATCTGCATTTCGCCATATAGTGCTTCATAAGGTGTCATCTTAATGGTGGCCTGATAGCTATTGTTGCGAATTCAGTTAAGCACAAATACTTGCACCAACTTCCTTTGAAATCTAGCGCACTAAGCATATCTTCTAAAATCTGATTCACTCGCCCTGTCTGTCCATCAGGGAAGGCTGTCCTGAACTTGAGTTTGGTGCCTAGTGCATTCTAACGCACTCCCAAAAGTGTGAAGTGAAACGCCCATCTCTATCGAAATGATGGATTTAGGAACCCCATGAAGTCTGACTACCTCTAACATTTGTGCCAACTGCTCTATGGATGGGACACCTTGATGGCTAGGAAGTGAGCAGACTTGGTCAATCGGTCCACTATTACCCATATCGCATCATATCCATTGGTGGTTCTTGGAAGACCTCGTTATGAAGTCCATGGATATATCTTCCCATTTCCATTCGGTATTGGAAGAGGTGAAGAACTCCTCCTGGTCTCTGGTGTTCTGCTTTGACTCTCTGGCATGTCAAGCAGGTACTGACATATCTTTGAGTCCTGACCACCAAAACCTCTGTTTCACATCTTGGTACATCTTGGAAGAACCAGGATGCATGGAATATGGTGTACTGTGAGCTTCCTCTAAGATCTTCTTTCTCGTTCCTCATCATTGGGCACGCAAATGCGACTCCATAAAGAATTCTCTGTCACTCTAAACTCTGAGTTGTCTTCTTCCTGTATCCCTTGCTTGATCTTCCGGATGTCCGATCTTCACTTTGCTTTCTCTGTATCTGCAGACTCTAAGGTCAATGTAGAGAGTCGATAATTTCAAGCCCAAAATCGACAACTCCTTAGTGGCAGGGCTAGTGATGACAAGGACATCGGTGATGCACTAGATTTTCTCCTGAGTGCATCCGCCTTGGGTGGTAGAGAATTTCACAGTCGTAATCTTTGACCAATTCCAGCCACCTACCTGTCTCATGTTTAAGTCCTTCCGAGTGAAGAAGTACTTAAGACTACGATGATCTGTGAAAATTCACTGGACTCCATACAAATAATGTCGCTCTGTGGAGAATGGGAGCACTGATCAGCCTCTTCTTTAGCTCTTGGAAGCTCACATTTATCGACCATTCGAATCTCTTGTTCTTTACGGTGAGGGGCGGAGAAGCTATCTGGAAAAATCCTCCACGAACTTCTTGTAAGACCAAGGAAGCTTCGATCTCTCTCGCGTTCTTGGGTCTACTCCATTGTTGACCGCTTCCACTTTGGTGGATCCACTTGAATACCTTCTTTGGAAATAATGTGACCTAAAAGGACACAGAACTAGCACTTTGAGAATTTAGCATAAAGATGCTTCTGCTGAAGAGTCCTATCCTCAAGTGCGTGTCATGCTCTCTGGGGTCCTTGAATAGACCGAATGTCATCGATGAATACAATGACAAATTTGTCAAGATATTCTCTGAACACTCTGTTCATTAGGTCCATGAAGACCGCAGGTGCATTGGTCATTCCAAACGGCATAACTACAAACTCGTAGTGTCCATATCTGTTCCATGCCGCTGGTATATCTCTTTCTTTCACCTTTGATGGTACCCAGCGCAAGTCTATCTTTGAGAATCTTGTTGCCTCTTTCTTGATCAAATAAGTCATTGATCCTGGGAATGAGATACTTGTCCTTAAATCGCTACATTGCTCGCCTTCGGAATCTATGCATATTAGCACGGATCCATCTTTCTATCAACAACTCTAGAGCTCCAGTGAATGACTAGGGCGAATGAAGCCTTTGCCAAGTAACTCTGTAGTTGTTCTTGTGACTCCTTCACTACGAGACATGTATACGAGCTTTTAATTGGGATCGGTTCTAGGAACCAATTCAATCTCAAATCCATTCATTTATTGGGAGGTAGTCCAGATAGATCATCGGGAATACCGATATTCTCACACACCCGAACCCCTCTTTCTTACCTTCTTTTCTTTCTTCACTTACTTATGGGCTCCAAGCTCCCACCTCTTGTCTTCTTCTACGGGCTTAACTCTATAAACTCCTCACGTGCTTGTTGGTGATAGAACTCTTCATAGAACTCTAACTGAAACATCGGCTGCTCTCTTGGTCTTTATCCTCTCCCACTACATACGAGCATCTCCAGACAGGCAGAGAGAGGCGCACTTGACCTTCTCGACTTCGGCCGTCAAGAAGCTCCATAGTGCTCTCCAGTGTTTTAAACCAAGCCTGGGCATCCTAGGGCTTAGTCGTGCCTGAGAAGCTTTCTAGTTTCAGCTTCACCACTGGATGAGGTATGCTTCTTGTCTTCTAGGTGTTGTGGCGTCTTCTAGGACTTCAGTCACTACTGGGGTCTCCACATTAATGGTTGGGGGAGTGGGAGGAGCTGGTTTCTGATTGGCCATTAGATTGGCAATCACTTGCTGCAGTGCTCGCTACTTGTCTCCGAAGTTGAGTAACAATTTCATAGAGAATAGGCCCAGGGGTTCTGGGCTCTTCGTTCTCCTGATCTTGGTTCTCAGTACGAACGGTACGAGGACATCCTTTTTCTTAACATCCAATTATGCAAGGTAAAGGCTTGATATCTTACTTTAACCCTTCTAATCATACATAAATACGAATAGAGACAAGGGAAACTAAATCTTCTATCTTACTTTAGTACTCAAAAAAATTAAGTACTCTATACTGCAGTTAATAATAAGAAAAGCAGAATAAAGAAATGATTTAAATACTTTCTTACTTGGAGACGGCGGGGATGATGCTGATGTGTGTGTGATGCTGGAGAATGGAACACTGCTCTGATACCAACTGTAACGACCACCCTTCTTACTACTACTCTCTAAGGGCGGCTCCTACTCTACTTACTAGTGTCACTTATGCTATTATTAGCGACACTTAGATTTATCACAGTTCAGAGAAATTCCTACCGAAAAATTTCGGCAACAATCTATACTCAACCACATGCGGTTGGATCACAATTTATTCACAACCACGCAGTAATAAATCATATCATAATCAAAAACTAATCTAGCAACATGAACTAAACTCAAGCTCCCAGAATGAAGCATAATAAGCTACAATGCACATCAAACTCAATCATAAACTCAAAATTTCATAACAGAAATAAGGAAAATAAACTAGACATAAACTCTAAATAAATAAGTCTTGCTAGTCCCCTCTGGACCTCTCCATAGTTCAGTCACCACACACATCCATCATCACCACCACCCTGTCGCCTCCCTTCATATCTTAGCTTTTCCTTTATCTGCAGGAATAAGCGAAAACGCTTAGTAAGTACTAATCTATCTCACAAAACTCGAAATGCATAAATGTAATGCAATAATACTGAAACTGAAATGCTAAAGCTATCTGCATGTGCTCATGGTATACAGAAAATGAACGGAATACAAATCATACTCAGTATCAAGCAGGATAACAAGAAACTAACAATGTAAACTTAGAATCAAAGAAACTAACCATTCTTATTTATTCTAAGCTTGGAACTTATTTCATTTCTTGTATCCTTGTGTTAGAAATTAATCTTTTAATTTCTATCTTTTACTTTCTTCTTCTTTCTTTCTTCCTTCTTACTTAACTTTTCTTTTCTTAGGTTTTCTTTTCTTGGGTTTTCTTTTCTTGGGCCCAGGCCTAGTACCAACTCATGCGCGTTCCCTAATAGGTTGGGGTTGCGAGCCACCAATCCTAAAAGAGCAGACCTCGGTCTACCAGGGCCAAGACCTCGGAAATGGTCACCTGGATTTGTTTAACGACAAGCTCTTGGATGTCGGGTACTAGCCTCTTGCTTGACTTACTTGTTATCTTTCTTACTCTTTTATCTTCCTTATTATCTTTTATTAAGGATTGTGGGAGTCCTTTAAATATACTTAACAAGTATGGGTGTATAATCAACTAACCATGCTATATAACAGAATAAAACAAGTAACTTAAAGCTTACTGATCATGCTATAAGCTAAACTAAAGAAAGCAATTTAAAGCCTTTGAATCATACGGTGAAAACATGGCAAAGGATGCTATTTTAGTGCTTCTAAACATGCTGTAAAAATAGGCAAAGAATGCTACTTTAATACTTCTAAACATGCTGTAAAAATAGGCAAAGAATGCTACTTTAATACTTCTAAACGTGCTGTAAAAACAGGGCATAGAATGCTACTTCAGTGTTTCTAAACATGCTGTAAAACTAGGCAAAGAATGCTACTTTAATACTTCTAAACGTACTGTAAAAATAGGCAAAAGAATGTAACTTTGAGCTTTTTAATCATGTTGTAAAATAGAGCTGTGAAATTCTGAATTCCAGGTTGAAATGCTAAGGAACTAAGCAACTGAAATGCCAAGCAATCAAATACTAGAGTGCTAGAACAGTAGCACAACAAGCTAACTCCGAATCATAAAAACAAGGCTGTTCATGTTAACCCAGGAAGCTAAGAACTCAGAATTGGAATGCTGGGAACTAGGGCTGACTATCTTTATTAAGTTGGCACAGGGAGGACCAAACAGTAAGCTCAAAGAGGGCTGTTCGTTTCACTATACAGCATAAGAAGAGAAATCTAACCAGACCTACTAATACAGAGCTGTTCTTTTCAAGTTTAACAGGGAAACTATAGCAGGAAATGCTCTAATCTGCATGGTATAAGAAGCAAACAGCATTGACAGAACATGTTATCACTTAACTGCATCGGAATATAACAGCATAAGCAAGAAATGTTGTAACCTGCTCTAATCTACATGGTATACAGAAATAGCAGCATACAGAACATAAGAAACAGAACTTCACTATTCCACTGCAAAACAACAACAACGACAACACCATAACCCTATTATACCCAGCCGAGCATCAGGAATATTCATACACCATTGAAAACGAACCCTAACTCGGAAATCAGAGAGGAATAGGAAATATATATTCCTATAACAAGGTAACAAGGTAGATTATTCCTTTAATCCCGAACTACATATTCTTGTAGAAGGCCTAGAGTTTTGCATAACTGTGACTGAAAAATCTAAACACCCTAAGCACAAGATGCAACCTAGGGTTCGTGTAAAGCCCACGGTAATCCTCAAATTGCAACCGACGGTAAGGAATGAGCAAACAGATTCTAGGGTTCATGCAAAGCTTCGAAAAACAAGGCAGAGAACAAGAACAACTTCGGAGCTATCCTACCACAGGTGAGTAGTACTTACAATGCTTTCTTGGACTTACAACCGAAGGAGGAAGCTTTAAGGTTTCGGTCACCACCGCAGGTGAAGATCGGCCGGAAAAAGCCTTCGCCGGCGCCGGAGGGACCTTCACTTGCTGCTGCGTTTCTCGACCGAGACGAGAAGGCGAAACCGCCGTCGAGAGAGGAAAGAAAAAGGCAGATAGGGTTTTTCGGTGAGAAAGGGAAAACTTAATCCCTTTATAACTCGATTTAAATTCTGTTCCAATTACAACTTAAATATACTTCGTTCCCTTTCTTAATCACAAATCAACCGCAGCTCAATTGGTTGGCTAGGTTTGGCTGAGGTTCGGCTCGGGTCGAGGTCGTGGGTTCGAGTCTCACCTTCCACAAATTTTTGGTCAAAACTTCTTTCTTTTTGTAACCATACTAAACGACCTCCAAAAATTGCATAAAAATACTCTAAAAATTTCTAAAAATCTCTAGAATATTTTAAAAGCATTTCCAAATATTTTTATGGACATTTGGAACTTGAAATGGGGAAAATTGGGTCGTTACAGTGTTCGGGGCGAATACGGGATGCTTAATTTCATCGGGAGACCAAAACCAATTCCTCCTCTCGGTCCCTATCGTAGCCTCTTGTATATAGAGATTTACATCCACCACATACCCACCTTCTTACCCATCCTAATGGGGTCGGCCAAGCTAGCTTGGAACCCAAGCTAGGGCCGGCCAAGACCAAGTGGATGAGCCAAGTTGGTGGCCGACCAAAGCTTGGGTCCCAAGCTTAGGTGGTCGGCCACTAGAAAATTAAAAGGAATTTTTATTAAAATTATTTCTTATGTGGATATCATTGTTTTAAAAGAGAGTTTAAAATTTAAATATTTTCTTTTATAGCTTTCTACCAAAGATTAAGAAAAGATTTGAAATCTTTCCTTATTTGTAGATTGAAAGGAGATTTTAATTTTGAGAAAACTTTCCTTTTGAACCATGTTCATGATTTAAAAGAAAGTTTAAAAATTAAATATTCTCTTTTATTAGTTTCTACACAAGATTAAGAAAAGATTTGATATCTTTTCTTATTTGTAGATTGAAAAGAGATTTTAATTTTTAGAGATAACTTTCCTTTTTGGAAATTATCCATACGTTTAAAAGAAAGATTTTAATTTATAAAATTTCTTTTTTAGTAACCAATCATGAAGGGATTAAAAATTATTGGAGAATTTTTTTATAAATTTCTAGAAACAAATTAGGAAGTTTTAAATTTTGTTTTAATTAAAACTCTCCTTGTTTTGGGGAAATAAGTGGTCGACCATATAATAATGAAAAGGAAAATTATTTTTAATTAAATAAATTTTTCCTTTTCATGGAAAAAGAATTAAGGAAGTTTTTAATTAAATTTCCTTATTTGCCAAGACCAAGGATTATAAAAGAGGGGGTAGAGGTGCCTTCATGGAGAACGACTCTATTATTTTTCTTCCACTTTTCTTCCTTGATGGTGGCCGACCCTATTATTTTTCCTTCTTCCTTTTCTTTCTTCTTCATTGGTCGGATCTTGTAATCTCATGGAGCTTGAAGATGGCCGAATTTTAGCATGGAGAAGAAGGAGAGAAAGGAAGCATCCCTTGGAGCTTGGTGGTGGTGGTGGTTGAATCACATCTATTCATGGAATATTTGTGGTGGCCGAATCATGCTTGGAGAAGAAGGTGGCTTAGGTGAATTCTCATCTCGGTAGATCGTTGCCCACACAACTTCCGGATAAGAAGAGGAATACGGTAAAAGATCAAGAGGTCGTTGCATACAAAAGGAAGGTATAATTAGTAATTAATTTCTGCATCATACTAGTTGTATTTCTTTTGTATGAATTCCAAACACAAGAGGCATTAGATTCTAGATTTTCGGATTTGTTTCGAAGATGTGTTTCTTTTGTTTTGTTTTTCGAATTTGTGATTTGATTGTTCTTTTTGGCTAACCTAGAGTTATTTAAGGAAATTAAATATTAGCTTTCCTTAAAAGGCTTTGTCTAGGCGGTGGTAGTTGCTCCCATATCGAAGAAGGCCATGTGCCTCGCCATGCAGTCCTGGAAGCCAATTTTAAAAATTAATATTTAATGAAATTAATAACATAGGTAGATTTGAATCAATAGTGTTAAGTTCCGCTTGCGATTCAAATCTAAACCATTAAGAACAGATAAGTTAAATTTGGAATCAATGATGTTAAGTTTCGTCTACGATTCCTAATTTAATTTCTAAAGAACACAATAGGTTATTTAAGGAAAGGTTCGACACTTGTACAAAAAATATTTGTACAGTGGAACCGGTACGTTTTCCTAAGACTAACCAACAATTGGTATCAGAGCTAGGGTTTGCCTCTGTGTGTTTGGTTTTCAAATTAGGTTATGCACATGTCATACATAATTTAGGCAGGATAATTGTAGGATGTGCTAACTTTGTGGTTGCAGGCTCCAACTATTATGACTTATAGATGTTGTGTGTGATTGGACCCTTGGACATATCAAGGGCATTATTTTAGTGTGTGCATGATTGTATGTAACTAATACAGCACGAGCTATATTAGCCTTAGGATTTTAGAATTTTATTTTCGATCTAGATTACATGTACATTCCTTCGTGGAATATAGGATCAATATATGTAAAATTTTATTTTTGTCGCGGATCGGATTCTTGTGAGGCATGGTACTTTTGGAGCATCAGAGGCGCAGCGGAATAAGAAGCAAGATGGATGCGACAACTCAATCCGATGGCGGTGGCTAAAGATGGCAACAACTAGGGTTGGAGCACATGAAGGACAGTAATAGGAAAATGCCATAATAGTTGGAAAATAATTTCCATATTTATTGCTTTATTTACTGTGATGTGTGTATGCTAGGATAACTTAAAATTCCTCACTTTAAATAACTAAGTGGGAGAGGGATTTATTTTAATAAATTCCACGATCTCCATTACTGGTTTGTAAGTGATGCAAACAAACTTGCGCGTTGGCTCTGAGTGTCTTCCTCCATATCGGATGAGTTTGTTTGCGGATCACTAGATCAAACTTCCATTTAGGATGACTATAGGAAATTAATTAAGAGTGTGTGATCTTCCCCATCGGAAGGGACATAATCTTATTAATGGACTTAGTGTCAAGTAATGGTATACACTTAGGCACGTCTAATAGTATCCTCCCCATCGGAGTCACTGCTATTATTTGTGTGACCGAAGAAAACCAACTATTAATTTGTCATAAAGATAGGTTGACAAGATAATAAAATTAAAACTCCCTCTTACAAATGTTGAGATTTTGTATACGTCCACACTATCGTGGCATACAAAAATTCATGATGTATGAGGTGATTTTATTTGTCAGTTTGACAAGGAAATAAAATTAATGGGAAAAACCCCTCTAACAAATGTTTGATTTTGTATACGTCCACACTATCGTGGCATACAAAATTCATGGTGTTTGAGGTAATTTTATTTGTCATAAAGACTTATTGACAAGATAATTAATGGGTAAAACTCTCCTCTTACAAATGTTCAATTTTGTATATGTCCACACTATCGTGGCATGCAAAATTCACAGTGTTTGAGGTGTTGGTGAATTTAAATAATATTGTTTGAGGAATCAATGTTATTTTAAATTTAAAAGTTTTGACCAAATATTTGATCAAAGATATATCAACTATTAATTTTATTCATCATAAAGTAAAGTTGACGAGATAATAAAATTAATGGATAAAATCTCCTTTTTGATTTTGTATACGTCCACACTATCGTGCCATACAAAATTCATGGGGATTTTAAGGTGTTGGTCTTGACCAAATATTTTTGTGATTCTTAGGATTTAAAATGTTTGTCAATCCCCTAGTTGTTATACTATAGAAAAGATTTAGTAGTCCCAATTATAATGATTGAAAATATGACTTAGACATTTAGGTAAACTGTCCTCTTAAAACTAAGAACAAAATAGGTGTATTTCATTCATTAGTTAATACATGATTAGTGGTGTTATCTACCGGTACCTGGTGAGTAGATACGGGAGCCACTATCATGTCTGCAATTCATTGCAGGGGCTCCAGGAAACCCGACAACTATATGAAGAGAAATCACCGTCTACATGGGCATTATTGCAAAAGTAGCAACTATTGCAGTGGGAGATGTTTATCCTATGATAGGAATAAATATGGATTTTCAGAAATTGTCTTTACGTACTAAGTTTAGAAAGAACCCGATTTCAGTTTCTAAACTATTAAAGAATAGATATTGTGTCTATTTTGATAACAAAGTTGTTATCGAGAAAATAGGAAAATTATCTATTCTGGTACATTGGTTGACAATTTATAAATCTAATAACTCCCACGATGCAATAAATGAAAATTAATAACACATCTTCTAACTATTAAGAAAAAGTAACCTTCAGAAATGAACCAATTATATCTTTAGCATCAAAGGCTAGGTTATTTTAACTTAAGTAGGATTCATTGGCAGCTGATGAACTTTTGGGTTCATTGGTAGTGGAAATCTTTCCAACCTGAGAGTCTTACTTGGAAGGAAAAATAACCGAGAAGCTTTTAAGTCTAAGGGGTATGGAGCCAAAGATATAATGGAATTGGTTCATTCTGATTTGTGTGATCCTATGACTATCCAGACAAGAGGTAGTTTCGAATATTTCATCTATTTTATAGACAATTATTCGAAACACAGATAGATTTACTTGATACACTGCAAGTCTAAGGAAAAATAGTATGAGCCTGATGCGGAGAAATGTCAAAGTAAAAATATCGAGACACTACGGTGAGATCGTAGTAGAAAATACCTCTTGAGAGAATTTAGGAGTCACTTATCAGAAGTAGGGATTCAATCCCAACTAACTGCACTTGGTACATCCCAACAGAATGGTGTAGCAAAAAGAAGGTATAAGGCTCTTATGGAATAATTAGATCGATGATGAGTTATTTAGAAAATTATCAAATTTGTTTTAAGGATATACACTGAAAACGGAAGTGAACATAGTACCTTCTAAGTCAGAACTCTCTACTCCCACAAAATTGCAGAATGGGCGTAAGCCTAGTCTAAAGCATATTCAGATTTCGGTGGTCTAGCACGTGAGAGACACTGAAAAATTGGACATGAGTTCACTTGTTTGTGAGTTATCCTAGAAAAATGAAAAGAGGTTTGTAGTCCTTAAAATCGGAAGGTCATTGTTGGCACCAATGCTCGATTTTAGAAAAGGACTATACTATAAAATCCCATGAGTAAAAATTGTTCTTAAGGAAATTAAAGGACACGTCTAACCTAGTAGCACACAAGATGAAATATCACAAGGAAAGAACACGCATATGATCACAAATCACAAATTACAAATTACCTGTCGTGGGAGGGAAATAAAAAAGATTCATTTTAGGAGTTCTTTTCTCGGAATATGAACCCTATCTCCTGGAAGAAATGACAAGCACTCCAAGATAAAGATGCGAAAGATTGCAAAGAATCTGTAATTAGAATATATGTAGAGTCCAGAAGCTTATAAAATCACCAAATGGTGTAAAAGTCATTGGGTAAAAATAAGTCTACAATAGAAAAGAGGGATAGATAGGAAGGTAGAAACTTTCAAAGGTTTGTTGAAAAAAAACTTTTTTACCCATAGCTTAAGTCTACCGATTCTTTTATCTATGAGGTTTAGCAAGTGGATGTCAAGACAGCTTCTTTCTGGAAGTCTTGAAGAAAACATCCATATAAAGCAACCTAGGTTCATTGCAAAGAGCATCTTGTGTGTAAGCTCAAAGGCCATGGATCAGTAAAGCTTCATGGTCTTGGTACATTCGGTTTAATAAAGTAATCAGACCTATGGATTTATTTTATAACCGAATGAGTTTTGTATACAAGAAATGTGATGGAAAACGTGGTGGTATTTCTTGTACTATACGTATAACATTTTGGTAGTTGAAAACAATATCAAAGTGTTGTCAGTAAGGGTATGGTTGTCCAACAATTTGATATGAAGGACTTGGGAGAATGCATATATTCTTGGGATCAAAGGGATCACAAGAAAGAATATATTTACTTATCCCAAGCTTCATATATCGAAACAATCTTAGCTCATTTAGCGCAGAACTCCAAGAAAGGTTTCTTACCTTTTAGGCATGGAGTAGCTTTATCTAAAGAGATGTCTCGAGAAGACATCAAAGGAAATAAAGGACATGAAGACAGTTCCTTATGCTCTGTCTGGGAAGTCTAATGTATGCAATGTCAATACGAGCCGGGATATCTATTTGTGGGCATGGTTAGCGATATCAAAGCAACTCGACAAGGACATTTGCTTAAGCATATATTAAGTACCTTAGAGGCACTAGAGATTATATGCTAGCTTACAAGGTGTAATTTGTTCTGTGGGTTGCATAGATTTTAACATCCAATCGGAAAGGACAATAGTAAGTCAACCTCGGGTTTATGTTTACTTTAGGAGGTAAAGTCATAACTATGGAAGAGTGATAAGCATAGGTAGAAGCTGAGTATATGGTAGCCTCTGAGGTAGCCATAGAAGCTGTATGACTCAGATACTTTAAGATAGACTTAGATATGATTTCTGGTTTACCCAAAATAATTTGGTGCAGTAGCAAACTCGAAGAAACCATAAGTCCATAAGGCAAGTAAACACAATAGAGTGCAAGTACTACCCAATACGAGAAATCGTATAACGAGGAGAAGTTGTTGCTGCTTAGATTGCATCAAGTGATAAACTAGAAGATCCTTTCACTAAGACCCTTAAGGCAAGAGCTTTTGATGGGCATGTTGAAGGGTTGGGAATCAGATGTATGGCAGCAGATATGACAGCTTAGTCTTTTAGTATAAGTGGGAGATTGTTAGGATGTATACTAAAAGCCTAGCTTTTGGTATAAACATTTATCTAGAAATAAGAATTACATTGGTCAAATGTCTATATTTATGATAAATGTAGTTGTTCAATTAATTTATATTGTAGATAACATGGTGTGTGGTGTCACACACAGAGGATCATGTTATCAACACCTTATAAATTATAAACAGTTGCTCACGACTAAGATGGCAAGGAACGAACCATTGGAATATTCGTAGTGTAATTAGGTATTAGTTTATCTTGACTAATAAATTACACTAGTACACTCTAAGTGTATTGAGTAGGACCATTTTAGGTAAGTTCTTTTTATACTGACTTCATAAAAGAACTAGACCTTAGTTATTATGGAAGTGTGTGCTCTTAATCCTAATATAATAACAAGCATATATATTTGATATTTATTTCTTTAATTTATCAATGGGTGAGATTTAGTTCGATAAATCAATAAGCCCGATAAGTTGGGAAATGATATCACTTATAGTGTGTGTTGTTGATTATAGAAGGAAACTGTGTCCTAGTGATCTAGGTTGAGAATGGCCCCAAGAGGAGCTCATAAGGATTGTCATGTTAAACCTTTCAGGTGGACTTAGTCCGACATGACGATAAGGTTGAGTGGTACTACTCTTGGACTAAGATATTAATTAAGTGAGTTGTCAGTAACTCATTTAATTAGTGGACATTCATTATCTTAAACACATGGAGACTAACACACTCATAATAAGAAGGAGCCCAAAATGTAATTTGGGATTGGTGCGGTAGTTCAATAATAGTTCTTTAGTGGAATGAATTATTATTGATGAAATTAAGTTATGTGTTCGGGGCGAATACGGGATGCTTAATTTCATCGGGAGACCAAAACCAATTCCTCCTCTGGGTCTCTATCGTAGCCTCTTGTATTTAGAGATTTATATCCACCACATACCCACCTTCTTACCCATCCTAATGGGGCCGACCAAGCTAGCTTGGAACCCAAGCTAGGGCTGGCCAAGACCAAGTGGATGAGCCAAGTTGGTGGTCGGCCAAAGCTTGGGTCCCAAGCTTAGGTGGCCGGCCACTAGAAAATTAAAAAGAATTTTTATTAAAATTATTTCTTATGTGGATATCATGGTTTTAAAAGAGAGTTTAAAATTTAAATATTTCCTTTTATAACTTTCTACAAAAGATTAAGAAAAGATTTGAAATCTTTCCTAATTTGTAGATTGAAAGGAGATTTTAATTTTGAGAAAACTTTCCTTTTTAACCATGTTCATGATTTAAAAGAAAGTTTAAAAATTAAATATTCTCTTTTATTAGTTTCTACAAAAGATTAAGAAAAGATTTGATATCTTTCCTTATTTGTAGATTGAAAAGAGATTTTAATTTTTAGAGATAACTTTCCTTTTTGGAAATTATCCACATGTTTAAAAGAAAGATTTTAATTTATAAAATTTCCTTTTTACTAACCAATCATGAAGGGATTAAAAATTATTGGAGAAATTTTTTATAAATTTCCGGAAACAAATTAGGAAGTTTTAATTTTTGTTTTAATTAAAACTCTCCTTGTTTTGGGGAAATAAGTGGCCGACCATATAATAATGAAAAGGAAAATTGTTTTTAATTAAATAAAATTTTCCTTTTCATGGCAAAAGAATTAAGGAAGCCGACCCTATTATTTTCCCTTCTTCCTTTTCTTTCTTCTTCATTGGCCGGATCTTGTAATCTCATGGAGCTTGAAGATGGCCGGATTTTAGCATGGAGAAGAAGGAGAGAAAGGAAGCATCCCTTGGAGCTTGGTGGTGGTGGCCGAATCACATCTATTCATGGAATATTTGTGGTGGCCGAATCATGCTTGGAGAAGAAGGTGGCTTAGGTGGATTTTCATTTCGGTAGATCGTTGCCCACACAATGTCCGGGATAAGAAGAGGAATACGGTAGAAGATCAATAGGTCGTTGCATACAAAAGGAAGGTATAATTAGTAATTAATTTCCGCATCATACTAGTTGTATTTCTTTTGTATGAATTCCAAACACAAGAGACATTAGATTCTAGATTTTTGGATTTGTTTCGAAGATGTGTTTCTTTTGTTTTGTTTTTCGAATTTGTGATTCGATTGTTCTTTTTGGTTAACCTAGAGTTATTTAAGGAAATTAAATATTAGCTTTCCTTAAAAGGCTTTGTCTAAGCGGTGGTGGTTGCTCCCATATCCAAGAAGGCCATGTGCCTCGCCATACAGTCTTGGAAGCCAATTTTAAAAATTAATATTTAATGAAAGTTGCAGTATGTTATATGGAGCTAAATGTTGGGCTATGACTCGAGCACATGAGCAGAAGATGAGAGTTTCAGAGATGAGGATGTTAAGGTGGATGTGTGGACATACGAGGATGGACAAAATAAGAAATGAGAGCATTAGAGAGAAAGTAGGAGTTGCATCTATTGAGGAAAAACTCAGAGAGACACGTTTAAAATGGTATGGACATGTACTTAGACGACCAATAAATGCTCCAGTTAGGCGATGTGAAACTATGATAAACATGCATATAAAACGAGGAAGAGGAAGACCAAAAAAGACTTGGTTAGCAACAATAAAACAAGATAAAATTTATTTAAATATAGATGATGATATAATAGGAGATAGAGCTCAATGGCGTAAAAGGATTCATACAGCCGACCCCACCTAGTGGGAAAAGGCTTGGTTGTTGTTGTAATATTTAATGAAATTAATAACATAGGTGGATTTGAATCAATAGTGTTAAGTTCCGCTTGCGATTCAAATCTAAACCATTAAGAACAGATAAGTTAAATTTGGAATCAATGATAGGTTATTTAAGGAAAGGTTTGATACTTGTACAAAAAAATTTTGTATAGTGGAACCGGTACGTTTTCCTTGGACTAACCAACAAATGAAATACAAGTAGATGTGCATCCAAACATGCATAAAAGTGTATATAATCTACGCACAACAAAGTGGCACCTCAGCCTCCCCTGAAAAGCTAGAAGATCCTATCGGACTACTTGAACGCATTCTCCATGCTGGCCGGTCAGAAATACAACATCCATAAGTTGCTGCTGGAGGGTGCCTTGTACATCTTCAGCCTGAGTCCGATCTGCACTTGGCTGCCGATCAACCTAGGTATGAAGCTTCTTTAATTCCTCCTTTAATGCTAATTGATTTTTTTCTTTTGCAGCCAAAGTCATGATGCGGGCACGTCTGGCTGGCAAGGCGAAGCTTAAGGATGCCGCGATCAATGCGGTGGCCATTGAAGAACTGGCAAGCCATGGTCTGCAGCCAGTCGACTCCCATGAAGATCCGCTCGGCGAGAGTGAGGGAACATCCGCTGTGGTGGGCAAAGGGACAACCAGCCGGGCTCCCAGTGTTGGGGCGGCTAAGGGTTTGCAACAACCTCCCAAGCGACAGTAGTCCATCCACGTTAAAGGAGCGTCCGGCTCGGCTTCTTCAGGATAGTCGCAGATTCATCAAAAAAGGCACCGCGGGAGCCTTCGTTGCGTTCCACTTCGTCGGCGGTGAGGACCGCCGAGCGGGTTAGAAACTGCAGCCACTACATCATCCGAATGGACTCCCTAATTAGCTGAGCTACCGCAGGGAACCCTCGCCGCACCTCCGGTGGCTTTCATGCCGCCGACTTCGAAGCCCTCGAAGGTAAAAAAGTTTGACATCCGTCCGACGTCCACCTCCCGACCATCCAACCGAGCAACTTCGGCTCAATCGGCCCTAAGCAGGCAATGACATATCACGACGATCCTCCATCTGCCGATTGAAGAATATCTCAAGTCAAGCACTGAGTCTCGATCCCCTGAGCACCAAATTCACCTCCAAGGGCCGCTTGCGTAGATCTGAGAGGATTCTTGAGCCCATGCGACGATAATGCCCCCAGGGGCGCTTGCAGACAACCACACACAGATGCCCACTGGGGTAAGTTTCACCTTACATTTTCATAATTCACTCCCGATCAATGCTTATATTTGCTTGTTGTCCGTAGTACTGGTGGGGAGCCTAGCTATGTGCCAAAGGCTCACCTTTTTGGAAGAGGAGGTGAAGCAGTTGAAGGTGTCGAGCGGCCAACCCTCCGTCGTTCAAGAACAAACAGCTGTCGAGGTGGCCAGACTTCAAGCCGCTCTAGAGAAGAGCGACAAATTGCTTGAGGCCGAATGGGCCAAGAGCTCATGACAGGCCACTATGCTGGAACAGCTCAATAAACATGTCGCCACCTTTGATAATAAGATTGAGTCGGCCAATACGCGGAAGAACCAAGCCATCACCGACCTTGACAAGAAGAATAAAGAGGCCCAGACCCTCGCCCAAAAGCTCAAGGAGGCTGAGGACTTCCTGATCGCCGAGCCGAACAGCCGCTCGGCCGAAGAAATGACCCTTCACGGCCAAATTGCCTCCAAGGATGCTGCACTGGCCGCCGCCAAGGATGAGATAGAGGGCTCCCGAGCGGCTCTGAAGATTTACCAAGACGTCGAGTCGAGTAGGTTTGAGACCAGGAAGCAAGCCTACATCCGCTCAGACGCATTCTGCGACAAAGTTGCTGACCGGGCCCTTCGACTATTTGACTTGGTGATTGACGGGACGATTGATCAGCTTCGCGAGTGAGGCCATTTGCCGACCGATCTAACCAGTAATGTCATAAGCCGAGACAAGCTCATAGCTTCGCTAGAATTAGTTGCTGACCGGGCACTATCTTGAGTGAGGTAGAGCTATGTAAAATGTAATCCAAGTTTTAATGAATACTCGTCTGTTCGGACGAGTTATGTCTCCTTGCATGTTTTTTCAACTCCTTTTTCTGAGTTTTGAATGAACTTGTGGCCCTGTGGCTCTGATCGTCCACAATTAGTCCACCCAGTCGACCAATCCATTTCGAATTCAGTGATGCACTAATTCTATGCACCGCCAATCAGTCCTAGGGACGCTTTGAAGAGCAGTGCCGAACGGTCACTGTATTTTGAAGACTTAGGCCTTTGAGTAGCCAATGCTTGTCTTCTCACTGAGCCAAGTGTTTAAGGTCACTGGTTGACCATTGGTGCAGAATGCGTGAGACTCGAGTTTAAGGTCGCCGCTTAACCATTGGTGGAGACAAGAGTTTAACGTCCCCACTCGACAATTTGCTGTGGACTCACATTTAATGTCTCCGCTCGACGGTTTGTCATAGACTCGGGTTTAAGGTCGTCACTCGACCGTTGAGGGAGATACATGTTTAAGATTCCCGCTCGACCGCTGATGAAGACAAGAGTTTAACGTTGTCGCTCAACGATTTGATATAGACCCACGTTTAACGTCGCCGCTCGAATTTGTCATAGACTCGGGTTTAAGGTTGCCGCTCGACTGCTGATGGAGACAAGGGTTTAAGATCCCCACTCGACGGTTGAGGGAGACACGCGTTTAAGATCGCCGCTCGACCGCTGATGAAGACAAGAGTTTAACGTCGCCGCTAGACCGTCGATGGGGGCACGCGTTTAAGGTCACCTCTCGACCGTCGGTGGAGACAAGGTTTAACATCGCCGCTCGTTGATTTGATGTAGACCCGTGTTTAACGTCGCCACTCGATGATTTGATGTAGACCCACGTTTAATGTTGCCGCTCGACGATTTGATGTAAACCCATGTTTAACATTTCCTCTCGACGATTTGATGTAGATCCGCGTTTAATGTCGCCGCTCGATGATTTGATGTAATCTCACATTTAATGTCACCGCTCGACGATTTGATGTAATCTCAGGTTTAAGGTCACCGCTCGACCGTCCATGGAGATGCACTTAAAGAGGTCTTAGCTTCTTATTCATATGTTGCCCTGCGTTCGGAAGGCATGCAAAAAATACAAAAAGTATAGTATTCACTCGCGCACCTCTCAGCCAGCCCTGTAGGGTTGAAGATGGTTAGCGGTCCATGGCCTCTCGAGTTGCCTTCCCTCTTTGTCCTCCAGATAGTAGGCGCCTGAACGGAGCTTCTGCACGACCTTGAACGACCCTGCCTATGGTGCCTCGAGCTTGGCGACGTTGCCGATCGACTTCACTTTTTTCCAGATGAGATCACCGACCTGGAAGGACCTCGAGATCACCATCCGGTTGTAGTTCTATTTCATTCTCTGTCGGTACGCCGTTAGACGAATTGCGGCTTTTTCTCGTGCTTCATCCACCAAGTCGAGCTCCATCAGCCTCCATTCGGCATTCCCTTCGTCGTAGAGCTGTACCCGATCAGATTCTACTCCGACCTCCATGGGGACAACTGCTTCACTGCCATACACCAACTGGAATGGGGTTACGTCGATCGCCTCCTTTAGAGTTGTGCGGAGAGCCCACAACACACTCGGGAGCTCGTCGACCCAGCTACCTCCCATGTGGTCGAGCCGAGCGCGTAAGACTCTGAGGATCTCCCGATTAGTGACTTCGACTTGCTCGTTGCCCTGAGGGTAGGCCACGGAGGTGAAGGCTTGTTGGATACCATAACCTTCACACTATTCTCTAAGCTCCCGACCGATGAATTGTCTTCCGTTGTCGGATACGAGTCGGCGTGGGATTCCGAACCGACAAATAATGTTTTGCCAAATAAATTTAATAACCATCTGCTCAGTGATTCTTGCAAGAGGCTTGGGTTCTACCCACTTTGAGAAGTAGTCCACCGCAACGAGCAAAAACTTCCGCTGACCGTCGTCATGGGGAAAAGCCTGACGATGTCCATGCCCCATTTGTCAAACGAGCATGATACCGTGGATGCTTTTATTTCCTCGATCGGTCAGTGCGGCATGTTGTGATATTTCTGGTAGGACAAGCAAGTGGCCACTGCTTGAGCAGCGTCTTCTTGGAGGGTCGACCAAAAATATCCGACCAGGAGTATCTTTCGGTCTAATGCACGACCGCCCGGATGACTTCCGCAAGAGCCTTGGTGCACCTCCTTCAGGATGTACTTGACGTCTTCAGCTCTAACGCACTTGAGGAGGGGCCTAGAGAAGACTCTCTTGTAAAGCTGGTCCCCGATCAAGGTGAACCACCCGCCCCTCTTCTTCAATAAATGGGCTTCCTCCGGATCGACCGGTGTAGCTCCCAACCGCAAGAACTTTGTTAAGACCGTCCTCCAGTTGTTCGAGAAGGTTATTCCCTCCATCCGGTTGATGTGCGCCACAAGTGAGACTTGCTTGATCGGCTGACCTATGACGATCAGCGTCAATGATGGCTAGTTTCGCTAACTCATCCGCCGCCTGGTTCTCCGATTGAGGGGTCTTCTATACAATGACCTCCTGGAAGTTGGTCTTCAGCTTCTCGAAAGCCTCTGCATAGAGCCTTAGCTGAGCGTTGCTTATCTCGAATGTCCTCAACAGCTGCTGAGCGGCCAGCTGAGAGTTCGAGTGGATGAGGACTTTAGTGACTCCCATGTACCGAGCGACTTGTAGGCCAGCTATCAGTGCCTCATATTTTTCCTTATTGTTAGTGGCTCTGTAGTCTAGCCGAACGGAGAGTTGCATCCGATCTTCTCGAGGCGATATGAGTAATATGCCGATTCCGCTGCCCTGCCGAGTGGACGAACCATCCACGTATATCCTCCAAACGGCTTCCAGCTTCGGGCTCTACACCTCGGTGATGAAATCGGCCAAGGATTGCACTTTTATGGTCGTTCGGGGTTGATACTGAATGTCAAACTCACTAAGTTTTATCGTCCACTTACTCAGCCGTCTGGATGCCTCAGGATTGAGGAGGACTCTTCCCAAGGTGCTGTTGGTCATCATAATTATTGAATGCGCGAGGAACTATGGGCAAAGTCTCTGTGCGAGGAGCACTAATGCATAAGCAAACTTTTCAAGACCAGTGTAACGGGACTCAGCATCTTTTAATATATGGCTCAAAAAGTACACAGGTTGTTCTTCGCCTTTCTGCCTAACTAAAGCTGAGCCGACAGCATATTTGGTAGATGACAGATAGATCCATAGCGGCTCGCCGACACTTGGCTTAGCTAAAATAGGCAAGGAGTTGAGGTACTCTTTAAGCTCTTCAAATGCTCGATCATACTCTGCGCCCCATTGGAATTTGGTAGCTCAGCGCAGTATCTTGAAGACCGGCAAGCTCCGATCGGACGACTTAGAGATAAATTTGGATAGCGCCGTGATCCAACCGGTCATCCGTTGAGCTTCTTTCAAAATGCGAGGCGGGGGTATATCTTGTAGTACCTTCACTTTGCTTGGGTTGACCTCAATGCCCCACTCGGTGATGATGTAGCCTAGGAAACAACCACTTTTCACGCCGAACAAACACTTGTTCAGGTTTAACTTTATCCCATATGTCCTCAGTGTCCGGCAAGTCTCGTTGATATCTGCGCATAGATCAATAGTTCGGAGGGATTTAATCAGTATGTCATCGACGTATACCTCCATATTACGGTCAATCTGCCATCGGAACACCTTGTTCATCAGCCTCTGGTAGGTGGCTCTGACGTTCTTGAGTCCGAACGACATGATGTTGTAGCAGTATGTTCCGTCGACCGTAATGAAGCTGACCTTCTCCTGGTCTTCACGGGCGAGCGACACTTGGTGGTATCATTGATACACGTCGAGCATGCAGATCAGCTCACAACCCACCGTCGAGTCCACTATTTAGTCTATCCTAGGCAGCGGATAAAAGTCCTTCGGGCACGCCTTATTTAGATCGTGGAAGTCGATGCAGACCTTCCATTTATTGCTCGGCTTGGAGACTAGCACAACATTAGCTAGCCAGCTTAGGAATTGGACTTCCCTAATATGGTTGGTCTCCAGTAGCTTTTCTATCTCCGCCTGGATGATCATGTTCTACTCCGCGCTGAAATCCCTTTTCCTTTGCTTTATCGGCCGAGCGTCTGGTCGGACGTGAAGCTCATGCTGAGCCACACTAGGGAGATGCCAAGAAGCTCATGGGTCGACCGGGCGAATACATGGTGATTTTGTTTAAGGCAGACGACCAACTCTGCCTTCTTCTCCTCCTCTAGGTTGGCGGTGATGAAGGTTGTTGCCTCCGCTCGGCTAGGATGGATATGAACCTCCTCCTTTTCTTTATATACCAAGGTAGGGAGTTTTTCAGTGATCGCATTTACCTCTAGCCGTGGAGTCTTCGTGCGACTTTTGCCTCAGTCTTGACCATCTCCACATAGTAGCGCCGAGTGACCAGTTGGTCACCTTTGACCTCACCCACCTGATCGCCCACTGGGAATTTTATCTTCTGGCAGTAAGTTGACACCACCGCCCGAAACTCGTTGAGGGTCGTCGACCCAAGATGACGTTGTAGGCTGATGGTACATCCACCACTATAAAGTTGGTGGTCTGGGTCCTCCTCAACGACTCTTCTCCCAGTGAGATGGCCAACCTTGCTTGGTCAATCAGCAAAACTTCGTTGCCTGTGAATTTGTAAAGCGGGGTCACCATGGGCAGCAGCTCTCTTTGATCATCTGTAGTTGATCGAACGCCTTCTTGAAGATGATGTTCACCGAACTGCCCGTGTCGACGAAGGTCCTGTGAATGGTGTAGTTGGCGATCACCACTCGGATGATCAGAGCATCATCATGAGGGATCTCTACTCCCTCCAAGTCTCTTGGGCTGAAGATGATCTACGGGCCTTCGATCTTCTCCTTGCTGCATCCCACAGCGTGGATCTTCAACCGCCGAGCATATAACTTCCTGGCTTGGTTGGAGTCACCGCTGGTTGGCCCTCCGGCAATCATGCCTATCTCTCCTCGAGAAGCGTTGTTCCTATTTTCTTCTTCCCTAGAGGATGACCTATTTCACTCGGGCGGGATCCTGGTGGGATCGATGTCCTCCCTTCATTGATGGTGATGGCGCTTGAGCTCCCTTCTTTCTTCTTCTCGCCACCCGGTCGATCGATGCCTTTGCCACCGATCGGGAGAAGGAGATCGACGACGATATCCTCTTGGGGCTGATCGGCTGACGATCGGTGTCAGTCCTCGGTAGTCCCACGTGTTGTGTGTCGCCGACTGCTGGAATGAATAAAACATAAGCATCCATACCTTGCCCTTCAACGCCTTAGGTCGACCGGACGCCATATGCTGCATGACATGTGCCCTGGTCTCCTGGTGTGGCCTGGCTCCTTCAGCCCTCGGCCCTTTGGGTGGCTGATGGCTGCTTGACGGTCAGCGCTCGGTCGGCACCGAATGCTCGGTAGGCAGCTCCTTTCTTCTGGTCGCTTGGGCTTCTTCCACATTGATATACTCGTTGACCTTCTTGAGCATGTGGTCGAAGTCCTTGGTGGCTTTCTAATGAGTGACCAGAAAAAATCTCCCTTGGCGAGCCCTTGGTGTTGGTGCAACATTCCTCAGGTCAAGGTTGACCTAGTTGACCAAGCTTGAGTCTTGGTTTAGATTTCGATGTTTGACAATGCAAGGTTGATTGAAGAAGAGTCAAGTAGGTCAAGGATGACCGGATACTTGACTGGGAAGTCCTAACTGGGATGTTAGGCAGGAGGAAAATCCTGATGAGTGAAGCCAGGTGAAAGACCTAGTGAGTGAAGCTAGGCAATTGGGAAGTCCTAGTGAGTGAAGCTCGGCAGGAGAAAAATCCTGGTGAGTGAAGCCAGGTGAAAGACCTAGTGAGTGAAGCTAGGCAATTGGGAAAGTCCTGGTGAGTGAAGCCAGGCAAGAGAAATCCAGATGGGTCAAGGTTGACCAGACATCTGGTGAGAGTCCAAGTAGGTCAAAGGGATTGACCGGATACTTGGCACGAGGAAGAAAAGTCCAAGTAGGTCAGAGGGATTGACCGGACACTTGGTGAGAGAGTCCTAGCTGGTCAAGGGTGACCGGATGCTAGGTCTTATGTACCAACAAGTCATGGTTGACTAGATGTTGGTTTAGGGGCTTTGGGCTTGGTTTTGGGCAAAACCAAGATCCGGATTGATCACCGATTGATCCAAAGGGTTTGGATTGATCCGTGGATTGATCCAAGAGGTTTGAATTGATCCGTGGATCGATCCAAGATCTGGATCGATCGGTGGATCGATCCAGAAGATTCGGATCGATCCACCGATCGATCCGTGAGTCTCTGTGCGATCAGCCTCTGGATCGATCGGTGGATCGATCAGAGGTCCCAATCGATCGTGGATCGATTGGGGCGCCGCTCTGGATAAGCGCCTGGATCGATCCGTGGATCGATCCAGGCGGACAGAGGCGCTCTGGATCGATTCGTGGATCGATCCAGCCTCCCGATCGATTGGGAGCATTCCAATCGATCGGGATTCAACCATTAGCGTCGATTTAAGCCGCAGCGTTCATCTTCTGTAGAACTTCACCGATTCATTCCAGATTCATCACAGCCCTCCCGGCACTCTCTAAGCTCCTCACTGCCAGTTCTTGAAGGTTCTTGGAGGTTCATCCAAGTCAAGAGGCGAGTTGCAACGAGAAGAAGAAGAAGCTAGGGTTTTTACTGCATCTCTTGTAAGCTTTTGCTTATTCTTTACTACCCTTTCTTCTACTTGTATTGAGAGTCTTGTAGGGCTTCTCCGCCTTCGGTAGTTACCGAAAAGGAGTGTTTATTAGTGGAGGTGTGTGTGTGTGCGTGGATCCTTGGACTAGTCACCTCTTGTGAGGTGGATACCAAGTAAAATCCTATTGTTAGCATTGTTGTAGTTTGTTTCTTTGTATTCCGCTGCGCATCACTTTGAAGAAACAAGCAACGAAGCACGACGAGCACACGCGAAGCTATTCACCCCCCCCCCCCCCCTAGCTACTTTTCGGTCCTAACAAGTGGTATCAGAGCAAGGTTGCTCTTCACCGGAATCACCGCCGGAAGGGGCAAACATAACAAGCAAAGCTAGAGGGTGAAGAAGTTGGAGCAAATTCATCAAAGTCAAAGAATTCAAGAAGCTCAACTTCAAGATGCAATTCCAAGATGGACTTGGATTTGATACAAGGGTGGCTCCACCATACACATCCACAAGCTTCGATTCTTGGAGATCAAGAATTGAAAATTTCTTGATGATGGAGATAGAGCAATGGTTTGCTCTAATGGAAGGTTTTAAGGCTCCAAGGAATTCAAAGGGCAAAGTTCTCAAAAGGAGCAAATGAAGCCAAGAACAAATCCAAAGATATGAGGCCAATGACAAAGTGACCAAGCTTTTGGTCAATCTATTGCCGAGCAACGTCTTGGAGAAAATTGGAGAAGTTGAAGATGCCAAAGAGCTATGGAGCAAATTGGAAAAGGCTCATGAGATCCCCTCCATTGTACCTAACCAAGAAGAATCCAAAGAGGGTGACTCATTGGAGCAAGATCAAGAGGAGGACTCCGAAGTTGAGAGATGCTCAACTTTCGAAGAAGAGGAAATCCAAGAAGCTTCATTCTCAAGGGAGTGTAATCAAAAGAGCAAGGAAGGAGCATATTCCTTGTTTCATGTACAAGAGGATGAAGAAGAAGGTGAAGCCTCCACCTCTAGGATTGAGGGGGAGCAACTCTTGGTGACACCGGATCAAGAAGAAGGAGAATCCTCCACATCCGGGTCAAGAGAAGAAGAGGATGAAGAAGCTTCCACCTCCACAAGTCAAGATAAATCAATTGGAGGGAAATCGATTTTGGATCAAGAGGAAGCCTCTACATTCATATCAAATGGAGGAGCAAGTGCTACCCCTACACAAGAAGGTATAAATAGTTCAATTAATAATAAGAATCATATTATATGTTTTGAATGTAGGGAACATGGGCACTACAAAAGCAAGTGCCCTAAATTGGCCAAGAAGAAGGGCCAAGTGGCACCTAAGGGCAAGGAGAAGCCAAAGGAGACCATCCCCGGAACAAAGAAGAGCAAGGAGCACATTATGTGCTTCTCTTGCAATCAAAAGGGGCATTACCGGAGTCAATGACCTAAGGGGAAGAAGATGGTCAAGGCTCAAGGAGGAAGCTCAAGCCAAGGGGGAGCCTCTAAGATAAAAAGGAAGGTAACTTTTATTGAGCCTATCCCTTTACATTATGGTAAAAAGCATGCTAGTTCTAACTTATATCATTTTAATGCTATTTACCATAAGAATAGAGAGCATGGTAAAATTAAGGAAAATAATGTAGCTTACCATGCTAAAACTACCACACCTAGGATTAGGAAGGTAGATAAAAATCTAGGCAATCACACTAAGGACCTTAGCTACAAGCCTAGAAATAAAAATACTCATAAATTTAATGGAAAACCAAAAACTAAGGACTTAGTGATAGAAAATCAAGTCTTGAGGTCAATGCTTGATAAAATGGAAAAAACCCTAAAAAGGATGGAAAATATCCTAAAAGGGCAAAATGAGCATAGCCTAGGTCTAGGAGCACAATGGTCATCTAATGGCCATAGGGGTTTGAGATACAAACCAAAGGCTAAGAAGGATGTAATCTCTTACCATAGGGTTCCATATAGTTATGGAACCAACCCTAGGTCTAGTGGTCAAGCCAAAAATACAAGGGGAGTTATCCCTAAGAGTATTTTTGCAACAAATGTGACTAAGACTTCTAAGAAGTCTAAGAAAGTCACAAAGAAGGTTACAAGGGAAGCAATCCCTAGAGTTGACCTAGAAAAAGTGACCAAGACTTCTAAGAAACCAAACAAGGTCACTAGGAAGGTATCTAGGGAAGTTATCCCTAGTGAATACCTAGAGCATCCAAGGAGCACCAATAGGTTTTGGGTTCCTAGGAGCATTTTCTCTATCCCATAGATGGGTTAGAGAGTGTCAACTCTGAGAAGAAGGGTAGTTAACCCAACCTTGAAGAAATTGACACTCAATGAGCATTTTCAAGGTTTTTGTTAACCTTTGAAAATGAAATGGATTTATTGTTACTCTTGGAAAGAGTAAAATGTGCTATAAAGGAAGAAATTTGAGATGACTTTAAATGGCACAAGAAATCAAGTGTTAAGAAATACCAAATTGGGACTTTGGTATTGTCTTAGGAATTTAAGGCAAATCTAAGCCTTAATTTAAAGTGATTACTCTTATGGGAAAATGAAATATGCCAACATTTGAGGAATGTTTTAAATATTTAATTGGCATAATTAATTCAAGAGATTAAAGAAATGTCAAGTTGGGTTTTGACATTTTCCTAAGGAAATTGGGCAATCTAGGGTTTATGCTTTAGGATTAGCTAAGGGTTAAGGATATTTAGATAGATAATCTAGGTATATTTTAATTATGCAAAATCTTGCCATGTTTGGTTGCCCATTAAATGCCATGACATCATGTTTTATTTGTGCATTCATGACTTATTATGAAAAACTCAAAAATACCATGTCATGACATACATACATCATGTAGTTATAGGAAATTTTCTTCTGAAAATTATTTCTTTTTGATGTATGCCATAACATTATCATGCATTATGTTATTTCCTTAAAATTAAGGACAAATGGCAGTTATCATCAAGTGGCATACCAAATGACATCCTAGGTGGATGGTCAATATCCACAAGATGACTAGATAAATATGCATGAACCCTAGGTTAGAGCAAAACCAAAATTAACATCTCACAAAGACCTATAAGATGACTTGTATGTGTTTTATGCACAATAGATACAAGTGAGATGTTAGGAAGACGAACAAAACTCAACATGCTGAGTTAGTGCATTTCCTTGAGTTTTAAGTTCATCAAAACACATAGTTATGTGTTTTCCCATCATTGGGAAAGCTAATGTACAAGTCATGTGCATTAAGCCCAAGGAACATGGTGGGATATTGGTTTTGAAAATGTTTTCAAAATAATTTTGGAAAACCTTGGTGAAGGCTATCTTTTGATAGTAATCACCATTGAATAGTTAGACACAAACTTGAAGAAAACACTAAAGTTTTTGCAAGTTCTCAAGTTTGTGTCAATCTTTGAAAATATGATGTATTGTCATAGAAAACTATTTTTTCATGATAAATTATACCCTAAATAATGTCTACACAAATTTTTACAATTTTTAGAATTTTGTAGAATTTTCTAGGGGTTTCTGAAATTGGCTGAAATTGAATTTCAGCAATTTCAGGCCTCCAATCGATCAGTGGATCGATTGGAGTGCCTCAATCGATCAGCCGATCGATTGAGAAGGCATTTCTCGCGAGCAGAAGCTCGCTGGATCGATCAGCCGATCGATCCAAGAATATTGAATCGATCCGTGGATCGATTCAGTAGGGTTCAATCGATTGGAACCCAACTCCAATCGATTGAAGATGCTGATTTTGGCTGGGAAAGCTTATTTTCAGCATTTTGAACCTATTTTAGTCTAGGTAACCATTCCAAACCCCTGAAAATACATTTGTATACATAAAAAGGGTGTTTTCGTGTGGAAAACAAGGATGGATTGGTTAAGGAAGGCTAAGTTGAAGTTTAGGTTGAGGTTTGTTTCAAATTTTGAATATTTGAACCTCAAAACTTCTAAAATTGGGTTTCCTAAAGTTTTGGGGATTCCAAGTCATTGTTGGTGCAATGACAGAAGTTACCACCATGTCTTTATGGGGAGGGACTCTTTAAAGACATAAAAATTATTTTTCATGAACCTTGGAAGGTGGTTAACCTTCCGTTAAGAACATGCTCAAGGTTGAGCGTTTGAACTTTAATGGGGAGTGGATATCCTCATTGTTCAAGTGGTTTCAAGTGGATAATGCTCAAGGATGGGCATTTGCCTACATTGGGGGAGAATGTAGGGTTAAGGTTAATGAAGGGTATGGGACCTTCATTATCGTGCTGATCACAACGAGTGAAGTTGTGAACGACGATGAGCAACTCTTCAGAGGGAGAGTTTTCAACAAGTGAATCTGTTGATGTGTGCCCAAAAATGGGGCATGGTTTGATGTGTGCCAATAGGGGGAGAATGAAAGGGAGTAAGTTAGGCTTTTATCACCTAGAGGGAGTTTGCCCTCTTAGGGGGAGATTGAAGGGCTTAACTTATGTATTCATTACCTAGTGGCATGAAGAAGGTTTAGGCTATGGGATTAGCCTAACTTACATGTGGTATTGTAAGTGATAGTGTTGGTATTGTCAAACATCAAAAAGGGGGAGATTGTTGGTGCAACATTCCTCAGGTCAAGGTTGACCTGGTTGACCAAGCTTGAGTCTTGGTTTGGATTTCGATGTTTGACAATGCAAGGTTGATTGAAGAAGAGTCAAGTAGGTCAAGGATGACCGGATACTTGACTGGGAAGTCCTAACTGGGATGTTAGGCAGGAGGAAAATCCTGGTGAGTGAAGCCAGGTGAAAGACCTAGTGAGTGAAGCTAGGCAATTGAGAAGTCCTAGTGAGTGAAGCTAGGCAGGAGAAAAATCCTGGTGAGTGAAGCCAGGTGAAAGACCTAGTGAGTGAAGCTAGGCAATTGGGAAAGTCCTGGTGAGTGAAGCCAGGCAAGAGAAATCCAGATGGGTCAAGGTTGACCAGACATCTGGTGAGAGTCCAAGTAGGTCAAAGGGATTGACCGGATACTTGACAAGAAGAGAAAAGTCCAAGTGGGTCAAAGGGATTGACCAGACACTTGGTGAGAGAGTCCTAGCTGGTCAAGGGTGACCGGATGCTAGGTCTTATGTACCAACAAGTCATGGTTGACTAGATGTTGGTTTAGGGGGCTTTGAGCTTGGTTTTGGGCAAAAACCAAGATCTGGATTGATCAGCCGATTGATCCAGCAGATTTGGATTGATCCGTGGATTGATCCAGCAGGTTTGGATTGATCCGTGGATCGATCCAGCAGATCTGGATCGATCCACCGATCGATCCGGTGAGTCCCCGCGAACAGAACCCCTCTGGATCGATCGGTGGATCGATCTAGAGGTCCCAATCGATCAGTGGATTGATTGGGACGCTGCTGCTTCGCGCGATAAGCGCTTGATCGATCCGTGGATCGATCCAGAAGTTTTTCTAGAGCACAGAGGCGCTCTGGATCGATCCGTGGATCGATCCAAAGCCTCCCCGATCGATTGGGAGCATTCCAATCGATCGGGATTCGACCGTTAGCGTCGATTTAAGCCGCAGGCGTTCATTTCCTTCGGCAGATCTTCATCGATTCATTCGAGATTCATCACAGCTCCTCCCCAGCACTCTCTAAGCTCCTCACCGCCAGTTCTTGAAGGTTCTTGGAGGTTCATCCAAGTCAAGAGGCGAGTTGCAACGAGAAGAAGAAGAAGCTAGGGTTTTTACTGCATCTCTTGTAAGCTTTTGCTTATTCTTTACTACCCTTTCTTCTACTTGTATTGAGAGTCTTGTAGGGCTTCTCCGCCTTCGGTAGTTACCGAAAAGGAGTGTTTATTAGTGGAGGTGTGTGTGTGTGCGTGGATCCTTGGACTAGTCACCTCTTATGAGGTGGATACCAAGTAAAATCCTATTGTTAGCATTGTTGTAGTTTGTTTCTTTGTATTCCGCTGCGCATCACTTTGAAGAAACAAGCAACGAAGCACGACGAGCACACGCGAAGCTATTCCCCCCCCCCCCCCCCCCTCTAGCTACTTTTCGGTCCTAACACTTGGGTGAAGGCATTTATCATTGTCTCGGACGAGACCGAGGGGATGTCCATGACCACTTGATTGAAGCGCTAAATGTAAGCTCGGAGTGCTTCCTTGGGCCCTTGCTTTAGGGCGAAGAGGTCGACGCTCGTCTTTTGGTAGCGTCGGCTGCTGGCGAAGTGGTGCTGGAAAGCGGCTCGGAAGTCCTTGAAGCTCCGTACCGAGCTGCCCGACAGTCTTCTGAACCAGCACTATGCTATCTGGAGAGAGTCGTGAGGAAGACACGGCACTTCACTCCGTTCGTGTATTGGTACAGCGTGGCTTTGTTATCAAACCGATCCAGATGATCATCTGGCTCGGTCGACCCGTTGTACATCCCGATCACCAATGGCGTGTAGTGTCAGGGCAGAGGGTCTTGTGAGATCTCCTCTGAGGGCTGCTTGTTGATTTGTTCGGGAGACATGTTGCTTCGGGACACTTTTCTTTCCGTGTATCCCGAATGGGAGAATATCCGAAGATGATCCCCGCTCCTTATCCGCTTGGGCTATCTCCGAGGGGGTTTGGAACAAAGCTTGGTGGAAGGGGATCGACGCAAGCGACGCTTCCCCCTATGTGCCGATCGACCTTGATTTTGTCCCCACACGGAAAGTTGCTCTGCTCGGTTTTTTTGCCCCGCTCGCCTGTCGACTGCCGATGTTGTAGGTTGTGGCACTAGCCGATCGGCTAACGCTTGTTGTTGTTGTTGCTCGATCATTTTTGCTGCTCCGGCTTGAACAAGCATCTCAAGCTTTTCATGAGTGAGTGTCACGGTGGTGAGTCATCCAGCGCCTTCCATCTTCTCGGCTCGGATGCAGGTGACGTTCCCACAGACGACACCAAATATAATCCTATCTGAAAGTCGATGAGTTGGATGTTGGGGATGTGGCACTCTCGTTGACCTCTTGTGGACTTCGCTTTGACCTGCAACACAACTAACATCAGTGCCGAGCCAGGGAAGGGGTCCCCGGCGATGGTGCTCTTCAGTCTCCGGCGAAGAAGAAGAAGCAAAGAAGTGGATCAATAAGAACTGTAGCGCAACAATGAAATATTGCATACCTCCGCCGATGCTTGGACCCCCCTTATATAGAGCTTCGGTAGCGTGCGTACATGCTTCCCAAGGCGGGAACGCATCTTAAAGCTTTCCCTGAAAAGACTTGTCAGTAAAGTGCCCCTGACACAGTACTTTAACGGGTCGAGCATATTTTTGAAGTAACAGTGGAAGCTTCCGCCATACAATCCTCTGTCTGACTATGCCGCCTGTCAGTGACACTAGCTCCCAAAATGATATCAAAAGGTAGCCTTCTATGTCTATTGCTTGGCCGAGTGGAATAGCCGTTCGACCGGAATTCTACTGTCCACGTGTTGTCTGCTATCAAGCCGAGCGAGATAGTCGCTCGATCGGAAGTCCACTATCAAGTGTTATCTGTTGTTGGGCTGAGCGGGAAAGCCGCTCGACCGTAAGTCCACTGTCCGCGTGCTCGGCTGATGTTGATTCTGTTGTCAGGCCGAGCGGGGTAGCCGCTCGGTCGAAGTTGAACTCTGTAGAAACCATGCCTCGCTACATGGCCGAGAGGGATAGCCGCTCGGCTCAGCTTTTGTACGTCATTCTCCCTTGAGCGTCGATTATTTTGAATGCTCCCCGTGTCGAAGTCGACGATGGGTCGGGGCGTTCTCCCTGGTCGGGACATGTTTCGCCCGGCAGATTCCCTCTGTGCGTTGACCACCTTGACTTTGACCTCCTTTGACCTCCACCATGGAAGCAGGGTAGGGCCTTTCATCATCACCGCATCAATACCCTTTACGGTATAATATAGGAATCATTAAGAACTTTTTGTTCATTCTTCACTCATTTTACAGGTTGCACCTTTTGTCTCCAGGAATGAGTTGAAGTAATTACTCATAAGTGTCTCAAATCTTGTAGGTTAATTGCCCCTTTTGAACAATGATCTTAGGATCTCCAGCCAACATGGTTGAGTTACCACTACTCGATTTAAATGTTTAGTTTTAGACTCATTCCCCTAGACATGCAGTATAATTGATCTCTTGGTGGGTCTAGCGGATTCGCACAATTCTCCATATTTAATGGAGATTTTACCACTAGAGATCTACTGCTTTAATGGTATTAAATCATTTCAAAACTTACCATTTTACACTAGTACCCTTCTCATAATTTCTTAAATGCCATAATATATCATATATATTAGCACATTGGTTAACCCCCCACATTTATAGGTTTCATTAGAAAGTTTGTGTCCTTTTAATACCTTATAGAGATTTTTCATTTCTATATCACTGGGCTTGTGGTTTACCGAGAAGATAATTTCCCCAATAATTTTCAGAATAAACCCAAAACTTATCAACATAGCATTTATCATCTACTCAAATTGAGATGAATGTGATATAGTCGATTATTAAATGTTGCTCTTCCTTGAGAAACATTCCTTGAGCAATATCCTACATTCTATCCCTCAATTACCACAGATGATCTTGCTTAGTTGATTTTTCCAACCATATGTCTAGTATTCTATAACACACTTCAAGGGTCTCAATCTTGCTTAAAAACAAGTCTCCATAAATCCAATCTTCTAATTTCACCGAGTTAAAACTATGGTTGTCTAATCAGGATAATGATCACGATTACACTTGTTTACAAAAAAGTGCTCAATCTAGTATGATCGTCTAATTGGAGTATTGACTAAGATTGCATTTACTTGACTCAAGAAGTATGTATCCCTTGATCTTCCAATCTCATCGAGCCAAAGTTGTGATTGTCTAATTGGAGTGCTAACCATGATTGTATTACTCTTTGAGAGATACTCGACTCAAGAAGTATACATCCCTTGGTCTTCTAAGCTCATTAAGCTAAAGCTGTGGTCGTCTAATTGGAGTGCTGACTAGGATTGTATTACTCTTCGAGAGATACTCGACTCAAGAAGTATACATCCCTTGGTCTTCCAATCTCATCGAGCTAAAGCTATGGTTGTCTGATTAGAGTGTTGACCAGGATTGTGTTACTCTTTGAGAGATATTCAACTCAAGAAGTATACATCCCTTGATCTTCCAATCTTGTCGAGCCATAGCTGTAGTCGTTTGATTGGAGTGCCAACCATGATTGCATTTATTCTTCATGAGACACTTAACTCAATTTCTTAGTCACTTGCAACACATGTGATGCAATCCTTCTAACTCATCTATTTTTACCTCCACTTAGGTCTTATTGAGTTAAACTCAAGTTTAATTTTTTACTAAGTGGGCTTGATTTTCATACGAAGACTTTCATTAGTCCTCTTTTTAGATAGTTTAAACTCACTATCCTCAACTTTATGACTTTAATCAAATAACCCCATAAAGCCTTGACCATCATTGTTACATTATACCCATGGTATAAATTTATTGTCCATTATTTTAAGACATGGTTCTCACATAGGAAAATTCTATTATTCCTTGCGAGTAACTCGCTTATTACTTGAGGTTCACTTTTAGATGCGCAAGGACATCTTTTGAAAGCAACCTTAAAAGATATATTTCTTCAAGTAATACAGTACCTCTTACTGTCATCACTTGAAGACGATTACGGAGAATTTCTCTAATTTTTCTCTGATAGGAGTGGGATCCACGGTCGCTATAATCGTGAATATCATCTTAAGATTGTTGGTATTTTTTATTATGGGTATATGGATCTTCGGTGTTGAGATTCAACAGTTGGGCCCGATTAGTCATCTCAACGATGAGTTAATGACTCTAACCGATGGAGCTTGGTATGACGATGTGACCTTGTCCCATTTATACTTTCGACATCCCTTTCGGTTATCGAAGTACTTCTTCAAGTAAGAGACATACCCTTTTTGATATCTTTGTTATCGACCTAATCTCATCAGTTGTCGAGTTATCCGTTCGGATATCGATACAACCCTTTTGGGTAAACTTAAAGATAAGAATATTAAGGTCGAGGTGAAGGCTATGTCTTCTTTCCTTAAGATGAATTGTCTTGCCCAAATGCTTGCGATTTATTGGCAATCGTCTCTCGAGATACAATGACTTGCGTCTCGAAAATAGGAATACTCTAAATTTTGAGCTTTATATAACTTTTGAAGCTTTGAAACTCTTAAGGGAGGAGAGAGAAAAGAGAACTCAAGAGAAGAATTCACAACTTGAAAATTGAGTAAGTTGAGTGGAAGAAATGAAATTTATTTTATAGGAATGAAAGGGTTACTCACAAGATGTAAAAAGTTTCTTTCAGTCAAAGGATATGAAATGTGTCTTTTATCTTAAAACTTTTCACTTAAATCTTTTCATTATGATTAATTAATTTAATTGATTAATCTAATTAACTATTTACTTAATTTATTATAAATTAGATTAATCAATTAATTTAATTAATTAACGAAATTAATTATAATTTCATATCTCTTAATGTCTTTATATAATCGAGTTAGCATTCATCCAGGAATCCAACTTGTATACGAATCAAACTTTCGTCCGATTATATCGGATGAATCCTTCATTAAACATTAATTTTTCATTCACTCGATAAATTAATTTAAAACGATTTACTCATAAAATAATCATCTTATTTTATTATTTACCAAAACTAATTTTCTAAACGCCACTATGGCCCTTCCATCCTGCCCGTCTCCTGCACCGTCTCAGTCGTCGCCTGATCTCTTGCTTCTCCGTTTGCTTCGTGGTTGGCATTACCGCCCTTGTCCTCTAGCTCGTCTACCGCCCCTACCGCGTCTGTGTCGTCATCGACGACCCCGTCGTCATCGAAGGAGTGTCAGCCATCGGCGCCAACGGTAGGAACGACTGGTGGCACGATGTGGAGATGTGGCTGGTGGGCCGCATGCGGTACAAGTTCGGGTGGCTCTTGACGACGAGGCTGTACGACCTGCGGGCCAAGTGCGAACTGAGCCTGCCATCGCCTAGCCGTAACAACACAGACACGGCGCCCGCACTTCAGGGGACCGACTGCCATGTCTATAAAAATCTTCCATTTTAGCATTCATTTGTCTATTTAATTTATTAATTTTTCGGTATTAATAAATAAATTTGTCTACTATAGTGTTATGGGATTGACTGATTTTCTATATATATGAATTATTTTTTGATTGTAAATTTTAATTTTATGTTATACGCAATTAGTTTTTTTATATAAAAAATAAGGCTGGTCAATTTCAGATTAACCACTGGATTATTTGTGTTCTAAATTGGAGCTTAAAAAACAACCATGCAAGCAATACTGAGGTTCCATAATCAGAAAACCACTAGGAGATTATAACGTTGGCATGGCAAGTTTCTATCCTTAATTACTTCGAATTTATTAATAAGTGCATATTCATACAAAAATATGTAAAGGATATATGAAAAATATTATGACAATTATAATAACAGTGAATATGACATATAATTTTGGGAAATTTTAATTAATAAAATTTTGTTTATTTTAATAATTGATCTATTTTAGTACTAATTTAAGATAATGAAGTCATACTGGATATCTCTTTTAAGAAGAGAAAAGGAGATTGTGACAATGGAAGAGAAGATGCTGTACTGGAGGTTATGGATTCAGTGAAAGGAAAAGAATCCGAGGAGAGCGAAAAGGAACACTGCCATTAGGACAGAAAAGTAAGAGAAGACAGGAAAATAAAAATAAAAAGGAACACAAATGAAACATGAAATAGAGAAGACGTTCAACGATCTTTTATTTAAGTTGAAAATAGAGAAGTACGGAAGAAGCCGAGAAAAACATAAAAATAAGAAAGAAATTGATGAAATCAGAAACCACAATTTAACAAAGGACGCATACAATTTTTTAAATTTATCAAAAAAGTATATACTATTTTGATATTTAATTACTAAAAAATGTATTTTTTAAAGTACATTTTCTATTTTATTCTTCTGGCAAATCTTATTTTTTATTTTTCTCTGTTATTTTTTACTTTCTCTTCTATTCCTCTTTTCTATGCATGTAACTAATCTTATTTTTCCTCTTCTCTCTTCTCTTTCTTCTTTTTTTTTCATACGTGCATGCATAACATAGACATGATATACAAATCATATCAGACCCACGACATTAAGAATTTAGTTAATTTTTTTATAACATTTTAATACATTTGGAGAAGTCAAATTAATCAATAAATAACATATTTGTGTTGGATCGTGATGTTTCGATAGAGGGGGGGGGGGGGTGAATATCGATTAAAATAAAATTCGTCGATAAGAGTAAGCGCAGCGGAAAAGAAAGAACAATGCTAATACAGAACCTTTTTACTTGGTTCGGAGCCTGTGTCGACTCCTACTCCAAGGCTCGTACTCGTTGAGTACTTTCGTTTGGCAATCACTAGTAATTCGAATATTCAATTACAGAGTTTAAGTACAGAAAAGCTAGAACAAGAAATACCGATAATTATGAAATAAGAAAGGAATAGTCAGAGCTTTGTCGGAGATCTTTCGTAGTGTTGCAAGAGCACAGGAGAGCAGGTTTTCAGTTCTGAGTTGTTGTGGAAGCTCCACCCATGATCCTTCTTTTATATGAGGATCGGGGCGCCCCGGATCCCTTCCGGACGCCTTGGTGTGACGTGGCAGGCCCAACCAGTGAGCTCCACATGTCTACGCCTCGAAATGGATAAAACTTGCCTCCGGGCGCCCAGACCACCTTTCTCCAGAGACTCCTTCCCCTACAAGACAAGGTTAGTTCGAGGCAATGTATATCCTGTAAAATAAATTGTTAGCACAGTTTATAGTTTGAATCATAAGGAGTATGACTTAGATTCCGTCTTTCTGAGACCGGAATCTAGTCACGATCTCGACTTAGATATCCGAAATGAATCTAAGCCGGATCAACGCCTAATGTTCCCTTCCCGGGAACGCGTCCTCACAGTCACTCCCTTCTAGTGACTTACCTTTACTCACCTGCCAGACGTCCGGTCAGCCCTTCGACCCGTCTGGACTTCTAGCCAAGCGTCCGGTCAGCCCGTCGACCCGCTTGGACTTCTCGCCAGCTATCCGGTCAGCCCGTCGACCTAGCTGGACTTCTCGCCAAGCGTTCGGTCAGCCCGTCGACCCGCTTGGACTTCGTGCCAGACATCCGGTCAGCCCGTCGACCTGTCTGGACTTCGCCACACTCGGTCAGAGTGTTAGATTACGACAAACCTAACTTAACCTGATTTGCCATTCATCAAAACCTAAGTTAGATCGTTAGTGCTAACCGCACTAACAATCTCCCCCTTTTTGATGGAATGACAACCTGATTAAGTTAGTGAAAATATATGTAAAAATCAAGCACGATTTTTGAGGTTTTTAAGGTTTTAAGTTAGTTATTCAAATTTGCATTTAGTTGCTCTAACTTAACCACCTATCCTTCCCCCTTTGACATTCATCAAATAAGGACATAAGCAAGTAACCAATACAGGATTCAAGCAGAATAAAAGTTGTAAGAAAGATGTCGAGCTAACTTGGGGGAGTTTTTAAATTTCACTATATAGTAACTTAACTTTTGTAACATAACTAAGTTTTTGAAAAGTAGCAAAATAACTTAGTAATGAGTTAGGACATTTTGAGATAATTTTTGCAAAATTAAATTTCAAAATGAATTTGCAAACGTAGAAAGAATTTTTCAATCAGAAATTTGAAAAGCTAATTTTCAAGTATAAATTTAGGGAAGTTAAGTTTAGATAGTCTAATTTTCAAACATAAGTTTTTAAGTTCCAAATTTCAAGAAATTAAATTTTCAAAATAAGTTTCAACTTGGAACGCTTTACAAACATGAGTTTTCAAAATCAATGTTTCAAGGTGTAGATTTTTCAAAATAAGTTTCAACTTTGAAACAATGAGTTTTCAAAACCAAAATTTTAAAATTAAGTTTGAAAAATCTACTTTTCAAAACCAATTAAGACTAAGTTTGCAAAAGATTCAGTTTTTTTTAACCTTAGTTTATAAAATCCAATTTAAAAGCTAGTTTTCAAAAATGGATGTATTAGGTACTCAAAGAGAAAATAATTTTGGTGCTAAGTGTGAAAACAAGTTGATTTAATCCTCCCCCTAAACTTGACATAGTTTAAAATGAAAATTTTAAAAATATTCACAGAAAAGTATTTAAAGTGAGTTTTTTTTTTAAATTGAGATAGGATTTTCTAAAGAGATTTAAATAGAAATTTGATAAAAAGAAAAACTTGAACCTCCCGGCCCCCTGAATTTGTTACTCCCCTTAATTTAATATCTCCCCCTTAAGTTAATACTATGATTTGATTATATTAAATTTTACACCTCAATACATTTTTGTACCTAAGTGTTTTGGTGGATAACACTTATGTTTATCGAGTATATAAGTATTTTTATATACTTGGTATAGTTTTTTTTTTTTTGATAAGAATAAGATTATTGAAATTAATGAATAATCAGTTATTCTCAATAATAAGTAATAATTAATTTATTACAAACTTAATAATAGTTAATCATTACCAATAGTTTATTGATTGGTTTTTACTTGATTTAATAATTTAATACTTAGTGAAATAATTTAAATTTCATATTAATTGATTGAATTGGTCAATGAAAGTGTTAGTTATAATAATAATAATTATTATTATTTTATTCACTTCCTTTTAAGTAGGATTAAATTTGTTTGAAGTTAGCATGAAGTTAAAGTTATTAAATACAGTCAAGTAAGGTTTAATTCAAGTCAATTTTAATTCTCAACTAAAGTTAGACTTAAACAATTAAGTTATACATAATTATGTTTAGATTTAGTTCAAATATTTTAAAGTAATTTGAATTTAGGGTTTAGGGTTTATTATTATATAATTTTATTTTATTTTATCTTTAAGTTTTTGAATTACAATGACTTTTTAAACTAATTTTTTAAGAAAAACTTAGTTTTGAAGTTAAAAGATTTAAGTTAAAAATAATAATTTTTTTAAAAGCAAAAAAGATTTTTAATAATTTTTTAAAATGATTTAAGTTTAATTTTAATTGTAAATTTTAAAATAAGTTTAAATTTTAAGTTTTAAATTTAAATTAAGTTTAAATTTAATGTTAGGTTTTAATTTAATTTAAAATTAAGTTTTAACTTTAATTTTAAAGTTTTTAGTTTAAGTTTTAACTGTTTAATTAGCTTATGTGTCTTAATTTTAAAATGACTTTAAAATGATTTTTAATGATTAAAAGAATTTTTTTAAAGGATTTTTTTTTTACATAATTTTTTTTAAAAAAATTTAAATGTTTTAAAAATACTTTTTAAAGAATTTAAAATTATTTTTAAATAATTTTTAGAATAGTCTTTTAAGGAATTCTTAAAATAGTTTTTTAAAGTATTTTTAAAATAATTTTTAAAGAATTTTTTAAAATAATTTTTAAAGTAATTTTTAAAATAGTTTTTAAAGAATTTTAAAATAGTTTTTATAACGATTTTTAAAATATTTTTTTTTAAAAAAAGGATTTTTAAAATAATTTTTAAAACGATTTTTGAAATAAATTTTAAAAGAGTTTTTAAATACTTTTTTAAAAGAATTTTTAATAATTTTTAAAAGAAATTTTGAAATGAGTTTTAAAAGTTTTTTTTTTAAAAAAATAATTTTTAAAAGAATTTTTAAAAGAATTTTTTAAAGAAAAGAATATTTAAAACAATTTTTAAAAGAGTTTTTAAATAATTTTTAAAAGAGTTTTTAAATAATTTTTAAAATAATTTTAAATAAAATTTTAAAAGAAATTTTAAAATGAGTTTTAAAAGTTTTTTTAAAATAATTTTTTAAAAGAGTTTTTAAAATGATTTTTAAAATAAATTTTAAATGATATTTAAAAGAATTTTTTAAAATAAGTTTTAAAAGAGTTTTTAAATAATTTTAAAAAGAATTTTAAATATATTTTTAAAAGAATTTTTAAAATGAGTTTTAAAAGATTTTAAAATAATTTTTTAAAAGAGTTTTTAAAATGATATAAAATGTTTTTGTTTTTTTATATAATTTTTAAAATTGTTTTTAAAACAATTTTTTAAAATAGTTTTTTAAAAAGGATTTTTTAAATAATTTTTTAAAAATGATTTTTAAAATAATTTTTATAAGTATTTTTAAAATGATGTCTCAAATAATTTTTAAAAGAGTTTTTAAATATTTTTTAAAAGAGTTTTTAAATAATTTTTTTAAAAGAATTTTTAAAACATTTAAATAATTTTTCAAAGAATTTTTAAAATGAGTTTAAAAGTTTTAAAATAATTTTTAAAGGAATATTAAAAATGATTTTTAAATGTACTTTTAAAATAATTTTTGAAAGAATTTTAAAACAATTTTTAATAGAATTTTAAATAATTTTTTAAAAGAATTTTTAAAATGAGTTTTAAATGTTTTTAAAATAATTTTTAAAAGTATTTTTAAAATGATTTTTAAAAGAGGGTTTAAAATAATTTTTGAAAGAATATCAAAACAATTTTTAAATGAATTTTAAATAATTTTTTTAAAAGAATTTTTTAAATGAGTTTTATAAGTTTTTAAAATAATTTTAAAAGAATTTTTAAAATGATTTTTAAAAGAGTTTTTAAAATAATTTTTAAAATAATTTTTGAATGAATTTCAAAACAATTTTTAAAAGAATTTTAACTAATTTTTTTAAAAGAATTTTTAAAATGATTTTTAAAAGTGTTTTTTTTAAAAAAAATTATTTTGTAAAATAATTTCTGAAAGAATTTTAAATAGTTTTTAAAAGAGAGTTAAATGATTTTTAAAAGAATTTTTAAATACTTTTTAAAAGAATTTTCAAAACAATTTTTGAAAGAGTTTTTTTAATAATTTTTATAATAATTTTAAATAATTTTTTCTTTAAAAAAATTTTAAATGAGTTTTAAAAGTTTTTAAAAATAATTTTTTAAAGGATGTTTTAAAATGATTTTTAAAAGAGTTTTTAAAATAATTTTTAAAAGAATTTTTAAAATGATTTTAAAAAGAGTTTTTAAAATAATTTTTTAAAATAATTTTTGAAAGAATTTTAAATTGTTTTTAAAAGAGTTTTAAATGATTTTTAAAAGAATTTTTAAATACTTTTTAAAAGAATTTTTAAAACAATTTTTAAAAGAGTTTTTAAATAATTTTTAAAATAATTAAATTTTTTTTTTGAAAAAGAATTTTTAAAATGAGTTTTTAAAGTTTTTAAAAATATTTTTTTAAAGGAATTTTTAAATGATTTTTAAAATAAATTTTTTTATTAAAATAATTTTTTTAAAAAATATTAACATGATTTTTAAAGTTTTAAAATGGTTTTTAAAAGAATTTTTATGTTAAAAGATTTTTTAAAAACATTTAAAATGATTTTAAAATAATTTTTAAGAGTTTTTATAAGTTAAAATAATTTTTAAGTTAAAATAATTTTTAAATTAATTTATTAAGTTAAAATAATTTTTATGTTAAAATTATTTTTTAAAATATTTTTTTTAAGTTAAAATAATTATTTATTAAGTTAAAATAATTTTTAAAATAATTTGTTTAAGTTTAATTTAATTTAATTTAATTTTAATTTGAAGTTCTTAGTCATCTCACCCGATCTAGGTTTTCAATCATGGTATCCTATAATTTTGTGAGATGAATTATGTTCAATTTTAGGGTTTGTTTTTAACTTGTGTTAGATTCAGGTTTAACTTTGGGTTCAACAAATAGGCGTTCTCTGGATAAACTTCTAGGCTATGGTGAGTCACTTGGACATCATTAAAGTAACCATGTCTTCGAGGTTTTCCAAATAGTCCTATCCACTGGACTTAGTATAAAACCTTGGTCTAACTGGTTAGGATCCATAAAGGGTAGCTTCGGTCAGTTCCACTTAGACAAATGCACCAGGTCGAAGCCATATTTTCCTAGACATGCATAGACTAAGCTTCCCTAACGTACTATCATCCAAAATTTCACCAATACCATTTTTCAAGTTAAACTTGAATCCTTTTTAACTCTAGTCCTAATTACCCTGCCGGGTAGGTTGGTTTTGGGTACCCTACCGGGTAAGTTGGTTTCAGTTACCCTGTAGAGTAAATTATTTTTGGAGGTACCAGCTATTCTGGAGCCTCCCCCTAAATTGTCGATTTTTTCTTTTTAAGATTTCTTGTATAATTATAGCTGGTTTTAGTTAAGTTTTAATGTTTTAATTTGTAATTAAAATTTAAGTTTTTAGTTTTGAATTGATTAAATTGGTCAAATTATCTTAAAACAGTATATTTAATATTTAAAATTTCTTTCAATTTCAATTTTATTGGGTTAATTGAATTATCTTTCTTTAATAGCTTATTTTTAAAGTTTAAGTTTTTATTTATTTTGAATTTGAGTTAATTAAATTGTTTGAATTATATTTCTTTAAAGGTTTATCTTTTAGCTTTTTATTGATTGTTAATTTTGAATTTTCTAGATTATTTTTGTTTAATATGTTATCTTTAACATTTAATTTTAAGTTTGTTAAATTCCATTTTGATTTTATCTAATTGAATTTATTAGATTAGTTTTATCTTTTAAAGTTAATTTTTTATTAATTATATTATCTTGGTTTTGGATATCATTTTCTAGACTGATTTTATCTTGATTATTAAATACTTTATTAAAGTAATTATTGATTTTATCCATTTTCTCATTTTTAACTTCTAAATTTGAATTTATTTTAATGTTTGACATATTTATGTCTAGATGATCACTTAATTTTAAATTTTCTGAATTGATTACATTATTTGAATTGATTTGGTCATTGTTCTGTTTGACCAAGTCAAGGTTGATGCCAAATTGATCAGAGTCTTGATAGACTTGATCAGAATCTAGATTATTTTGTGATTTTGAATTTAAATCATTTAGATCTAGATTATCATGCACCATACTTGGAATAATTTCATACTTATCTGAATCATCATGCTGATTATTTAACTACTATTAGCAGGGGTATTTTGGTAAATATTACTCACTTTAACTGCATCCCCTAATTCAGTAGGCTTTTCGATTGGATCTGACCCGAGTTCGGATTCGATTTTTACTTGATCCTCGAGCTCCATAGGCTCCTCGTGAAGTTTGATCAATTGGGTCCAAAGCTCATGTGCATCTTTGTACTTTTCTAGTCTGCATAGAACATTGTTAGGTAAAACATTACAAATAATTTTACTTACATTTGTGTTTAGTTCTGAGTTCTGAGAAAGTTTTCTCAATATTAGCCAATAGTCAAAGTTTAGACTTCCTAAGAAGCATTCCATTCTTCGCCTCCAGTAGTTGAAATCTTGATCGTACGGTGGTGGTTCGTTGGGGTTCCATCCTTCTTGAAGATGCATTATTCTTGCACACAGAGAAACAGACAAAAAAATCCCAAGACTTGGTCTTGGATTAGCAGTGTTGGAAAAAATAATATTTCACTATTTTTGAAAAAAATAATAAAATATTATTAAAATATTAATAAAATATTTGAAAAAATATTATTTCAAAATTTTGAAAATGTAATATTTTGTCAATACTAAACAATGGTGAAGAGATGACGATGTATTTTTCAAAAACAGTTTTGGAGGGAAAAAACGAAAGGCGTACTCTGATACCACTTTATATATTTTTTCTTTAAAAAGACCCCCCCTTTATCTAATTGGTGGTTGCACCAAATCAGAGTGGTACCTACTCTGATACCACTTGTTGGATCGTGATGTTTAGATAGAGGGGGGGGGGGTGAATATTGATTAAAATAAAATTCGTCGATAAGAGTAAGCGCAGCGGAAAAGAAAAAACAATGCTAACACAGAACCTTTTTACTTGGTTCGGAGCCTGTGTCAACTCCTACTCCAAGGCCCGTACTCGTTGAGTACTTTCGTTGGGCAATCACTAGCAATTCGAATATTCAATTACAGAGTTTAAGTACAGAAAAGCTAGAACAAGAAATACCGACAATTATGAAATAAGAAAGGAACAGACAGAGCTTTGTCGGAGATCTTTCGCAGCGTTGCAAGAGCACAGGAGAGCAGGTTTTCAGTTCTGAGTTGTTGTGGAAGCTCCACCCCTGACCCTTCTTTTATATGAGGATCGGGGCACCCCGGATCCCTTCCAGGCGCCTTGGTGTGACGTGGTAGGCCCAACCAGCGAGCTCCACGTGTCTACGCCTCGAAATGGATAAAACTTGCCTCCGGGCGCCCGGACCACCTTTCTCCAGAGACTCCTTCTCCTACAAGACAAGGTTAGTCCGAGGCAATGTATATCCTGTAAAACAAATTGTTAGCACAGTTTATAGTTTGAATCATAAGGAGTATGACTTAGATTCCGTCTTTCCGAGACCGGAATCTAGTCACGATCTCGACTTAGATATCCGAAATGGATCTAAGCCTGATCGACGCCTAATGTTCCCTTCTCGAGAACGCATCCTCACAGTCACTCCATTCTAGTGACTTACCTTTACTCACCTGCCAGACGTCCGGTCAGCCCTTCGACCCGTTTGGACTTCTCGCTAGGCGTCCGGTCAGCCCGTCGACCCGCTTGGACTTCTCGCCAGCTATCCGGTCAGCCCGTCGACCTAGCTGGACTTCTCACCAAGCGTCCGGTCAGCCTGTCCACCCGCTTGGACTTCGTGCCAGACATCCAGTCAGCCCATCGACCTGTCTGGACTTCACCTGCACACTCGATCAGAGTGTTAGATCACGACAAACCTAACTTAACCTGATTTGTCATTCATCAAAACTTGAGTTAGATCATTAGTGCTAACCGCACCAATAATTTGAACTCTTTATAACCCCAAAAATCGATCTATTATTTATTTAAGCTTCTACAGAGGTTTAAAATTATAATAATGATGAATGGACAAAACTCCTCATGCGTGTGCCTAATATGGAGGTTTTTTGCTTATTTTTTACTATATTTTAACACCTTATAGATGTCAAAATAAATAATGAATAGTATATTTGAACTCCTTGCAATATCTGAAATCCACAGGAACTGAAATGGGTGCAATCGGAGTTCTCTAGGTCCATCAAGCGCAATCGGAGCTCTCTAGGTCCATCAATGAATTTTGACCAAAATCCACTGATGGACCTAGAGAGTTCTGATTGTGTTCATTTTAGTTCCTATGGATTTCTGATATTACAAGGAGTTCAAATATGCTATCCATTGTTTATTTTGACATCTATAAGGTGTTAACATAGTCAAAATCTACTGATAGACCTAGAGAGCTTCGATTACACACATTTTAGTTCATGTGGATTTCTGATGTTACAAGAAGTTCAAATATGCTATCCATTGTTTATTTTGACATCTATAAGGTATTAAAATATAAGAAGAAAGAATCAACAAAAATCTCATACGTTGGGCCTGATATGATTCATATCAAGCCCATGCTAGGCCTGATATGATTCCATATCAGGCCCACATTGGGCCTGATATGAATCATATCAGGCCCACGTTGGGTCTGATATAAATTATATCAGGCCCACATTGGGCTTGATATGAATCATATAAGGCCCAACGTATGAGATTTTTGTTGATTCTTTCTTCTTATATTTTAACACTTTATAGATGTTAAAAATCCTCCACGTTAGGCCTGATATGAGTCATATCAGGCTCATGTTAGGCCTGATATGATTCCATATCAAGCCCAATGTGGGTCTCACTCTATTAGGAATGCTCAACTGTTTTAGGAACTCTTCATTTCATAATGGATGCGTCTATGATTGCTCCAACACGGTGTGCCACTAATTTGGTGTAATCAAGAATGAAAAATCCTCAAGCACATACAGGTAGAAGGAATAACCAAATGCTTAAATTGAACAAACTGTTAAGTCACAATCACTTAAGGCTAGTACTCAACCTCTTGGATGACATCAATGTAGTGAAGGACACCTTGTTTAAACTGAGTTCCTCCCCCTGGAAACTTGAGGTACTCTCCTGAAACTTTCACTCAGTTCTGGTGTCCTTTTACTTCTGGAAGTTGGGTATGGGGGAATATTAGTACTCAAGCTGATACGATTCATATCGGGCCCAATATTTAGAGATTTTTGCTGATTGAATCATATCATGCTCAACTTGGATATTTTTACTGTTTCTTCCTTATTACATTTTAACACATCTGATAAGCCAAAATAAATAATGAATAACATATTTGAACTCCTTGTAACCTCAGAAATCTATAGAAATTGAAATGAGTGTAATCTGAAGTCTCAAGGTCCATCAGTGGGTTTCGGCCAAAACTCACTGATGGACCTAGAAAGCTCCGATTGCACCCATTTCAGTTCTTGTGAATTCCTGATGTTGCAAGGAGTTCAAATATGCTATACATTATTTACTTTAACTTTTAGAAGGTGTTAAAATATAAGAAGAAAGAATCAGCAATAAACCTCTACATTAGGCCTAATTTGAATCATCTCAGGCCTATGTTGGGCCTGAGGTAAAAGGACACCGAACTGGGTGAAAGTTTTAGGAGAGTACCTCAAGTTTCCAGGGGGAGGAACTCAATTTAAACAAGGTGCCCTTCACTACATTGATGTCATCCAAGAGGTTGAGTACTGGCCTTAAGTGATTGTGACTTAATAGTTTGTTCAATTTAAGCATTTGCTTGTTCCTTCTACCTGTATGTGATTGAGGATTTTTCATTCTTGATTGCACTAAACTAGTGGCACACCGTGTTGGAGCAATCATAGACACGTCCATTATGAAATGAAGAGTTCCTAAAATAGTTGAGCATTCCTAATAGAGTGAGACCCACATTGGGCCTGATATGGAATCATATCAGGCCTAACATGGGCCTGATATAATTCAAATCAGGCCTAATGTGGAGGTTTTTTGCTGATTCTTTCTTCTTATATTTTAATACCTTCTAAAATTAAAATAAACAATGTATAACATATTTGAACTCCTTGCAATATCAGGAATTCATAGGAACTTCAGGAATTCACATGAATTGAAATGGGTGCAATTGGAGCTTTCTAGGTCCATCAGTGAGTTTTGATCGAAATCCACTGATGGACCTAGAGACCTCAGATTACACTCATTTCAATTTCTATGGATTTATGAGGTTACAAGGAGTTCAAATATGTTATTCATTATTTATTTTGGCTTATCAGATGTGTTAAAATGTAATAAGGAAGAAATGGTAAAAATATCCAAGTTGGGCATGATATGATTCAATCAGCAAAAATATCTAAATATTGGGCCTGATATGAATCATATCAGCTTGAGTACTGATATTCCCCCCATACCCAACTTGTAGAAGTAAAAGGACACCAGAACTAGGTGAAAGTTTCAGGAGAGTACTCATGTTTCCAGGGGGAGGAACTCAGTTTAAATAAGGTGCCCTTCACTACATTGATGTCATCCAAGAGGTTGAGTACTGTCTTTAAGTGATTGTGACTTAACAGTTTGTTCAATCTAAGCATTTGTTTGTTCCTTCTACCTGTATGTGCTTGAGGATTTTTCATTCTTGATTGCACCAAACTAGTGACACACCGTGTTGGAGCAATTATAGACACATCCAATATGAAATGAAGAGTTCCTAAAACAGTTTAGCATTCCTAATAGAGTGAGACCCACATTGGGCCTGATATAGAATCATATCAGGCCCACGTTGGGCCTGATATGAGATTATATTAGGCCTAACATGGGCCTGATATGATTCATATCAGGCCTAACGTGGAGGTTTTTTTTACTGATTCTTTATTCTTATATTTTAACACCTTATAGATGTCAAAATAAACAATGGATAGCATATTTAAACTCCTTGCAATATTAGAAATCCACAGGAACTGAAATGGGCACAATCGGAGCTCTCTAGGTCTGTTAGTGGATTTTGACCAAAACCCACTGATGGACCTAGGGAGCTCTGATTACGCTCATTTCAGTTCTTGTGGATTTCTGATGTTGCAAGGAGTTCAAATACGCTACCCATTGTTTATTTTGACATCTATAAGGTGTTAAAATATAAGAAGAAAGAATCAACAAAAATCTCATACGTTGGGCCTGAAATGAAACCATCTGGAAATTTTAAAAATTTCAACCATTCACAAACAACACGTCTCTGATCTTTATTCAATGTATAAACTGCTTTTGGCTTTGGCCCCCTACTATTTCATCGACATCAAGAGTGGGTCTTTTACAAAGGAGTCACATATCTTTTCTAGCATTGAGATTGTCTTTAGTTTTCCCATTGATATCCATCACTGTATTTACCAGATTATCAAAAACATTCTTCTCAATATGCATTACATCGAGATTATGATGTATTAAATGACTATACCAATATGGCAAATCTAAAAAAATACTCCGTTTTGTCCATTTATGTGTACTTCCATAATCATATGTTGTACAATGTGGGTCTTCAATAACAGATGAAAAGTGTAGCACTCTGTACCAAATATCTTGACCTATTAATCTTAATGGAGGAGGTGTTCTTTCAATTCTATTCCTAGTGAATTCATCTTTATTCCTTCTGAACTTATGATTTAGTAGTAAAAATTGTCTATGACAATCAAAATAACTCAGCTTCTTCCTATGTTTCAATCTGATTGATTTTGATCTCTCCATACATATTGGACATCTTAAGATCCCAGCAGTACTCCAACCTGATAGCATACCATAAGCTGGAAAGTCATTTATGGTCCAAAGAAGAGTAGCTTTCATTATAAACATCTGATTAGTATGCACATCGTATGTAGTAAAACCTTCATCCCATAATTGTTTCAATTCTGCAATCAAAGGTTGCAAAAAACATCCATTAACTTCTTCAGATTTTACAGCCTAGAAACAACCAATGTTAAAAACATATAAGGTGTTTTCATGCACATCCCAGGTGGAAGAATATACAAAGTTAAAATAACTGGCCAACATGAATAATTTTTCCCTGATTTGTCGAACGGAGCAAATCCATCAGCACAGAGACCTGATCTGCATCTGCATCGTCTCCCCAATATAGCATACAACCATCTCTACATACATCAATTCTTTCCACTGGAAGATCTAATTCTTTAATAAGTTTTTTATAGTGTAAAAATCATTGGGCAATATATTATCACGCGGTAATGCCTCTTCAAAAGATTGAACAAACTTATTAAAACAATATTCCAACACATTACACTTAGCCTTGACATTCAACAGTCTTGCGGTGAGAGATAATTTTGTGTGAGTGTTACAACTAGCCCATAATGGTTCATCAACATCACTCAACACTTCTTGAAATTTAGTATATGTTTCATTAACACTTGGTACTTTTGCCTCCTCCAAAGGTGATGTATAAGTAGTAAACATTTGTTCAACTGGTGGAGGATAACTAGAACTTGTACCATGCATGTCGGGATTGAAATTCTGACTTGCTGCATCAATAACCATCCTCTAATATGGATTTAATTGATCATAATAACTCTGCTCACCACTAACTGAGACTTGTATGTTTCGTGCATAATCATCATCAGATATGAACGGTTCACCATGAGATGTCCAATTATAGTACTTTGGAGTAAATCCAAATCTACAAAGATGTTCTTTAACTTTATCGCAGAGTAAAAATTTACCATTGTGACACTTTTTACAAGGACATCTTATCTTATTACCATCCATATAATCAACTACTTGACTAGATGCAAAATTTAAAAATTATCTCAAGCCAGTGATAAACTCATCAGTTAAACTGCGACGATCAGGTAAATTCTTGTTATACATCCAACTTCTTTCATTCTGCATTTTGTCTATTTTAAATAAACTATATTGCTAATGATAATATATTAATGATGAATATGTACTTAGTGCACATACAAATGAAATAAATATAACAAAGAAAACAATAACATCGATAGTATAATAGGCACATTTATTTCATCCTTACACTAATGCTATCATGATTAAAATAACACATCTAGATATATATACGTAACAACGGAGAACAAAGATGAGTGTCTCTCCAAGCCACGTCAAATACAAATTAACCTACATAAACAATAATATGAAGTTTACAATCATATATAAGAGTACACAAACAAATATACTATTAGACGCCCACAAACATTACTACACTATGGGCTGACAGCAGCCGTAGGGGCCAGCAGCGGCTGCTGGGGTTGGCAATAGCAATCGGCCTGCGACTACTAGTAACCAGCTAGGGTTGCAACTGCTAGCAACTAGGTGAAGGTCTAGATCCAACGCACGCGCGGCTGCCAGCGGCCAGTAAGGCCCAGATTCGATGACGCGCGGCTGCTAGCGGCCAATACCGTCTAGATCTGGCGGTCCATGGCAGCCAGCGACAAGGAAGGGCCGGATCCGGTGGCTAGGGCTACCAACGGCCAGCAAGGGCTTGATCCGGTGGCTCCCAGCGGTTGCCAGCAGCGAACAAGGCCCGGATCTGAAGGCTCGCGGCTGGCGTGCAAGGCTAGCCTCGACGAGGAGGCACCGCAGTTGTCGTGCAAGGTCAGCCGCACGACAAGGCGAGGCGACAGTTGTGCACAGGCAGCCACACGACAAGGTGCGGCTGCTGCCGTGCAAGGGGAGACACGATGATACACACCGGAGATGAGAGAGATGAGAGAGGAAAAAAAACTCGAAGCTTACCTGCCGGAGATCATTGATTCGTGGCCGAAGATCAACATCCATAGTCGTCGTCGTGAAAAGAAGGAAGAAGAAAGAAATTAGGGATGTTCGGATGTTAGTAGGGCAAATTTGGGGACAATTAAAAATTCGTCACCAAGTTCATCTCGAATCTGGGATGAAATTAAAGTTCGTCCCAGATCTGGGATGAACTTCAAAGTGTAATGACCCAGATTTCCTCATTTTGAGCCTAGAAATAATTCAAAAATATTTAGAAATGCTATAAAAATATTCTAGAGATTTTTAGAGTATTTTTATGGAATTTTTGGAGGTCGTTTGGTATTTTTACCAAAAGAAAAAAAAAGTTGTGACAAAAAAATGTCCAAGCCGAGGCTCGAACCGGCAACTCCTGACCCGAGCAAAACCCGACTAACCAACTGGGCTGGCGGTTATTATATAATCAAATAAAGGGAGAATTTTATTTAAGTAGTAGAAGTTAATAACAAGAATTAATGGGCAGAAAATGGTTGCAGCCGAGTTTCGAACCCACAACCCGAGCCTTAAGCAAAACACAACCAACCGACTACGCTAGCGGGCTTTGCTGATTAAGGAAGGAGTGGATTTTATATATGTAGTAGTTGGTTACTGGAATAATGGAGTTATAAAGGGAGAACTTAGGTTTTACCGTGACATAAAAAAAAAAAAAAAACTCTCGATTTCCTCTCCTCTTCTCACGCGACGGCGACTTTTGCTTGGGCGAAACCGAAGTCGGCGTTAGGGCTCCACTCCGGCAGCCGGAGAGCGCCCTCCTCCGCGAGTCCTTCACGGATCCGTGCCCCTCTCGGCACGGTGACCGCGCGGGCACAAGAAGAGGCCGGAAGCTTGCAAGCACCTGGAACCCTAGCAGCCTCTTCCTCTCGGCAGTAGGTCCAAGAAAGCAGGGTAAGTTGCTACTCACCTGCAGTAGGATAGCTCCGATTGTTCCTTTCTTCTCCGAAAGCTTTGGGATAAATTGTAGGTGGTTGTGTTTCTAATTGGATTCTTGTTTTCCATGATTTCGTAGCATGTTGTTAAGGATGGTTGGTTTTGTTTTTCTGCCGTGAATCACATAAAGAAGATAGAAGGGTTTTTTGTTTTGGTGTTTTCTTGTTTTCTTGGGTTTTGCCATGAAGAAACTTGTTTTTGTTTGCTGTCGTGAACCCTAAAGGAAGAAAGAAAAAGATTAGTTAAGTTTAAGCAAGTGAGTTGATACATTCAAGCTTTGGAATTGGTACTGCAGCTTTCAAGTTAGATGTTTCTGTGGTGACCTTGATGAGCATGCTCTGTTCGTGTAGAGTTTCATAGTTTCGTATCTCTGCATTCTTGAATTTGAAGCATGAAAGACAGATTTGAATTTAGGTTTTCTTTGATAATTAATGGGCATGATCGGATGATATGTAACTCTGCAGATTTAGTTATTTGTTGTTAGACAATGGGCAGGAAATGATTTAGATTTTAGATTTCTCTTGCATAGCAGTTATAGATCCTTTGTTGAGTTATTGGAGCATGAAATGGTTAAAATTGGAGCATGCAGTTTAGTTGTATTGAGTAACACCTTAGTTTAGATTCTTCCTTGCTGAAATGAATAAGAACAGCCTTGAAGTTTGCTATGTATTAGGATTGGACAGTTTCTGTTCATTTTGTTAAATATGCAGTTTTAAACCCTTTGTGGCCAAGTAAACAGCAAATGAACAGTTAGGGATGTTTGTTGGATAAGTAAGTTGCTACTCACCTGCAGTAGGATAGCTCCGAGGTTTTATTCCTTGTTCTTTTCTTGTTTCCGAAGCTTTGCATGAATTTTCTTGTGGTTTCAGTTTTCGGATCTTTTTGTGTTCATGATTTCCGAAGCTTGCTGCTGTGTTGATTTTTGAAGCTTGCTGCTAGGGATTGTAATTCCTGTTTGTTGATTCTTTCTTCGGATTGCAAAGGAGGAAAGTGGTTAGATTAAGCATGTAGTTTTGTGTTGAACTATTGACCTTAAATAAACTGCTAGATTTACATGCTTATTAGCCCGAACAGATTTTAGTTTGTTATCATGTCTAGCAAGCACGAACAGATTTAGTTGCCGTGAACCACAAAGAAAAAGAAAAGAAAATAATTAAATGGTATAGATGAAGCCCTTGTAATTAGCATTGCAATTACATTTCAGTTACTTGAGTATGAGATTTGGATAGTGAGGTTAAGCGATAGAAGAGGATTGTTATTTGGAATGTTATGAGGTTGATGAGCTTTATTAAACTGCGATCTGAGGATTCGAGTTGTATTGTTCATGCTGGAAAGTCATAATTGTTTAAGTAGTTGTGCTCTAAGAAAGGCTAAGTTGAAGTATTGTTGGGATTTAGTCCTTTTCCTTGCTTTCAGAACATGCTGTAGCAGATTTATTTCTTCTAGGCATGATCAGCTTGTAATTGATGAGCAGTGCAGCCTTAATGTGTATGATTGGCTTGTAATTGGTCTTGTAGTTTTTGGTTATAGTTTTGGTAGTAGATCTATAGGGTGAAGTGTGAATTCATCTAAGGCTCCTGCACATTTTGATGATTTCAGAATTTCCTTTCTCTATGGACAGGTTAGTGGATTTCCAAAGTTGATATCATTTGTTAAGTAAGTTAAGATTGATAAGATACTTTATGGATATAATTTAACCAAGTAAATCAAGAATGATCAGACTTGACATGATCAGTTGGTTTAAGAATAGTTAGGTTTAGCATGGATGCAGTTAGAGGCGTGTTATTACAAGAACAGTCCATAGATCATGAGCTTAGGCTTTACATAGTTTCTGTACATGTATTATGAGCATGCGGCTTTGCCCTAGTTAGTATGTATGCGGATTTTAGTTAAGCATTAGTGTGCAAAATTTTATTAAGCTTACAAGTGAAGATTTTATTAAGATTATAATGCAGATTTTTAATAAGCTAGAATGCAGATTTCTGTTAAGCATTAGTGCAGATTTTTGATAAGTATTGTATGTGCAGATTTCTTTTGTATTCTATGCATGATTATGTGTTACATAGTTAGTTTCATTCATAGATGCATACGAAGGATACCCTAACAGTATTTTGGGTTAAGAAAAGTATAAGAAAGATAAAGAAAAGTATAAGAAAGATAAAGAAAAGAAAGAAAAGGCCAAGGCCTTAAGTATATCCCAAAGTTAAGACTTTAGGGATTTTTGGCACACAAGGTGCCTATTAAAATGCCAAGGCATTTAAAGAAGAAGTAATTAAGATTATAAGTATTTTACTTTTAAGAAGAGGCTAGTACCCGACTTCACAAGGTTGTCGTTAAACAAATCAAGGTGTCCAATTCCAAGGTCTGCTCTTTTAGGATTGGTGGCTCGCTACCCCAACCTATTAGGGAACGCGCATAAGATGGTACTATGCCTGGGCCCAAGAAGAAGTTGATTATTATTTTGAAGTATTAAAAGTATAAGCTTTTGAACAAGTAAAAAATAAGTTTCACATAAGTATTAAAGAATAAGGCTTTAAGCAAGTGAAATAAGATACAGAAGGTGTTTAGAATTCAGTAAGTTAAGTTCTTTATGCAAGCATGATAGTATAGACTTGCCTTACATATTTAGCCTTTCAGTATGTTTCTTTACTAATAGAAGAGCATGAGTTAGTTTACTGTTCTTTGTTATTTATGAGCATGATTAACTATACATGTTTAGTATTTCAGTTAGTATGATTCCTTTGCTATGTATGAGAATGAGTAGCTTTACATGTTAGCATTCAGTTTTAGCATGTTTTTATTTATATACATGCATATCGAGATTTTGTGAGTTAGATAGCGCTTACTAAGCAAATTTTGCTTATAGACTGCACTTCCTCTTACTGCAGATACAGGAAAGGAAAAGATATAGAAAGGAAGGCGACAAGGAGGTGTTTGAAGGATGTGTGATGCCAGGACTATGGAAGCCTTGGGACTAGGAAAGAAGTTTTATTTTAGTCTCCATTGTCTTTTGCTATGTTAGGAGTATTTGAGATAACATTTGTTATTTTGATGTGATTAGGACATAGTAGAAGAATTGTGATATTGTGTGATGAGTTGTGGTATTGTTTCCTTTATTTTGGATTTATTATACTGCGTGGTTGATTGATATGTGTTCCAGCCGCTTGTGGCTGTGTATATTATGTCATGTATTAATGATTATGGTCACCGGTACAGGGGAGATTCTGCCGGAATTTTTCGGTAGGGTTTCCATGTGATTTTTAATTATACCGGTTAAGTAGAGTTTAGTAGTTAAGTAACGATCATCCTTAGAGAGTAGTAGTAGTAAGAAGGGTGGTCGTTACACAAAGTTCGTCCCAAATCTCTATTTTTTTAATTATGGAATAAAGCGATAAAAATACGGATGCATGACCTAAACACCTTGGAATGACACGAAACGAGTTCCTATGCGTTCGTATCGATCTCTTGATCGCAATGATGACCTCAAACATTTTTTTCACTCAATATTTTGAGGTTCATAAATATTTTTATATCACAATTAAAATTTTCATTTCTGAAAATTTAAAAACCTCAAAATATTAGGTGAAAAAAATATTTTGTATTATCATTGTGATCAGAAGATCGATACGAACGCATAGGAACTAGTTCCACGTCATTCCGAGCTCTATAGGTCTAGTTTTTATTTTTTGAAATATTTTATTTAGAATTTTTAAAGATTTAAAGTTTGGGACGAACTTCAAATTTCATCCCAGATCTGGGACAAACTTCAAAGTTCATGCCAAATCTCTATTTTTTTTAATTGCAGAATAAAGCGATAAAAATATGGATGCACACCCTAAACACCTCGGAATGACACGAAACGAGTTCCTATGTGTTCGTATCGATCTCCTGATCGCAATGATGACATCAAACATTTTTTTCACTCAATATTTTGAGGTTCATAAATTTTTTTATATCACAATTAAAATTTTCATTTCCAAAAATTTAAAAACCTCAAAATATTAGGTGAAAAAATTATTTCATGTCATCATTGTGATTAGAAGATCGATACGAACGCATTGGAACTCGTTCCACATCATTCTGAGCTCTATAGGTCTAGTTTTTATTTTTTTTGAAAGATTTTAGTTAGAATTTTTAAAGATTTAAAGTTTGAGACGAACTCCAAATTTCGTCCCAGATTTGGGATGAACTTCAAAGTTCGTCCCAAATCTCTATTTTTTTTAATTACAGAATAAAGCGATAAAAATATGGATGCACGATCTAAACACCTCGGAATGACACGAAACGAGTTCCTATGCATTCGTATCGATCTCCTGATCGCAATAATGGCCTCAAATATTTTTTCACTCAATATTTTGAGGTTCATAAATTTTTTTATATCACAATTAAAATTTTCATTTTCAAAAATTTAAAATCCTCAAAATATTAGGTGGAAAAAATTATTTCATATCATCATTGTGATCAGAAGATCGATACGAATCCATAAAAATTTGTTCCATGTCATTCTGAGGTCTTTAGCTCATGCATCAACATTTTTGCCATATTTTTTCTGATTTTAAAAAAAGGAATTTAGGATGAACTATGAAATTCGTCCCTAATCTGGGACAAACTTTGAAGTTTGTCCCAAAATTTAATTTCCTTAAAAATTCAAAATAAATTCTTTCAAAAATTTAAAACTAGCCCTTGAGAGCTCGGAATGACATGGAACAAATTTCCATGTGCTCGTATCGATTTCATGACCACATTAGTGACCTCAAACATTTTTCCCTCTTAACAAAATTAGATCCGTAATTTTCGAATATCAAAATGACTTTAACTTTTTCAAGTCAACTCTTATTTTTACTAAGTCATAGGCTCTATCAATTTGATATTTTCAATTTAATTATCGCAAACTATATTGGGTCTTTGAGTTCACTAATGTGGTCATGAGATCGATACGAGCACATAGAAATTTGTTTCATGTCATTCCGAGCTCTATAGGTCTAGTTTTTATTTTTTGAAAGATTTTATTTAGAAATTTTAAAGATTTAAAGTTTGGTACGAACTCCAAAGTTCGTCCCAGATTTGGGATGAACTTCAAAGTTCGTCCCAAATTTCTATTTTTTAATTACAGAATAAAGCGATAAATATAAGATGCATCACCTAAACACCTTGGAATGACACGAAACGAGTTCCTATGTGTTCATATTGATCTCCTAATTGCAATGATGACCTCAAACATTTTTTTCACTCAATATTTTGAGGTTCATAAATATTTTTTATCAACAACTAAATTTTTCATTTCTGAAAATTTAAAAACCTCAAAATATTAGGTAAAATAATTATTTCGTGTCATCATTATCATCAGAAGATCGATACAAACATATAGAAATTTGTTTCATATCATTCCGAGCTAATAAGTCTAGTTTTTATTTTTTGAAAGATTTTATTTAGAATTTTTAAAAATTTAAAGTTTGGGACGAACTCCAAAGTTAGTCCCAAATATGGGACGAACTTCAAAGTTTGTCCCAAATCTCTATTTTTTTAATTGCGGAATAAGGCGATAAAGTTCATCCTAAACACCTCGGAATGACACGAAACGAGTTCCTATGCGTTCGTATTGATCTCCTGATCGCAATGATGACCTCAAACATTTTTTTCACTCAATATTTTTAGGTTCATAAATTTTTTTATATCACAATTAAAAATTTCATTTTTGAAAATTTAAAAAGCTCAAAATATTAGGTGAAAAAATTATTTCGTGTCATCATTATGATTAGAAGATTGATACGAACACATAGGAACTCGTTCCACATCATTCCGAGCTCTATAGGTCTAGTTTTTACTTTTTGAAAGATTTTATTTAGAATTTTTGAAGATTTAAAGTTTGGGACGAACTCCAAATTTTGTCCCAGATCTGGGATGAACTTCATAGTTCGTCCCAAATCTCTATTTTTTTTTTAATTGCGGAATAAAGTGATAAAAATACAGATGCACGACCTAAACACCTCGGAATGATACGAAATGAGTTTCTATGCGTTTGTATCTCCTGATCGCAATGATTGTAGCGCCCGCCCTTAATCTTGCCCTGGCACGGCAAGGGTGGCGCTATGCAATCATACATACATGCATATGAAATCATTGCAGCGGAAGAATTTTTTTTTCATAACTTACTTAGTTATATAAACAAAACATGTGAACATGCTAGCACTCAGGCATATAAAATTTGATTATTACTATCTATTACTTGGAACATGATACTGTTGGTTGCTACTCGGAAAACCTATAGGTTCCACTGTACAAAATTTTGTACAAAGGTCTGAACCTTTTCCTAGCTACCATGTGTTCTTTTAAATTAAATTTTGGATCGCCTGCGGAACTTAACACGTTTGATCCAAAACTTAATCTATTTGTTCTTTTAGGTTTTGACTTGGATCTCCTGCGGAACTTAACACGTTCGACCCAAGTCTCCTTAAGTTATTAATTCCATTAAATATTAATTTCCATAAAAGGTTCCCAGTACTGACGTGGCGAGGCACATGACCTTCTTGGATATGGGAGCAACCACCACCGACTAGACAAAACCTTTAATAGAAAGCTAATATTTAATTTCCTAAAATAACTTTAGGTTAACCAAAGAGAACAATCAAATCACAAGGAAAAGAAAAACAAAAGAACACAACTTCAAAAACATATTCGAAATTCTAGAACGTAAGCCTCTTGTATTTGGTATTATTTCCATAAATAACTAGCATGATGCGAAATAGAAATTACTAGTTATACCTTGTAGAAAAACCTCTTGATGTTCTCGTATTCCTCTTCTAACCTCGGACGTTGTGTGGGCAACGATCTACCGAGATGAGAAACCACCAACCACCTTCTTCTCCTCCAAGCAAGGTTCGCCACAAAGGAAGAACTTCACCAAAGAAGAAAATCAAAATACTAACCAAGCTCCAAGAGATGCTAGCTTTCTCCTTCTTCTTCTTCTTCTCCAAGTAGTATCCGGCCACCACAAGAACTCCAAGAGAGATGAAGTATTCGGCCACCACAAGAGGAAGAGAGGGAGAGGGTAATGGCCGGCCACAACACCAAGGAAAAGGGAGAGAAAACAATAGAGGTTGTGTCTCATGAAGGCACCCCTACCCCTTCTTTTATATTCCTTGGCCTAGGCAAATTAGGAAATTTAATTACAATAAAATTTCCTTAATTTTCTTGACATGAATTAATTGAGAAAAATAAAACAAAATTTCCCAATTAACTTGAGATGGCGGCCACATCATTGGAAACAAAGAGGACAAGTTTTAATCAACAATTAAAACTTCCTAATTTGTTTCCGGAAATTTTAAAAATAAAATTTCTCTTTAAAATCTCTTCATGGTTGATAAAGGAAATTTCTATAATTTTAATTTTATCAACATGTGAATAATTTTAAAGAAAAATAAAACATCTCTCCAATCTACGAATAAGGAAAGAGATCTAATCTCTTTCTTTAATCTTTGTAGATCTTTTACAAGAGAGATATTTTAATTTTAATTCTCTTTAAAATATATCTTCCACATAATAATAAAAATTAAAATTAAATTTCTTTTTAATTTTATTTGGCCGGCCCTACTTGCTTGGGTTCAAGCTAGGGCCGGCCACCCAATTTTATACCTAGGCCGGCCCTAGCTTGTTCCCAAGCTAGCTTGGCCGGCCCCATTGGGTGGGTATAGAAGGTGGGTATAGGTGGGTATAGAACTCTATAAATAAGAGGCTACGATAGGGACCGAGAGGAGGAATTGGTTTTGGTCTCCCGATAAAATTAAGCATCCCGTGTTCGCCCCGAACACACAACTTAATTTTACTAATGATAATTCATTCCACTAGAGAACTATCATTGAACTACCGCACCAATCCCAAATTACATTTTTGGGCTCCTTCTTATTATGAGTGTGTTAGTCTCCCTGTGTTTAAGATATCGAATGTCCACTAATTAAGTGAGTCACTGACAACTCATTTAATTAATATCTAAGTCCAAGAGTAGTACCACTCAACCTTATTATCATGTCGGACTAAGTCCACCTGCAGGGTTTAACATGACAATCTTTATGAGCTCCTCTTGAGGACATTATCAACCTAGTATCTCTAGGACACAGTTTCCTTCTATAATCAACAACACACACTATAAGTGATACCATTTCCCAACTTATCGGGCTTATTGATTCATCGAACTAAATCTCACCCATTGATAAATTAAAGAAATAAATATCAAATATATGTGCTTGTTATTATATCAGGATTAAGAGCACACACTTCCATAATAACCGAGGTCTTTGTTTCTTTATAAAGTCAGTATAAAAGAAACGACCTCAAATGGTCCTACTCAATACACTCTGAGTGTACTAGTGTAATTATACAGTCAAGATAAACTGATACCTAATTACACTACGACCTTCTAATGGTTTGTTCCTTTCCATTTTGGTCGTGAGCTACTGTTTATAATTTATAAGGTGATAATATCATCTTCTGTATGTGTCACCACATACTATATTATCTACAATATAAATTAATTGAACAACTACAACTAAATGTAGAAAATTTGACCAAATGTGATTCTTTATTCATAATGAATGTTTACAAAGCTTAGGCTTTCAATATACACTCCAACAATCTCCCACTTATACTAATGACTAAGCCGCCATATCTTCTACCATACATCCGATTCCCATTCCTCCACATGCCGATCGAAAGCTTTCAGGAAGGGCCTTAGTGAAAGGATCTTCCAGGTTATCTGCTGATGCAATCTTGGCGATGACAACTTCTCCTCGCTTCACGATATCTCGTATCGGTGGTACTTGCTCTATATGTTTACTTGCCTTATGAGCTCGTGGTTCCTTCGAGTTTGCAATCTGCACCGCTATTATCACAATAAATTGTGATGATTTTGGGCAAACCAGAATCACATCTAAGTCCATTAGAAAGTTCCCGAGCCATACTGCTTCTTTAGCCAGGCTGCTACATACTCGACTTCCATGGTTGAGTCCAAAACGCATTGCTTAACACTCCTCCATGAAATGGCTCCACCTCCTAAAGTAAACACATAGACCGATGTAGACTTCTATGTTATCCCTATCGATTGGAAATCAACTGTAACCCAGGAGCGATCGTCGCTGGTAAACTAGCATATATTCTCTAGTCCTTCTCGTGTACTTTAATATATGCTTTACCGCATCCAATGTCCTTGTCGGTTACTCGATATTCGACCATGCCCACAAAAACAGATATCGTGTCTCGTACATAGCATTGCATACATTAGGCTTCCTACACCAAGCATAAGGAACCGCTTTCATGTCCTCTATCTCTTTCGACGCCTTTGGAGACATCTCTTTAGATAGAGCTACTCCATGTCTAAAAGGTAAGAAACCTTTCTTGGAATCCTGCATGCTAAAACGAGCAAGGATTGTATCTATATATGAAGCTTGGGACAGACACAACATTCTTTTCTTGCGATCCCTTATAACTTTGATCCCAAGAATGTGGGCATATTGTCCTAAGTCCTTCTTATCAAATTGTTTGGACAACCATACCCTTACGTCCGATAATACCTTGTCATTGTTGCCAATTAACAAAATATCATCTACGATAGTACAAGAAATACCACCACGCTTTCGTTACACTTCTTGTATACACAAGACTCATCCGGACACCGAATAAATCCGTACGATGGATTACTTCATTAAACCGAATGTTCCAAGACCTTGAAGCTTGCTTCATCCATAAATGGACCGATTGAGCTTGCAGACTAGATGCTCTTTGCCCTTTTTCAATGAACCCTTCGGTTGCTTCATATGAATGTTCTTCAAGACTTCCATTAAGGAATGCCGTCTTGACATCCATTTGCCAAATCTCATAATCCATATGAGCAAGAATGGATAAGAGTATCCGGATAGACTTAAGCATGTCTATGTGAAAAGGTCTCCTCATAATCGATTCTCTTTCCGAGTGTACCTTTCGCAACAAGCCTAGCTTTGAAGGTCTCCACCTTCCCGTCCCCTCTTTCCTTTTGTAGATCCACTTGCATCCAACGCTTTTACACCATCGGGTGGTTCAAGCTCCCAGACTTTATTAGAGTACATAGACTCTATTTTAATTCATTGCCTTTTGCCAAGATCTGCATCTATATCTTGGAGTGCTTCTTCATATGTTCGTGGATCAGGTGCATGTTTACCGGGACCAAGTCCAAGACTCTCCCAAAACATGAATCTTTCAGTTTGCCTACAACCCTCCCACTCGACGAGGCACGTCTCGTGGTTGTGTATCATGTGACACGTGTTGCAGTCTCTTGTGATACTTCATCTTGTACTGTTGGTACTGAAGTAGACATGTCCTCTCTAAGTTCTTCTAAAACAACTTTGCTCGGGCTTGTGATCCATTATATAGTCTTCTTCTAAAACGGGCATTGGTGCTAACAATGACCTTAGGTCTTAGGACTATAAAATAAACCACCTTTCGTTCCTTTGGGATATCCTACAAACACGCGAACTTCCACGAGATTCTAACTTATCAGCATCGCTTCAGCACATGTGCCGGACTACCCCAAATCTGAATATGTCTTAGGCGGGCTTTCGCCCATTCCACAATTCTATGGGAGTAGAAGAAACTGATTTAGAAGGTACTAAGTTCACGCTGTTTCTTTCCAGAGCATATCCCCAAAACGAATTCAATAACTCATCATTGATCTAACCATCTCCATAAGAGTCCTATTCCTTCGTTACGCCACCATTTGGGGTGTTCCAGGTGCAAACAATTGGGATTGAATCCCGCCTTCGATAAGTAATTCCTAAACTCTCCTAAGAGGTATTCGCCACCACGATCTCAGTAGTGTCTTGATACTTTTACCTAGTCGTCTTTCCACATCGCCTTGTATTCTTTGAACTTATCAAAGCATTGACTGCATTAGGTAAATGTATCCATATCTTGAATAATCGTCTATGAAAGAGACAAAATATTCAAAATCTCCTCTTGCCCGGATAGACATAGGACCACACAAATCGAGTGAACCAACTCTAACACTTCTTTGGCTCTATACCCCTTGGCCTTGAACGGCCTCTTGGTCATTTTACCTTCCAAGCAAGATTCACAAGTTGGAAAATTTTCCAACTCTAATGAACTCAAAAGTCCATCAGCTATAAGCCTCTGAATCCTACTTAAGTTAATATGACCAAGCCTTAGATGCCAAAGATATGCCTGGTTCATTTCCGAAGGTTCTTTTCTTTTATTAGAGTTAGAAGATGAGTTATAAATTTCCATGTTTTGCCTTGTGGAAGAAATTGGATTTAAAGTATACAAATTGCCAACTAATGCACCAGAATATATTTCTTTTAATAACTACATCGTTACTAAAGGAAACCGAATATCCATCTAAAAGCAGTTTAGAAACTGAAATTAAATTCTTTCTAAAACCGGGTACATAAAGACAATTTCTTAAAACCAAATTCCTATTTCTACTAAAAGATAAGTAGACGTCTCCCACTGCAATAACCGCCACCTTAGTAGCATTGCCCATGTAGACGGTAATTTCTCCTTCAGATAGTCGTCCGGTTTCCTGGAACCCCTGCAAGGAATTGCAGACATGATCAATGGCTCCCACACCAGGTCTGGTAGATAACACCGCTAAACATGTTTCAACAACTAGAGTATGAGATATACCTTTGTTTTGGTTCCTACGAGGACGGTCCGCCTTCCAATGTCCTGCCTGCTTCAGATGAAGCACTTGCCCTTCGACTTCTTCCTTAAATCCCGTACTCTGAGATTTATTCACTTTCTTTGATGAACCGACTTGTTTCTTCTTCTTCTTTCCTTTCGGTTTAGAAGTAGAACCATTTTCAACATAGTGAATTTGAGCATTGTGACGAAATAATCCTTCTGCTGCTTGAAATTCAGCCAGTAGTTCCGCTAATGAATAAACCCTCTTATTCATATTATAGTTTAGGCGAAACTGCTCAAAACTTCTAGGTAGCGTTTGGAGGATCATATCGATCCGGGTTTCCCATCAATTTCTCCTCCAAGGATCCGTATCTCGTTCGGATAAGCCATCATCTTTAGGATATGATCCTTACAGGAGTACCCTCTTGCATGGTGGTCTCATTATCTTTCTCATGGCTTCTTGCCTAGAAGCCCTATCCGATGACCAAAGAGTTCCTTGAGATTGTTCATAATATCATAGTCGTTGGTAAATCTTGATCTCGATGTTGCAATACATTTGACATTGAAGCCAAAATGTAACACCACGCCATCTCATCCGCTTACCCATTTCCTATGATATTCAATCTCCTCTTGGTAGATTCACCAGTGGGTGCATCGAGTCAGTACATATTTATAGCTTTCAGTGATAAGAACAATGTCCAGGTTTCTTTTCCAATCTATGTAGTTTGGTCCAGTAAGTCTATTCTGTTGAAGTATGATGGACAATGGGTTGAAAGACATCCTAAGAATCACAAATAACTTTTGGTCAGAACTCTAAATTTAGAATAATATTGATTCCTCAAACAATACTATTTTAAATTAACCAACACCTCATAACACCGTGAATTTTGTATGCCACGTTAGTGTAGACGTATACAAATTCAACATTTGTAAAAGGAGGGTTTTAACCCATTAATTTTTTTATCTTGTCAACCTAACTTTTTGACAAATAAAATTAATAGTTGGTATCATTTGGTCACACAAATAATAGCAGTGACTCTGGGGAGGATACTATTAGATGTGTCTAAGTGTATACCATTACTTGACACTAAGTCCATTAATAAGATTATGCCCCTTCCGTTGGGGAAGATCACACGCTCTTAATTAACTTCCTATAGTCATCTAAAAATAGAAGTCTGTTCTAGTGATCCGCAAACAAGCTCATCCGTTATGGAGGAAGGCACTCAGAGCCAACGCCAAGCTTGTTTGCATCACTTACAAACCGAATGGAGACCATGGAATTTATTTAAAATCCTCTCCCACTTAGTTATTTATAAATGAGGAATTTTAACTATGCTAGCCTACTTAAACTTGTAAACTAACATGCACACACAGGACAATATAAAAGCAATAAATAGAAAATTTAATTTTCAACTATTATGACTTTTATCTCTAATTGTCCTCCGTGTGTTGTCATCCCTAGCTGCTGCCATATTTGGCCACCGCCACCGGGTCTAGCTGTCGCATCCATCTTGCTCCTAGTTCCGCTGCACCTCTGGTCCTAAGAAGGTTCCACGCTTTGCAAGATTCGATCCGCGACATAAATAGAATTTTACATTTTTGATCCTATATTCCATAAAAGGAATGTACATGTATCTAGATCAAAAATAAAATCCTAATAAAACTAAATACAGCTCCTGCTGTATTTTAATACAATCATGCACACACATTAAATGCCCTTGACATGTCCAAGGGTCCAATCACACACATAATAACTAAAAGCCATAATAGTTGGATCCTGCATCCACAAAGTTAGCACATCCTACTATTATCCTGCCTAAATTATGTATGACATGTGCATAATTAAACTAAATACCAAATACACAGAGGCAAAACCCTAGCTCTGATACCAATTGTTGGTTGCTACTCGGAAAACCTAAAGGTTCCACTGTACAAAAATTTTGTACAAAGGTCTGAACCTTTTCCTAGCTACCATGTGTTCTTTTAAATTAAATTTTGGATCGCCTGCGGAACTTAACACGTTTGATCCAAAACTTAATCTATTTGTTCTTTTAGGTTTTGACTTGGATCTCCTGCGGAACTTAACACGTTCGACCCAAGTCTCCTTAAGTTATTAATTCCATTTATTCATTTAAATTAAATTTTGGACGTGGCGAGGCACATGGCCTTCTTGGATATGGGAGCAACCACCACCGACTAGACAAAACCTTTAATAGAAAGCAAATATTTAATTTCCTAAAATAACTTTAGGTTAACCAAAGAGAACAATCAAATCACAAGGAAAAGAAAAAATAAAAGAACACAACTTCGAAAAAACATATTCGAAATTCTAGACCGTAAGCCTCTTGTATTTGGTATTATTTCCATAAATAACTAGCATGATGCGGAAATAGAAATTACTAGTTATACCTTGTAGAAAAACCTCTTGATCTTCTACCGTATTCCTCTTCTAACCTCGGACGTTGTGTGGGCAATGATCTACCGAGATGAGAAACCACCAACCACCTTCTTCTCCTCCAAGCAAGGTTCGGTCACAAAGGAAGAACTTCACCAAAGAAGAAAATCAAAATACTAACCAAGCTCCAAGAGATGCTAGCTTTCTCTCCTTCTTCTTCTTCTCCAAGTAGTATCCGGCCACCACAAGAACTCCAAGAGAGATGAAGTATTCGGCCACCACAAGAGGAAGAGAGGGAGAGGGTAATGGCCGGCCACAACACCAAGGAAAAAGGAAGAGAAAACAATAGAGGTTGTGTCTCATGAAGGCACCCCTACCCCTTCTTTTATATTCCTTGGCCTAGGCAAATTAGGAAATTTAATTACAATAAAATTTCCTTAATTTTTCTTGACATGAATTAATTGAGAAAAATAAAACAAAATTTCCCAATTAACTTGAGATGGCCGGCCACATCATTGGAAACAAAAGAGGACAAGTTTTAATCAACAATTAAAACTTCCTAATTTGTTTCTGGAAATTTTAAAAAATAAAATTTCTCTTTAAAATCTCTTCATGGTTGATAAAAGGAAATTTCTATAATTTTAATTTTATCAACATGTGAATAATTTTAAAGAAAAATAAAACATCTCTCCAATCTACAAATAAGGAAAGAGATCTAATCTCTTTCTTTAATCTTTATAGATCTTTTACAAGAGAGATATTTTAATTTTAATTCTCTTTAAAATAAATCTTCCACATAATAAAAATTAAAATTAAATTTCTTTTTAATTTTATTTGGCCGGCCCTACTAGCTTGGGTTCAAGCTAGGGCCGGCCACCCAATTTTATACCTAGGCCGGCCCTAGCTTGTTCCCAAGCTAGCTTGGCCGGCCCCCATTGGGTGGGTATAGAAGGTGGGTATAGGTGGGTATAGAACTCTATAAATAAGAGGCTACGATAGGGACCGAGAGGAGGAATTGGTTTTGGTCTCCCGATAAAATTAAGCATCCCGTGTTCGCCCCGAACACACAACTTAATTTTACCAATGATAATTCATTCCACTAGAGAACTATCATTGAACTACCGCACCAATCCCAAATTACATTTTTGGGCTCCTTCTTATTATGAGTGTGTTAGTCTCCCTGTGTTTAAGATATCGAATGTCCACTAATTAAGTGAGTCACTGACAACTCATTTAATTAATATCTAAGTCCAAGAGTAGTACCACTCAACCTTATTATCATGTCGGACTAAGTCCACCTGCAGGGTTTAACATGACAATCTTTATGAGCTCCTCTTGAGGACATTATCAACCTAGTATCTCTAGGACACAGTTTCCTTCTATAATCAACAACACACACTATAAGTGATACCATTTCCCAACTTATCGGGCTTATTGATTCATCGAACTAAATCTCACCCATTGATAAATTAAAGAAATAAATATCAAATATATGTGCTTGTTATTATATCAGGATTAAGAGCACACACTTCCATAATAACCGAGGTCTTTATTTCTTTATAAAGTCAGTATAAAAGAAACGACCTCAAATGGTCCTACTCAATACACTCTGAGTGTACTAGTGTAATTATACAGTCAAGATAAACTGATACCTAATTACACTACGACCTTCTAATGGTTTGTTCCTTTCCATTTTGGTCGTGAGCTACTGTTTATAATTTATAAGGTACTGATAATATCATCTTATGTATGTGACACCACATACTATATTATCTACAATATAAATTAATTGAACAACTACAACTAAATGTAGAAAATTTGACCAAATGTGATTCTTTATTCATAATGAATGTTTACAAAGCTTAGGCTTTCAGTATACACTCCAACAGATACATGCTTGTTTAACTAAAAAATAAAGCGTACTAAATAAGAAGGAAAACTAAACATGTATATTGTTCTCTAGAGTTCATGATAACCAACAATTCTCTAAATAAACAAGTACTTAACATTTCGAGGTGTCATGGAAGTAAGAGCAAGTATAGTTTACCTTAATTATAAACCATCCAACAGGTTCAAGTTAATATCAAGTAGCAACCATCAAAAAGTATCAAATAGGAAAAATACGTTAACATGCAAAACTTAAAATATGCATAAGTCCTGAAACACAAAACAAATCTCTTCCACCATGCCACTGCCACACACAACTTTGCCCTTCCTGCTGCTCCCTTCAGTTTAGCCATGCTTTACCCTTTTCTGCAGTACAAGGAAAATAAAACTATAAGCACATAGGCTTAGTAAGATCCTTTCCTACTCACAAAAGCCATAAATCATGAATTAAACATGGAGTAGTGATATATTCATTTAAGCACATCTAGATTTCACCTTTCATGTTAGCATGAGGTAGTGTCATATTCATTTAGGCAAATCATAACATGGTATAAGAGAGCATACGCATAAAGTAGTAGCATGTTCTTCTAGGTATCATAGATATATCTCAAGAGAGCATCTTCCTAAAGCATAATAATCACATAACATGAAATCACATATATATGCAAGATGTTCTTTTGAAAACATATATTATATAAATACTTAAACATAAATCTCAACATGAGGGCCCGACATTGTACCACATACATGAATTGCACACATCCTAAATAAATCCGAGGTAGCTAATCTCGAACCTACTAGGAACTAGGCCCATGCTTCGACCTAGGGGAAACTTAGGAGCCCATCCGATGGACCATTCTTAGGGTCCGGTACAAGCCATACAAAAGTAAAATAGCATATCATGTTTCTTGTCATATCATGAAGAGTGCTCTTAATCCCAACTTATAGGGAAGCATCTCTTAGGTCTTATGTAACTTGTCATATCATGAAGAGTGCTCTTAATCCCAACTTATAGGGAAGCAACTCTTAGGCATTTCCCCATACATAAGCCTTGCATAAGCATAACATGGTAACATAAAGTCCACATATCACATAACATATCATGAAGAGTCATTATCATGCACAATTGGAGTTTTGATCTTTCTACAAACCCTAATTCCATGTCTTGGCCGAAACCTATAAGCATGATTCTAGGCTTCTTTTAAGCAACTTTAAGCATGAAACATTAAATTAATATCACATGATACATGGCATAACAAGTGAGACTCTTAGCAAGCATACATGAAATTTCCAACCCTAATTTCCAAGTCTTGGCCGAAACCTATAAGCATGATTCTAGGGTTTTCTTTTAAGCAATTTCAAGCATGAAACATTAAATTAATATCACATGATACATGGCATAACAAGTGAGACTCTTAGCAAGCATACATGAAATTTCCAACCCTAATTTCCAAGTCTTGGCCAAAACCGATAAGCATGATTCTAGGGTTCTTTTAAACAACTTTAAGCATGAAACATTAAATTAATATCACATGATACATGACATAACAAGTGAGACCCATGGCAAGCATACATGAAATCTCCAACCCTAATTTCCAAGTCTTGGCTGAAACCTATAAGCATGATTCTAGGGTTCTTTTAAGCAACCTTAAGCATGAAACATTAAATTAATATCACATGATACATGGCATAACAAGTGAGACTCGTAGCAAGCATACATGAAATTTCCAACCCTAATTTCCAAGTCTTGGTCGAAACCTATAAGCATGATTCTAGGGTTCTTTTAAGCAACCTTAAGCATGAAACATTAAATTAATATCACATGATACATGGCATGACAAGTGAGACTCATAGCAAGCATACATGAAATTTCCATCCCTAATTTCCAAGTCTTGGCCGAAACCTATAAGCATGATTCTAGGGTTTTCTTTTAAGCAATTTCAAGCATGAAACATTAAATTAATATCACATGATACATGACATAACAGGTGAGACTCTTAGTAAGCCTACATGAAATTTCCAACCCTAATTTCCAAGTCTTGGCCAAAACCTATAAGCATGATTCTAGGGTTCTTTTAAGCAACTTTAAGCATGAAACATTAAATTAATATCACATGATACATGGCATAACAAGTGAGACCCATGGCAAGCATACATGAAATCTCCAACCCTAATTTCCAAGTCTTGGCCGAAACCTATAAGCATGATTCTAGGGTTCTTTTAAGCAACCTTAAGCATGAAACATTAAATTAATATCACATGATACATGGCATAACAAGTGAGACTCGTAGCAAGCATACATGAAATTTCCAACCCTAATTTCCAAGTCTTGGCCGAAACCTATAAGCATGATTCTAGGGTTCTTTTAAGCAACCTTAAGCATGAAACATTAAATTAATATCACATGATACATGGCATGACAAGTGAGACTCATAGCAAGCATACATGAAATTTCCAACCCTAATTTCCAAGTCTTGGCCAAACCTATAAGCATGAATCTAGGATTTTCTTTTAAGCAACTTCAAGCATGAACTTTAAACTAATATCATATGATACATAGCATGTCATAGAAAAAAAACCTAAGCAAGTCTAGTTGGAGTTCAACTTCCCTAAGCCTTTTCATTTTCTTCTTGGCCGAAACTTACAAGGCTTGTTTCTAGGGTTTTTGAGCTACATAAATCATGAATAACATCTTAATAATATCATATCACATATTAGGTATCATGAGAGAAAACATAAGCTAGACAAATTTGAGTTTAAACTTCTCTAGGCCTTTTAATTCATCTTGGCCGAAACTTCAAGCATGACTCTAGGGTTTTTGAGCTACATAAATTATGAATAACATCTTAATAATATCATATCACATATTAGGTATCATGAGAGAAACATAAGCTAGACAATTTCGAGTTTAAACTTCTCTAGACCTCTTAATCCATCATGGCCGAAACTTCAGAGTAGATTCCTAGGTTTTTGTTAAGCAACATAAAAACCACAACAAAGAAAACTACTTGTACTGTAGGTGAGGGGAATACTTACATCCTCTTGCTTGGTTTACTAAGAGAATACCCTTGGTGAAGAAGAAGACAAAGACCCTTTTCGCTTCTAGAATTCCCTTTTTCCTTATTCCTTTTTTTTCTTGTAATAAGAGTATGCTTCAAGAACTTCCCTTTGTGAAGTTTTCTTAGGGAGAAAACCCTTAGCTTGAATTCAGCAATGGGAGAGAGGAGCTTGGAGTTTTCGGTGGAGGAAGAAGAAGGAGGAAGAAGGAAAAATAGCTTTTCTTTCCTTTTCTTCTATTTATTCTCCATGAAAGGGAGAAGGGAAAAACACCTTTTCACTCTTCCCTTCATTTATTCTAAATGAAGGGAGAAGGGAAAATGAACTCTTCATGCTAAGTGAAGGGGAGAAAGAAAAGACAAACTTTTCTTCTAAGTGAAGGGAGAAAGGTGTCCCTTCACCATCCTTACCCTTAACTACAATTTCCCTTTCCTTCCTACTAATACTTTCTCCTGGGCTATTGGTTATCCCATACTACTTAAAACTTGCCACTTGTTAAGAGGTTTGTCAAGGTTCAAGCCTTGACCACTCTTCTTTTCATTTTTTTTTCTCTTATTCTTAAAAGAAATTCATATGAAATTGCTGGGCGTTACAATGATGGCCTCAAACATTTTTTTCACTCAATATTTTGAGGTTCATAAATTTTGATGGGCAATGATGACAACTCCTACTCCAAGGCCCGCACGTAAGAGTGCTTTCGATGGGCAAATACTAATCAATTCGGAATAGTAAAAAGGAATACAATTGTAGTACAATAGCTGTCACGCCCCAGAGGAGTCCCTGTCCGAGAAAATTTCGGCAGCATCTCCCCTGTACGGTGGACAATCTGAAACTTTTCTACATCTCACAAATACCTCAGCCACAGGCGGCTGAAATAATAACAATAAAATAAAACATCACCACGCAGTTATATATAATCTATTCAGCCTCTGGCTGTCACAACCACGCAGTTAAGATAATTTAACAGTAAAATAATACTCTGACTCGAAATCCACCCTACTCCACTACACTCGTAAAGCCCAAATCCGATTTTTCTTACCTCTTCTGCCGTCCAGGCAGGCATGTAGTAGTATAAAATCGAAAACAAATCCATCAACGAGACAAATTATATAATATCTAAGTATTCAACATCCAAATCCAAATATAGTCAAGTGAGAATCAAAAACAATACAAACGATAGCAAATAGCTGGAGGTCTGCAGGGGACTAGCAACTGGAACTCCCTCCTGACAGCATCAACCTGAAAATAACAACAATGGAGGCGGGGTGAGTCCAATACTCAGCAGGTACAGTTGATATGCAAAGTAAAGAAATAACACCTAGCACTAATCATGCGTACAGTCTCCTGATAAAGATAAAGGTAAATACAAACCGAAGAAGACAGGAGAGAATCTGTACTAACCAGGACCCAGTCTAAGAACAAATAGTCCGAAAGGTATAGAAGACCTGTATGCATGTCAATCAAGGTATCCAAGCAATGTGCAGTATATAAGTGCAACAAACACAAACAGAAACAATAAATGCATCATGCATATGATGCCAATGTCATGGTCACCCCTGACGCCAGTCAGCCGACTCACAACAACAGTGGGACCGAGTGGGTAGGGCTGTAACAACCGTACACTCTGCAACACTACTCCTGATGAGTGATTGAGTGGACGGGATGCTGTCGGAGTACATACGTACTCCTACCCCAAATCATAAATGGGGGAGCGCAATGCTCTCATCTCCCGGTACACTATGATGGAGAGGAATCTCTAACGTGCTACACGCTGCGTCACACTACCCATGAGCGGATCATGCTACCACGCTGTGTCCCGCTACCCATGAGCGTCACAACGGAGCACCGAACAGTGATGAAACTGGCAAAGTGCTCGACAATAAAGGAGCAATCAATCACTCAGCATGCAATCATGCGAATGGTGCATGTCACTAAACATGGTAATATACTAAACCAATCTCTGGACATATCATAATGTGCACCAAAGCAAATGAATCATATCAAGGTATCTGATCATATAAGGTATCCAACCTAGGTCCTGACATGGTATAATATGGTTATATCACTACCCATGAGCATGTGGAATCAGGTACATATCCATACAAGATGTAAACAAACAATCAATCAACAGGTAGCATGTATTGGGCAGTGATTAACCGAAACAAGTAAGAAACACAATTAATGCATCTTGTTAATTTAATTACTAAGCATATCAAAGACAATAAGTCAAAAGTACCCGCCTCCAATAGGAAATGTCAAATCTGGTCCGAACACGACGTCGAGATGCTCGTCTCGCGTCAAGATCCTGTGATACCAACAGAGATATATTTTATTTAGCTAAAATTCCAATATAAATAGCTAAATAAAAAGCTCTGACACTAAATTAGGGTAAGACCGTAATCCACATCACTATTATCATCCTTTATAGAAATGAAATAACATCAAGGCTCACCCAAATCCGTATACCCCGCTATTGAGTCACTACCGGAGACACTTACCTTGGGCGATAATGACCGGAACTAGGAGTTGCTGCTGCAGAAATCAACAATGACAGAATTCCTCTATGATCAGCTAACAATTCACACAAAACTTCTCCCGTCGATCCTCAGCCAGGTAGGGCAGCCGCTAAATTTAGTAGCTGCTGGAAATCCACCCAAATCTTGTCGTCGGAAACCCTAGGTTGGCGATGGCAGCAAACTTCTACACAGCCGGAAGCTTTCATACAATCTGTGACTTCACGATCTACCCCAAAATCAAAGGTGTCAACGAAAGGTAACAAGAACAAACAACACACTGCTATCCTCCAACCTAAAATACCTTAAAACAGTACAGAGCAAAAAGAAATCGGGCACATACCCGAGCAAAACCGTGCCGGCAAAGAACCTAGGGCACAGAGGAGAGTCGGCTCTCAGCGGTGTGCGGCGCTGCTATGCTGAGGACAAACGACCGACGTCAGTGGGCAGAGAGGAAGATGATCGGGGTGGTCGCCGGTGGCTAGGGCACCGAGACAGAGAAGAAGTGAGGAGATGGCCGGCGTCAGTGGCCAGAGAGCAAACTTTCGGCGATGCTAGGGCTTCGGCAGTAGGGAGAAGAAACTGCTCGTGCGGCCGGTTAGGGCACGGGAAGAAGGTGCGCGATCGGCATCGGGTGAGGCTCGGGCCAGAAGAAATAGAAGGAGAAGAAGTGGCCGAGGGTTTTGTGCTCTCGGGGAGGAGGAACCGCCGGCCGGCGGTTAGGGCCGGCGTCGGGCGCGAGAGAAGAAGTGAACTCGGGTCGGCGTCGAGAGAAACTGGAGGAAAAGAAAAAAAATAAGAAAAGAAAATAAAGAAAAGAAAATATAGAGGAAAAGAAAACTTTTCCTCGTTAAAATGGGTCGCCTAAACAGGCTTTTCCAGACCCCGTTTTTATCCCCGTGAACTCGTCCATACAAGCTCCGAAAAATTCCCGAAAAATTTCCAAAAATTCCGGAAAAATTCCCTTATTAATATTCGCCTATTTTCCGGTATTTTACATTCTCCCCCAATAATAAAAATTTGGTCCCCAAATTTCATTATCTACCATCAGCAAGTACTAACAACAGATATAGAGTATAAATGCTGAACGGTAAATAAATCACATACCTCAAGTGAAAAGATGGGGATATCGAGGTCGGATAGTATCCTCGAGCTCCCAAGTAGCCTCCTCGTCTGAATGATGCTGCCATCCGACTTTAACCAGCCGGATAGTCTTGTTCCGCAACTGGCGCTCTTTCGGTCCATAATCCGTATCGAAACCTCCTCATAAGTAATGTCAGGCTGGGCTGGAATATCGGCACATGTCGGATCAGTGCGTATCTCCTCGGCATCGATCGTGAAATACATCGTGAGCGCTGGCGGGGACGGTGGTAGTGCCAATCGGTAGCTACCGCTCCGATCCTCTCTAAGATCTCGAAAGGACCAATGTACCATGGAGCTAGCTTACCTCGAGGCCAAATCTCTTCACCCTTTCGTGGGTGAAACTCATGAATACATGGTGCCCACGAGAGAACTCTAGTGGTGCGTCTCCGATCAGCGTAACTCTTACGGCGATCCTGCGCCTCGACATCCTCCGTCTGATAGTGCGACTCTGCATCTCGCTGAACTCTATGAGGTCCCAACAATGAGCCTCTCAACCTCATCCCAAAGGACGGGTGTCAGACAAGGTCTACCATACAACGCCTCAGCGGTGCCATCTGGATAGCCAAATGGAAGGCATTGTTGTAGGCAAACTCTACCAACGGTACCTCCCAACGCCTCCGAAATCCATAACACATGACCTCGAGGTCCTCTAAAGTCTGAATGGTCCGCTCCATCCATGCACTGTGGATGGAGGTGATCTTGAAGCAATTTGTGTGCCCAAGGCTGCTGCGAGACTACGCAGACGTAAACCGTGGATCTCTATCCCAAATGATACTCAGCGGAACACCATGTAGTGATAATCTCTCGACAATACAGATCGCCAATCGATCCAGGGATCGGTCCTCCGGATCGCTAAGAAGTGCGGATTTGGTTAATCGATCAACGATTACCCAAATCGCGTCATGTCCTCGTCATGTCCTCGGCAATCCTACCACAAAGTCCATGGTAATGTGATCCCACTTCCACTCGGGAATAGGAATCCATTGAAGTAATCCTGCGGTCTCTTTGGCCTTCACTGCTGACGGACAAGACATCTAGCTATAAAATCCGATGTCTTTCTTCATGCCGTTCCACAAGGAGCGCCTCAAGTCTCGATACATACGGGTCCGCTTGGATGGATCGTAAATCGAAAACGATGTGCCTCTGTAATAGCTCTGTAAGACCGGATGAGGCGAGTGCGTATAATCGCCTCGGAAGTATATGATACCTCCTCGTCTCGTGTAAACTCGGTCTGCAGGAAGCTATCATCGCTAATAAGCGCAAATGCTGATCAACGGCTGTGCCTCTCGGATCCTCATCACGATCGGCGGTGAGCAACCATGGTAACAAGAATCCCTGCTCTGTCGGTCCCTGCTCTTCAAGATCTAACTCCGAGAAACTCTGAATCAAGTCCGTGACTGAAGTCCGGTGGCAAGCCAAAGTCCCTCTGGACTTCCTGCTGAGTGCATCTGCAACCACATTAGCTTTCCCCGGGTGGTAGCTAATGGTACAATCATAGTCCTTCAGGAACTCCACCCATCTCCTCTGTCGGAGATTAAGCTCCTTCTGCGTGAAAATATATTTGAGACTCTTATGATCAGTGAGAATCTCAAATGTGACACCATATAAATGATGACGCCAAAGCTTCAGAGCAAAGATGATGGCAGCTAACTCCAAGTCATGAACTGGGTAGTTCTTCTCATGCTCCTTCAGCTGACGAGAAGCATAAGAGACTACTCTGCCGTGCTGCATAAGAACAGCGCCCAAACCCTGAAGAGATGCGTCGGTGTAGAGTACAAATCCATCCTCTCCAGAAGGTAAAACCAAAACTGGAGCCGACACTAATCTCCGCTTCAACTCCTGGAAGCTGGTCTCGCAATCCTCGGACCATATGAACTTCACGCCTTTCCGGTAATCGGTGTAGCAATACGTGAGAATCCCTCGACAAAGCGTCGGTAATATCCGCCAATCGAGCTGCGGATCTCTGGCGATTTTGCTCTAGCGGTGTGACCTCGATCTTCGAGGATCAAGCTGAAATACCTGCTAGAAACCACGTGCCCCGGAAAACCAGGCGAGGATAGCGAATGCACACTTGCTGAACTTGGCGTACAAGCGATGTCGTCGAAGAATCTCCAAGGCTGCGAAGATGCTTGCATGCTCCTCCTCGGAGCGAGTAGATCAATATGTCATCAATGAAAGCGATAACAAACTGATCCGGATACTCCAAAATATACGGTTCATCAAGTCCATAAACACGGAGCATTGGTAAGCCCAAATGACATTACCAAAACTCATAATGACCGTATACAGTGCGGAAAGGCATCTTGATATCGAATCTCGACTCTCGGTGATGATATCCGGATCAGAATCAATCTTAGAATACCAAGTACCTACGGTGATCAAACAAATCCTCAATCCGTGGTAATGGATATTTATTTACGACGATCCTGAATTGCCTGTAGTCAATACACAATCTCATAGTACCATCCTTTTTCTTGACAACGGAGAACCCCATGGTGAAACACTAGGCGAATGAATCCCTGTCTAAAGCTCACGGGTTGAACCTTCAGCTCGTTCAACTCTTTTGGTGTCATACGATACGGAGCTTTCGATGTCGGCGCGGTTCCGGAATCGGCTCAATAGCGAACTCCATGGCCTTCGGGAGGCAAACCAGGACTCCTCAAATACATCAGGTACTCCGGACCGACACGAACATCGGAAGCTGCGAACTACTCATCTTCAGTCTTGATCAACGATAATGAAAACCATGACGGTAGTGAGGCAGACCTGCGCTGAATCGCGAAATAATAAATGCCGTCATCTCGATGCGGTGAAACTCCACGAGGGTTGGTTCGGAGGCGGAAGGTGACCCTCGTCGGCAATCAGCGGTGGCATGATATATTGACACCAATCCATGCCAAGAATGATATCAAACTCGACCATCTCGAATACTAGAAGATCTACCGTAAGTATCATGTTGCCAAAGTCTAACCTCTGATCTCTGGGTGGCGTCTAAAGTATCACCGGACGGCGAGGAGATAGTCAATCGCCGTCAACGACCCTAAGGTAATCGATCTCCGAACGAGGATATAAAGAACGAACTACCGTGATCAATCAAATATCAGCGATAAATGCATAAATAGAAATCGTACCACGGAAAACGGATCCGTCAGCCCATCCTCTCTGTGTCGCATGAACACGACCGGTCTCTGGCGGAGGAGGAGGTGGTAACTTGCCGGTAAGGGTCGGGCGGCTGGGCGGCCGATCTTTGGATAATGTGCGTGAAGACTAAGAGGATGGTGGCGTCTTGTCGATCCAATGCAGTCGGATTATAAGATCACGGAACAAAACTACAGGGGTGCTACGACCGAGTACTCTGTCCAAGCATGCCAAATCTTTGCTGCGGAGGAGTCCTGCTTGTGTTGTGAGGTGTGAATCTCCGCCCTCCTCGTCGAGACACTGACTGACTAGACTGTCCCCTCTGACCTGACTGAGCCTTCGGTGACAATCTCGGCTCTGGTGCCCGGGCGGTTTGCAATAAAAGCAAACTGACTGTTCGAGTGAGGCTGAAGTGATGTGGTCTCTGGAACCACATCGGAAACACTATATCGTAGAGAGGCCGGAAGCGTCACGAGAGCATCACGACTTCGAGGCCTAGAAACCCCGGAAGAACTCGGCTGATCGTCTGCGACTACTACGATCTTGTCACATCCATGTATGCCTGGACTGCCACGATGTCGACCCATATGCTTTCTTTTCATGCGGATATCTTCGCCGAGCTAACTCTATCATCAAAGCTCGATTCAATGCATCGAGTAAGATGTAACCCCTAATCCGCAAGGCGTACATGCGAGATAACCATCCAATCCTGTATAAAGCGCATCATGCGAGTTACATCCTCATGACTAACTCTGGACAAAAGCGAGCCAGCAGGAGGAATTATTATACTCGGTCAACGGCGATTATTCTACCTCGACTCATAAAATCCTGTCGTGAGCCATCGATAGGGCGGTGGAAAAGCGGCTCTCAAAAGCCTCTCGAACTGGTCCATGTATGACGTTCGCTCACCAATAGAATGAGTAACCCACCGGCATTAGCTTCATCCGTAAATGGTAGCGGCCAACTCTGCTTTCTCCCACTCGGAGCAAGCCATATAGAAGAAATCGCTCCATAGTCTCTATCCATGACGAGCCATACTCGGATCGAGATCCCGGGAAAAGAGTGAAGCGAGTCTTCATCGACTCGGCCGGTCTTTGGAATCCTAGCTCGTGACAATATCGATGATGTCCTGCCGGGCTGGCAGGCTCTTGGGTGATACTGGTGGTACCGGAATATCTGAGGAGGAACTCCGGTCTGCTGTATATACGAGCATAAGCCGTGAAGTCTTGCACGGAACAAAAGTGGTGGCGGTGGAGTGCAGTGGTAATGGTACGGATATGGTGCATTCCACTTTGTAAAACAGGTGCCATCTGCTAGTCAGGTGGCGGTGGTGCGAGTCGTCGTGGGCTGCTCGGAGCAAATGTCGGGTGTATGAATGGTACCCGATGTAAGCAGGGGTAGGCGTGGATACGTCGGTGTGGCCAAAGTAGGTATCTCTGGGAGCTATCGGGTTTGAGCCCGATGTTCCATGCATCTGAGTGCATCACGGTAGCGGGCTCCCTAACGATGGGCATCTCGGCATATCCGATCCGTGGTCTCGTGCGTGGTCGTCCGGCCGTCTCGCGGAATCTGAGTAGATCGTCTCATATCATTAAATTAAATTACGAGATATCAATACCAATATAACCAACATAAAATAACAACATACCTATTTTCCGTCTGGAGATCGTTGTCCGGTCCCCAATTTGACCTCAAAATTCGAGCGTACATATCGAAAATCCAAATAAATCCGAAGCGAAATCGAAACATAACCATATCGAAAATCCGATAATGCCGGTTTGACTCGCAAACTGGCTAACCCAAATATCGAATACCAACAGGTATCCGATAAATCTCGAACACCAAAACACATAATAAATCGCTCGATACCAAATAAATTGGTATCGGATAAATCCAGAAAATCCAAAATACGAAACAAAAGATCGTAAGACTGTTCTGATACCACTAAATTGTCACACCCAAGAGGAGTCTCTGTCGAAGAAATTTCGGCAGCTCCCTGTACGGTGGACAATCTGAAACTTTCTACATCTCACAAATACCTCAGCTGCGGCTGAAATAATAACAATAAAATAAAACATCACCATGCAGTTATATATAATCTCTACCATGTTGATTACAACCATGATTAAGATAATTTAACGATGAAAATAATACTCGACTCAAATCCACCTACTCCACTACACTCGTAAAGCCCAAATCCGATTTTCTTACCTCTTCTGCCGTCCAGGCAGGCATGTAGTAGTATAAAATCGAAAACAAATCCATCAACGAGACAAATTATATAATATCTAAGTATTCAACATCCAAATCCAAATATAGTCAAGTGAGAATCAAAAACAATACAAACGATAGCAAATAGCTGGAGGTCTGCAGGGGACTAGCAACTGGAACTCCCTCCTGACAGCATCAACATGAAAATAACAACAATGGAGGCGGGGTGAGTCCAATACTCAGCAGGTACAGTTGATATGCAAAGTAAAGAAATAACACCTAGCACTAATCATGCGTACAGTCTCCTGATAAAGATAAAGGTAAATACAAACCGAAGAAGGCAGGAGAGAATCTGTACTAACCAGGACCCAGTCTAAGAACAAATAGTCCGAAAGGTATAGAAGACCTGTATGCATGTCAATCAAGGTATCCAAGCAATGTGCGGTATATAAGTGCAACAAACAGAAACAATAAATGCATCATGCATATGATGCGAATGTCATGGTCACCCCGACGCGGTCGGTAGACTCCAGCAACGGTGGGACCGAGTGGGTAGAATTGACAACCGTACACTCTGCAACACTACTCACGATGAGTGATCGAGTGGGCGGGATGCTGTCGGAGTACATCGTACTCCTACCCCAAATCATAAATGGGGGCGCGATGCTCTCATCTCGGTACACTATGATGGAGAGAATCTCTAACGTGCTACGTCACACTACCCATGGCGGATCAGCGGAGCAGGAAGAGTCAAGCGACGTGCTACCAGCGTGTCCCGCTACCCATAGGCGTCTGGCAGACACGAGCGGTGATGGCGGCAAAGTGCTCGACAATAAAGGAGCAATCAATCACTCAGCATGCAATCATGCGAATGGTGCATGTCACTAAACATGGTAATATACTAAACCAATCTCTGGACATATCATAATGTGCACCAAAGCAAATGAATCATATCAAGGTATCTGATCATATAAGGTATCCAACCTAGGTCCTGACATGGTATAATATGGTTATATCACTACCATGAGAATGTGGAATCAGGTACATATCCATACAAGATGTAAACAAACAATCAATCAACAGGTAGCATGTATTGGGCAGTGATTAACCGAAACAAGTAAGAAACACAATTAATGCATCTTGTTAATTTAATTACTAAGCATATCAAAGACAATAAGTCAAAAGTACCCGCCTCCAATAGGAAATGTCAAATCCGATAACACGAGATACTCGTCTCGCGTCAAGATCTTGTACCAACGAGATATATTTTATTTAGCTAAAATTCCAATATAAATAGCTAAATAAAAAGCTCTGACACTAAATTAGGGTAAGACCGTAATCCACATCACTATTATCATCCTTTATAGAAATGAAATAACATCAAGGCTCACCCAAATCCGTATACCCCGCTATTGAGTCACTACCGGAGACACTTACCTTGGGCGATAATGACCGGAACTAGGAGTTGCTGCTGCAGAAATCAACAATGACAGAATTCCTCTATGATCAGCTAACAATTCACACAAAACTTCTCCCGTCGATCCTCAGCCAGGTAGGGCAACCGCTGCAATTTAGTAGCTGCTGGAAATCCACCCAAATCTTGTCGTCGGAAACCCTAGGTTGGCGATGGCAGCAAACTTCTACACAGCCGGAAGCTTTCATACAATCTGTGACTTCACGATCTACCCCAAAATCAAAGGTGTCAACGAAAGGTAACAAGAACAAACAACACACTGCTGTCCTCCAACCTAAAATACCTTAAAACAGTACAGAGCAAAAAGAAATCTGGCACATACCCGAGCAAAACCGTGCCGGCAAAGAACCTAGGGCACAGAGGAGAGTCGGCTCTCAGCGGTGTGCGGCGGTGGAGAGGCCGAACACAGAGAAGAATCGGGGTGTTGCTGTGAACCCAACAGAGAAGAAGTGAGGAGATGGCCGGCGTCAGTGGCCAGAGAGCAAACTTTCGGCGATGCTAGGGCTTTGGCAGTAGGGAGAAGAAACTGCTCGTGCGGCCGGTTAGGGCACGGGAAGAAGGTGCGCGATCGGCGTCGGGTGAGGCTCGGGCCAGAAGAAATAGAAGGAGAAGAAGTGGCCGAGGGTTTTGTGCTCTCGGGGAGGAGGAACCGCCGGCCGGCGGTTAGGGCCGGCGTCGGGCGCGAGAGAAGAAGTGAACTCGGGTCGGCGTCGAGAGAAACCGGAGGAAAAGAAAAAAAATAAGAAAAGAAAATAAAGAAAAGAAAATATAAAGGAAAAGAAAACTTTTCCTCGTTAAAATGGGTCGCCTAAACAGGCTTTTCCGGACCCCGTTTTAATCCCCGTGAACTCGTCCATACAAGCTCCGAAAAATTCCCGAAAAATTTCCAAAAATTCCAAAAAAATTGCCTTATTAATATTCGCCTATTTTCCGGTATTTTACAATAGCTTTTCGAAATAAACAGAATACCGACAGCTCTTGTGAGAAATTCCTCTCGAATGATTGTCGTCGGAGCTTTCGGGCATCGTGGAGGCATTTTCTGAGCAGCTCAAAGAAGCGGAAGTTGTTCGTTGAGTTGTTCTGCAGCTTCTGGTCGAGGCTCCTTAAATAGGCCATTCCTGGCGCCCGGAACCCCTCCGGGCGCCCGGAACCCCTCCGGGCGCCCGGAACCCCTCCGGGCGCCTAGACCACGTGGCTCAGCCACCCCGCGTGAGCCATGCTAGCTTCCTGATAGGTTTTGGGTTCGGGGTGCCCGGACCAACTTTGGGTGCCCGGACCAACTTCGGGTGCCCGGACCAGCTGGGGGCGCCTGGAAAAGCTGGGGGCGCCGGGACCAGCTGGGGGCGCCCAGACTTGTTTTCTCCAGAAACTTTATTTTCTGTAAAACAAAGTTAGTCCAGACATAAAATAATATAGAATATAAGAAATGTGACAGCCTCCGACTGTCCGGTTCTGACTTTGAGTTTCATAGAAACTCTAGGTCGAACCGACACTTAATGTTCTCTCACCGGCGAACGCGTCCTCACCTACTCCACTCAGGAGAGTATACCTATTATCTGTTGATCCTCCAGACCAACTGGACTTTTGCTCAGTGCTCAAGTCTCCCGGTCTTCATGCTGGACGCCCCTCCACGATCTGTCCAGACTTCCACCTGGTTCGCGACACCAGGACTTTCCACCTAGGGTTATCACCCCCTAGGATTTTTGCCCAAAGCTTCAATCCGCCAAGACTTTCTGCCTAGGGTTACCACCCCTTAGGACCTAGGGTTACCACCCCCTAGGACCTAGGGTTACCACCAACTAGGATTTTCCTGCCTGCCTAACCGTAGCTAGGACTTTTGCCTAAGTTACCTTAGGACTTTTCCTGCAAGCTCATTCAGCACATTAGATCACAAATAATCTTAAATCTGAATCCTTTTCCATTATCAAAATTCAAGTTTGATCGTTGGATGCTTCCCGCACCAACAATCCTTTGCCTCACATCGACCAAGTGGTGGATTCTACCTCTGGATGTGAGTTTATATACATGCTAGATGCCTATCAGGGATATCATCAGGTCCCGCTTGCTAAGGAAGATCAAGAAAATGTTAGTTTTATAACTGCCAAAGATACTTATTGCTATAATGTTATGCCTTTCAGACTAAAGAATGTAGGGACTACTTATCAAAGACTCATGAATAAAGCCTTTCAGAAGCAGATTGGGAGAAATATGGAAGTTGATGTGGATGATATTCTTATCAAATCTCTGAGAGCCTCAGATTTATGTGCAGACATAGAAGAAACCTGTAGAACTTTGAGGCAGTGTGGATTTAAGGTTAACTCTTGTAAGTATTTATTTGGAGCTAAAAGTGGTAAATTTTCGGGATGCATGGTGACCGAATGGGGAATAGAAGCCAATCCCAGCAAAGTACGGGCGCTTCAAGATATGGCTCCACCTCACAACATGAAGGAGGTGCAAAGGTTGACCGAGCATATCATTGCTCTTTCACATTTTATCTCTTGATCGGCCGATAGAAGCCTTCCTTTCTTCAAGATACTCCGTCGGGCTACCAACTTCCAATGGGATAAAGATTGTGATAAAGCATTTAAAGAGTTAAAAAATTATTTGTTTAATCTACCTGTATTAGCTAAACCAATAGTAGGGAAGACTTTGTGGGTTTATTTGTCAGCTAATGAGCATGCTATTATCTCAGTTTTGGTGAGGCAAGAGGGGAAAGAACAACAACCTGTATATTTCTTAAGTCACTTATTAAAAGGAGTTGAGTGCCACTATACTGCACTCGAGAAATTGGCTTATGGATTGATTCTAGCCACTTGATGATTACACCCTTACTTCTTATCACATTCAATCATAGTACTAACTAATAGTACTTTGGGTCGGGTACTCATTAACCCGGAGGAGTCTGAACGATTGATTAAATGGACAACTGAGCTTAGTGAATATGATATACAGTATCAATCTCGAGCGACAATTAAAGCCCATGCCTTAGCCGATTTTATAATAGAAATATAAGGTCCAAAAGAAGATGACACATGGAAAATATATGTTGATAGGTCTTCTACTCGGCAAGGCAGTGGAATAGGAATTCTCATTATATCACCAAGGGAAGATCGAATGTAACTATCTATTCAATTAAATTACAGAGCTACTAATAATGAGGCAGAATATGAGGCGTTAATAGCAGGACTGCAGGCTGCAAGGTGTAGGCGCAGCGGGGACCGGCAAGAGGGGGGTGAATTGCCTGCATACAAAAATAATAACGCTCCTCAAAGCTTTTCAACTCTTAAAATAAAGCAACAATATAAAATCAACTACAGAAATAGAAGGAGACAGAAATTAACCTGGTTACAACCAAGAGGGTTGTTAATCCAGGGCAGTAAGAAAAGCGCAGTAAGAAAAACTCCTTCTCAGAAGGCGGAGAAGCCATTTACACTTTGACAGCACAGTAGTTGCTTAAACAGAGATTACTAGAGTTGCTATTTCGTTTGTATTCGTTGTTTGTACAGCTGCTTGAGACCCTCTTTATATAGGGGTTCTAGAGCTTATCGGATGACCTGATCTTCGGGATCAGGTTTTGACTCGAGAGGGATCGGTCGACCGATCCCCAGGTTCGGTCGACCGAACCTGCTGTACCTGCCCAGTCTTCTGTCCAGGTGCAGTCTCTATGGATCGAGCTTAGGTTCGGTCGACCGATCCTTTTGTTCGGTCGACCGATCGACCAACGACCTCCAGCTGAGTTGGCCCGATCAAACTGCTCGACTTGGTCTCTAGATAAACTTGGGTTCGGTCGACCGATCAGTATGTTCGGTCGACCGATCAGCTCCACCAACGGTCAGCTTCTGACGTGGCATACGTGTCTGCTGCGGTTGGCTTTGGTTAATGAAGGGTTTGGTGGACCGATCAATAGGTTCGGTCGACCGAACCGTTGACAAGTCAACTCCAGTTGACTTGCTCCGGTTCGACTCCTTGGGTGATTGCGGCCCACCAGAATAGAGCTCACCCGAACCCAATTCCCAGCCTTCTCCTCGAGCAGGCTTCCGTCCGGCTTCTCTTCCCTCAAACGCCGCACACGTTCTTCTCGCTCCACCGGAGTACTCTTCCGCAGCTCTCTCGTCCTTCGGACGCACCTAGCCCGTCAGCTCCCTTCCCGTGTCGTCCTTCTCGCTAGCTGCGTCTTCCGCTCGACTTCCTGTGCTCTTAAGTTCCTGCACACTCAGACACAGGGGTCAGACAAAATGCAGGACCTAACTAACTTGGTTGATCACATCAAAACTACCACGGGGTCCAACACAAGGCATGTAGGGGCGACTCAGATTTTAATCTACTCTGATTCTCAGTTGGCAGCACAATAATTAACAGGCAATTTTGAGATCAGTAATGAACGACTCAAATTATATGCAGAAGCATTTGATAAGTTGAAGGCTGGATTCTAGGAAGTAAGTATACAGAAGATCGCCCGATCAGATAATCAAGTAGTAGATGATTTAGATAAATTGGCTTCCTCCATAATATCCTACAACTTAGACAGACTTGTGGAACAAATAGTGTCGGTGTCTTGTTTTGAACGACAAGCTGATGTGGAGATACAAGGTGATTGGAGGGCATCCATCATCATGTTCTTACAGCAAGGTATCTTGCCAGCTGACCGAGAACAAGCACGTGTATTTAAGAAGAGAGCTAGTCGATATACCATGGCGGGGGATCAGTTATATAAAAGGGCTTTTTCTAGTCCCCTACTTGAATGTGTTGGATCAGATGATATGCAGTATATTTTACATGAAGTGCATCAAGGTTCTTGTGGTAGTCATGTGGGGGGGGGGGGACGATCTCTTGTCAGAAAAATATTATTAGCTGGATATTTTTGGCCTACTTTACAAGTGGATGCTGCTAAGCTTGTAAGAACATCCTTATCCTGTCAGAAGCATAAGAATATTCCTCATCATCCCACTGAATTACTAAAGACCTCCATTGTATCTTGTCCCTTTGATGAATGGGGGATGGATATAGTGGAACAATTTCCTATTGCACCTACTCAAAGAAGATTTTTATTGGTGGCTGTGGATTATTTTTCAAAATAGGTGGAGGCTTAGCCATTGGTCAGAATTACTGAACAGACAGTCATCAAGTTCTATGATAGTATATTATCTATAGATTCAGAATTCTGCATAAATTAGTCTATGATAATGGAAGACAATTTCAAGGAGGGAGAATTAAGGAATGGTGCTTGGGGTACGGTATTACACAGGATTTCACCTCTATGGCATATCCACAGAATAATGGTCAAGCTGAGGTAACTAATAGAGAGATTATCAGAGAGCTTAAAACTAAATTAGATTATGTTAGTCATAACTGGGTAGATGAATTACCTAGTGTATTATGGGCATATCGTACGATCCCTCAAAAATCAACGAGGCTAACTCCTTTTCATTTAGTATATGGTGGTGAGGCAGTAGTCCCAATTGAAGTCAGAGTGGAATCCAATCGAAGGTGTTTATATGATGAAGATAATTCAGAGTAACGCTTTATGGAGCTCGATCTCATAGAAGAAGTGCGGGACAAGGTGGCGACTTGACTTGTATCATACCGCCAAAGAATGAGGTAAAATTATAACAAAAGGATCATTCCTAGATTCTTTTAAGTAGGTGATTTAGTTTGGAAGCGAATCAAACTAGTCAGGGATGTTAACAAGCTAGAACTGCAATGGGGAGGACCTTACCGGGTGATACAAAAACTCACTTCGGGATCTTATTATCTTCAAGACGCAGAGGGAAGAAATTTCGAGTGGCCTTGGAGTGCTAACCATTTACAACCTTATCGAACATAACAAGTACTTGTGTGCTCCATTTATATGTTGTGTTAATCTTTTTAGTGTAATTAATGGGAAGCATGAGCAATATTATTTGGGAATGTACACATTTTCCTGAGCAGATAGATTGGTTTCCCTTCACTCAGTCGATCTGGTACCTTAAGGGGTGATCGAGCGGGCTCTCTTAAGAGGAACCGGAGACTTTAAACCTCCACTAGGTCGATCGGGTATCTTAAGGGGTGACTAGCCAAACTCTCTTAAGGGGATACAGAGACTTTAAACCTCCACTCAATCGATCAAGGACCTTAAGGGGTGACTGAGTGGGCTCTCTTAAGGGGAACCAGAGAATTTGAACCTCCACTCAGTCGATTGGGGACCTTAAGGGGTGACCGGGTGGACTCTCTTAAGGGGAACTAGAGACTTTAAACCTTCATTCAGTCAATTAGGGACCTTAAGGGGTGATCGGTCAGGTTCCCTTATGGGGAACTGACGACTTTAAACATTTATTCAGTCGATTGGGGACTTTAAGGGGTGACCGGGCAGGCTCCTTTAAGGGGAATTAGAGACTTTAAACCCTCATTCAGTCGATTAGGGACCTTAAGGGGTGACCGAGTGGGCTCTCTTAAGGGGAACTGGAGACTTTAAATCTCCATTTAGTTGATCGAGGACCTTAAGGGGTGACCAGACGAGCTCCTTTAAGGGGAACCAGAGATTTTAAACCCTCATTCAGTCGATCAGGGACCTTAAGGGGTGACCGGGTGGGCTCTCTTAAGGGGAACCAGAGACTTTAAATCTTCACTCAGTTGATCGGGGACCTTAAGGGGTGATCGGACAAGCTCCCTTAAGGGGAACCGGAGACTTTAAACCTTCATTCAGTCGATCGGGAATCTTAAGGGGTGATCAGGCAGGCTCCCTTAAGTGGAATCGGAGACTTTAAACCCTCACTCAGTCGATTGAGGACCTCAGAGGTGACCAGATAGGCTCCCTTAAGGGAAACTGAAGACTTTAAACCTTCAACAAGTTAATCAAGGTATATAGATTGTGAGTATTATATGTATCTCATTTCGTTTGGTAGTATATGGCTAAGCGATTCATCATATAACCTGGAAATTCATTGGAAAAGGCTTCTATGTTATATTCAACTTCTTTACTTTGCTCAGAAGTATATGGTTACATAATCTATCATACAGACTGAAGATTTCTTATAAAATGATTATATTACATCTAGTTTACCTATTTCGTCCAGGAGTATATACTCGACCAATTTATTAGACAAGTCGAAGGTCCTTTATACAAGCAGGGCATTCAACCTAGCATAGAAGCCTGGAAATCATCAGGGTGAATTCATTCAGCATTATATGCCACTCAGAAGATAACTATGAGGTCTACTTTGTCTGATTAATTTCTCTATGGAATTTCTCTATAAAATATGTGTGGCAAATGTATTGAAGAATTTAATCTATATGGATACTTGGGTGGTTCCGAAGATATGGGAAGCTACACAAGGAAGGACAAGTAATTGTAAATTTTCATTAGTATTTGATATATAACAAGTAGTGCATAGTAATGATGAAATAATAGAAAGATGTAAATGTCAAAGTTAAGAAAAGTCAAAGTTAAGAAATCAAGAATGAAAGGGGGAGTATAAACTTTAAATTTTATTTATGCATTGATGCTTCTGGTTAACTTTCATTATTTATTCCTTTATTTAAAAGTTATGTTTTACTTAACTTTGAACCAAGATTGCCATAATCAAAAAGGGGGAGATTGTTGGTGCAGTGAGCACCAGATGATCGAACCTGAGTTTTGATTATGGCAAAGGGCTCAAAGTTAAATGGTGGTGTTATCTAACAAAGTTCATGGAGCTTGCAGGAAAGTCCTAAGTGATACTTAGGCAAAAGTCCTAGCTGCGGTTAGGTAGGTAAAACCCTAGGGGGTGGTAACCCTAGGTCATAGGGGGTGGTAACCCTATGCGGAAAGCCTTGGCAGGTCGATGGCTTCAGGCAAAAGTCCTAGGGGGTGGTAACCCTAGGTGGAAAGTCCTGGTGTCGCGAACCAGGTGAAAGTCTGAACTGATCGGTGAAGCGGATGTTCAGCAGAAAGTCCGGAAGCATCGAGTGCCGAGCAAAAGTCCAGTCGATCTGACATCAAGTAAATCTCCGAGTGGAGTAGGTGAGGACGCGTTCCCGTAGAGGGAATGTCGCTTCAGGTGGAGAACATCTTACAATAGTTGAAACCCTAAGTTACAGAATAAGATTGAAAACAAATGAATTATAATTGTTTTTCTGACCTTCTGGGATTTGGGTTATATTTATAGCCTTGGTCAGAGATCCTGGATGGGTTCGAGGCGCCTCTATGGGGATAAAATTTTAGCCCCATCGTAATGCAAGGCACCACATTACGTTTTGGATGAATTTTTTGTCCAGACGCCTGGACCAAGTCTGGGCGCCTTGGATAGGTGAAGGCACCCCGGACTTGGTTGTGATGACGCTGGAATTCGGCTCGTTCAAGGCGCCTTGGTGAACAGTATAAGGCGCCTTGAACCCCCTTTATAAGGGGTCTCGACCAGCAGCTTCAAACATCTTCTTCCAAGTGAACTATCTGCTACAAGCTGCCTACGAGACGATCCCGAAGTGCTGCAACGATACCCCGACAACCCGGAGCTTCAGATTTAGTCCTTTGTTGTCGGTATAATCTTTTACTGCTTTGAATTGTAATTAGTTTGTAATAGTTTTTACGAGCTTATAGTTGTTGCCCACGGAAAGCGATCAAGGATCGCGGGCCTTCGAGTAGGAGTCGATCAAGGCTCCGAACGAAGTAAATCCTCCTGTCTCTGTGTGCTTGCTTTCTTATTTTCCGCTGCGTTTTAATTACTCGAGTGTTTTCCGAAAAATGAAATAGCCGCGAGCGCTATTCACCCCCCCCCCCTCTAGCGCGTCTCGATCCAACAGTAAATACAAGATTCTAATTTTATTAAAATTTGCTTAAAAAGTCTTTTGGGAGCTCCTTGTTAAGCCGATGGTGGTTTACAAATAGAGGAAGAGATTCTCCCGATAAGTAACCCCCTCCCTTAACTGTTGGATTACCCCTTCAACAGAATGGGTGAGAGTTTCTACTATGCACTGGACATATTTCCTACTAAACTCAAGGGAGTCCAAATAGGATCTGCGCCTATTTTGCCAGCGCTCCTTCTCACCTGCCTTATATGCCTGAAGTTTCGATTGTAGGTTATCCTTCTCACCTTGCAGGGTAGCTTTCTCTGCCTTAGAGCTTTCTAGCTCTTTTAAAAGTGAGCCTATCTGCAAATCTTGGTTTCTTAATCTTTCTTGTTGTTGAAACAACATGAAATCTTTGGAGGTTAATTCTTGAGCTAGCTCAGGAGATCTAGAACCATGTGATAATTGTAGCTATTCCAAAAGAGTAGTTTTATGGGATAAGTCTGAAAGAGCTTTGTCTTTTAGAGATTTCTCTACTAAGAGTTGAGATACACTCCATTGCAATTGGAGTTCTAAGTCTTTCTTTTCTTCTTCTCGAGATCACAATAATTGACGATAATCTTGTAGGACCTTCTCTAGGCCAGTGTTGAGTTCAGCCTATGAATTTAATTTATCTAGCAGTTGAGTAAGTTTATCATTAGGAAGGTTGGAGGTGGTATGCAATTCTTCCACTTTGTCTTTCAAAACTCGATTAGCCTTTTCTAAATCCATAGCTAATTGGCTCAAATGTAAGCTCAAGGCATAGTTAAGATAAAAGAGAAAAGAAAGCATAAAATAATGAGTTAGATGAGTAGAACAAACAAATAAAATTGAGACTCGTGTCTAGTCAGTCGGTTACACCTCCTTCGACTAGACTTGAGGGGGAGACTAGTGATATGGATTATGATAGGCCAGCTTGCCATATGATGTGGAGGTTAAGGTCAAGAGAGAAAGGAGAAGCCCATATCTGGGTAAATGTATGATTAATAGGATAATGGTAGACCAAATAAAAGGTTTCCCGCAAGCGCTCGGTTAGGCGGCGCCTAACCGAGATTAGGAGTACTTAGCCTTATGAAAGCTTTTAGTATATTACTGGTCGAGTGAAGGCCGGGCGAGCACCTGTGTGCTTATATGTGCTCGGCCTGGCAAAACCCAAACGAGCATAAAGACACTTAGACTTAGACAGTTTTTTAGTATATTACCGGCCAAGTGAAGGTCGAGCGAGCACCAGTGTGCTTATATAGGCTCAGTCGGGCAAAGCCTGAACGAGTATTAAAGCACTTAGCCTTATACAACTTTTAATATATTATAGGTCGAGTGAAGGCTGAACGAGCACTAGTATGCTTATATGCGCTCGGCTGGGTGTCACGCCCCAAAGGAGTCCTTGTCCGAAGAAATTTCGGTAGCATCTTCCCTGTACGGGTGGCAATCTGAAACATTACTACATACAAAATATACCTCAGCCACACTCGGCTGGAATATATATATACAAAACATAAACAACAGAACACACAGTTTAATATACTCAGCCTACCCGGCTGGACAAAAATAAATACAACCATGCAGTTTAATAAGCCTACACGACTGAACGTAAACACAGCAGCGGAAGACATAAAACAATACGAACGTAAAACCAACAATGACACTAACAAAAATACCTGTCATCACAGACTTGACCCAAAATTTGTTGGTTGCTACTCGGAAAACCTAATGGTTCCACTGTACAAAAATTTTGTACAAAGGTCTGAACATTTTCCTAGCTACCATGTGTTCTTTTAAATTAAACTTGGATCACCTCCGGAACTTAACATGTTTGATCCAAAGTTTAATCTATTTGTTCTTTTAGGTTTAGACTTGGATCTCCTGCGGAACTTAACACGTTCGATCCAAATCACCTAGGTTATTAATTTCATTAAATATTAATTTCTAAAATTGGCTTCCAGGACTGCATGGCGAGGCACATGGCCTTCTTGGATATGGGAACAACCACTACCGCCTAGACAAAGCCTTTTAAGGAAAGCTAATATTTAATTTCCATAAATAACTTTAGGTCAACTGAAAAGAACAATCAAATCACAAGGAAAAGAAAAACAAAGAACACAACATCGAAAATAAATTTGAAATACTAGAATCGCATGCCTCTTGTATTTGGTATTTTTTACATGAAGATGAAACTAGTATAATGCGGAAATAAAATACTAGTATACCTTTTCTTTTGCAAGCAAAAACCTCTAGGTCTTCTACCGTATTCCTCTTCTAACCTCGGACGTTGTGTGGGCAACGATCTTCCGAGATGAGAAACCACCAAAGCACCTTCTTCTCCTCCTTGCAAGGTTCGGCCAAATCAAGTGCACCTCCAAGGAAGAAGAGAAACCACCACCAATGCTCCAAGGGATGAAAGCTTTCTCTCCTTCTTCTCCAAGCTAGAAAACCGGCCACCACTTGATCTCCAAGAGGAAGAAGAGGTTCAGCCACAACAAGGAGAGGAGAGATCTTGAAGGGGCCGGCCACACCAAGGAAGAAAAGAAGGAGAAGAATAATAAAGTTGTGTCTCATGGCATCCCAACCCCCTCTTTTATATTCATTAGCTTTGGTAAATAAGGAAATTTAATTACAATAAAATTTCCTTAACTTTCCTTGAAATGAATTAATTAAGAAAAATTAAAAAAAATTTCCTATTCCTTCATGTCATGGCCGACCACATCATTAAGAGCAAACAAGCCTATTTCAATCAACAATTAAAATTCCTTATTTGTCTTTGGAAATTTTAAAAAATAAAATTTTCCTTTAAAATCCCTTCATGGTTGATAAAAATAAATTTCTATAATTTTAATTTTTCAATATGTGAATAATTTACAAAGAAGAAAAATAAAATATCTTTCCAATCTACAAATAAGGAAAGAGATCTAATATCTTTCTTTAATCTTTTGTAGATCCTTTTAAAAGAGATATTTTAATTTTTAATCTCTCCAATAAATTATATCTTTCACATAAGAAAATTTTAAAATTAAAATTCTTTTAAATTTAATGGGGGTCGGCCACCTAAGCTTGGGTTCAAGCTAGGGTCGGCCACCAATGAACCAAGGCTTGGCCGGCCCTAGCTTGATCCAAAAGCTAGCTTGGCCGGCCCCTACATCATGGGTATGAAGGTGGGTATAGGTGAGTATAGTACTCTATAAATAAGAGGCTACAATAGGGACCGAGAGGAGGAATTGGTTTTGGTCTCCCGATAAAATTAAGCATCCGGTGTTCGCCCCGAACACACAACTTAATTTTATCAATAATAATTAATTCCACTAGAGAACTATTATTGAACTACCGCACCAATCCCAAATTACATTTTTGGGCTCCTTCTTATTATGAGTGTGTTAGTCTCCCTGTGTTTAAGATGTCGAATGTCCACTAATTAAGTGAGTTACTGACAACTCATTTAATTAATATCTTAGTCCAAGAATAGTACCACCCAACCTTATCATCATGTCGGACAAAGTCCACCTGCAGGGTTTAACATGACAGTCCTTATGAGCTCATCTTAGGGACATTATCAACCTAGATCACTAGGACACAGTTTCCTTTTATAATCAACAACACACACTATAAGTGATATCATTTCCCAATTTATCAGGCTTATTGATTTATCGAACTAAATCTCACCCATTGATAAATTAAAAAAATAAATATCAAATATATGTGCTTGTTATTATATTAGGATTAAGAGCACACACTTCCATAATAACTGAGGTCTTTGTTCCTTTATAAAGTCAGTATAAAAGAAACAACCTCTAATGGTCCTACTCAATACACTTTAAGTATACTAGTGTAATTATATAGTTAAGATAAACTAATTCCTAATTACACTACGACCTTCCAATGGTTTGTTCCTTTCCATTTTGGTCGTGTGCTGCTGTTTATAATTTATAAGGTACTGATAACATCATCTTCTGTATGTGACACCACATACTATGTTATCTACAATATAAATTAATTGAACAACTACAGACAAATGTAGATAATTTGACTAAATGTGATTCTTTATTCAAAATAAATGTTTACAAAAGCTTAGGCTTTCAGTATACACTCTAACAAAATTCACATCGACTTGTTGAAAAATAAAATACACAAAATCAATATACCACCCCAAACGATAACAAAACCAAACAGAAAACTATTCTCGAGGGTGACGTGGGACTGGCAGCCGGGACTCTCCAAGCATCTGTGACTCATCTACCTGTTACCTGGCGAAAAAAAATCATTTTGTGGGGTGGTGAGTATTGGAACTCAGCGGGTAAGGAAAGAGATAATGCATGAACATAACATATAAGTAGAGAGTGTCAATAGTATACAGCCTCATAAGAAGAATAGAAGATACTACAGTAGAACCAAAATAGATGCTCATACCTGAAACCATATCCTAGGCTAGGTATAGAAGGTCAGAACTGATACTAATCTGCTACAGTACTGCTCATACTACAGAGGTAATAAGCAAGGTATATACAAATTTCCAATGACTAAACATCTACCATGAGAATATATCTCAACACAAGTAAGCATATCAGCATATGTGAACAACAACAGTAAGTAAGCAATAACAACATATATAGACAGCAACAGCCAAAGCAAATATAATAACAACAGCGTATGCACGGATGGTCACTCCCGCCCACCTCTCTGCACCATGACCCCTGTATGGTCGAGAGGCCGGGTCAGTGACAGACTGTACACCACTCCAGCTATCACTCACACGAGTGGCCGAGGGGACAGTTGCATAGTAGCTAAATAGCTACATCTGCGATGGGGTCCCTGCTGCTCGTAACTCCAGCTACCACTCTCCATGAGTGGCCGAGTGCGGCACGACAGGACAAGCGACATCAACTCCAGCTACCACTCTCTTGAGTGGCCGAGGATGCGACCCCTTTTTAACGACTCTCTCGACCGCAAGGGAGAATTGGTCGTTGACATTCATGCCATTACAGGATGCGAACAATGCAACAATCATCATATATATATATATAAGCAGAAACAGGTATGCTACATGAAGCCAGCATGCTCAATATCATACATAAATAAACAATAGTCAAAGCATACAAACATGGTATCTAGTATCTGCTACTGATCACGGACAATAACAAGAGACTGTATAGATATGGAAACGAATTTCTCAAAGATCGCGTGGGAGTATCAAGCGCAGGAAAAATAAGAGTGGAGTCAAGATAAACAGTCCTTATCCAAAATAATTCTTCCACTAAGGTCAAAGTACTAAAAGAAAATAAAGCAAGAAGTACCCGCCTCAAAAGAAAATCGTATCAAACCAAATCCGACGTCGAGACGCTCATCTCGAATCAGAGTCCTCAAATCTGTGCCCACGGAATTAACTCCGACAAAGACTATCTCCCGGCAGCCAGGTAACCAATGATGGCAGACCCAAATCCGAAGCCTTGACCTGTGATCCTCCGCCGGAGACAAGTAGAAGGTGGTGGTAGTGAATCAAGGCTAGGGCTCGGCCTTTCCTCTCTTGGCCGAGGTTCTGACCATGTAGCCGACTAGTCAAGGAAGAAGGGCAATCACCGGGAAAATGACAGGGCATTCCCGCTCGGGTCGAGATTGTCAGCGATGATGAAGACAAAGATGGAGTGCTCAGCTACCGGTGACCAACTCCCTTGTGGCGCAGGCGTCAAGGACAACTAGGGCGCGGGGCAGAGAGGAATCGGGCGACAGCGGGGGGCTCAACGAAGAGGTGAGGCCGCGGCTGTGACTCGAAAGAGAAGGAGAGGCCACTGTGGCTCGGCGGCTGGTGCCCGCGTGCGAAGGAGGAGATCGTTGGCTGAGCTGCAGGAGATCGAGAGAGGGAGAGGGAAGAGAGGTTGCGGCGGGGGTTTGGGGAAGATGGGTTTCGACGGCTAAGGAAGCTAGGGCACAGGAGATGTTTTTATAACCTAGGGAAATTTTGATTAAACCCTAGATCTTTTCCTCAATCTACTCCCACCTCCGGGTATTTCCAAACAGGCTTTTTCCTAAGCCTATAAATGCATCCCCTTAATATACGTCATACGAGCTCCAATTAAATCCCAGAAAAGTTCTAAAAATTCCTAAAAATTTCGTTAAAATTATTAGCCTATTTAACCTTATTATTTAATTATTATTTAGTTCGATATTTTACATTCTCCCCCACTAATAAAAATTTGGTCCCCAAATTTACTACTCAACTCGAGGATCCTCATCCAAGGATAACAACCAAACAAGATACTCTTATACCATTCAATCCAAGTATCCATGAACAAATCTCCAATCGTAAGACATGACTCTGTGGGTTATGAGCTCATCATGCTTCCGCTACTCCACACTACTTTCTAGCTAACCGTAGTTAAGTCAACTACTTCAGAAATCCATAATCCACTATCAATAGATCCTCCAAATACTCAAGTATCCACCCTATAAAAGTTCTAATCCAAAATCCAAGGGTCAATCAACCATAAGATCATTGAAATCAGATCACCAACTACAAATCACCAAATCCATAACCATCACACAAGTGCTACTCCTTATGTTTCTATCCACCTCAAATACCAAACAATAAATCCTCAAGTCATATATCCACTAATAAAGTATCTGAAAATCAGATATAACCACATTTAGATGTTGTGTAAGAGGATATCCACCCGTAAATCATCAAGAATCAACATATCACAACATATGATCTAACCAATGACTGACACAACACAATTCATACATGGCACAAACAACTAGTCAAGTAACAATAAATATGTACAATGACATTATACAAACATACCTCCTATAGCTTGGAGATGTCCTGCCGCTGTCTGATCCCACAACTTAAGAGTCACATCGAGGGATCAACTTACAAAGGGAAAACAAAACAATCGAAACATCGAAAATCATAAATCGAAACAAGATCGAAATTTCAAAACACAAAACACAGCATTTGACTCGAACCATGCTCTGATACCATAAAATTGGTATCAGATTAACTCGAAAATACCGAACACGAAAAACAAATTGCACAATCTGAGACACATAAATAGGCTTCGCAACCTGAGCTTTGATACCATAAAATTTGTATCAGATTAACTCAAAAATCTTGAACACGAAAAACAAATCATAAAATTTGAAACATAAAAATAGGCTTCGTAACTTGGCTCTGATACCATTAAACTGGTATCAGATTAACTCGAAAATAATCATAAATTGACACAAGATCAAAACGGCTCTGATACCATAAAATTGGTATCAGATTAACTCAAAAATAATCCTAAATCGAAACAAGATCGAAACTGCTCTGATACCATTAAATTGGTATCAGATTAACTTGAAAATCCATAATACGAAAAACAAATCACAAAATTTGATAAAAATAGGCTTCACAACTTGGCTCTGATACCACTAAATTGTCACGCCCTAAAGGAGTCTCTGTTCGAAAAATTTCGGCAGCATCTCCCCTGTACGGGTGGCAATCTGAAACATTACTACATACAAAATATACCTCAGCCACCCTCAGCTGGAATATATATATATACAAAATATAAACAACAGAACACACAGTTTAATATACTCAGCCTACCCGGCTGGATAAAAATAAATACAACCATGCAGTTTAATAAGCCTACACGGCTGAACGTAAACACACAACAGTGGAAGACATAAAACAATACGAACGCAAAACCAACAACGACACTAACAAAAATACCTGTCATCACAGACTTGACCCAAAATTAACATCGACTTGTTGAAAAAAAAATACACAAAATCAATATACCACCCCAAACGATAACAAAACCAAACAAAAAACTATTCTCGAGGGTGGCATGGGACTGGCAGCAGGGACTCTCCAAGCATCTGTGACTCATCTACCTGTTACCTGGCGAAAGAAAATCATTTTGTGGGGTGGTGAGTATTGGAACTCAGCGGGTAAGGAAAGAGATAGTGCATGAACATAACATATAAGTAGAGAGTGTCAACAGTATACAACCTCATAAGAAAAATAGCAGATACTATAATAGAACCAAAATAAATGCTCATACCTGAAACCATATCCTAGGCTAGGTATAGTAGGTCAGAACTGGTACTAATCTGCTACAGTACTGCTCATACTACAGAGGTAATAAGCAAGGTATATACAAATTTCCAATGACTAAACATCTACCATGAGAATATATCTCAACACAAGTAAGCATATCAGCATATGTGAACAACAGCAGTAAGTAAGCAATAACAACATATATAGATAGCAACAACCAAAGTAAATATAATAACAACAGCGTATGCACGGATGGTCACTCCCGCCCACCTCTCTGCACCATGATCCCTGTATGGTCAAGAGGTCGGGTCAGTGACAGACTGTACACCACTCCAGCTACCACTCACACGAGTGACCGAGGGGACAGTTGCATAGTAGCTAACTAGCTACATCTGCGACGGGGTCCCTACTGCTCGTAACTCCTAAAACTCTCTTGAGTGGCCGAGGATGCGGCCCCTTTTAACGACTCTCTCGACCACAAGGGAGAATTGGTCGTTGACATATATGCCATGACAGGATGCGAACAATACAACAATCATTATATATATATATATATATATATATGCAGAAACAGGTATGCTACATGAAACCAGCATGCTCAATATCATACATAAATAAACAACAGTCAAAGCATACAAACATGGTATCTAGTATGTGCTACTGATCACGGACAATAACAAGAGACTGTATAGATATGGAAACGAATTTCTCAAAGATCGCGTGGGAGTATCAAGCGCAGGAAAAATAAGAGTGGAGTCAAGATAAACAGTCCTTATCCAAAATAATTCATGCACTAAGGCCAAAGTACTAAAAGAAAACAAAGCAAGAAGTACCCGCCTCAAAAGAAAATCATATCAAACCAAATCCAACGTCGAGACGCTCATCTCGAATCAGTGTCCTCAAATCTGTGCCCACGGAATTAACTCCGACAAAGACTATCTCCCGGCAGCCAGGTAACCAATGATGGCAGACCCAAATCCGAAGCCTTGACCTGTGATCCTCCGCCAGAGACAAGTAGAAGGTGGTGGTAGTGAATCAAGGCTAGGGCTCGGCCTTTCCTCTCTTGGCCGAGGTTCTGACCATGTAGCCGACTAGTCAAGGAAGAAGGGCAATCACCGGGAAAATGACAGGGCATTCCCGCTCGGGTCGAGATTGTCGGCGATGATGAAGACGAAGATGGAGTGCTCAGCTACCGGTGACCAACTCCCTTGTGGCGCAGGCGTCAAGGACAACTAGGGCACGGGGCAGAGAGGAATCGGGCGACAGCGGGGGGCTCAACGAAGAGGTGAGGCCGCGGTTGTGACTCGAAAGAGAAGGAGAGGCCGCTATGGCTCGGCGGCTGGTGCCCGCGTGCGGAGGAGGAGATCGTTGGCTGAGGTGCAGGAGATCGAGAGAGGGAGAGGGAAGAGAGGTTGCGGCGGGGGTTTGGGGAAGATGGGTTTCGACGGCTAAGGAAGCTAGGGCACAGGAGATGTTTTTATAACCTAAGGAAATTTTGATTAAACCCTAGATCTTTTCCTCAATCAACTCCCACCTCCGGGTATTTCTAAACAGGCTTTTTCATAAGCCTATAAATGCATCCCCTTAATATACGTCATACGAGCCCCAATTAAATCCCAGAAAATTTCTAAAAATTCCTAAAAATTCTGTTAAAATTATTAGCCTATTTAACCTTATTATTTAATTATTATTTAGTTCGGTATTTTACACCAGGCAAAGCCCGAACAAGCGTTAAGGCACTTAGCCTTATACCGCTTTAAGTATACTACCGATCGAGTGAAGGCTGAGCGAGCACCATTGTACTTATATGTGTTGGACCGCGTTGGCCGGCTAGAAGGGGGTTGAATAGCCCTAAAAAAACACAAATACAAAATACTCTTCTCGAATTTATAACTTAAACACTTGCATAAAATTGAAAGCAATAAACTAAAAGAAGAGGCTCACAGACTTGACTTAGTTACAATCAGAGAGGTTATTAATCCAAGGAATGAATCACACACTAAAAAGATCTTCTTCAGACAGAGAAGCCTCTTACAGCAATGAAAGCACAAAAAGAGAAACTAAACTAGAAATGGAAGCTCACAAGTGTTGTATTGCTAATTCTTGTTTGTTGTGAAGCTTTTGGACCAAGGCTATATTTATAGCCTTGGTCAGAGCACCTAAAAGGGTTCCAAGTACCTGGTAGGGGATAAAACTTTCTCCTCGACGCAACGGTCAGCACCCACGTCGATATTGATAAACTTGAGGTTCCAGGCACCCGGAAGGGTTCCGGGCACCCGGAAGGGTTCCGGGCACCCGGAGTGGGTCTGTGCGCCCGGAGTGGGTCCGGACGCCCAGACCCTTAAAGTCAACCTTGTTGACTTTTTCGATCAGGGCCCTCTGCTTCGGTTCAGCTCGCCTCAGTCTGGGTCTTCCACTTTGGCTACGCTCGCTTGGGTGATCTTGGTCATCTGGAATAGGGCTTATCCGAACCCAACTTCCGGCCTTCTCGAGCAACCTTCCGCTCTTGGATTCTCGTCCCTCGAAAATGCCGTGCGCCTCCTTCTCATTCATCCATGTACTCTTTTGCAGCACTTCGTCCCTCGGATGCACCGAGCCCGTAGGCTTTCTCCCGTGTCGTCTTTCTCACTAGCTGCGTCTTTTGCTCGACTCCCTATGCTCCTAAGGTCCTGCACCCTTAGACACAAGGTTAAAACACACTATAACCTAACCTAACTTGGTTGATCACATCAAAATAATCTTAGGGTTCCAACAATATGCGCTTGGCCGGGCAAAGCCCGACCGAACGTAAAGACACTAAGCCTTATAAATATTATAGTAAATTCTTGGTCAAAACATGTTTAACAGAAGGTATTCTCATTATATACATGACCGACTTGATTGATCGACCAAAATATGTTCCACAGAGGGTATTCTCACTATATACATGACCGGCTTGAATGACCGGCCGGGATATGTTTAACAGAAGATAGCATACAAGTATGACAGCTTGACAAATTTGGCGAGAAACATTCTCTAGAAGCTTCCTCAGTTACAAGGACATGTTCCTATGCATACTTCATGAGAAATATGAGTCATAAATGATAAAAGAGGTACATCTGGAGTATAAAAAAGATTTCTTGAAGTATTATTGCATGAAGCCTAAAGTGGGACTTTATCTTCTAACAAACTCTAACAAACCGAGGACCATCTCATGACTACGGAGGTTATATGAGGTAGTATAAAAAGGGGGGGTCCTCTCCGTGGGGTAAGGTACGCAAACTCTAGCATTCAAAACTCTACTTCTGAGTACTTTCATTATTGTACTTGGTATTCTTCTTTTTCTTCTTCTTCTTCTTCTTCTTCTTCCACCTTCGAGAGGAGAACTGACTTGAATGTCAGAGGGCCTAGCCAGGGATCCCTATCTCGGTCTTAGGTCACTAACGCTTTGTTGGCTCGTCTCACTATGCGCAGATCGTTGAGGAGCTTATCCAGATCCTCAGAAGTGCATCTTCCTCGGAACCACTGTTCACCAAAGCCAGCGCACCACCTCGCGGATCTCAGACAAGATCAACTATAATGATGCTTAATGGTATATATAACTTCTTGTGCATTGATTGGTCACACTTATATATATAATATCTTTGTAATGCACTTGCTATATATATGTTCTGTCATATAATAGATATATCAGGCATGCAAGGTTGACTCTATCACACGAGTGACCACTTCCAAGAGTGGAGATAAGACAGTTTCTAATTGTAAGAGGTTTTGAGAGTAGCCCTACTAGAACTTAAGTCACCCTGATATGTGTTTAGGATGAGGTCATGTGTGACATGACTGATATGGGCATAGTCATATCCATATTGCCTATAAGAAGCCAAGTTTGAGATCTCAGATATCACCTGCAAATTGTGATGTCTTTGAGGTTCTCTTTTAGAGATCTCTGGGTAGAGTCTTATGTGTAGACTAAGTCTCATACTTGCACAGTGTTAGAGAAAATTGACATATGTCCTTCTAAGAGATGGGAGATTAACATTGTGACACGTGTTTCATACGACGTGTGATATAACAATTGGGATAGTGGGAGCCATATTATAAGAGACAATAACTTTATATCCCCGAACCCCACTGTGTGAGATCTGAAATCCTTGAGGTGGGATTTCTTGTACCCTTTACTTTTGGCATTCTCTTGATGTCATGATTCAATGTTTTCTACTTTAGTCTATTTACCAATGGCCTGGAAGATAAATTGAGGTATGAGGGACAAGTCTAGGAAAGCAGCTAAGTTAAGATTGATAGATTCAAGTTTGGGAAAAGAAAGACTAATTGACACAATGATTTTTCTTGACTATTGTAAAACCATAAGATATTATCTCCTCGTGAAATCTTAGGTACCACCGTGTGGATGATTACTTTAGGCTATATATCGACTTTTGAAGTCGACAGACCTTATCTTCTTGACCTACTAAAATGAACCCAGAGGGTTATTCCATGTAAATCTCCTCATCCAAACTTCCATTAAGGAAAGCGGTCTTAATGTCCATCTGGTGTAACTCTAGATCTAAATTGGCGACAATCACTAAAAGTAAACAGATCAATGTAAACTTGACTACTGGTGAGAAAGTCTCCTCATAGTCAATGCCCTTTGTTTGTTTGTAACACTTGGCTACCAGACGAGCTTTATATCTTTCAATCGATCCATCGACCTTCCTTTAGATTTTGAGAATCCACTTGTTCCCAACGACCTTTCTACCCTTAGGTAAGTCAATTAAATCCCAGACCTTGTTGACTTTCATTGATTCAATTTCTTCTTGCATAGCCATTAACCATTCGACCTTTTTAGAATCCTTGAGAGTCTAAGGTCCTCGATTCATCATCATCCTCTAGAGTCACAATAAGAATCTCATTTTCAATTAGGAAACGACGATGAGGTATATTTTCTCGACCACTCCTACGAGGAGAGAGAATTTCCCCACCTTCATATGGATCGCTCCAACTAGAACTAAAATCCATAACTAGGTCTTGAATCCCTCTACTGGTCTTGACTGTACCATTAGGCCTATCCATCTCATAGAAGGTGTAGTCTCGATCAATTTCTCTTCTCTTAATAAAATCATTCTCAAGAAACATGACATCATAAGATTCAATCTCAGTTATTGTGTCGTCCGTATATTCTCCTAGGAACACATCTCCTTTGGAGTGTTTAGAGTATTTGATGAAGATACACTTCTTTCCTCGTGGGCCTAACTTGTCGTACTTGTGCGAGAAATCTCTAACATATGTAGCACAACCCCATGGCCTAAGATGGCTAAAGATAGGCTGCCTCCTTGTCCAAAGTTTGTAAGGGGTGCTAACCACAGACTTTGTTGGAACATGATTAAGAATATAGACTTTAGTCAATAACGCATCCTCCTAATAAGAGATTGGTAAATTGATTTGTGCCATCATGGACCTCACCATTTCCAATAGAGTCATATTCCTTCTCTCAGTGACTCCATTCTGCTGAGGAGTAGCAGGAATAGTCAGTTGTCTTGTAATGACTTTTTTGAAACAGAGCTCTCTAAAATGCTCAGATAGATACTCGGTCCCCCGATCAGTTCTGAGGGTTTTCACTCTCATATCTAGCTGCTTTTCTACCTCGCTAATAAACCTTCTGAAGCACTCTAGTACCTCAGACTTATGTTAGATCAGGTAGATATAACCAAAACGCAAGAAATCATCTATAAAGGTAATAAAGTATGTGGCTCTGTTTTGAGCTCTCACATTCATAGGTCCATAAATGTCAGAATGAACTAACTTCAATGAAGTCCCAACCCTTATTGCTTTTCTAAATAATTTTCTTATAGTTTTACCTTCTAGACAAAACTCACATAAGGGTAACTTGACCTTGGTTAGCTGGCCCAACACGCCATATGCTGCTAACTGGCCCATCCTCTCTTGCCCTATATGACCAAGTCTGCTATGCCAAACATTAATATCATCCACTACACTATCAGATGTAAAGGCAATGGTAGATAGAGGATAAAACTCATGAAAATAAATCAAGTTCAGTGCAAATAGTCCTTCATGTACTAAACTGGAACATATTAAAGTACTGTCATACTAGATGGAAACCTTAGAGGTTCCAATTACAATACAATATCCTAACTAGTCTAGACTACAAATAGAAACTAGATTCCGCCTTATTTCTGGAGCATATAACACGTCATGGAGATACAAGACTTGATTATTTTGCAGCAACAACTTGCAAGTGTCAATCCCTCTCACCTCCACAAATACCCCATTTCCCACATACAGTCTTCTCGCATGTAGACTTAATCGGTGGAATTTCACATATGCACTCCTTTCACGGGCTACATAGTTTATGGCTCCTGAGTCTACAATCCATTAAGGAGATGAGTTAGCGAACATCACACTAGATGACACATAACTCATACCATGTAAAGAAGAAGGATATACCTTTTTCTTGCTACACTCACGTGCGAAATACCCTGGCTTACCACATACATAGCATCGGACATTGCTCTTTATGAGCTCCTTTTTCTTACTTTCTGTCCCTGTCCTTTTTCATTAGTTTATATAAATGGCTTTTTCTTGCCATGACCTTTGGTCTTCTTCTCATGCTTGTGTCACTTGCGCTTTGTACCCGAGAGTCCTTACTCGTCTTCGCAAAGTGAGCATAACCTTAAGTAGACGCCTACTCATATCCATGAAAGTATGGATACTTTCAGTGTGTGTGAGATAGTGTTGGTCCCTTAGCTGCCGGCTAGAGGGGGTTGAATAGCCCTGTACAATTAAAACAAACACCTTTCTCAGAACTTTAGAAATAAAGCACTTGTATAAAAAACTGATTAATAGACAAGAAAAAGAGCCACAACAATTTACTTGGTTTGCAGTCAGGGGATTGCTAATCTAAGATGTTTGAAAGCTCACTAATGTCTCCTTCAGGTGGAGAATCCTCTTACAACAGTCAAAGCTCACAACTACAAAGCTTTGGTTGACTTTTCCTCTTTGTCTTCCACTCTAGCTCAACTCACTTGGGTGATTTTGGCCATCAGGAATAGGGCTCGCCTGTACCCATTTTCTGGCCTTCTCGAGCGTCCTTCCACTCCAACTTCTCGTCCCTTGGAACCGCCACGCGTTTCCTTCTCGTTCGTCAGTGTACTCTTCCGTAACACCTCGTCCCGTGTGTTGGAACCCCAAGGCTGTTTTGGTGTGATCAACAAGTTAAGTTAGGTCCTGTGTGTTTCTAACCTTGTGTCTAAGTGTGTAGGAGCTTAGGAACACAGGTAGTCGAGTGGAAGATGTAGCTAGTGAGAAGGATGGCACGCGGTGCGTCCGAGGGACGAGGCACTGCAGAAGAGTACACCAGCGGATGAGAAGGAAGCGTGCGGTGGTTCCGAGGGATGAAAGCCGGAGCGGAAGACTGCTCGAGGAGCAAGAGACGCAACTAGCGAGAAGGACGACACGCGGTGCGTCCGAGGGGACGAAGACTGCAGATGAGTATGCCGACGGACGAGAAGGAGACACACTGCGATTTCGAGGGGCGAGAAGCCGGAGCGGAAGCCCACTCGAGAAGACCGGAAGTTGGGTTTGGGTGAGCCCTTTTCCAAATGGCTAAGATCACCCAAGTAAGCGGATCTACAGTTGAAGACCCGGACCGAGGCAACCAGAGCCGGAGTAGAGGACCCGGACCGAAAAAGTCAACCAGAGTTGACTTTTGGGTCCGAGCGCCCGGAACGTACCGAGGCGCCCAGACCCCTCTAGGGCGCCCGGAAGTCCATCTTTGACCAGATCGAGTCTTTCGCGATCTAAACGTTGGGGGATAAAGTTTTATCCCCCCAGGGTACCCGGAACCCTTCCAGGCACCCCGACCAAGGCTATAAATATAGCCTTGGTCTAGAAGCTTTTCAACAACTCAGAGCAATTCATTTCTAACGCTTGTATGCTTCAGTTTTAGATTAGCTTCTTTGTTTTGCGCTTTTACTGCTGTAAGAGGCTTCTCCACCCAAAGGAGATACTAGTGCGACATTCCTTGGATTAACAACCTCCTTGGTTGTAACCAAGTAAATCCTTTTGCCTCTTCCTTTCTTTAGTTTTTGTTCAATTTATTTTATGCAAGTGTTTTGTTGAAATTACGAGAAGGGTATTTTTGTTTTTGTTCTACAGGGCTATTCAACCCCCCTTCTAGCCGGCCGCCAACGATCCTACAAGTGGTATTAGAGCCAAGGCGCTTCAGGAGGACTAACCGCCAATCGAAGCAAACATAATGGTCGGACCAAACATCCACCCGCCGAAATATGAAGGGGATTTCACAACCTGGAAAAAACTGATGCAAGTATTTTTCATAACATATTTTGAATTAATTTTAACAATGGAACTTGGCTTTATAGCTCCAGAGGGCAAGGAAAAATGTCAATGCACAAAAAAGGAGCAGGCTGAATACGTGGCGAACGACAAAGCAGAATATCATCTGTTAAGCGTTCTTCCGCCACAAGAAGTTAATCGAATTGGCAACTACACCTCCGCGACGGAACTTTGGGAGAAGTTTCTCAAGCTGCACGAAGGAACTTCCAAAGCCAAGCTCGCCAGAAGAGATCTACTTCGCAATCAACTCACCAGCCTGCAACTTGGGGAAGACGAGACAGTTGTGCACCTACACTTGAGAATCAAGGAGATCATCACCGGACTCTCGAATCTTGGAGAAAAGGTAAGTAACCGAGATTCGCTAAGGTACGCTTTAAATTCCTTTCCTAGAATACCAAATGGGCATCATTAGTAGATGCCTTTTACATTTCAAAAGATTTAGAAAAAATTTCATTAGAAGAATTTTTCTCGACTTTTGAAGTGCACGAATCAAGATGTGCAGGTTCGAAGGAGCCCAAGAACAACGTCACCCTCAAAGCTTCGAGAGATGAACCTGAGTCAGAATCTTCTCTCGATGATGAGGAAATGGTAATGATGGTAAGAAGATTCAAGAAACTTTGTAAATCTAGATCTATTAACCATCCGCAGGGGAAAAAGAAAAGAATGATCCGCTGTTACCACTGCGACGAAGAAGGGCACGTCAAGGATAACTGCCCCAAGCTGAAGAACAAGGACAAGGAGAAGGGTAAGAAGCCTATCCAAAAGCGAAAGGCCCTAAAGGCGACGTGGGACGATACGTTGTCGGAGTCGGAAGTCGATGCATTCTCCGGACTTGCTCTAATGGCAAGTCATCAAGATGACGTCTGCGAGTCAAGCTCTTCCGAAATGAGCATCGAGATCATCGATGAAGGGGGAGCCACGTCGGAAGAAAGCAATAGTTCAGGGGGAGAAACGGACAACGAGATCGACAAGGTAAGTGAGGTACGATCACTTCCTCCCGATAAACTCTTTAAGTTTGTTAAACTATTAACAAAAGACTGTTGCAAATTAGAAAAGGAGATTAAAAACTTAAAAATAATTTTGGCCAAATCTTGTTCCTCAAAAGAATTAGACAAATCAAAATTAGAAAATGAGAAATTGAAATAAGAAAATAAAGATTTGAAAATTCAAGTAGATAATTTGAAAAACCATGCATGCTCATCTAATTTTAAAAAATTTAAAAATTTAAATTGGTATTATAGATATCAGTAGGGACAAATTAGGAATATTTCAAGAAAATATGTACCTAAGAAATATTTAGTTAATCCAGTAGGCTGGAACCTATATTGAGTTCCTAAATCTTGCTTAGTCTAAAGTTTAAACGAAATTAATGCTTTCAGCTAGAAAATTAAACAATGAATTTCTCTATGAGGTTTTGTCTAAGGAAGTGGTTGTTGCTCCAGTAACCAAGAAGACCTGGTGCCTCACAACGACCTGGAAGTCAAAATATTAAAATAAATGTTTAATTAACTTTCGGTCAAAGCATTAAAATTAGAATTAATTAATTCTTTTAAAGTTTTTCAAATATTTTTTAAAAAATATTTTTATACTTAGAAAAATACTTTTATGTGAAATTTTTACTTAGAAAATTTTACTTAAAAAAAAAATCTTAAGTTAGAATTTTTTTCTTTCAAAAATAATTTTTGCAAAGACTTAAATTTTTTTCTTCAAAATTTTTTTTTTACAAAGCTGTCTAAGTTAGAATTTTTTTATAATTTCACATAGAAAATTTTCTTAAAATATTACTTAAAAAATTTTTACAGAGACTTTTTATTATTGCAAAATTTTTTTAAGGATCTCAAAATTTTCTAAGTTTTTACCCTTAGATTTTTTTTTCAACCCCATTTTTTATGTGATCAAAGAGGGAGAAAGAAAAATATAAGTCTAGGGGGAGGTAGACCAAAATTGAACTTGTTTTATTTTTTGCACTTAATTGCAAATTTAGTTAAGTTTATTTTATGTCTATTTTTACCCTAGCTTAACTTGGGTTTCTCACACCAAAAATGGAGAGATTGTTGGAACCCCAAGGCTGTTTTGGTGTGATCAACAAGTTAAGTTAGGTCCTATGTGTTTCTAACCTTGTGTCTAAGTGTGCAGGAGCTTAGGCGCATAGGTAGTCGAGTGGAAGACGCAGCTAGCCAGAAGGACGACATGTGATGCGTCTGAGGGACGAGGTGCTGCGGAAGAGTACACCGGCGAACAAGAAGAAAGCGTGCGGTGGTTCCGAGGGACGAAAGCCGGAGCAGAAGACTGCTCGAGGAGCAAGAGACGCAGCTAGTGAGAAGGACGGCTTGCGGTGCGTCCGAGGGATGAAGACTGCGGATGAGTACACTTGCGGACGAGAAGGAGACACACGGCGATTCCAAGGGGCGAGAAGCTGGAGCGGAAGCCCACTCGAGAAGACGGAAAGTTGGGTTCGGGTGAGCCCTTTTCCGGATGGCTGAGATCACCCAAGTAAGCGGATCTAGAGTTGAAGACCCGGACTGAGGTGACCAGAGCCGGAGTAGAGGACCGGACTGAAAAAGTTAACCAGAGTTGACTTTTGGGTCTGGGGCGCCCGGAGCTGACCGGGGCACCCGGACCCCTCTGGGGTGCCCGGAACGTACCAGGGTGCCCGGACCCCTCCGGGGTGCCCAGAATGTACCGGGGCGCCCGGAAGTCCATCTTTGATCAGATCAAGTCTTTCACGATCTGAACATTGGGGGATAAAGTTTTATTACCCCTAGGGCGCCCGAAACCCTTCCAGGCACCCCGACCAAGACTATAAATATAACATTGGTCCAGAAGCTTTTCAACAACTCAGAGCAATTCATTTCCAACGCTTGTACGCTTCAGTTTTAGATTAGCTTCTTTGTTTTGCGCTTTTACTGCTGTAAAAGGCTTCTCCACCCAAAGGAGATACTAGTGTGACATTCCTTGGATTAACAACCTCCTTGGTTGTAACTAAGTAAATCCTTTTGCCTCTTCCTTTCTTTAGTTTCTGTTCAATTTATTTTATGCAAGTGTTTTGTTGAAAGTACGAGAAGGGTATTTTTGTTTTTGTTCTATAGGGCTATTCAACTCCCCCTTCTAGTTGGCCGCCAACGATCCTACACCTTGGACGCATCGAGCCCGTCGACTCTCTCCCGTACCGTCCTTCTCGCCAGCTGTTAGGATGTATACTAAAAGCCTACATCTATTTTGAAATAAGAATCACATTGGTCAAATGTCTACATTTATGTTAGATGTAGTTGTTCATTTAATTTATATTGTAGATAACATGGTGTTTGGTGTGACATAGAAGATCATGTTATCAGTTTCTTATAAATTATAAATAGTAACTCACAACCATGATGGAATGGGGCAAACCATTGGAGTGGTTGTAGTGTAATTTGGTATTAGTTTATCTTAACTATAAAATTACACTAGTACACTATGTGTGTATTGAGCAGGACCATTTGAGATTATTTTTTTTATACTGACTACATAAAAGAACAAAACCTCTGTTATTATAGATGTGTGTACTTTTAATCCCGATATAATAACAAGCATGTATACTTAGTATTTATTTCTTTAATTTATCAATGGGTGAGATTTAGTTCGTTAAATCAATAGGCCCGATAAGTTGGGAAATGATATTATTTATATGGTGTGTTGTTGATTATAAAAGGAAACTGTGTCCTAGTAATCTAGGTTGATGATGTCCCCTTAAGGAGTTCATAAGGATTATTATGTAACCCCTGCAGGTGGATTTAGTCTGGCATGATAATGAAGTTGAGTGGTACTCCTCTTGGAGCTAGATATTAATTAAGTGAGTTGTCAGCAACTCATTTAATTATTGGATATTCGATATCTTAAACATAGGGAGATTAATGCACTCATAATAAGAAGGAGCTCATAATGTAATTTGGGATTGGTGCGGTAGTTCAATAATAACTCTTTAGTGGTATGAGTTATTATTGATGAACTTGAGTTGGGTGTTCGGGGCGAACACAGGAAGCTTAAGCTCATCGGGAGACCAAAACCAATTTATCTTCTCGGTCCCTGTTATAGCCTCTATAAATCCTTGTATCCATAAAATCCACTTCTTGTTAGGACCAAAAGTAGCTAGAGGGGGGGGGGGGGTGAATAGCTCGTCGCGTTCTCTCGGTGCTCGGCGTTGCTTGGCGTTGCTTGTTTCTTCAAGAATATGAAGCGGAAAATACAGAAACAAATGCAACAACGCTAACACGGTTGGTTTACTTGGTATCCACCTCACAAGAGGTGACTAATCCAAGGATCCACACCAACACACACACCCTCCACTAAATAAAACTCTCCTTTGTGGTAACTACCAAGGGCAGAGAAGCCCTACAATACTCAATACAAGAAGAGAGGGAAAGGATACAAGAAATAAAAGCTTACAAGCTTACAATGAGTACAAAATCCTAACCCTAGCTTCTCTTCTTGGCTTTGATCCGCCTCTTGACTTGGAGAGCTTCCAAGATCCTTCAAGAATCGCGATCCGAGCTTTGGATGGAGGAGTTGGCAGAGCTTTGGGTGAATCGAGAAGTCATCGAAGCGCTGCGGCTATAAAGGAGCGATCGGCCGATCGATTCGAATGCCTTTGTGCTCTCGGGAGGCTTGGATCGATCCATCGATCGATCCAAGGCTTATCGCGCAGAATCGCAGCTCCCAATCGATCAGCCGATCGATCGGAGGCTCCCAATCGATCCACCGATCGATTGGAACTCTGCGATCGCGATCCAATCGATCGGGACTTGTCGCAGGGACTCGATCGATCCACCGATCGATCGAGCTGAGATCGATCCACGATCGATCCAGCTTTGTTTTGTCCAAAACCAAGTCCAAACTCCCCAAACCAACATCCGGTCAACCTTGACCTGTTGGTATGTCATGCCTAGCATCTAGTCACCCTTGACCTGCTAGGACTCCCTTACCAAGTGTCCGGTCAATCCCTTTGACCCACTTGGACTTTTCTCTGTGCCAAGTATCCATTCAACCCTTTGACCTACTTGGACTTTTCTTTCATGCCAAGTATCCGGTCAATCCTTTGACCTACTTGAACTTCCACCAGATGTCCGATCATACTTGATCCATCTGGATTTTCCCTTGCCTGGCTTCACTCACGGGGCTTTCACCTAGCTTCACTCACTAGGGTTTTCCATCGCCTAGCTTCACTCACTAGGACTTTCACCTAGCTTCACTCACTAGGATTTCCTTCTGCCTAGCTTCACTCACTAGGACTTTCACCTGGCTTCACTCACCAGGACTTCCACCTAGCTTCACTCACTAGGATTTCCTTCTGCCTAGCTCCACTCACCGGACTTTCATTTTGCCTAACATCCCAGTTAGGACTTCCATCAAGTATCCAGTCAACCTTGACCTACTTGACTCTTCTTCAATCAATATCTTATTGTCAAACATCTAAACCCAAACCAAGACTCGGCTTGGTTACCTAGGTCAACCTTGACCTGAGGGATATTGCACCAACAATCTCCCCCTTTTTGATGTTTGACAATACCACAATAACACTTACAATCCCATATGTAAGTTAGGCTAATCCCATAGCCTCCTTCTTCATGCCACTAGGTAATGAAAGCATAAATTAAGCTCTTCATTCTCCCCTAAGAGGGCAAATTCTCTAGGTAATGAAAACCTAACTTACTCCCTTTCATGAGTCCTTTCATTCTCCCCTATGACCTTCTCATAGGTAATGAAGGACTAAGCTTAACCATACATTCTCCCCTATTGGCACACATCAACCCATCGTTGGACACACATCAACCCATGCTCCAATTGGGCACACTTCAACAAATCCATTTGTTGAAGACTCTCCCCGAAGAGTTGCTCATCGTTGTTCACAACATCACTCAGATCAACACGATAATGAAGGTCCCATACCCTTCATTTATCCTTAACTTCTCCTCAATGTAGACAACTACCCAACCTTGAGCATTATCTACCACATGAGTGTCCACTTGAAATAATGAGGATATCCACCCCCATTTCTCCCCATTTCAAGTTTAAATGCTCAACCTTGAGCAAGTTCACAATGAAGGTTAACCACCTTCCAAGGTTCATGAAAATAACTTTCATGTCTTTAAAGAGTCCCTCCCTAAAGACATGGTGGTAACTTCTGTCATTGCACCAACAATGACTTGGAATCCCTAAAACATTAGGAAACCCAAATTTGGAAGTTTTGAGGTTCAAATATTCAAAATTTGAAACAACCTCAACCTAAACTTCTACTTAGTCTTCGTTAACCAATCCATCCTTGTTTTCAACATGAAAACACCCTTTGTATGTATACAAATGTATTTAAGGGGTTTGGAATGGTTACCTAGACTCAAAGAGGTTCAAAGATGCTGAAATCAGGCCTTCCCAGCCAAAATCAGCAACTTGGATCGATTGGAGTTGGGTTCCAATCGATTGAACCTTTCTGAATCGATCCACGGATCGATTCAGACTCCCTGGATCGATCGGCTGATCGATCCAGCGAGCTTCTGCTCGCGGGAATTGCCGTTTGAATCGATCCATGGATCGATTCATGGAACTCCAATCGATCCATGGATCGATCGGAGCTCTGATAGTTGCTGAAATTCCATTTCAGTCAACTTCAGAAACCCCTAGAAAATTCTACAAAAATCCAAAAATTATGAAATTTCGTGTAGACATTATTTAGGGCATACTTAATCATGGAAAAATAGCTTTCTATGAAAATACATCATATTTTCAAAGATTTACACAAACTTGAAAACTTGCAAAAACTTTAGTGTTTTTCTTCAAGTTTGTGTCTAACTATTCAATGGTGATTACTATCAAAAGATAGTCTTCACCAAGGTTTTCCAAAAACATTTTAAAACATTTTCAAAACCAATATCCCATCACATTCCTTGGGCTTAATGCACATGACTTGTACATTAGCTTTCCCAATGATGGGAAAACACATAACTATGTGTTTTGATGAATTTAAAACTCAAAGGAATGCACTAAATCAACATCTTGAGTTTTGTTCATCATCCTAACATCTCACTTGTATCTAATGTGCACTAAACCACATACAAGTCACCTTATAGTCTTTGTGAGATGTAGATTTTGGTTTTTGCCCTAATCTAGGGATCATGCATATCTATCTAGGCATTTTAGAAATATTAGACATCCACCTAGAATGTCACTTGTTAATAAGGGTTGTTAAATGCCATTTGTCCTTAATTACAAGGGAATTAAACTAATGCATGATAATGTTATGGCATACATCAAAATAAAATAACTTTCAAAAGAAGGATTCCTATAATTACATGATGTATGAATGTCATGACATGGTATTTTTGGATTTTTCATAATAAAACATGAATGCAAAAATAGACATGATGTCATGGCATATGATGGGCAAACAATCATGGCAAGGTTTAGCATAAATAAAATATACCTAGATTAACTATCTAAGTATCCTTAAAATCTTAGCTAAACTTACGACTTACACCTAGATTGCCCTAAAGTGCTACAAGAGAATGCCAAAGCCTAAATTTGGCATTTCTAATTTTCTTGATTTAATGTATGCCAATTGAAAATAAACATGTCCTCAAATGTTGGCATATTCCATTTTTCTTCAAGAGTAGCACTTTTGAATTAAGGCCCGGATTGCCTTAAATTTCCTAAGAACATACCAAAATCCCAACTTGGTAGTTCTTGTGTTTTCTCAAATTTGTGCCACTTTAAAATAAAATCAATACTTCTCCAATTTGGCACATTTTACTCTTTCAAGGAGTAAATAATAGGTCCATTTCATTTTCAAAGGTTAACTAAAACCTTGAAAATGCTCCTTGAGTGTCAATTTCCTCAAAGTTGGGTTAACTACCCTTCTAATCGGAGTTGACACTCTCTAACCCATCTATGGGGTAGAGAAGATGCTCCTAGGAACCCAACACCTATTGGTGCTCCTTGGATGCTCTAGGTACTCACTAGGGATAACTTCCCTAGATACCTTCCTAGTGACCTTGTTGGGCTTCTTAGAAGCCTTGGTCACATTTTCTAGGTCAACTCTAGGGATAACCTCCCTTGTGACCTTGTTTGTGACTTTCTTAGACTTCTTAGAAATCTTAGTCACATTTATTGCAAAAATACTCTTAGGGATGACTTCCCTAGTATTCTTGGCTTGACCACTAGACCTAGGGTTTGTTCCATAACTATATGGAACTCTATGGTAAGAGGGCACATCCTTCTTAGCCTTTGGTTTGTATCCCAAACCTCTATGGCCATTGGATGGCTTTTGTACCCCTAAACCTAGGTTATGCTCATTTTACCCTAATAGGATATTTTCCATCCTTTTTAGGGTCTTTTCCATTTTATCAAGCCTTGATCTCAAGACTTGATTTTCTATCACTAAGTCCTTAGTTTTTGGTTTTTCATTTGATCCATGAGCATTTTTGTTTCTAGGCTTGTATCTTACATCCTTAGAGTTATCGCCTAGGTTTTTACCTACATTCCTAGCCTTTGGGATAGTAGTTTTGGCATGTAGGGCCACATGCTTTTCCTTAAAGCCCTCATGCTTCCTATTCTTATGGTAAATCGCATTAAGATGATAAAAATTTGACCTAGCATGCTTTTTACCATTTTGCAAGGGAATAGGCTCAATGAATGTTACCTTCTTCTTTACCTTGGAGGCTCCCCCTTGACTAATGCCTCCTTGAGCCTTGACCATCTTCTTCCCCTTGAGGCATTGACTCCGGTAATGCCCCTTTCGATTGCAAGAGAAGCATATGATATGCTCCTTGCTCTTCTTTGTTCCGGGAATGGTCTCCTCGGGCTTCTCCTTGCCCTTTTGCGTCACTTGACCCTTCTTCTTGGCCAAGTTGGGATACTTGCTCTTGTAGTGCCCACTTTCCCTACACTCAAAACATATTATATGATTTTTATTTTTAATTGAAACATTTATACCTTCTTGTGTAGGGATGGCACTTGCTCCTCCATTTGCTATTTCTTGAATTTGGAGGTGGCACCATCTTCTTCTTCTTCACTTGACCCGGATGTAGAAGCCTCTTCTTCTTGATCCGGCGTCACCAAGGATTGCTCCCCTCAATCCTAGAGGTGGAGGCTTCATCATCTTGAACATGAAACAAGGAGTATGCTCCCTCCTTGTTCCCTTCGTTGCATTCCCTTGAGGATGAAGCTTCTTGGATTTCTTCTTCGGAGGTTGAGCATCTCTCAACCTCGGAGTCCTCCTCTTGGTCTTGCTCCAAAGAGTCACCCTCTCTGGATTCTTCATGATCTTGTACAGTGGAGGATCTCTTCATGAAGCTTGGCCAATTTGCTCCATAGCTCCTTTGCATCTTCAAACTCTCCAATTTTGCAAAGGATGGTGCTTGGCAATAAATTGACCAAAAGCTTGGTCACTTTGTCATTTGCCTCGCACCTTTGGACTTGCTCCGGGCTCCATTTGCTTTTCTTTAGAACTTTGCCCTTTGAATTGCTTGGAGCCTTGAAGCCTTCCATTAGAGCAAACCATTGCTCTATCTCCATCATAAGAAAATTTTCGATTCTTGATTTCCAAGAATCGAAACTCGTAGAAGTGTATGGTGGAGCCACCCTTGTGTCAAATCCAAGTCCATCTTGGAATTGCATCTTGAAGTTGAGCTTGATAAAGTCTTGAACTTGAAGAATTTGCTCCAACTTCTTCACCCTCTAGCTTTTCTTGATATGCTTGACCCTTCCAGCGATGATTCCGGTGAAGAGCGGCCTCGCTCTGATACCACTTGTTAGGACCAAAAGTAGCTAGAGGGGGGGGGGGGGGTGAATAGCTCGTCGCGTTCTCTCGGTGCTCGGCGTTGCTTGGCGTTGCTTGTTTCTTCAAGAATATGCAGCGGAAAATACAAAAACAAATGCAACAACGCTAACACGGTTGGTTTACTTGGTATCCACCTCACAAGAGGTGACTAATCCAAGGATCCACACCAACACACACACCCTCCACTAAATAAAACTCTCCTTTGTGGTAACTACCAAGGGCGGAGAAGCCCTACAATACTCAATACAAGAAGAGAGGGAAAGGATACAAGAAATAAAAGCTTACAAGCTTACAATGAGTACAAAACCCTAACCCTAGCTTCTCTTCTTGGCTTTGATCCGCCTCTTGACTTGGAGAGCTTCCAAGATCCTTCAAGAACTGGCGTTTGAGAGCGCCGTGGAGGAGTTGGCGAGAGCTCGAGTGAATCGAGAAGTAATACCGCAGCCCATCGAACGCTGCGAGCCTATAAACGACGCTAACGGTCGGATCCGATCGATTCGAATGTTCCCAATCGATCGGGAGGCTTTGATCGATCCACGGATCGATCCAGCGCCTGAGATCTGCTAGATCGATCCACGGATCGATCCGGCGCTTATCGTGCGTCCCAATCGATCCAGCGATCGATTGGGACCTCTGATCGATCCACGGATCGATCCGAAGCTCTTGGGGCGGTGCGGATCGATCCAGATCGATCGAGCCCGGATCGATCCATCGATCGATCCAAGACGTTGGTTTTGTCCAAAACCAAGTCCTAAACCTCCCAAACCAACATCGGTCAACCTTGACCTGTTGGTATGTCATGCCTAGCATCTAGTCACTCCCTTGACCTGCTAGGACTCCCTTACCAAGTGTCCGGTCAATCCCTTTGACCCACTTGGACTTTTCTCTGTGCCAAGTATCCGGTCAATCCCTTTGACCTACTTGGACTTTTCTTTCATGCCAAGTATCCAGTCAATCCTTTGACCTACTTGGACTTCCCACCACCAGATGTCCGATCATCCTTGATCCATCTGGATTTTCCCTTGCCTGGCTTCACTCACCAGGGCTTTCACCTAGCTTCACTCACTAGGGTTTTCCATCTGCCTAGCTTCACTCACTAGGACTTTCACCTAGCTTCACTCACTAGGGTTTTCACCTAGCTTCACTCACTAGGACTTTCCATCTGCCTAGCTTCACTCACCAGGACTTTCACCTAGCTTCACTCACTAGGACTCCTGGCTTCACTCACCAGGATTTCCATCTGCCTAGCTTCACTCACTAGGACTTCCTTCTGCCTGGCTTCACTCACCAGGACTTTCATTTTGCCTAACATCCCAGTTAGGACTTCCCAGTCAAGTATCCAGTCAACCTTGACCTACTTGACTCTTCTTCAATCAATATCTTATTGTCAAACATCTAAACCCAAATCAAGATTCAGCTTGGTTACCCAGGTCAACCTTGACCTGAGGGATATTGCACCAACACTTCTTACTCAAGTAATGGGTCGGCCACATCCTTGCTTGGTGCAAGGGGGTCGGCCAAGCATAGGCTTGGAAGCCAAGAGGTGTCCGGCCAAGCTTGGTACCCAAGCTAGGGGCTGACCACTAGAAAAGGAAAAGGAAGTTTTGTTTTTAAAAATAAAATTTTGTTAAAATCTTACCTTATTTGTAGTTATCTATAATGGTTAAAAGAGAGATTTTATTTTTTTTAAATCTTTCCTTATTTGTAGTTGTAAAATACCAAAAAGAAAATGGCGAATAATGATAAGGAAATTTTTCAGAATTTTTGGAAATTTTTCTAGAATTTTTCGGAGCTTGTATGACTCAGGTTACGGGGATAAAACGAGTCCCGGGAAAGCCTGTTTAGACTACCCCGTTTAAGCAAGGAAATATTTTATTTTCTTTTGTTTTTTTTCCTCTTTTCTTTTATTCTTCTCCGTTTTCATTTTTTCTCCCGTGTGCCCGAGCGGTTCCCTTCGCTCTTGCGATTGTCCATCTCTTCCTCTTCCTCCCCGACTCTCTTCCTCGCAACGACCAGCGATCCTCTCTTCATCTTCCCGCCATCGTCGACACCTGAGCAAGAGCCAGCCAACTCCTTCTTCCCTGCGCTCGCACATTGCCGATCTGTGCCCTAGTGTCGCTGTTGTCACCACAACCGACGCGCCCGAGACTCTCCTCTGCCCTAGCCTCTCCACCGCCACACACCCCCTTTCCTTGTTCCCCTTCGTCGAGCTCGCGCCACAGCCGACGCCACTCTCTCCTCTCCCGAACTCTCCTTCCTCCTCTCTCTGTTCTCTCGCGGACGAGTTGAAGCCGACGGACGTTCTGCAATCTTCGACGTCGCCTGAGGAGGAAGCCGCCTGATCTCAGATCCATTGCCAGCCATAGAGCGTCAACCACCCTTCCTCTGCCCTAGCTTCACTCAGCGTCGCTGCTCCTTCGATTCCATCATTGCTGATGTGCCGGCACTAAGTCTTGATACGCTATGCCCTAGCACCGATCTGCCAGTCGTACAGTGCTAGCAGCCACCTTTGTATTGGCCTGAGTCTCTGGTATTAGGGTTTCCAGCAGCAGCTTCGTCGGATTCTTGGTCATCGCAGGCAATTAGAGGAAGAGGTAAGTGTTGGTTGCTACTCGAAAAACCTAATGGTTCCACTGTACAAAAATTTTGTACAAAGGTCTGAACCTTTTCCTAGCTACCATGTGTTCTTTTAAATTAAACTTGGATCGCCAGCGGAACTTAACACGTTTGATCCAAAGTTTAATCTATTTGTTCTTTTAGGTTTTGACTTGGATCTCCTGCGGAACTTAACACGTTCGATCCAAATCACCTAAGTTATTAATTCCATTAAATATTAATTTCCATAATTGGTTCCCAGTACTGACGTGGTGAGGCACATGGCCTTCTTGGATATGGGAGCAACCACCGCCGACTAGACAAAACCTTTTAAGGAAAGCTAATATTTAATTTCCTAAAATAACTTTAGGTTAATCGAAAGGAACAATCAAATCACAAGGAAAAGAAAAAAACACAACATCGAAAACAAATTCGAAATACTAGAATCGCATGCCTCTTGTATTTGGTATTATTTCCAAAAATAACTAGTATGATGCGGAAAGGAAAAATACTAGTTATACCTTTTAGAAAGACCTCTTGATCGTCTACCGTATTCCTCTTCTAATCCTGGACGTTGTGTGGGCAACGATCTTCCGAGACGAGAACCACCAAACCACCGTCTTCTTCTTTCCTTCAAGTTTCGGCCAAGCAAGACTTTCAAAGGAAGAAGATTTGTTTCCACCAACCAAGCTCCAAGGGATGCATGCTTTCTCTCCTTCTTCTCCAAGCTAAGATCCGGCCACCACTTGATCTCCAAGAGAAAAGAAGGTTTCGGCCACAAAGATGGAGAGAAGAGAAAGGGAAGGGCCGGCCACACCAAGGAAGAAAAGAGGGAGAAAAATAATAGAGTTGTTCACCATGAAGCCTCCTCTACCCCCTCTTTTATAATCCTTGGTCTTGGCAAATAAGGAAAATTTAATAAAAACTTCCTTAATTCTTTTGCCATTGAAAAGGAAAATTTATTTAATTAAAAATAATTTTCTTTTCATCATGATAATGGCCGGCCACCTTTAATCCCTTAATCAAGGAAATTTTAATTCACACAAGAATTAAAACTTCCTAATTTGCTTCCAGAAATTTATAAAAATTTCTCAAATAATGTTTCCCTTTATGGTGGTTAATAAAAAGGAAATTTTATAAATTAAAATCTTTCTTTTAAACATGTGGATAAAAAGAAAGTTATCTCTAAAAATTAAAATCTCTTTCAATCTACAAATAAGGAAAGATATTAAATCTTTTCTTAATCTTTTGTAGAAACTTATAAAAGAGAATATTTAATTTTTAAACTCTCTTTTAAATCATGAATATGTTTTAAAAGGAAAGTTTTCTTAAAATTTAAAATCCACCTTTTAATCAACAAATAAGGAAAGATTTCAAATTTTTAAACTCTCTTTTAAACATGTGGATGATTTACAAAAAAAGTTTTAATAAAATTAAAACCATCCTTTTAATCTACAAATAAGGAAAGAGATTAATCTCTTCTCTTAATCTTTTGTAGAAAGCTATAAAAGGAAATTTTAATTTTTAAACTCTCTTTTAAATCATGATATCCACATAAGAAATAATTTTAATAAAAAAAACCCTTTTAATATTCTAATGGTCGGCCACCTACTTGGCTCAACCATTTGGTCTTGGCCGGCCCTAGCTTGGGTTCCAAGCTAGCTTGGTCGGCCCCATTGGATGAGTAAGAAGGTGGGTATGTTGTGGGTATAAATCTCTATATACAAGAGGCTACGATAGGGACCGAGAGGAGGAATTGATTTTGGTCTCCCGATGAAATTAAGCATCCCGTGTTCGCCCCGAACACACAACTTAATTTCATCAATAATAATTCATTCCACTAAAGAACTATTATTGAACTACCGCACCAATCCCAAATTACATTTTGGGCTCCTTCTTATTATGAGTGTGTTAGTCTCCCTGTGTTTAAGATAACAAATGTCCACTAATTAAGTAAGTTACTGACAACTCACTTAATTAATATCTAGCTCCAAGAGTAGTACCACTCAACTTCATCGTCATGTCGGACTAAGTCCACCTGCAGGGTTTAACATGACAATCCTTATAAGCTCCTCTTGGGGACATTCTCAACCTAGATTACTAGGACACAGTTTCCTTCTATAATCAACAACACACACTATAAGTAATATCATTTATCAACTTATCGGGTTTATTGATTTATCGAACTAAATCTCACCCATTGATAAATTAAAGAAATAAATATCAAATATATGTGCTTGTTATTATATTAGGATTAAGAGCACACACTTCCATAATAACTGAGGTCTTTGTTCCTTTATAAAGTCAGTATAAAAGAAACGACCTCAAATGGTCCTACTCAATACACTCTAAGTGTACTAGTGTAATTATATAGTTAAGATAAACTAATACCTAATTACACTACGACCTTCCTATGGTTTGTTCCTTTCCATCTTGGTTTTATAATTTATAAGGTACTGATAACATGATCCTCTGTGTGTGACACCACACACCATGTTATCTACAATATAAATTAATTGAACAACTACATTTATCATAAATGTAGACATTTGACCAATGTGATTCTTATTTCTAGATAAATGTTTATACCAAAAGCTAGGCTTTTAGTATATATCCTAACAATCTCCCACTTATACTAAAAGACTAAGCTGCTATATCTGCTGCCATACATCTGATTCCCAACCCTTCAACTTGCCCATCAAAAGCTCTTGCCTTAAGGGCCTTAGTGAAAAGATCTATAGGTCATAATCTGATGCAATCTAGGCAGCAACAACTTCTCGTATTGGGTGGTACTTACGCTCTATTGTGTTTACTTGCCTTATAGACTCATGGTTTCTTCGAGTTTGCTACTGCACCACTATTATTACAATAAATTGTAATAATCTTTGGACAAACCAGAAATCATATCTAAGTCTATCTAGAGGTTATTAAGTCATTCAGCTTTTATGACTACCTCAGAGGCTTGCCATATACTCAGCTTCTATGGTGGAGTCCAGAAAAACACCTATGTTTATCACTCTTCCATAGTTATGACTTTACCTCCTAAAGTAAACACAAAACCCCGAGGTTGACTTACTATTGTCCCTATCCGATTGGAAGTCAAAATTTGTGCAACCCACAGGACCAAATCAACTGCCTTGTAAGCTAGCATATAATTTCTAGTGCCTCTAAGGTACTTCAATATATGCTTTACTGCAGTCCAATGTCCTTGTCAAGGGTTACTTTGATATCTGCTAACTATGCCCTTGGCAAAACATATTTCTGATCTCGTGCATAGCATAATTAGGCTTCCGATAGCCGAAACATAAAGATCTGCCTTCATTTCTTCTATCTCCTTTGATGTCTTCGAAGACATCTTCTTTAGATAAAGCTACTCCAAGCCCAATAGGTAAGAAACCTTTCTTGGAGTTCTGCATGCTTAAAACGAGCAAGAATTTTTTTTCGATATATGAAGCTTGGGATAAGTAAAATATTCTTTTCTTGTGATCCCTTATTACTTTGATCCTAAGAATATATATATTCTCCCTTAGTCCTTCATATCAAATTATTTGGATAACCATACCCTTACTTCTGATAACACTTTGATATTGTTTCCAACTACCAAAAATGTTATCTACGTGTAGTACAAGAAATACCACCACGTTTCCATCACACTTTTTGTATACACAAGACTTATCCGGTTACTTAATAAATCCATAGGTCTGGATTACTTTGATAAACCGGATGTTCCAAGACCTTGAAGCTTTGCCTCAGTCCATAAACTGATTGAGCTTGCATACAAGATGCTCTTTGCCCTTTGCAATGAACCCTTCTGGTTGCTTTATATGGATGCTTTCTTCAAGACTTCCATTTAAGGAATGCTGTCTTGACATCCACTAGATAAAAGAATCCGGATAGACTTAAGCATGTCTACCAGTGAAAAAGTTTCCTTTTTCATCAAGCCTTGCTTTGAAAGTTTCTACCTTTCTGTCTATCCATCTTTTCCTATTGTAGACTTATTTTCACCGAATGGCTTTTACACCATTTGGTGATTCTACAAGCTTCCAGATTTTATTATATTCTAATTCTTTATCTTGGAGTGCTTCATCATATGTCCGGGATCAGGCTTATGTTCATTTGGGATCAAGTCCAAAAGACTCTCCCAAAACATGAATCTTTTAGGTTGTTTGACAACCCTCCCACTACAATGATGCATTGTCTATAATTGTGTATCAATTGTGATACGTGTTGCAGTTTCTTGTGATATTTCATCTTGTACGGTTGGTACTAGATTAGACGTGTCTTTTATTAAGAACAAATTACTTATGGGCTTATGGTTCATTATATAGTCCTCTAAAAATCAGTCATTGATGCTAACAATGACCTTCTGATTTTAAGACTATAAACCTACTTTCGTTTCTCTAGGATAACCCATAAATAAGTGAATTCCTATCCTGCTTATCATTGTCTCTCTTCAGCATATGTGATGGACTACCCGAATCCGAATATGCTTCAAAATAGGCTTACGCCTATTCAGCAATTCTATATGAGTAGAGAGTTCTGACTTTGGAAGGTACTTTGTTCACTTTCTTTTCCAGAGTATATCCTTAAAACGAACTTGGTAATTTTCTGAATAACTCATCATCAATCTAATTATTTCCATAAGAGTCCTATACCTTCTTTCTACTACACCATTCTGTTGGGGTGTACCAGGTGCAGTTAGTTGGGAGTGAATCCCTACTTCTGATAAGTAACTCCTAAATTGTCCTAAGAGGTACTTGCCACTACGATCTTACCATAGTGACTTGATACTTTTACTTTAACGTTCCTCCGCATCAGCCTTATACTCTTTGAATTAATCAAAGCACTTAGTCTTGCGGCACATTAAGTAAATGTATTTGTATCTTGAATAGTTGTCCATAAAATAGACGAAATATTCGATACTACCTCTTGACTGGATAGTCATAGGATCACACAAATCAGAATGAACCAATTCAATATATCTTTGGCTCCATACCCCTTAGACTTAAAAGCTTCTTGGTTATTTTTCCTTCCAAGTAAGACTCGCAGGTTAAAAAATTTTCCACTACTAATGAACCCAAAAGTTCATCAGCTACCAATAAATCCTACTCAAGTTAATATAACCTAACCTTAGATGCCAAAGATATAATTGGTTCTTTTCCGAAGGTTGCTTTCTCTTAAAGTTAGAAGATGTGTTACTAATTTCCATTTATTGCATCGTGGGAGTTATTGGATTATAATTTGTCAACCAACATACCAAAATAGATAACTTCCCTATTTTTCTTGATAACAACTTTGTTATCAAAATAGACACGATATCTATTCTATAATAGTTTAGAAACTGAAATCAGGTTCTTTCTAAACTTAGTATGTAAAGACAATTTCTAATAATCCATATTTTATTCCCATAAACCTCTCCCACTGCAATAGCTTCTACTTTTGCAGTAGTGCCCATGTGGATGGTGTTTTAATTTTTATTTAGTTGTCGGGTTTCCTGGAACCCTGCAATGAATTGCAGACATGATTAATGGCATCTGTATCTACACTCCAGGTTCTGGTAGATAACACCACTAGACATGTTTCAACTAATAAATTAAATACACCTTTATTGTTCTTAGCTTTAAGAAGACAGTCTACCTTAATGTCCAAGTCTTATTTCCAATCATTACAATTGGGACTACTAAGTCTTTTCTATAGTATAACAACTAGAGAATTGACAAACATTTTAAATCCTAAGAGTCACAAAAATATTTGGTCAAGATCAACTCCTTAAAATTCCCATGAATTTTGTATGCCACGATAGTGTGGACGTATACAAAATCAAAGAGGAGATTTTATCCATTAATTTTATTATCTCATCAACTTTTCTTTATGATGAATAAAATTAATAGTTGATCTGTCTTTGATCAAATATTTGGTCAAAACTTTTGAATTTAAAATAACATTGATTCCTCAAACAATATTATTTAAATTCACCAACACCTCAAACACCGTGAATTTTACATGCCACGATAGTGTGGACGTATACAAAATTAAACATTTGTAAGAGGAGGGGTTTACCCATTAATTATCTTGTCAATAAATCTTTATGACAAATAAAATTACCTCAAACACCGTGAATTTTGTATGCCATGATAGTGAGGACGTATACAAAATCAAACATTTGTAAGAGGAGTTTTTAATTTTATTATCTTGTCAACCTATTTATTTGACAAATTAATAGTTGGTTTTCTTCGGTCACACAAATAATAGCAGTGACCCCGATGGGGAGGATACTATTAGACGTGCCTAAGTGTTTACCATTACTTGACACTAAGTCTATTAATAAGATTGTGCCCCTTCCTATGGGGAAGATCACACGCTCTTAATTAACTTCCTATAGTCATCCAAAATGGAAGTTTAAGCTAGTGATCCGCAAACAAGCTCATCCGATATGGAGGAAGGCACTCAGAGCCAACGCGCAAGCTTGTTGCATCACTTATAAACCAGTAATGGAGACCATGGAATTTATTTAAAAATAAATCCCGCTCCCACTTAGTTATTTAAAATGAGGAATTTTGACTATGCTAGCCTACTTAGCATGCATACTAACAAGCACACACAACACAACATAAAAAATAATAAATAGAAAAACTAATTTTCAACTATTATGACTTTTTATCTATTGCTGTCCTCCGTGTGTCGCCAACCCTAGCTGCTGCCATCTTTGGCCACCGCCACCGGGTCTAGTTGTCGCATCCATCTTGCTCCTTGTTCCGCTGCGCCTCTGGTCCTCAAAAGGTTCCATGCCTTGCAAGATTCGATCCGCGACATAAATAAAATTTTATATTTTTCGATCCTATATTCCTCGAAGGAATGTACATGTAAACTAGATCGAACATAAAATAAAATTTACATCCATCGATCCTATATTCCATAAAAGGAATGTACATGTAACTAGATCAAAAAATAAAATCCTAATAAAACTAAATACAGCTCCTGCTATATTTTATAATACAATCATGCACACACAATAAAATGCCCTTGACATGTCCAAGGGTCCAATCACACACACAATATCTATAAGCCATAATAGTTGGATCCTACATCCACAAAGTTAGCACATCCTACTATTATCCTGCCTAAATTATGTATGACGTGTGCATAATTAAACTAATACCAAATACACAGAGGCAAAACCCTAGCTCTGATACCAATTGTTGGTTGCTACTCGGAAAACCTAATGGTTCCACTGTACAAAAATTTTGTACAAAGGTCTGAACCTTTTCCTATCTACCATGTGTTCTTTTAAATTAAACTTGGATCGCCTGCGGAACTTAACACGTTTGATCCAAAGTTTAATCTATTTGTTCTTTTAGGTTTTGACTTGGATCTCCTGCGGAACTTAACACGTTCGATCCAAATCACCTAAGTTATTAATTCCATTAAATATTAATTTCCATAATTGGTTCCCAGTACTGACGTGGTGAGGCACATGGCCTTCTTGGATATGGGAGCAACCACCACCGACTAGACAAAACCTTTTAAGGAAAGCTAATATTTAATTTCCTAAAATAACTTTAGGTTAACCGAAAGGAACAATCAAATCACAAAAAAAAAAACAACATCGAAAACAAATTCGAAATACTAGAATCGCATGCCTCTTGTATTTGGTATTATTTCCAAAAATAACTAGTATGATGCGGAAAGGAAAAATACTAGTTATACCTTTTAGAAAGACCTCTTGATCTTCGACAGTATTCCTCTTCTAATCCCAGACGTTGTGTGAGCAACGATCTTCCGAGACGAGAACCACCAAACCACCGTCTTCTTCTTTCCTTCAAGTTTCGGCCAAGCAAGACTTTCAAAGGAAGAAGATCCTTTTCCACCAACCAAGCTCCAAGGGATGCAAGCTTTCTCTCCTTCTTCTCCAAGCTAAGATCCGGCCACCACTTGATCTCCAAGAGAAAAGAAGGTTTCGGCCACAAAGATGGAGAGAAGAGAAAGGGAAGGGCCAGCCACACCAAGGAAGAAAAGAGGGAGAAAAATAATAGAGTTGTTCACCATAAAGCCTCCTCTACCCCCTCTTTTATAATCCTTGGTCTTGACAAATAAGGAAAATTTAATAAAAACTTCCTTAATTCTTTTGCCATTGAAAAGGAAAATTTATTTAATTAAAAATAATTTTCTTTTCATCATGATAATGGCCGGCCACCTTTAATCCCTTAATCAAGGAAATTTTAATTCACACAAGAATTAAAACTTCCTAATTTGCTTCCAGAAATTTATAAAAATTTCTCAAATAATGTTTCTCTTCATGGAGGTTAATAAAAAGGAAATTTTATAAATTAAAATCTTTCTTTTAAACATGTGGATAAAAAGAAAGTTATCTCTAAAAATTAAAATCTCTTTCAATCTATAAATAAGGAAAGATATCAAATCTTTTCTTAATCTTTTGTAGAAACTTATAAAAGAGAATATTTAATTTTTAAACTCTCTTTTAAATCATGAACATGTTTAAAAAGTAAAGTTTTCTTAAAAATTTAAAATCCACCTTTTAATCAACAAATAAGGAAAGATTTCAAATTTTTAAACTCTCTTTTAAACATATGGATGATTTACAAATAAGAAAAGTTTTTAATAAAAATTAAAACCATCCTTTTAATCTACAAATAAGGAAAGAGATTAATCTCTTCTCTTAATCTTTTGTAGAAAGCTATAAAAGGAAATTTTAATTTTTAAACTCTCTTTTAAATCATGATATCCACATAAGAAATATTTTTAATAAAAAAAAACCCTTTTAATATTCTAATGGCCGGCCACCTACTTGGCTCAACCATTTGGTCTTGGCCGGCCCTAGCTTGGGTTCCAAGCTAGCTTGGCCGACCCCATTGGATGAGTAAGAAGGTGGGTATGTGGTGGGTATAAATCTCTATATACAAGAGGCTACGATAGGGACCGAGAGGAGGAATTGATTTTGGTTTCCCGATGAAATTAAGCATCCCGTGTTCGCCCCGAACACACAACTTAATTTCATCAATAATAATTCATTCCACTAAAGAACTATTATTGAACTACCGCACCAATCCCAAATTACATTTTGGGCTCCTTCTTATTATGAGTGTGTTAGTCTCCCTGTGTTTAAGATAACAAATGTCCACTAATTAAGTAAGTTACTGACAACTCACTTAATTAATATCTAGCTCCAAGAGTAGTACCACTCAACTTCATCGTCATGTCGGACTAAGTCCACCTACAGGGTTTAACATCACAATCCTTATGAGCTCCTCTTGGGGACATTCTCAACCTAGATTACTATGACACAGTTTCCTTCTATAATCAACAACACACACTATAAGTGATTTCATTTCCCAACTTATCGGGCTTATTGATTTATCGAACTAAATCTCACCCATTGATAAATTAAAGAAATAAATATCAAATATATGTGCTTGTTATTATATTAGGATTAAGAGCACACACTTCCATAATAACTGAGGTCTTTGTTCCTTTATAAAGTCAGTATAAAAGAAACGACCTCAAATAGTCCTACTCAATACACTCTAAGTGTACTAGTGTAATTATATAGTTAAGATAAACTAATACCTAATTACACTACGACCTTCTTATAGTTTGTTCCTTTCCATATTGGCCATGAGCTACTGTTTATAATTTATAAGGTACTGATAACATGATCCTCTGTGTGTGACATCACACACCATGTTATCTACAATATAAATTAATTGAACAACTACATTTATCATAAATGTAGACATTTGACCAATGTGATTCTTATTTCTAGATAAATGTTTATACCAAAAGCTAGGCTTTTAGTATATACCCTAACAGTAAGGTGCTCAGGTTGTTCTGGAAATTTGGTCGTTGTTTGGATGTCGATTTCTTGAGCTTCATTTTGATCCAGACAGTGCATTGTAGGGCGTTTCTTGATTTCCAACAGCTACCTCTGTCCCGACAGCAAGTTGTCTTTGCTATAGATTTATTGGGTTGTGGATTAAGGTAAGAAGTAGGGAAATTGGTTTGTATTGTTGATGAATTAGGTACGTGTTGAATTGGAGATGATATGGATTACTAGATGGTTAGTATATCACTAGTTGATACATGATAGATTATATTGAGATAAGATCTGATTTCTTGGTTGTGATGGATGGATCATTTTCCAAATTGGATTGGAAATCTGTTGTGATTTGATTTTTGATTAGAGATGATTTATGTATAAATCTAATCTTGAGAATGACATAATTGAGATTAATCATTTCGATTAGGGTTTTATCTATAGGTTTGAATCTTTGGGTTTAGCTAGTTGTCGCTTATGTAACCAGCTAAACTGTATATTATATGGTTATGCAGGAAGTTGATTTGAGACAAGCGCCTCAATGTGGGAAGTGTATTGGCACGATTTTCGCAATGAAGGCGGGTACCTCTTGACTTATCTTTTATGATATTGTCAATTGGATAGGTATAGTATTTTATATGTACAAGCAATGATCATGTTTGTCTTTGGTATGTCATGGTTTGATACCCATAGCTTGTTCTGTTTTGTCGCATGTTATGTATCCATGTTTATACCTCGTGATTATTGCCATGAGTACCTTAGTTCCTAGAGTAAGTGACATACCATGCTTTACTGAGTTTAGGACTAGATTCTGGATTTTTATTATCTGACATGTGTACCAATATTTTTATATCATATCTTATCTGTGTACCTAGACCCTTTTGCTTTGATCCATGTATATTGTTGGTACATATTTTATGGAGGTGGATATGTTCAGGACCTAGGTTGTTATGCCATAGAGGACGTGTATACCCTAGATCTGTGGATTCGACTTACTGGTACTATGGTACACATTTTTATATATATATGGATTTGGTTCAGGATATTGCCATGCTTAGTGTCATGCATCATTCGCATGATTGCATGTTAGCCAGTTACACGTATCTGCACACACAACCACTCATGGGTTAGTGGTATATTCAGGCAGGGTGTGTTGCAGCAGGTGCTCTGTCAAGGGCTCCGTTGGTCCACTCATGGGTTAGTGTGACGCAGTGTTGTAGCAGGACAGGGATCCCTCCCCGTCATTATGTACCGGGAGATGAGAGCATTGAGCTCCCCCATTTATTATTTGGGGTAGGAGGATAGGTGTACTCTGACAGCATCCCGTCCACTCGGTCACTCATCAGGAGCAGTGATGGCAGATAGCCCTACCCACTCGGTCTCACCATTGTGTGTGAGATGGTTGACTGGCGTTAGGGGTGGCCATGTCATTAGCATCATACGCATTGATGCATTTATTACTTGTGCTTGCTGCATTTATTTGCTGCATTTGGTTGGATGCATATGTTTGACATGCATACAGGATTTATGACACTCTCGGTTTGACGACCCTTTTGTTCTGGATAGGAGTTCCTGGTGAGTACAGCTTCCTCAGTTACCTTTCAGTTTTGCATTTTTCCTATATATGATTAGGAAGCTGTATTCCATGTTTATTGCTGTTAGATATATCTTACTAGACATGTCTATTGGTATTCGTTGAGTTGTTGAACTCACCCCCGTGGACACTATCTTTTTCAGGTACCAGATTGTTTATGGAGTCGCTTGGAGTATCCTGTCTGTTGGTCCCCACGTCACATCAAAAGACCTGTCTCCGCTTGTGTTTATTTTGTTTTGCTATACGAAATTTGTGTTTTTGGCTTTGTATTCCAGTTTTATTTACGTAGTGTTATGTTGTTGTGTGGTGTAAGCCTAGCCGGCTAGCAGTGTTTTGTTTTCTTTTGTATGGGTTTGTATTTATGTTTTTCCGCTGTGATGGTTTTCATTTCAGCCGAGTGGGCTGATAAAAATATATATAACTGCGTGGTTGTTGTTATATTTGTCCAGCCGTGTAAGCTGAGATTATTAACTGCGTGGTTGTATATATATTACAGCCGCATGTAGATGATGTATATTGTGTCTGTAGAAATGTTTCAGATTGTCACCCGCACAAGGGAGGTGCTGCCGAAATTTCTTCGGACCGAGACTTTCTCGGGGTGTGACAGTAATTATCTATAATGGTTAAAAGAGAGATTTTATTTTGTTAAAATCTTTCCTTTTTTGTAGTTATTTACAATGGTTAAAAGAAATATTTTAATTTTCCTTTTATAGCCATCCTCATGGTTTTAAAAGAGAGTTTTAAAATTTTAAAATCTTTCCTTTTATAGCTATCTACAAAAGATTAAAGAGAGATTTTAATTTAGTTAAAATCTTTCCTTATTTGTAGTTATCTATAATGTTTAAAAGAGAGATTTTAATTTTTTATAAAACTTTCTTTTTTTGTAACCATGATTTGAAACGAGAAGTTTTAATTAATCTTTCCTTTTTGTAGTTGTCTACATGTTTTAAAAAGAGAGATTAATTTTAAAACTTTCTTTTTGTTGCCATGTACAATAGGAAATTTAAAAGAGAGAGATTTTAATTGTTATTAAAATTTCCTTTTTTGCCATGACCAAGGATTATAAAAGAGAGGGAGAGGGTGCTTCATGAGATAACCTAAGCTCCTCTTCTTCTCCTTCTGTGGCCGACCCCTATTCTTCTCTTAGGGGCGACACCTCTCTTCTTCTAATCCTTGGTGGCCGGCTCTCTCTCTTTTCTCTTCTCCCTTTGATTTCTTCCTCTAAGGCCGGCGACACATCTAGCTATTTTTCCCTTGTGGCTGGTTGCTTGAAGAGGAAGAAGAAGAGAAGGAGGTTTCCTATTTTGGCATCTCTTGGTGGCTCGAGTTTCTTGGAGGTAGAGAAGTGGTTTGGGTGGAGTTATCTTGGTAGATCGTCACCCACACAACGTCCAAAAGAAGGAGAGGAATACAACAGAAGATCAAGAGGTCTTTAGCTACAAAGAAAGATATAACTAATTAATGGTTTTCGCTTCGAATTAATTAGTTAGTTTTCTTTTCATGAATTCTAAAATACCAACACAAGAGGCTAGCGATTTTATGTTTTGATTTCGTGCTATCGATTTTGTATTTCGATTTTGTGTTTCGATCTTGTGTTTCTATTGTGGTCTCTATAGTTAAACCTAGGGTTACTGTAAGAAGTTAAACATCGAATTTCTTTGAAAGGCTTTGTCTAGGAAGTGGTGGATGATCCCATACCCAAGAAGGCCTAGTGCCTCGCCATGTTTAACCTGGAAGTCAATCTTTGAAATATATGTTTAATCATCTTCTCTAATATGGTTTAACTTAGGAAGAACACATCGGTTAAATTTGGAGTAAAAATGTTAAGTATCGTTTCCAATCCAAGTTTAACTTTTGAAGGACAATTTGGATTAATAATGTTAAGTAGCGTTTGCAATCCAAATTTAACTTAAGTAGAGCACATGGGTAGCTAGGATAGTTCTATATTTGTACAAATTTTTGTACAGGGGAACTAGAACGGTATTCCGAGTAGCAACCAACACCAGCTGCATCTTTCGCTTGACTTCCAGTACTCTTAAATTCCTGCACACTTAGACACAAGGACATCAAAACATAACAGGACCTAACTTGATTTAATTGATCACATCAAAGCTATCATGGGGTACTAACAGATATGTCTTAACGGTATCCCAAGAGTCAGGCAAGGACTGTATCACTTCTAATACTTGAAGCTCATTTGACATAGGCTCCCCATTTTCTTCAAAGAGGCAATCATACTCGACATATGTATTAAATGTTGCTTCATAATATGATCATACCTCTTCTTATGAGTTATGAACTTATAGGTCAACATCCTAAACTTAGGAGTTGATGGGGTGCCATAATGCTCTTTAAGAGCATTCTAGACCAACACAACTGTACTATACTTCTCAAAAATTGGGATTAGTTTATCATGCATGCTACTGAGAAGAATTACCCTAGCTTGGTCATCCTTCTTGTTTCAAGCGCGATATACCTCTTGATCTCGTCTTGCCTGTGTTGTGGTACCTGTAAGGGAATAGGTTGCTTAAACACGTAAACGCGCAGCAGAAAAACCTATTTCCTCCAGAAGATCCATGCGAAGGGAAACATAATCTTATACTAAGTTAGATCTAAAGACATAATAGAGTTATACCTTTGAAGCGTGCTCACGATCTCCCGACAGCTCGGATCACAGCACGATCAAGCGTTCGCGCCTCTATGGTATCCACACGAACAAGCCTTGCCTTCGTTTGTCTCACAAACTCAACAAGATGGAGAAGGAAACACACAAGGTTGTGCTAGCAACCTCAAATGTATGTTTCGGCCAAGCAAGGGAAGGAGGAAGAAGAAGAAGCAAAGAGACCTTTCACCTTCTCAAGTGATAAAAATCTTATGAAAAATATCATCCAAATGATATTTATAGTCATCCCATGGAATACCAAGAGTCTCCACCCTTTCATCTTCTAATCCAATGGCTCAAAATCAACCATTCAATCCAATGGTTGAATTTTGACCATTCAACTTCCTTGGTGAACTCAAGTTCACCCAATGAGTCTAACCCATTGATTCTCATGCAATTCGACTCAATCCAACAATTATATCTATTTGAGTCTAACTCAATGAGTCTAATTCGGATTACACTTAATCCAATGAGTGGGTTCATTCGGGTCTAACTCAATGATTAATCCAAAAAGCTTAATCATCTCATGATTGGCTCTTAGGGCTAATTACTAACAACACCTTCCCTGAGGTTCACCATCTTGTGCTTAAGTACTTCCCCGAGTTCTTATTCCTCAAAAACAAACTGAACCTTCTAGTGCCATATTTCATAGTGATCACCATTTAACTTGTCTCCCTTCACGAGATCCAGTATGACATTATTTGTTGTAGTGATATCTCTATTACACAGAATAGAGAGACGTTAGTGACATTTAATGCTTAATATCTTAACTTTATGTATCCTACAAATTATCTTAATTCAAATGACTCGAATACAAATTTGAAGACTAGAGTATAAGTCAACAGATGTCATACACAATAATTTGAAATTGCCTCTCACCATTTGGATTAAGATGTTGTACACAAGTAGTAACGTTATAGTCTTAAGGCTAACCTATGTGCCGCTGTGAATCCACACACTGCCAAACATCGACAACATTAGCCCACACATCTTAGAGTTAGAACTGTTCGTCTTACCCTAAGGCACTCGGTTCAATCCAAGGTCAAGTGGTTGTCTCCCACTCTGGGTTATAAACCGAGTGTAATTTGGATAAGTGTCGAGCAGTGCGCATGTTGCATAGTACTTTGTGCTGAGCACCTCTACATGCTGAGAACTCGAGCATTGCAATTCTTCCCGAGCACCACGGCTCGGTCGTGTTCTTGAGCACTTGTGCTAAGGGCGCGGATGAGAAGTTTTGTGTGTGGCTGAACACGTGCATCGAACATTTCTTCTCAAGCTTCCTGAGCATCTCTGCGTGCCCGGACGTCCTGAGAAAACTCTGTGTGCACGATATTCAGCCAGGTTTGTGAGTTTCTCACTCGTAAATTCGTTGATAATGTGGTCAACAAAGTGCATCAAACCAACTTGGCTCTGATACCAATGTTGGATGTTTATAAAAGTAAAACACAATTTATTCTACTTTTTGGAAATTAAATCTTGTACCTTGGTTGTTGATGCACCAATCGTCGACATTGCAAACCTTCGAAATTATTGTGAACTCTAACCATGGACTACTCGAAGTCGAGATGATAGTCACGTATCTCAAACTATCAATGTTATGTCACAACACTTGAACCCTTAATCTGGTGATGTGTGATGATAGTCTTCTTTTATTCTTCTCAACAAGATAGACACTACCACTCTCTTTTTTCTTAGACTCCCTTCTCTTTTTTTTTTATACTTCTCCTACATACTTCACACAAGAAGTATGCATTTATAGGATATGATAAGAATGAGAGTTACTAACATTAGGGAATTACTAATCTTCATCTTAATATCCCATAGTGGGCATATGTTACTTACATGTATTAATGCCCCATAGTAGGCAAAGGTTACATATATATATTTAAAATGAGTTAATTAAATCTTGAAAATCTCTTGCTCCCCCTACCAATTTATATCTGGAAGCTCGCTCATGTCATATTACTGCAAATGGTCATTCGTCTTCTTCCTATGTAAATGTTGATGCATCTTTTGCAATTGCGGAGCTGAATTAGAGGTAAGTACATCCTGCTTTCAATATGAAAGCTGAGGTTAGGTAAGTTGGACCACATTGTTTACCAGAACTATCTAAAAACTTGGAGTTTCCGCTGGTAATCTTATGGGGTTTTTTCACTCACAAGATAAGTCTCCCGACTCACACTGTCATATTTATCTTTTAAGCAATGATATGTTTAAGGAAAAAAAATTTAAGGAAAAATTCAAGGATAGACACATAAAGTCATGGTTCATCATTTCATTTTTTATGAGTCCCATCATTTTATGTGTCTATCCTTAAATTTTTTCTTAAATTTTTTTCTTTGAACATATAATTTTTTGTTTATCTTTATCAGTTTGTATCAAGACCGACACTGTATTCATGAAAAATCACCGACACATGCCTTTGGCTATGGTGCTATGGTAGATAACGAGAGTTTAAATTTCCCCAGGTATATTATAGATATGGAGTTTAAAAAACTTGTAACATGTCATAATTCATCTACGTTTTTAAATTTATCTTAATAACTGATAAAAAAAATTATGGGGGCCAGATCGGTCACGTCTAAATTAATCAGATAGTAAGAACGGAATATGTATTTGGATTTTGAAAAAAAATAAAAAAAAAAAAAAAATCACCGACACTTATCTCGGCTTGCTGGACTTGGTGGTGGTGGCTTCAGAACTAAAGGTTGGCGAAGCTACCAGCTAAGGAGTCAAACAAAGGATATATATTTTTTTTTAAAGGAAAACACTTATCTCGGCTAGCTGAACGTGTGGTGGTGGCTTCAGATCTAGAAGCTAAGTTGGCGAAGCTACCAGCTAAGGAGTCAAAGAAAGGATATTTTTTAAAAGGAAAACTAAGAGATAGAGACAAGGAAGCAGAGACGAAAGAGCCTCCAATCATGCAAGTCACTACATGGGACCGATAACACTCTAAGTCCATATGAAAAACGGGTTGCCTTTACAATCTGCCTTCAATCGATCATGTAAGTCAAGATAGTAACTTATTTTAATTTCATAACTTATTCTATATATTTACATTTATATAGTCAAGAAATAGGAAAATGGAGATTTAAATATTTAAAAGCGTCTAATAATATAATTATCACAAGGATGATATATACCTTCTTATATTAAGGCCTATAAAAACGGAAGAAGAGAGATCAATCAAGCATCAACAAAATTTAGTTCGAGATCAATAAGATATCTTCAATGGAGAGGAGGTCTTTAATTACTTTTAATTTGTTAAATTTTGTGTGTTTGGTTTCTCCTTAGGTAATCGATTGTATGGTTGATTAATTGATTCATCAGGCTCGAAGGCAAGGTCGCCGTCATCACCGGCGGCGCTAGTGGCATTGGCGAGGCCACTGTCAAGTTGTTCGTCCGCCACGGCGCTCGTGTCATCGTCGCTGACCTCCAAGACGAGAAGGGGAAGGCCCTCTGCGCCAGCCTCGGCTCCGACGACGTCGCCTCCTACGTCCACTGCGACGTCCGATGCGAGTCCGACGTGAAGCGCGCCGTGGACACCGCCATCTCCCTCTTCGGCAAGCTTGACATCATGTTCAACAACGCCGGCATCGGTGACCCCTTCGGCAGCAGCATCCTCGGCGAGGACGACACGGCCGCGGTGTTCGAGCGGGTGATGGGGGTCAACGTGCTGGGAGCGCTACTGGGGACGAAGCACGCGGGGCGGGCCATGGTAGCGGCGGGGCGAGGCGGGAGCATCATAATCACGGCGAGCATGGTGTCGGTGGTGGGAGGGCTGGGTCCGCCGGTGTACGTGTGCTCGAAGCACGCGGTGGTGGGGTTGGCGCGGAGCGCGGCGGCGGAGCTGGGCAAGCACGGGGTGCGTGTGAACTGCGTGTCGCCGTCTATGGTGGCGACGCCGCAGACAATGTCGAACATGCAGGCGAGTGAGGAGGAGCTGGAGGCATTGGGAGAGGTGATCTCGACTCTGAAGGGCGTGAGGCTGAAGGCTGAGGACATGGCAAATGCCGCTCTGTTCTTGGCCAGCGACGAGTCGAGGTTCGTGAGCGGCCACAACCTCATGGTCGACGGAGCCTCCAGCGTCACCAAAATATTCTAAATCCTTATCTTCTTCTTCAATAAAGTTTACGTTTGAAATAAAGGATCGATCTCTCATCAGCTCCATTGATGTTCCATGAGTGATATTCTCATAGAAATTACATGCATAAAAAATGACGGAGGGGTCAACAGATAAGCCATGTGGCAGGTCAAGATTCGGTAATATAAGGACCAAATGACGGTTTTCAAGACTTAATCAACATAACTTCCACATAGCATATCAATAATCTTCAACCTTCAGAGCCGGTCAGATTTATCGACTCATCGAGTTGCCAATCTTCCAAGTTTTCGGCTTGCGATATTTTCTAACATTAAAGCACACGACAGTTACAAATATATCCTTTAATGTTTCTTGAAAGAGGAGGAGTCTCTTGAGCTTCTCCCTATAAGATAAGAGGGGGAAACTCTCTCGGAGAAAAGCTACTATCTAAGAGACTATTATGCTCTCGAATTTGATTATGCTATATCATCTACTTTATTATATTTTACCATGGTATTCTTCGCTTTATCTCTATCAAATTTTCATGCTAACTTAAGCATTAAAGTAGTCTTGTCGGACTTCCCGATGAATCTTTTGATGTTGGTTGCTCTCCGCAGGAAATCATCATGCTACAGGAATAAATCTAAGAGAAGACCTATTGGATGTCATCGTTCTTGATGTTGGGATGGATTTCTACCTCACTGATAAACCCTAGATCTTCCTCACCTTGATCCAAATCTCGTCTAGAAGGGATGTTATCTGGTCATGCTATTAGTTTTCATGGAAGGAGATTATACTAAGGCTAGATTTTCATTCAATCTATAAAAATTAAAAAGCAAAAAAAGCTAGCCATAATCCAAAAAGAATAATAGAGACACATAGTATAAAGCATTATATAACTTAGTTAAGAAATTCTAAATCCTAAATAGAAAAGGGAAAAATACTAAATTACCTTAAAAATTATATATATATATATATATATATATATATATATATATATAATATCCCTTTTCAAACTTACGATGCTACAACTAAAAGTATTGATAGTTTATCAAACAAAAAATAAAAGCGTGAAACAAAATGTGCTTTGGTAAACATATCAGCAATTTATAAATTTAATGGAATGAAATACAATGTGATGGTGTCAATCTGAAGATAATGATGAGTAATGTAATAATCAATTTCAATATATTTTGTCCGCTCATGAAAAATTGAATTGCGCACAATTTAAATAACACTATGATTATCACAATATAACGAACTAGGTTGATGAAGAAGAATACCCATATCCGTAAGCAACTAATGCAATCAAACTATCTCACAAGTAGTTGTGGTAAAGGCACGATACTCAGCTTTTATGGAAGATCTAAAAATAACATCTTGTTTCTTACTCTTCTAAGAAATGAGGGAATCACCAAAAAAATATAAAAGTCAATGGTAGATTTACGATCCATAGGATCACCAGTCCAATAAGCATCAAAGTAGCACGCAGCTCCAGAGATGAAGTAGAAGGAAATAAAAAGTTTTGAAATTGAGTGCCTTGAATATACTTGAGAATACAAAAAATAATAGCCCAATGAACTGTAATTGGTGCAGCGATAAATTGATTAACCACATGAATAACATATACAATTTCTGGACAAGTCATGGTGAGATAAACCAAGCTTCCAACAATAATTTGGTACAACCTAGATTCCGATAAAGATGAGCTATCAAATGGAGAATATCGAGCATTAGTCTCAATAGTAGTATCAACGACTCTATTATCAGTAAGATGTGCACGCTCAAATATATTAGATATATACTTTGACTGATGATCCGGTATTAAGAAGAGGGGGCCCCGCTTTAAGGAGGGTCCTTGGTCAGGATCAATCCAAAGGTAAGCCGATCGAGTAACGACCTGGTTAACCCGACCGGCTGGTCCGAGCGGAACCAAAGATAACCCGGCCAGGGGCTCGGGTTTCCGACGCAAGGAATTAAGTGGCCGAGCGGATGGACTTCTAAGCCAGGCCGGCACAGGCGTCCGCTCGGGAGAAAGGCTTCAGCCGGGCGGGTGAGCGCTCGGCTCAGGAGGAAGAAGCCCACATGCTCCATGGCTAGGTATTATTTACATTCACGAGGAGAAAGGTTTAACCGTCCCATCAAGGGATGGCCTAAACTGTGGGAGTATGGCCTCAGATATGCTCCCTTGACAGGACCATACCGCGATATGCTCCCTTGACAGGACCATACCGCAACATGGCACAGGGCATGCGGGCCTCCCGATGTAGTTGCCTGGTGTTCCTTGGGTGCTCTATATAAGACCTCTCATTTCTTCATCGGAGGTACGCCAGTCTTCATCCTGCAGCCACCTTCTTCATCTGTTCCCTTGCTTGACTTGAGCGTCAGAGGGTTGTCGCCGGGAAACCCTTCCCGGCTCGACTCTGTGCAGGTGCGTCGGAGGTTCTTGCGGGCGATTGGAGATCATCATCAGCGAGTGGAGAGCGTCACGTGCCCCGCGTCCATTGAGCTCGCATTCGGACAGGATCAATTTGGCGCCGTTTGTGGGAACGCTCCTGCATCCGATCGAAGACAATGGACGAGGCTGGACGACAACACATGGTGACGCTTTCGAACGAGGAACTCGACGCTCTGATTGAGGCAAGGGCAACAAAGATAGTAGAACACCAGCGACAGAAGGCGCAAGTCGAGCGAGCGCCGCAACAAGCAACATCAACCTCGGCCGGTCGGCCTATACCAGTGGACCGACTGGAGCCTATCTCTACTGGAGGCTTTTCCTATAGCCTTATTCCAGATGCCTCTAGAAAATGAGCCCGCCCATATCGAATGGGGATCTTCTTCCGAAAAAGCTCCCGTTCAGGATAACAGGAAGGGAAAGGTGCGCTAATGTAATTTACTCGTGTAGTTGTGCAATTGAAATATAAGAATAAGAATTAGGAAATCGGCAAGGCCGCAAGTATCGTTCGCCGAACGGGGATTATAGTTCGAGAACGAAGGCCCCCGAGCTGATCGGCCGGGAGGTTTATATCCGAGCTGGGAGCTCGAGAATGAAGGCCCCCGAGCCGATCGGCCGGGAGGTTTATCTATTTAAAGACTCGTAAGCGAATGACCCGTGTTGTTCGGCCGGGCATAAATATTGTTCGAGCGCGGGATATGATATGAAGGCCAAGGTCGCTCGGCCTGGTAAGGAGTTAGCCTTGAAAGGCCGACGAGCCCCGTCGTTAAAGATCGAGAGCCGCGCCGACCGACTATAAATATTCGTGCCGACGAGCCCCGTCGTTAAAGATCGAGAGCCGCGCCGACCGGCTATAAATATCCTTGCCGACGAGCCCCGTCGTTAAAGATCGAGAGCCGCGCCGACCGGCTATAAATATCCGTGCCGACGAGCCCCGTCGTTAAAGATCGAGAGCCGCGCCGACCGGCTATAAATATCCGTGCCGACGAGCCCCGTCGTTAAAGATCGAGAGCCGCGCCGACCGGCTATAAATATCCGCTCCGACGAGCCCCGTCGTTAAAGATCGAGAGCCGCGCTGACCGGCTATAAATATCCGTGCCGACGAGCCCCGTCGTTAAAGATCGAGAGCCGCGCCGACCGGCTATAAATATCCGCTCCGACGAGCCCCGTCGTTAAAGATCGAGAGTCGAACCTGCGACTGTGAACTTACTGGACGGAACTAAGGACGCCAAATAACGAGCGTTCGCAAGTACTAAATTGATTAAGTCCGATCGGCCATCGGTTTGCCAATACTTCGCATTCACTGAATGCAAATAGTATAGCCAATCGCTAAACGATTTCGAGGAAAACGAGTCAATTGATTAACCTGATCGGTCGTCTAGTGGGAAACACGTGGAGCTTAACTGACTACGAATAATCACCAAATAGACAGAAGAGGGCAATGAAGGGCAAACAAAAACACAATTATGCCGAACGACACGTACAAAAATTTTACATCCGCCGAGCGGATGAAATACAGAAATTACTTGGAAGAACTCGCCTCATTCCGGGTCCTCAAAATTAGAAAAGGCGTCCGGGATATCGTCAATCATAGCCGCCAGATCTAAAGGGGGAATGCTCAGGTCAGCAGGAAGGTGCCCCCCCTTTTTCAAGTACGCCATGGTGACCTTGACCGCCTCGGCGAAAGTTGAGGAGACGTTGCCACCGAATTTTACGCCGAACCGCTCCGAGCGGAGGTATTCTTGGCGCGCTGCTGCTAGGCGACTCGGCTCTCCCTCCTTATATTTTTTGAGTACCGCCCGGGAAGCGGTTAAGGAATCTTGACGGCCCTCCCGCTCGACGTTCAGCTGGGTCTCCAGATCCTTGGATCGCTGATCTAGCGCACGGACATCTATTTTCATCTTGTCCAGATCAGCGATCGCTTGCTTCTTCCGGGCAGTAGCACGTTTGGCGTCCGCTTCGCACTTCTTGACTTGGCTCTTGAGCCGAGCCACCTCCGCAGTCAGATCGTCCTTCTCGGCCGAAGGACCACCGGTGGCTTGGAGTTTCGCCAGGAGATCCTCTAGCTCAGCCAACCGGTGGCTAATAGCGATCTGCTCGGCCCAGCGCTGCATAAGAAAACGGAGTTAAGATACAAAGTGGTATTATTAAGGGAGAATAAGGAATTTACCCCGGTCGCCTGTTGCATATTACTGTCCCCGAGCTGCTTCGGAGTCATGAGAGCTGCCCGAACCTGGGCATCCTCGAAGATCTTGGCTAGCGGACCCGTCAGAGTTATCTCGTGGACAGGGCTCGAAGGTTGGTCAGCAGCCAACAAGTATTCCTCCGAGGGAAGTCGGAGGGTAATCTTGAGGGTCGGACGGTCGGCCAACTCTTCCTCGGTTGCGGTAGCCTGGCCCGAGGACTCGCCTATAGGGGAAATCTCACCTAAGCATCGTAGGCGACGGCGAGTCCTCCGAGGAGAGTCAGTGGGCTCTACTTCAAAAGTCGTTGATGTTTCGACCTGTGCCGGGGTTCTGTCCGGGGAGAGGACCTCCACGGACGCGGTAGCCTTGCCCTTCTGAGTGGGCCGTCCCTTCTCCTTCGGCTGCCGGACGCGCTGGGATAAGGCCCCGCTCGGCAAGCTCTTTTTTAGTGGCCGCTTCAATTTCCACAGCCCTCAGTTTTAGGCTCTCAGTAGCCTTCGCGCGCCACATAACTTCGGCTGCAGGAGAAAAAATTAAATCAGTTAGATAAAAAGGTAAAAAGAGTGAAAAAGGTGCTTACACATCCTGCAGGGAAGGCTAGCTCGGACGGGAGAAAGACCGAAGATATACAATACGCCCTCGAGGAGCAACTTGTCAATCTTGTACCGCTGACCGGATAAGCGGCTGGCTGCATGGAGGAACGCCGGGCTGCTCCTATATCTTCCGAGCTCCGGCTGAGTCGGCACGGCGGTCTGCCATTGGGTTCGGAAGGCAGGCCGCTCGGGAAGGCGCATATAGAAGAAGTGCTCCTTCCAATGCTTGTTGGAACTCGGCATGTCTTGGAACAAGATTGCTGGGTCCAGAGGAATATTGTTCAGTTTGAAGAGGATGATCACCCCGCTCAGCAGCCTAAAGGAGTTTGGCACAAGCTGGCCGAGCGGAATACGGAAGTAGTTGCAAACTAATAAAATAAAGGGATGAGGGGGAAACCTAAGGCCGCCCAGGAACTGGTCCCAGAAGAAGCAAATAGTGCCGGGCGGCGGTTCATGAGGATGACCGATCGGGGAGGGTATCTCAATTTTATGGTCGTCCGGGATCGCGTACGTCCGAACAAGACGCCGAGCCTCCTCCTCATCAAACCGACTCTCCATGGTCGTATACCATGGACCGTGAACGTTGGTAGCGGGTTCGGAAGAGCTCGCCATCTCGGAAAGACAAAAGGACAACAAGAAATCGAAGGAATGGGAATGAAAGAGAGGCAAAATTAGTAGGGAAGACCTAGTAAACGAAGAAAGAAGGCTCACTGAGAAGGAGACGGGCGGAAAAGATCACCGGTGAGATGGAAGCCGCCGAAAAACAGGAATTGGATCGTCGGAGGCCAAAGCGCAGGGGGCGGCAGAGGAGGGGGACTGAGGCTTTATACGGCCGAGGCCGGTCGGCCTCCGCCGTCCGATCTAGGTCACGAGAAACAAGGACGCCATCGGGACGTCCATTTCAAACGATGGCGTCCCATCATAAGTAACGCCGCCGCCACGCAATAGTCGACGCGTGGCGCTGAGCGATTCGGCGCATTTAATGTGCACCATACCACGCACGCGCAGGTTCCCGAGGGGATTCGGACAGCGGCAACGACGGCAGTCCGCATGAGTCACATCGGCGCACACGCCGAGCGGCCTGTGGAATACTTTTAAAACAAAAGGCGACAAGCACCGCTCGGACACATAGTCGGACTTACTGCCCCCTTCGACTAGACTTGAAGGGAGGCCGATCGGTTAACGGCCTGGTTAACCCGACCGGCTGGTCCGAGCGGAACCAAAGATAACCCGGCCAGGGGCTCGGGTTTCCGACGCAAGGAATTAAGTGGCCGAGCGGATGGACCGCTCGGCCGGGACATAGGGAAAGAAGGCAGAGGCCAAGCGATTAGACCGCCTGGCCGTTCCACAGGGAAACAGGGGAAAAGGTGTTCAAGCACTAGAGGTCTTCTAAGCCAGGCCGGCACAGGCGTCCGCTCGGGAGAAAGGCTTCAGCCGGGCGGGTGAGCGCTCGGCTCAGGAGGAAGAAGCCCACATGCTCCATGGCTAGGTATTATTTACATTCACGAGGAGAAAGGTTTAACCGTCCCATCAAGGGATGGCCTAAACTGTAGGAGTATGGCCTCAGATATGCTCCCCTGACAGGACCATACCGCGATATGCTCCCCTGACAGGACCATACCGCAACATGGCACAGGGCATGCGGGCCTCCCGATGTAGTTGCCTGGTGTTCCTTGGGTGCTCTATATAAGACCTCTCATTTCTTCATCGGAGGTACGTCAGTCTTCATCCTGCAGCCACCTTCTTCATCTGTTCCCTTGTTTGACTTGAGCGTCGAAGGGTCGTCGCCGGGAAACCCTTCCCGACTCGACTCTGTGCAGGTGCGCCAGAGGTTCTTGCGGGCGATTGGAGATCATCATCAGTGAGTGGAGAGCGTCACGTGCCCCGCGTCCATTGAGCTTGCATTCGGACAGGATCAACTGAGATAAAAAATAACCTTTTGTGGAATATGTAACCTCAATGCCTAGAAAGTAGCATAGTATACCTAAGTTTTTCATAGTAAAATAATGAGTCAACTCAGATTTCAAGGAAGCAATTTCATTAAAATCATCATCAGTAATATTCATGTCATCAACATATAATAATAAAAGAATATAACCTACACTCATACATTTGACAAATAATGCTGAATCATGATTAATAGGATGAAAACCAAGCAAAGTAATCACTGTTGAGAACTTCTCAAATCAAGCACGAGCTGCTTATTTGAAATCATAAAGCACTTTATGAAGTCTGCAAACTTCACTAGGTTGGTGTGAAATATCAGGAGGAGGTGTCATATAAATTTCTTCATAAATATCATCATTTAGAAATGCATTCTTGACATTCATTTGAGATACTCTCCATCGACAAATAAAAGCAACAACAATCTGTTGGATCGAAAGCGCTAGACGGGGGGGGGGGGGGGGGGGGAATAGCGCTCGTGGCTTTCACTCGTTTCGGAATCAGAAAAACTCGAGTAGCGTAGCGGAAGATAAGAAACAAAAAGAACCAACCACAGAAGACACAATCGTTTACTTGGTTCGGATCCTGTGGCGACTCCTACTCCAAGGCCCACGCTCGTTGAGCGTTTACGTTGGGCAACAACTATAATATCAAAAAAGGTGATTACAATATGAATTACAATTAAGTGCAATAACAGAAACTATACCAACGAAAAGGAAAACAATGAACTTTTAGAGCTTTAATTCGTTGGAGCAGCAGCACGTTGTTGAAGAGCACAGGGCAGCACACAGGAGCACAGGTTCTTCTATTCGCGATCGTTGTTGAAGCTGCACCTCGAGGACTCCTGTTATAGCTCTGCAAAGTCTGATCCAGATCCCCAAACTTCGGGATCAAGTTTGACCCGACGCGGATTAGTCGACTGATCCCAAGGTTCGGTCGACCGATCAGGCGATCTCCTCCTATCTGATCCGCCCGATCCTCTCGCTCCGCTTTGATTCGGTCAAACTCCATCCGAGGTTCGGTCGATCGATAAACAGGTTCGGTCGACCGATAGGCTCTGACTCAGTCCAGTCTGCCTGATCCAGTCGACACCCAACCCAGGTTCGGTCGACCGATCCTAAGGTTCGGTTGACCGATCCCTTGGTCGAGCCCCGTCCAACCTCTGGAGATCTGATCTGCTAGTTTGTGGGTTCGATCAACCGATCCCAAGGTTCAGTCGACCAATCCCGGTCACTTCTAACTTTGTACAAAAATGTTTGTCTCCTGCAAAACAGAGTTAGAAGACAATAGATAATATGTAAACAAATAACTTGACAGCCTTCGAACTGTCCGGGTCTGACTTCGGGTTTCCGACCGAAAATCCTAGGTCGACCCGACGCCTACTGTTCCCTCTACGGGGAACGCGTTCTCACCTACTCCACTCAGGAGATTTACCTGTTGCCAGTGCGATCCTCTAGATCGACTGGACTTTTGCTCAGTGCTCGATGCCTCCGAACTTTCTACTGGACGCCCGCTTCCCGACCCGTCCAGTCTTTCACCTGATTCGCGACACTAGGACTTTCCACCTAGGGTTACCACCCCCTAGGACTTTTGCCTGAAGCACTCGACCCGCCAAGACTTTCCGCATAGGGTTACCACCCCCTATGACCTAGGGTTACCACCCCCTAGGGTTTTTTCCTTGCCTAACCGCTGCTAGGACTTTTCTGAAACACTCAATCATACACATTAGATAACAATTAAACTTAACTTTGAATCCCTTTGCCATTATCAAAACTTGAGTTCGATCGTCGGATGCTTCCCGCAGCAACAATCTCCCCCTTTTTGATTATGACAACCAAAATTCAAAGTTAAGAAAGAAAATGTAATAAGCATAAATAAAACGTAAGCACATTAAAGCTCCCCCTTAATAGAAGCTCCCCCTTAACAAAAATTTTCTTTAAACTTTCTTTAAATTTTCTTTTCTTGGAATTGGAATTTCCTACTCTCCCCCTTTGCCATTTATCAAAAACATGTTTGATAAAAATGTTTGAATAGCACTTGGCTTTTCATAATTTACATTGTGTAATTTTTGCTAAGTGAAAAATAGAGTTTAATAGAGAATATTACTAAAGTTTCGAGCACCTCCTTTAGTTGAAATATTGAAATTTTCAAGGATCCTAAAGGATATTATAAATCTGATAAGATGTTTTAGCATAAGTTTAAAAATATAGCTAAAGTTGAAAAGTACTTAGTTCGATAACACTATTTTCAATTTTGAAAGATATTTAGTTTTAACAAAAACTTAGTTATCTTTTAGTTGCAAAAGAGGGAGTAGCTGGACTTATAAAATTTAAGTAAGGTTTTTCATTCAAATTCAGTTGATCCTTAAGTCCAAGCATGAGTCAAGTTAAATATATTTCAAATTTACTTTAGAGAGGTATTAGAGCCCTAAAGTTCATGCCTTAGTGAACTCAAAAAGATTTAAATATCAAGTACGTAGTTTAGCAGCCACATGTCTAACCATTTAGTTACTAGCTGATTACCTAGAGGGCAGCAGCTTTCACTTAGTTAGTCAAGTTAAGTTAATAGATCCAGTTAGATTTGACTAGTGCTGGAAGACTTAACTTGATTACTGTTAACTTAGTGTTTAATGCCCAGACTCATATTGATGCACATATATAAGCATTCTTGAGTCCATGCTGTACCCTATGCATCTCACGCCGTTCAATGTTTTTCAAACACAAGCAAGGTAAGCCTAGGTGTTTGTGAGATGCTCTAGCTGAAACTAGGGGAGCGGGATTTCTAGGGTCGAGCCTAAGCTAATTCCATATTTTGAAAATCTAGTAAAATTAGAATTTTAAAAACAAAATTTGGAGCTTTGAAAATCATTTTTCCTAAGATTTTAAAGCCAAACTGATTTAAGGACAGAATTTTCAAGAAAAGATAAGTCCTATTCTACTAAGCACATGTAACAACCCAAATTTCCTCATTACAAGTTATAATAGTAATTAAAAATATTTATAAATTCTTTATAAATATTCTAGAGATTTTTAGAAATTTTTAGAGTATTTTTATGTAATTTTTGAAGTTCGTTTAGTATTTTTACCAAAAGGAAGAAGTTGCAAAAAATTAAAGAGGTTCGGCCGAGGTTCGAACCCACGACCTCCGACCCGGTCCAAGACTTAAGCGAAGCGCGATAGCCAAGCACCCAAGCGGGCTGTGCTGATCAAAGAAGGGGCAAAAATAATTTAAGCAATAGTTAGATAACAGAATACCCTAGTTATAAAGAGAGAACTTAGGTTTTTCCCGTGACCAAAAAAAAAACTTCCTCTCCTCCTCTCGCGCGCGGCGTCTCTGCTCGGGCGAAAATGAAGCTGGAGTTAGGGCTTTGTCTCCGGCGGCCTACCAAGGGTGTTTTCGTGAGATCTTCACACGTTCGTGACCGGCTCGTCGAGGGGAGCACGCAGACGCAAAGAGATCGCTGAACAGCGAGCCTCTCCGCAAACCCTAGAAGCCTAATTCGGTTGTAAGCCCAAGAACAATGTAAGTGCTTCTCACTTGCGGTAGGAGTAGCTTTCGGAGGTTGTTTCTTCTTGTTTGTCCAAAGCATGATGTAGGGAGCAATGTATTTGATGTTGCTGTCGTGAATCTCAAAGAAAGGAAATAGATTTGTTTGTGGTTGTTTCTTCAGGCTTTGAATTTAGTATTTCAGTTTTTGAGTTAGATTAGCTGTTTGTGACCTTGATGAGCAGGATCGGTACATATGAAATCTAGCAATTTTCGGTTTTTGTTGTCGTGCCACTGAACATGAAGAACAATTATGGTTTTAGGTTTTCAGTAGCAATTTTCCTTACTAGTTGCATTTTTGGTCCCTTTTGGTTTCCTTGCCGTGGTACAGAACAGGAGGAATGGTTGTGGTTTTGGGTTGTTTTTGAAACTTGCTGCCATGAAACTTAATTCAGAATGTTTAGATTTGGAGATGAACAAATTGTTTAGTTTTGAATGGCTATGTGTAGCATTTTGGTTTCTTTTGCTTCCTTGTCGTGGTACTGCAGATAGCTTCAACAGAATTTGATTTCTGTTGCTCTGTAGAAGTATGAGCTTTGAACAGGTTTACATGGATTTTGGTTTCAGCAGGTTTTAGTTTTGATTGTGCTATGCTTTTGACATGAACGACCTTAGTTTTGGGAGTAATCAGTAGTTTTATTTTGGTTACTAGGTTTTTCCCTTGCAGTTTTAGATTTTCTATTCGAGCAGTACAATCTTGGATTTTATTCAAGCATTTTAGATCTGTTTAAGCGCTGCATGTTTTAGATTTTATTCCAGCATTTTAGTTTTAGATTTGTTTCAGCACTACAGATTTAGTTTTGTATGAAGCATCCTTTTATTAGAAGTATTAACAAGTATAAGTATTTTACTTGAGAAGACTAGTACCCGACTTCCGAGGTTGTCGTTAAACAAATCCAGGTGACCGTTTCCGAGGTCTCGGCCCTGGTAAGACCAAGGTCTTTACCCTCGTAGGACTGGTGGCTCGCTACCTCAGTTTCTATTAGGGAGCGTGCAATGGTACTAAGCCTGGGCCCAAAAGATTATTATTTTGAAGTATAAAAGTATAAGTTTGAACAAGTGAAATAAGCTTTACATGGGTTACAGATCAGCAAGTTTAGTTTTCTTTTATGCTAGCATGTTGTTTAGATTGTTCTTACTACTATTTGTTATTAGTTGAGTAGCTTTACATGTTTAGCATTTCAGTATGTTTGATTCCTTTGTTATTAGATGAGCATGAGTAGTATTTCTTTTAAGCATTCAATTTATAGATTTATTCCTGTTCATATGCATATTCGAGTTTTGTGAGTTAGATAGCGCTTACTAAGAATCTGCTTATAGTTGCATTTCCTCTTACTATAGATAAAGGAAAAGGAAAACTTTAGTGAAGGAAGGCGTCAAGGAGATGTGGATGGATGTGTGATGTCTGGACTATGGAAGCCTTGGGATTTAGTTTAAAAATTCATTAAGATTTTGTATTCAGAATGTTGGAACTATTCTTTCATGTTGCTGGATTTTCTTATTGAATATTTTATGTTTTAGAATTCTTCTTTCTATTTGCTATGCACATTAGTTCCGCTAATTGAGTTGTATCACTGTTGCATCCATATACTCATTGATATATTTTAGTTGTGAACATATGCTTGAGTAGAATGACAAGATGAGTTAATTATGTTTCAGTTGTTACTTATTGCATGTTTTTCATTTTTGAGAGTTTTAAGTATTGATGTTTACATGTGAGTAACTCTAGTTAAGTAAAGTTAATAGTCCAGTAACGTCCCCCCTTGCAGACTAGTAGGGAGGAGGGTGGGGTCGTTACAGCACATTCCTATTTGTCGTCTAAGTGAGCTAAACTCAAGTACAGGTAAGGGCTTTGTGAAGATGTCAGCTAGGTTTGATTTTGACTCAATATAGTTGAGTACAATATCACCCTTAGTTACGTGATCCCTTACAAAATGGTGTTTCACTTCTATATGTTTAGTCCTTGAGTGATGAATTAGGTTTTTGGTTAGATTTATTGAACTTATATTATCAATTGAGATTTTTATTTTATGATATTCCAGTTGATAATCTTTAAGGGTATGCATCATCCATAGCAACTGAGATGTGCATTCACCTAAGGCTATATATTCAGCTTCAGTGGTAGATAAAGCAACACAGTGTTGCTTTCTACTTGACCAACTTACTAGGCATTGTCCTAGAAATTGACAGCTACCACTTGTGCTCTTTCTATCTAGCTTGCACCCGGCATAGTCTGAGTCAGAGTAGCCGGTTAGGTCAAGGGTGCCAGATCTAGGGTACCATAGTCCTACATTTAGAGTTCCCTTAACATACCTAAGGATTCTTTTGACAAGGGTTAAGTGAGACTCTTTTGCACAAGATTGGTATCGTGCACACATACCTACTGCAAAAATAATGTCTGGTCAACTCGCAGTTAGGTACAGTAGACTTCCTATCCCACTTCGATAGTATTTCAAATCTACTGGTTTACCTTCTAAGTCTGAGTCAATTTTAGCATTAGTAGCCATTGGTGTATTAATTATTTTTGAATTCTCCATGCCAAATTTTCTAATTAATTCCTTAGCATATTTAGTTTGATAAATATAAATTCCATCTTTAGTTTGCTTAATTTGTAAACCTAGGAAGAAATTAAGTTCACCTACCAAACTCATTTCAAATTCATTTTCCATTAGTTTGGTGAATTCTTTTAGAAATTTAGAGTTTGTTGAGCCGAAAATAATATCGTCGACGTAAATTTGGGCTATGAAAATGTCATTTTCTAAGGTTTTTACGAAGAGGGTTGGATCTATTTGACCTTGGTTAAATCCTTTTGATGTTAGATAATTGGACAGATGTTCATACCAAGCCCTAGGTGCTTGTTTTAGTCCGTATAGGGCCTTTTTTAGTCTGAAGACATAATTTGGTTGTTCTATGTCCTCAAATTCTGGGGATTGACCTACATATACTTCTTCTTTAATAAATCCATTTAAAAATGCGGATTTTACGTCCATTTGAAATAGCTTGAATCCCTTGTGTGCTGCATAGGCCAGCAACATCCTAATGGATTCAAGTCTTGCTATAGGGGCATAGGTCTCATCATAGTCTAACCCTTCTACTTGACTGAACCCTTTAGCTACTAACCTAGCTTTGTTTCTAACTATTTCACCTTGATCATTTAATTTGTTTCTAAAAATCCATTTAGTGTCAATTATGGATTTATTAACGGGTTTAGGCACTAATTCCTAGACCTGATTTCTTTCAAATTGGGCCAATTCTTCTTGCATTGCTAGAGTCCAATCTGGGTTTGGTAGGGCTTCTTCTATGGTTTTGGGTTTGATTTTTGAAATCAGGGCTATTTGGCTCTGGTTTCTATAAGATGACCTAGTTCTGACTCCTAAAGTTGGGTCACCCAAAATTTGGTCAGATGGGTGATTTGTGCTTGTTCTTGTTGTTGTATACCATTTGAGTTAGTGATTGGTTCTTTAGATTCGATAGGTTCAGGTACAATTTCGTCATCTTCTCTGTTTCTTGGGTTAATGTCAACATTTTGATCTATATTTGGTAGATTATTTTCTTCATCAAATATTACATTAGTTGTTTCTTCAACTTTTAGGGTATTTTGATTATAGACTCTATAGGCCCTACTGATTGTAGAGTACCCTAAAAATATTCCTTGGTTTGATTTGGGTGTAAACTTTCCTAAGTAGTCTTTAGTGTTTAAAATATGAACTTTACATCCAAATACTTTTAAATAGTTTAAGTTGGAAATTTTATTATAATATATTTCATAAGGAGTTTTATTATGAAGTTTGTTAATTAGAATTCGATTTTGAATATAGTTTGCCGTATTTATTGCTTCAACCCAAAATTAATGATTTAAATTATATTCGTTTAGCATGGTCCTAGCGACTTCTTGTAGGGTCTAGTTTTTACGTTCTACTAGGTCATTTTGTTGGGGGGGGGGGGGGGGGCTTAGGGCAAAAGTATTCATGTTTATACCCATTGATTTTACAGAATTGGGTAAATTTATGATTTTCAAATTCCCCACCATGATCGCTTCTTATCCTTTTAATTTTAGTATCTTTTTCATTTTCTATTAATTTACAAAAGTTACAAAGGACTTCAAAGGTTTCATCTTTTGTTTTTAGAAATTTTACCCAGGTGAACCTGGAATAGTCATCAATTATAACTAAGCAATACTGGTTTTTGCTTAGTGACTTGGCTCCATGTGAATCAAATAGGTCTAGGTGAAGGAGCTCAAGTAAAGAGTTAGTTCTATCTAGATTAGTTGACTTGTGGGTTGACTTGGTTTGTTTTCCTTGTTGACAAGGATGGCAAATTGTATTTTCTAGGTTTCTTAATTTGGGCACTCCTCTAACTAAGCCATTTCGACTCATTTTCGAAATGAGTCTAATATGAGTGTGACCCAGTCTTCTGTGCCACAAGTTGGTTTCCTCTTTTTGTGTCAAGAGACACTTTATTGAGGGTGTGGGTAGGTCAATGGTGTAGATATTATTTTTTCTAAGTCCCTTAAGCGTGATTTCAGGGTTTTCAATGTTTTTAACCAAGCATCCAGAATTATCAAAGGTAACTAAGTATCCACTATCACACAATTGGCTTATACTTAATAGATTAAAATTGAAAATTTCAACTAATAAAACTTTTCGAATAATAAAATCGGAACTAAGTTCGATATAACTTTTTCCGATTACTTTCAGTTTACCATCGTTGCCGAATGCAATTGATCCTAGGTTCTTTAGTAGCTTAGTGAACTTCAACCTATCTCCAGTCATATGTCTGGAGCATCCATTGTCCATCATCCATTGATCCAATTCCTACACATAAAGTAGTTGAATTGGATTTTTTGCGATGGATCAAAAGATAGTTCGATTGAAGTAAGCTCCTTAATTTTCAATCTCACCCAATCTAAGTTAACAATTAGTTAATCCTATGAGTGTTTATGAGATGGTTTGATGTTAATTGGAAAAAAAATTTTGAACATTATTTTAAGTTAATTTAATTCTGAAAAGTATTTTAAAATTAATGTAATTTTGAAAAATATTTAATTTAATTTTGAAAAATATTTAAAGTTAATTTAATTTTGAAAAATATTTAAGGTTAATTTATTTTTGAAAAATATTTAAGTTAATTTGAAAAATATTTAAAGTTAATTTAATTTTGAAAAATATTTAAGGTTAATTTACTTTTGAAAAATATTTAAAGATAATTAAATTTTGAAAAATATTTTAAGTTAATTTAATTTTGAAAAATATTTTAATTACTTTTGAAAAATATTTAACGTTAATTTAATTTTGAAAAATATTTAAGGTTAATTTATTTTTGAAAAATATTTAAGTTAATTTGAAATATATTTAAAGTTAATTTAATTTTGAAAAATATTTAAGGTTAATTTAATTTTGAAAAATATTTAAAGTTGATTAAATTTTGAGAAATATTTAAAGTTGATTAAATTTTGAAAAATATTTAAAGTTAATTTAATTTTGAAAAATATTTAAAGTTAATTTAATTTTGAAAAATATTTAAAGTTAATTTAATTTTGAAAAATATTTTAATTACTAATTTACTTTTAAATTAGAATTAATTGTGAGTTTGAATTAATTTTTAATTACGAATTTACTTTTAAATTTGAATTTTAAATTTGAATTAATTGTGAGTTTGAATTAATTTTTAATTACGAATTTACTTTGAAATTGAATTAATTTAAATTACGAATTTACTTTGAAATTGAATTAATTTTAATTACGAATTTGAAATTGAATTAATTGTGAGTTTGAATTAATTTTTATTTCTTAGTCATCTCACCCGATTTAAATTTTCAATCAGGGAATCTTATAATTTTTGTGAGATGAATTCGATTCAAATTTAGGGTTTTGGTTTAACTTTACGTTAGATTCATGTTTAGCTTTGAGTTCAACAAATAGACATTCTTTGGATAAACTTCTGGGCTATGGTGAGTCACAAGGACATCATTAAAGTAACTATGCATTCGAGGTTTTCCAAATAGTCTTACCCATTGAACTTAATACAAAACCTTGGTCTAACTGGTTAGGATCCATAGAGGGTAGCTTTGGTTAGTTTCACTTAGCCAAGCGCACCAGGTCGAAGCCATATCTTCCTAGACATGCGATGACTAAGCTTCCCTAACGTACTATCATCCAATACTTCATCAGTACCATGGATCAAGTTAAACCTAGCCCACTTTACTCTAATCTTAATTACCCTGCCGGGTAGTCTACTCTTGGTTACCATTGTTGGGTGGATTAAGTTAGGAGGTGCCAACTATTCTGGAGTCTTCCTTTGGATTTTTGTTTGAATTCTAATTTAATTTTGAATTTAATTTTAATTTTTATTTAATTTGAGTTTTAATTTAATTTTACTTTTATTGTTTTTCTTCTAGCTCCCCCTGGATCATAGCCTCGATATGGTCTATCGAGGTAGTGTATTTGATCCTTGGGAACCCAATATTGTCCAAGTCCAACTTGATTGATCAGATTGGACTTGGGGACCCATGCTTGGACCATTTTTCTATTAGTTCTTTGTATAAGTGATAAAAATGATTTATATTTCCTTTTTGATTTGAATCCTAGTCCAATTTTATTGTAGATTGCCCTTTGTGTTCCAAGAATTAAGTCAAGGTTCTTGGAACCCAAAGAGAATCGTTCTAAAGTTTTCTCCAGATCCTTGATCTGAGTTTTCAGGATGGAATTCTCTTCCTCAAGTGTTAGGACTTGAGTTGAGTTTCCAGTCTGAACTGGTTCAGTCAAAGGTTCGGAGTTAGTCACTTCTTTAAGGCAAGCTACTTCCTTTAGAAGTGACTTAATTCTAAGATTAGACTTAGCTAATTTTCGCAACAAATAATTGACTAGATTGTTTAGTCGAGGGATACTTACAGAAGGATCGGGCCCTTCGGAAACGAATCCGTGGCTTCTTTCCGAATCTGCTTCCGACTTGCTGTCGCTCTCGGACAATTCGATCTGGTCTCGGGCCATCAGTGCAAGAAGACTTGTCTGTTCGAGTTCGTCGTCTGTATCCTCTTCTGAAGATTCGTCCCATGTCGCCTTTAGGGCCTTTTTTCTTCCTTGATTTCTTCGGATCTTTCTGATTTGGGCAATTTGCCTTGATGTGCCCCTTCTGATTGCATCCATAACATGTTACCTCGAACTTCACCTTTGATTGAACCTCCTTGGAGTGAACTGCCTTCTTGAGATCCTTCTTGTTGAACCCCTTCTTCTTCTTGTACAATTTCTTTACAAGATTGACGAGTTCGGTTGTTAGTTCGTCGTCTTCATCGTCTGAGTCTGGTTCTGGTTCTGACTCCGGTTCAGTTCTTCGTCGTGATCTTTGTTCGCGTGTTCTACTGGTACCTGCAAGCAAGGCTACACCTTTCTCGAGTGGCTGTGTATTAGTCTGCTCATGAAGTTCAAATTCAGAAAATAACTCATCTAATCTAATTGAAGATAAATCCTTGGAGACTTTGTAGGCATCTACCATTGATGCCCACAATGTGCTCCTCGGAAATGCATTGAGCGCGTACCTTATAATGTCCCTATTCTCGACCTTTTGCCCGATTACGTGGAGGGAGTTTAGGATGTCTTGAATGCGTGCGTGAAGTTGACTGGCCGTCTCGTCTTCCTGCATTTTTAGATTATACAGTTTATTAAACAATAGATCACGCTTACTTACTTTGGTTTCGGAGGAGCCCTCGTGCAGTTCAATTAATTTCTCCCACAGCTTCTTTGTAGTTGAGAATGGACCAACTCTGTTGAGCTCCTCCTTGGTCAGTCCACACTGGAGGGTGCAGGTAGCTCTTGCATTGGCTTCCACCTTCTTGATTAGGGTCGGTTCCCATTTTTCGCAGGGTGTTGGCTTGCCATCTTCATCGGTTGGTAGTTGAAGTCCGATCTTGACGATCATCCACGTTTCGAATTGAATCTTCAAAAAATTCTCCATTCGCCCCTTCCAGTATCCGAAATCCTCTCTGGTGAAAAGTGGGGGACGAACGGTGTTATAACCCTCATGTTGGGCCATTGAAACCTTGCGTGGAAAAAACACAAAAAAAATCTGTTCCAAGACTAAGTCTTGGATTAGTAGTGCGGGAGAAGAAAAAAAATATTACGAACTCGATTTGGTGTTGCACCTGATTTGAGTAAAACTGATTTGTGAAAAGAATTAGAATGTAGCTACAAAAATAATTCTAATAGACTCCGATAAGATTAAAAAGACCACGTAAAATTACTTTGAATGGTGGTTGCACCAATTTAAAACGACCTCGCTCTGATACCAATTGTTAGATCGAAAGTGCTAGAGGGGGGGGGGGGGTGAATAGCGCTCGTGACTTTCACTCGTTTTGGAATCGGAAAAACTCGAGTAGCATAGTGGAAGATAAGAAACAAAAAGAACCAACCACAGAAGACACAGTCATTTACTTGATTCGGAGCCTATGGCGACTCCTACTCCAAGGCCCACGCTCGTTGAGCGTTTACATTGGGCAACAACTATAATATCGAAAAAGGTGATTACAATATGAATTATAATTAAGTGCAATAATAGAAACTATACCAACGAAAAGGAAAACAATGAACTTTTGGAGCTTTAATTCGTTGGAGCAGCAACACGTTGTTGAAGAGCACAGTGCAGCACATAGGAGCACAGGTTCTTCTATTCGAGATTGTTGTTGAAGCTGCACCTCGAGGCCTCCTTTTATAGCTCTGCAAAGTCTGATCCAGATCCCCAAACTTCGGGATCAAGTTTCACCCGACGCGGATCGGTCGATCGATCTCTAGGTTCGGTCGACCGATCAGGCGATCTCCTCCTATTTGATCTGCCCGATCCTCTCCCTCCGCTTCGATCCGGTCAAACTCCATCCGAGGTTCGGTCGACCGATAAACAGGTTCGGTCGACCGATAGGCTCTGACTCAGCCTAGTCTGCCTGATTCAGTCGACACCCAACCCAAGTTCGGTCGACCGATCTCAAGGTTCAGTCGGCCGATCCCCTGGTCGAGCCCGGTCCAACCTCTGGAGATCTGATCTGCTAGTTTGTGGGTTCGGTCGATCGATCCCAAGGTTCGGTCGATCGATCCCGGTCACTTCTAACTCTGCACAAAAATTTTAGTCTCTTGCAAAACAGAATTAGAACACAATAGATAATATGTAAACAAATAACTTGACAGCCTTCGGACTGTCCGGGTCTGACTTCGAGTTTCTGACCGGAAATCCTAGGTCGACCCGACGCCTACTGTTCCCTCTATGGGGAACGCGTCCTCACCTACTACACTCAGGAGATTTACCTGTTGCTAGTGCATTCCTCCAGATTGACTGGACTTTTGCTCAGCACTCGATGCCTCCGGACTTTCTGCTGGACGCCCGCTTCCTGACTCGTTCAATCTTTCACCTGGTTCGCGAGACCAGGACTTTCCACCTAGGGTTACCACCCTCTAGGACTTTTGCCTGAAGCACTTGACCCGCCAAAACTTTCCGCATAGGGTTACCACCCCCTATGACCTAGGGTTACCACCCCCTAGGGTTTTTCCCTTGCCTAACCGCTGCTAGGACTTTTCTGAAACACTCAATCATACACATTAGATAACAATTAAACTTAACGTTGAATCCCTTTGCCATTATCAAAACTTGAGTTCGATCGTCGGATGCTTCCCGCACCAACACAATCAGATTACGAACAATCATCATTTTTGCAACAAGAGCAAATATTTCCTTATAATTTATGTCATACTCTTTAGAATAACCTTTAACAACAAGATGAGTTTGTATCATTTGATAGATCCATCAGATTTAGTTTTGATCTTATATACACAATGAGAACCAATAGTGTGTTTTCCTGGTAGCAACAGTACTAAATCCTATATATGAGTCTGATGTAGAGCAGTTAGTTTCTTAGCCATAGAATTCTGCCAAAGTGAGTTATGAACAACTTCTTTAAAGGATATAAGCTCAGAAAGATAATGAAGAAATGCAACAAATGAAACAAAAGAATGAGAATAACAAGAGTAAGCAAATTCTAGTAGTTTAGTAGACTTATGAACACGAGTAGACTAATGACGGTGGAGAGAAGGATCATCCGCAACCTCAGAAGATAATTAGATAGTGGCAGAAGGAGGAGCATGTGGAGTGGATATCTTGGGAACCAAAGTACTAGATTCAGTTGAGCTACCAGTAAGAGTTGTGGGTGAAGCTTCTTCAATGTCGGTATTGAAATGATCATTGCAAAACATATCTGACTTTGTCATTATGCAAACTAGCTGGAATAGAAAAAAATAGAATATACACAAGAAACATAACATGATGAGAAATCTACAATTTTTTAGTAATGGGATCAAAGTAATGATATCCTTTTTGACTAATACCATAACTTAGAAAGACACAAAGAGAAGACTGAGGGACAACTTATTATGCTCGACATGTGGACGAAGGATGAAGCAAGTACTATAAAAAACACGCAAAGAGAAATATACAGGAGCAAACTCATATAGTTTTTTAAAAGTTGACAAGCTTGAATTGTGTGAGGTTAGAATTCTATTAATCATATGAGTAGCAGTAAGGATTGCTCCCCCTAAAAGACACTAGAAACACTGGCAAATAATAAAAATGAATGAGATATTTCAATAAGATGCCTATGTTTGCATTCAGCCACACCATTTTATTCAGGAGTATTTGTATATGAGGATTGATGAATAATACCATCAGAAGTAAGTAAATGTGAAAAATTATTTAAAGTGTATTCATCTTCCACATCATAATGCACATACTGTATGACACTAGAATGTTAAGTTTCTACAAAATCTCTAAAGTTATTGAAAATGGTAATATAATTAGACCTGTGTTTCTTAAGATAGATCAAACAGTAACCAATGCAATCATTAATAAATGAAACATAATACCTTAACCTCCACCATTTTGTAGAATAGGAGAGGGTGCAACGACAAGGGTACTTAGTTGTCTCCTAGGTACCCATGGTTTGATTCCCAGCTACGGTGTATTTACAAGGAATTTTCCTCCAAATGAGACTTACAACTAAGGGATGTTGGGCTTCTGGGCTGCCCACAAAATGTGCCTCCCGATTTACCCTGGTGGACGATAAAACACTTCCGTGGAGTTGGACCGATCACCCCAGGCTCGATATTACCCTGCTTAGCTAATCATTTATTTTAGGAGAGGGTCCCCATACATCAGAATGAATAAAATCAAATGGAGCAGAAAAAAAAAGAAAGACTTTTAAAAATGGTTCAAAACATAGAGTCCTCCTTGCCTACATCCTGTCCCAATCAACCTTTCACATCACAGGTCTTAAACATAATAATTGGATGGAGAAAAAGAACTAAATATCTAGACTCATATAAGGCTTAGAATATAATAAATATCAATATGAGATAAACAAGATGTAACAATTAAATCAACATTTTCTAATGGCATAGAAGTAACATCAATAGTTATAATAGATATAGACAAACTAAAAGAAAAAAAATAAAAGATGATAAATTAGATAACATATGATGGAAGACACTAAGGTCCAAAATCTTTAAGGATGAAGATATACCTAAATTACTGGATGATGAAAAACCTATGTGAGCGAAAGCTGACATGGAAAAGGGATGTGAAGTAAGAAACTGTTGAAATGCTCTAGCATATATAGATTAGATTTCCATGAAGTATCTATATAATCAGGTATGGTGATAGAATGAATAATGCTTAGAATAACCAAACTGTACAGATATGCATCTTTATGATCCGCGAAAACTAGTGTCAGGATAGCCCATGGTCAAACAAAAAACTCGAGACAAAAAATGATGTCACCATAGAAATCGACAACACAAGGCATCAGTGTCGAAATCAGCATACAAGGTTGTCGATTCCGAAATTGGCAGAATAAGACGTTAGCACCAAAATCAATAGAAAAGAACGTTGGCATCGAAATCGACAAAAGTAGTAGGATGCCACAGTAACAACAAAAAGCAGTAACAGGGGCGATAGGAAAATTAGGTCAGAGAAGAAGAACATCGCTCTAATACCATGTAGAAATTAAGAAGAGGAAAATGGTGGCCATATTATTAAATCTAAAAAGAATAATAGAATATAGAGTGATCTTGTCCGAAAGCGGAGAAGATGACTTGCTGGGAATGTGGCTCTATAGTTGACTGGACGAAGACTCTATACCCTGCAACACAAGGAGCGTTAGTCCCGGGCCGAGAAGGGGTTCCCAACTGTGGCCCTCCAATGCTCAAGTCAGTTTTTGGCTCAGTGGAGAAGAATAGTAGAAAATAAACAGTGGCCTAGAGCAAGTAGAATAACAAACTATCGCATACCTCAACCTGTGGAGGGAGACCCCCTTTTATAGCACCACTATAGCATCTGTGCATGTATCCCAAAGTATATTCACATTTTTCAAAGCATCCAAGGAAAATACAAGTCAAAAAGTGTCTCTGACACCTTTCCTTAAGCAAGCATGTAAATCTCTGATGTGACAGGCAAGAAGCTTTTAAAGTACCATTTATTTGTAGAACATTCTTTGTTGTCAATGGCACAAACTTCCAAAAGAATATGGTAATATATGTATGTGGGTCTTGCTATAGGCCGATCGAGGGCCACTCGGCCGGGACTTTCCCAACTTGGCCATACTGAATGGAGCTATCGGTTGGTTCTTCACTCGAGCTTACTATTGTGGAGAGGCTTATTGCGTCCGATCAAACATGAGGTCTGATCGGCCAGGACGGTCGTCCGATAACTTATCACCTGACTCGTAACCTTAGCTGTAAGTTGAAAAGGGCTGCAGTTCAGATGGTCTAGTCAGGCTTTTGCATCCAACCGGCTATGCTTGTCTGCTCGACCAACTTTGCTTGATCCGCACTTCGCCCGACCCTATAACTTTGACCTCCATGTCAGCCGGTCTCCACTACTTTGACCTAATTTTGAGGGGAACATCTGAATCACCGTATCACAAGCTTTTCCCTTAGATCTAGTCGAAAGAGGCTGTAAGTTCGACTAACTGAACAATTAGTATTTTTTGCATCTCTTCTTTCCGACAATGTTATGCGGATTAACATATACTGCACAAGTAATACACACGGGATATAATCTTACCAGAAATATTGGTGGTTCTGATGATACCTAAGGAGAACAAGTATACCCAATAATATTTCATACCTTATTTAGTATTTAATGATGATTTTCATACACAACTTCCATATATAGATTAGTATTCAATAATATCTCATACATAGCCTAGTATTTAATAGTTACATGGCCCCGTATTCAAGTGAACTTGCTTAAGAGATCCCCTTGGAGCTCTCTGAGGAGTTGATGTTGTCTACAGACTGATGAGAGGGTCCTGAGGATAAATAATTGCTCTCTTGCAATTTTTGAATCACTCCCCCCTGGTCAAGTGTCCTAGAAAATCTCCTAGCTATTTTTCTCTTAAAATGAAGGGAATCTAAATAAGCTCTCCTCCCTGCATCTATGCATTCTGTAGGATCGAAAAGAATTTAGATATCTCCACAATGGTATGATATTGTCCACTTTGGGCCTAAGCCCTCATGGTTTTGCTCTTGAGCTCTCCCCAAAAGGCCTCATGCCAATGGAGATATCTTTTCTCTTATAAACCCATGATCTTTTCCATGTGTTTTCAATATGGGACTATGTTTGCAACCTTGCAACCCCAATAATCCCCCCTCAAACAAAGGACCACAGGCTTCCCACGTCCGATCCTCGATCCACCAGGTCTTCCTGTCTCTCGGTCCACCCGACCTACTAGGACTTCCTTGCCTAGCCACAACTAGGACTTCCTGCCTGGTGTCTGGTCTTCTTGATCCGAACATAGGAGCCTCCACTTTCTTTGTTCGAGGATAATATTATACCCACATGGCTCAATCAGATCATATCTCTTGTGCATAGTTGGCGGTTAAACCTTCTGGCAGTCTGGGCTCTAATACCAATTGTAGAATCGAAAAGAATTTAGATATCTCCACAATGGTATGATATTGTCCACTTTGGGCCTAAGCCCTCATGGTTTTGCTCTTGGGCTCTCCCCAAAAGGTCTCATGCCAATGGAGATATTTTTTCTCTTATAAACCCATGATCTTTTCCATGTGTTTTCAATATGGGACTATGTTTGCAACCTTGCAACCCCAACACATTCACCTTCCCAGCTTTGTACATAGATAATTCGGCCTGAATGGTATTCACTTCAGTCTTTGTAGCATCTAACTAGGCTTAAAGTGATTCTATTTGGGCTTCTCGTGCCTCTAACTTTGTCTGTTGCTGCAACAGTGCAAAATTCTTAGTAGATAGTTCTTAAATCAACTTAGGAGAGAGAGATGCATGTCTAATTTTTAGCTCTTCTAACAAAGTAGTTTTGTGAGCTAAATTTGAAAGAGCTTTTTCTTTCAGTGCCCTCTCCACTTGGAGATTGGACTCACTACTTTGTAATTAAAGCACTAAATTCTGCTTATCCGTCACTTGGGATGTTAATAACCGCTAGGAGTCTTGTGGAGTCTTTTCTACACCAAAAATAAGCTCAACATATGCCTCTATTTTTCCTTGCAATTAGATCGTTTCATCACTGGGAATTGTAGGAGTGGCCTATAGCTCTTCCACTCAACCTTTTATAACATTGTTGGCCCTCTCCAAATCCATAGCCAGTTGGCCCAAGTGTAAACTTAAGGTATAAAACTGGATGAAATAACAATAGAGTTATATTTTATCACAATAAGCTAAGAAAATTTAATCAAGGACTTACTACAATAGCATTACAGTTGTGTTCATCAGCACTCTCGAAAATTGTATTCCTTTGCATTTGTCTCTGCACTTTCAGCTAGGACTCAGCTAAGGGACCCTTCAACTTAAGTATTGCATAAGGCAATAGAGAGGTAGAATTCAGTCCTTATTGGGACGGTAATCCATGGGATAGCTTGAAGAGACATGGAGAGCTAGTTAAAGTTATAGACCCTGGAGGAAGAGTAAGGGAAAGCTCGGGCGATTGTGAGGGAACAAGAGTTGGTTGAGCGGGTAAAGATATTGATGTTTGCCCAGCTAGCTTAGGATTTTGCTAGGATATTATCTTTCAGACACCCGACCGGTGGATCTCCTACAAGAGGTCCACCTCGCAGGAGGATTAGTTGAAGGAATGGTTAAGGCTTGTAATAAAGTTGGTGAAGTAGTTGTAGGATTTGATGTTGTCTCAGCGGGTTGAAAAACTAAGAGAATCGCATGAGACATAGGTATGAGAAGGCCTGATCTCATCATAGCAATTGTAAAATGAGAACTATTATATTTTTAAGACCCGAGTTCTTTACCTCGGGCAAAAGAAATCTCGGTCAGAGCAAGGGAAGGTTGCAGGGAGAAATGCTATTCAGATATCTCTAGGCTTGAAGCATCCTCTCAGGGCCTTTTGTAGTGGGCAACCAATGGCATATCTGATTCAGAGGAGCTGGAATATAGCTCTCGGGTCTGTTCAACTTGAGGGAGTAGACCAATGGACGCAGAAGTTTCATCAAATTGATGATCCTTTAGTAAATCTTCTCCTAACTTGTTTAAGACCGCTCTAGTTAGCAGAGTGTTCTTATATAGGAAAGCTAGAAGAATGACCTCTACTACAAAAATAAGTGAAGGTTAGAAGTTTCTATAACAAATGATATAAGAATTACCACTAGCGGTAATGATGTTTGTGTTAGAGTGTATACTAAAAGCCTAGCTTTTGTAAACATTTATTTTAGAAATAAAAGAATCACATTGGTCAAATGTCTACATTTATTTGTTATGTGTAGTTGTTTAATTAATTTATATTGTACATAACATGGTGTGTGGTGTCACACACAGAAGATCATGTTATCAGTTCTTTATAAATTATAAACAGTTGCTCATGACTAAGATGGAAAGGAACAAACCATTGGAATAGTCATAGTGTAATTAGGTATTAGTTTATCTTGACTAATAAATTATACTAGTACACTCTAAGTGTATTGAGTATGACCATTTTAGGTAAGTTCTTTTTATACTGACTTAATAAAAGAACTAGACCTTAGTTATTATGGAAGTGTATGCTTTTAATCCTAATATAATAACAAGCACATATATTTAATATTTATTTCTTTAACTTATCAAAGGGTGAGATTTAGTTCGATAAATCAATAGGCCCGATAAGTTAGGAAATGATATTATTTATAGGGTGTGTTGTTGATTATAAAAGGAATCCGTGTCCTAGTTATCTAGGTTGAGAATGTCCCCAAGAGGAGCTCATAAGGATTGTCATGTTAAACCCTGCAGGTGGACTTAGTCCGAAATGACAATAATGTTGAGTGGTACTACTCTTGGACTAAGACATTAATTAAAGTGAGTTGTCAGTAACTCAATTAAATTAATGGACATTCGATATCTTAAACACAGGGAGACTAACGCACTCATGATAAGAAGAAGCCCATAATGTAATTTGGGATTTGTGTGGTAGTGCAATAATAACTCTCTAGTGGAATGAGTTATTATTGATGAACTTGAGTTGTGTGTTCTGGGCGAACACGGGATATTCAAGCTCATCGGAAGGCCAAAACCAATTTCTCCTCTAGGTCCCTGCCGTAGCCTCATTAATGCCTCAAGTCCATCCATATAAAAGCCCATCTTGGTGTCCAAGAAGGGGGCCGACCCAAGCCAAGGGCCGGCCACCATCTCCTCATGAGGGCCGGCCCTATGCTTGGTGCCCAAGCAAAGGAGGGGCCGACCACTATATTTCAAATTAGGAGGGGTGTATTGAATTTTTAAAATCTTCTCTTTGTAGATATCTACAAATTTTAAAAGAGAGATTTTAAAATATAAAACTTTCCTTATTTGAATTAGGCCACATGGTTTAAAAGAAAGTTTAAAAGTTTTAAAACTTTCCTTTTTTAACCATCCTCACGATTTTTAGAAAAAAGGAAGAGAAGTTTTAAATTTGAAACTTTCTATTTTTGTAACCATGTTTAAAAAAGGAAATTTTAGAAGAGAAGTTTTAAATTTTAAAACTTGGTTTTAATTTTTAAAACTTTCCTTTTTTAACATCCACATTAGGAAATTAAAAGAGAGCTTGTAAAATTTTATAAGAGCTTTCCTTCTTTGCTTATAAAATTTTGACAAAATTATTTCCTTCCTATTAGGGCCAACCACCCTTGCTTGGTGCCCAAGCAAGGGGTCGGCCAATCAATCATCCAATGAATGATTGATGATTGAATCAATTAAGAGGAAAGAAAAGGAAAAATAAAAGGGGAAAAGGAAAAACAAGAGGAAGATTTTAATTTGTGTAAAAGTCTTTCCTTATTTGCCTTGGGCAAGTAATATAAAAGAAGGGGAGGGGAGGCCTCATGAGACATCAATTCTTATTCTCTTGTTGGTGATCCTCTTATGGTCGGCCCTCTCTCCCTCTCCTTTCCCCTTGCTCTCTTTTCCTTGGTGGTGGTGGTGGCCGAATTTTAGAGAAGGAGGAAGAAGGCTTTGGGTGGTGTTCATCTTGGAAGATCGTCGCCCACATGACGTCCAAGGTGAGGCGAGGAATACGGCAAAAGATCTCGAGGTCATTAGCATACGAAGAAAAGGTATAACTAGTAATTGTTTTCCGCATCATGCTAGTTATTTTTCTTTGTAAGAATTCCAAACACAAGAGGCTTTAGATTCTAGTTTTTTGAATTCGTTATTCGAGTTTGTGTTTTTTTTTTATTTTTTGAATTTGTGATTCGATTGTTCTTTTTTGGTTAAACCTAGAGTTATATAAGGAAATTAAATATTAGCTTTTCTTAAAAGGCTTTGTCTAGGAAGTGGTGGTTACTCCCATATCCAAGAAGGCCTAGTGCCTCGCCATGTTTAACCTGGAAGTCAATATTAGAAATTAATATTTAATTAAATTTATAACATAGGTGGATTTGGATCAATAGTGTTAAGTTCCGCTTGCGATCTAAATCTAAACCATTAAGAACAGATAAGTTAAATTTGGAATCAATAATTTTAAGTTCCGTTTGCGATTCCTAATTTAACTTCTAAAGAACACAATAGGTTATTTAGGAAAGGTTCCACACTTGTACAAAATTTTTGTACAGTGGAACCGGTACGATCTTCCTAGGACCAACTAACAGTTTGTTCACCAAAGGTAGAACTTAGTTCTAAGTTAACCAGAGTGAGCCCAAAAATAAATAACAAGCCTTCTATGGTTAAGGTGGGCAAGTTGAATTTTGAACCCTTTAAATTTTCTAGGGCTTCATGTAGAATTTGATCTGCGAAGATGTTACCTAGGTTAGGAAGAGGAGGAAGATCTTGTTGTCAAGCCACAGGGTAAGATGGAGAAGGCTGAAGACGTATGAAGAAATATTTATCACTTCATTCACCCTAGGCTAGGACTCGATTAAACAAGATTGCTTTAGTGCGAGCCTGGAACTTAAATAGGCCCTTTGTCACTTGGTGAGGGCAAAAATAATAGGGAAATAGATGACTAGATAAGGGGGCATTAAGCAGTGGAAAGACAATGACCGCACTGCTTTGGATGTTGAGGGATTGGGGAATGAGTTGGTGTAATAGAATGTTGAAATATCGACTAACATCAATAAAAAAAGGGATACAAGGGAAGATGAAATCCTGATAGAACTTGTTCCCTAAAGATGATGATGCTCTTTGGCAGAGGATGGTGAGGATGATCTTCTAGAGTGGGGATGACCATATAGGAAGGGATATCATAGTTGAGATTGAGGTCATAAGCATCATTGAGGGTGAAGCTAGAAGAACATTGTGCATACCACTTATCACTCTCCTCCATTCTTGAAAAAGAGAAAGAATGCTTGGATCAACAATGAGAAGGGAGCGGAAAGTAGGAGAGAAAATGATGAAGACGAAGATGAAAAGACTTAGGTTTCATAGAATGTTTATAAGGATTCTTTGAAAAGATATTCTAAATAAGACCGTCATATTATAATAGTAAAAAAGGAGAGATTAGTTGTGAGTCGTCGATAAAGCAGTGGGCAAATAAAAAGTCATACACCTATGGTGATGCATCCACACGTGTCACCAACAAAAAGCCGTCTGCAGTAACTGATTTGATGTGCTCTTAATTCAAAGTGATAATATTTTTATCGATGCAGGTTACCAAAGGAAATAGGGTGTTCTGTGTAATACCTCAAGGTGAAAGTATAACTAATCTTTACTAGTCTTATGCTTGAACGAGTTTTCAAAACTTATCCAGGAAATACTAGGTGAACATTTTAATTTATAGTGAATACGTTTAATTTCGATCAATCCCAAATTCATTTACTTGAGTAAATAATGAGCATTATAGCTAGTCCTTTTTTAAAGCGTATGACCGAACAGGTGTGAATTCAAATGAATCCCAAGTTCGATCCGTTGTAAGGATGGATGTCCTGAGCCAGATATATGACACGAGTGATAGTTCATTTTGCTCGAGTGAGCAATCCGGAAAGACATAATCTCAGCTCATCTAAGTTTTTGCATGAGCGGGTGATCGAGGTTACACAGTGAAGTTTTGTAAAAATAAAAAAATAAATAGTAATAACAAAAATAAAAATATAGTCAAGGAGTTTAATCAAACACTTGATAGGCAATAAGAGTCTAGTAGATGTTAACAAGTGACTTGAACGTAAAAAAGCAAGACAGATTAAGAAAAGTGAGGGAGTAAGTCGGAAGAGGCAACATGTAGTATCTTCTTGTGATCTAGGAAGCTGGTTGGAGGATTGACGATTAGATATCCATCCACTTTTAGATGCGTCATTGCTCCGTCGGCTCCGAGAAAAATAGCTTTAGAAAGGGAGTCAGCAATGGACACATTGAACTCATGGGTGTTGAAAAGGGTGATCTTCCTCGCTTCAAAATCCTCGTCCTCTCCTGCCCGATAAGTTGTCAACGTCGCCCAGGCAGTTGTTGCTTCCATTTGAGCAGTTAGTAGATTAGCGAGTAAGGAATCATGCTTAATCTTTTAGGTCAATAACTCAGCTTCCTTGGCAGCTTGCTCGATTGCATGAGTAGACTTTAATTTAGATATTTGAGTGCATAGTTACTTATTCTCAGTAATCTACTCATCCAGTTTCATTCTTATTTCTTCCCGAAGGTTCACTTCTTATTGAAGTTTATCCTTGAGAGTTTCTAAGGAGGTCTTCTATTGAGTTGCTTTCTCAAGCTCAGTTTCGACTAGCTTTTGAGCTTATTGCAGTTGATTAGATAATTCTTTTATTCGCTCGAAATTTTGTGTAGAAATAGCCATAAAAGTTTACTATTTCAGCAACTCATTTTCCTTTGTTAAATCATGCAATTATTGAGAGATGCTTGTACTAATTGCCCAATGCCGAAAAAATAAGCGGTGATACCTTGGTCTGCTCATATGAAAATTCATTTGCCTAGGGGTGTGAGTTTATTAATCTAGTCTTTGGCCTCTGTCCATGCATCTATTAGGTAACCTCCTAATAATATAGGAAGGGTATAAGGAAGAAAAGATGGTGGATAAGTGGAAGCTTGAGTAGACGGTAAAGAAAAAATAATTGACGATTGGGTATGATTCTCTGGAACAGCGGATGTAGTACTCGGGCCGGGAGACATAGAGAGGATAGGATCAAGAAAGCGACCCAGTAAAGAAGTATCCTCTTGAGGTTTGCTGAGAGTGGGAGCTGATAAAATAGGATAAAGGATAGTCAAGGTTTGCTCGAGGGGCTGTTCTTGTACATCCTCCTGATGGGGGCTGATTGAGTAGAAATGATTGGCTCCTTAAGAGAAGGGGCAAGAGTTAACTTGCGCTTCTTGCGTTGTCTCTTGGGAGAAGCTGCCTTCTCTAGAGAAGAGCTCATAAGAGTCGAAGAAGGTTTTGAAGGCAACTCCCCAGACACTTCAGTTGCTCTCACCTTGACCCCATGAGCTTCAGAGGCCTCCTCAAAAGGAGCGGGTACTGGTAAATGATGTGCGTAAATAGTATGATCATTTATGCATGTTTTAACGCACATTCACTTACTTTATACGTGCATATTCTTTACATAATCATTTCTTTATTCATATGTTCATCATAAATACTCTTTTTTTCGGAGATCTACTCTTTGTTTGGTTTTGTGTTGACAGGGATAACTTTTGGAGCAAAAACAATAATTGTCGACGCACCGGAACGAGGCAGAGAACACGGCCGTGCAACCTCGCATGACCGTGTGGACAAACAGAGGCAGAATGGTGCACGGCCGTGCAACTCTTGCACGGCCGTGCGACCGAAGCAAAAGCAAATCCTTGCATGTCCATGCAAACCCACACGGCTGTGCCAATCGTCCCGAGGCCAAGCAGCACACGACCGTGCCAAATGGCACTGCCGTGCCAACATTCCAGTGGCGAGGAAGGTCACGACCGTGTGATTCCACACGACCGTGTGACCTCGGCATAGAAGGATGGCACGGCGGTGTGACCCCACACGGCCGTGTAACTCAACCCGAGAGGAAGCCGTGTGAGGCCGTGTGGATTCCACATGGCTGTGCGACGAAGAACACGGGTTGTGCCACGCCAAAACAGAGCTGTGCTGAATTATGGGCAGATTACAGACTGATCGTAATTTGGCCATAACTTTGTTCTCCATTGGAGTTTAAGGCTGTTCTTTATACCAAAACGTAGCTAACTTCAAGATCTACAAATTTTCTTCAGATCCAATAGAGATAAAGAATTGTTTTCCCATGCTAAATGGCATGACCGTGCCTCCCAACCGCGGGTTCAACTGGACCTCCGCTCAAACTGTAGACCAAACTTCAAACTGCCATAACTTTCGGCTTGGTTTGAGACAGGGCTCGATCCAAGTACCATATTGAAGATAATTTCAAGGGATACAACTTTTGTTTAGGGTGAATCACGAGAAAACCAGATTTAATGGGTGAAAAATGTAGTTTACCGGACGCATGTATCCTGATTTTCCTGGGCAGCGTGGAGGAGGTATAAAAGGGTTAAGAACCCTATTCTTTGATCATCTTTGGTTCGGGGACTTCGTCCCTCTCCTGGGGAAAGGATTTTATCCTTTGGAGGAAACCCTAGAGCTTCATCCACCATCGTCCCTCGATGTTCTGTCCATCTCCAGAGCAAGGGGCATCTCCAAGACATCGGAAACCTCGGCAAACATCGCTTCTTCCCTTTCTTCTCATATCAAGGGTTGTAAGTATGTTCTTCTTTATGTTTTGGGGTTGTTCTTCCCCCACAATGGAGTAGACATCCTGTTCTAGGATTAGGAAGTATTTGTAATATGATGGAGATGTAGAACTATGTAGATTTGCCTTGTTTCTATTTAATGACCTGTTGATGCCTTGTTCGTGCTTGATGAGTTGAGTGTGTGTCATGTTTACGATTCTATGCTTTGATTGCTTGATGTGGAGGATTGTTGATCCTACAAAGGGGATACCTTAGAGCGTATTGACCAAGGTACCCTAGTGACAGGGGTAACCCTTTCCGGACGCCTAAGACTTTCCCTCAAAAGGAGAAACAATACCTTAGGAACTACTGCTCTCATAAAGAGAGTGCTCTAGATCGTATACCCGAGGGGCTCTAGTGACAAGGGTAACCCGTCCACGGACGTCTAGGACATTCTTTTGAAAGGAGAGGTAATTCCTCCATAAGGAGGTAGGTAACCCTTATCCATATTGTTATTTACTAGATGTGTATCCCTGTGATCTATCGAGGCGCTCTCGTGACAGGGGGGTTAACCGTTACAGGATTTCACAGGGATCATTTCTATTCGATACTTAGGGATATTGAACAATCTAACTTCCTATAAGAGCATGAACATAGAGGGTAGAAACTAAGCAATTTATATAGTATCTCCTAATATTACAATGAAATCGAAATCCTAAAATCCATCTCCCGAAGCTCATTGCACCCAAGATTAGTTCTTTCTCTTTCTCTCATCCTTCTCTTTTCCTTTTCAATCACCCTCATTAGTTTGCAAACGCCAGAGCTAGCTTTCGTCTGTCTAGATAACTTACCTTGCGACATCTATAGTGTTTAATCGACAGTCCCTGTGGATTCGATATTTTTATTACTGACGACGAAACCATACACTTGCGGTTGCGTAACAAGTTTTTGGCGCCATTGCCGGGGACTGTTCGCATTAACATTAGTAGTAGGAATTTAGTTAATCTAGACTTGTGAATTGCTTTGGTTTTTCCATTTTCATAATTCAAAAAAAAATCTGCATTTTTTTTTATCTTAAAACTCTGCATTTATTTCTTGTTATTAGTTTAAGGTTCAATTTTTCTTTTTCTTTATTTTTGCATTATCTTTCTTGCTCTTAATTCTTCATTTTTTATTTTTTTTCTCTCACATAATTTTTTCTTGAATATCCATGAGCACTAACATGTCAAGCAGAGCTTCAAGAGAATTTTTTACACCCATGAGTGCAAGATCTTCCATTGATGAATATTATGATTCAGAAGAAGATCAATTTGAGTTCCTTTGTGGAGTGTGTGGTAGCACATCTCATCCAGCTGCTATTTGCTATTTTTTCCAAAAGACTACTATAACTCTAGAACTTTAGTGTTTGGGTCAACCTCAGCATCAAGATACCTATGAGCAAGCTCCTAATACTTATGACTATGACTGGGAAGATCATTAAATTCAGAACCTTCAACCCCAGCTAATTCCAGAGCAGAGTGAGCAGTCACTATTCCAGCAGGAGATCTCTGACCCACCTCAACATTACAATCAATTTAGGATGGACCATCAAAATTTGGACTACAATTGCATACAAAATGTTGAGCATATCTCTCAAGTAAATCATAATCAATCAGAGTGTCAGGATGACTCATCATCAGATGGACCACATTATTCACTACCAGATGAGCTGACTGACTGGGAGGACTCCCAAGACTCAAATACTCCTACTCCTAGTCAGATGAAGACCACAACACAAGATTCTGAAGAGATAATGGTACAACGGGGGATCCTAGCTTTACGACTAGTACTACAAATTTCTAATAAAGCTGTTAATCCTTCTACTGATGATATTAGTGTTAGTAGACTCTTCCCCACTTATGATGATGATGTGGTGGATAAAAGTGTAGGGGCATGTACTATGGAAGAAATGTCCCAGGGATCACCTCTCTTGGTCGCACAACCAATTGACACTATGGAAGTTGAAAGAATGGAATTGGTTGATGATAAATGTGCAGGGACTTGTGCAATGGAAGCAAAGCCCCGAGAATCACCATTTCAGGAGCACCACCACTTGAGTCAGAGCTAGAACCAGTGCTTAATTTTGAAGAAGTCACATCCACATGTTTAGAACTTTCAGGTATATCTCAACAATGCAAGGTTAGTATTTCTAGCGATCCTTTGGAAAACTTTATAGAGGTACCTATAATTGATTTTATTGGAAGTGATTCAATTTTTGATACATACTCAGTTTATCTTAATAAGGTTCTAGTTCTATCTAATATAGCATGCTTGGGAGAGGTATGTTTTTCTTTTGGGTGTGCAGATTTTCATGGGGCCTGTAATTGGAAGCTTGATCTGAACCGTCTTCGACCACCTGAAAGAACTTTAAAGAAGACGAAGATGGAGAGGGCGATTCTTCACTCTTTAATGAAAGCTCCTTCCATAATAAGAGCTCTTGGTAAGAGGGTGATAAAATATCTTACCCCTCCAAGAACGAGATTTCGATGAATCTAATGAGGTGGTCGAGCTAATGACCTTAAACAAACACTTCTTAGGAGGCAACCAAAGTTCATTTTCCTTGTTTTCTTTTTAGTTTCTTTTTTACTTCATTGATAATAAATCATACTTTTTACTTAATTTTTCTTGCCTATCTTATTAGAATTCAAAGTTGTGGAGGAATGTGAGCATTGGATAGAGGAGTATTTTTAAAATATGAATGTCAACCATTTGGAGCCCATCACTTGGTAACTTCTCTAAACTTCATAAATCTCCTTCACATTGTTTTTAGTTTTCATTGGGGCAATGAAAAGTTTAAGTTTGGGGGGATGCATTAGATGCATTTAGTTTAGTTCAGTTTTTGCTTATTTCTTTTTGCTTAGTAGTTGCATCCTACATCATATTATGATTGTTTGTTCCTTAATGCAAAATACTAGCACATCTACTCTAGATTTTATGTGGTTTATGTATTACTTATGGTGCTAGTATGTTTAGTGATCTATCTTTTTCTATCTTTGACAGCATGAAGTTAGCAATATTTTTACTATAAGATTTTAAGTATTGACCTTGTTTTAGGATCTCTATACACTATGCCTATTTTTGATGGTTGATAACTCTAAAAAGTCATGATTCATAGAATTGGACTAGTACTTGTGTTTCTATGGTGACCTCTCAACTACATTTTGGTTACTGGATAAACTCAGATCATGTAAGCTCATTTGGAAAAAAATTAATCCAAAAAAAAAATGAAAGTTTGTTCAAGTTTAGTACTTTGCAAACATTCAAAAAAAAATTAAATGAAAAAAATAAGGGATAAAAAAATTGTTGTCTTGAGTGGAAACTAGCAATTCACCTCTTTGAGACCGAGTTAGGTTACTGGGGAAATGAATGTTATGTTTCTCTTGATACTGAGTATTCTTTTGAGACCTTGTGTAGACAATGCATAGTATTTTTGAGGGGAACGAACCTTGTGTGTGGCAGGTAAGTGCCTATCGCCGGAAGCATAAGGAACACAATTTTATGACAAGTTGACTAGACTTAGGGATTGAAACTTGATAAATTTAGGCCACTTTTGCACTGAGCACGGAGGACTACTACTTAGGTCATACTTAAACTACTTTTGTATCTTGCTCACCAATGAAATCATTTGATAGAATTAAATTGACTTGCTAGAGATTATGATGCACTATCTAACCACATGAATCTAGATTGCGGGTTTTGCTTGAGGACAAGCAAAGGTTTAATCAAGTCTGGAGGTGTGATGTGCGTAAATAGTATGATCATTTATGCATGTTTTAATGCACATTCACTTACTTTATGCGTACATATTCTTTACATAATCATCTCTTTATTCATATGTTCATCATAAATACTCTTTTGTTCGGAGATCTGCTCTTTCTTTGGTTTTGTGTTGACAGGGATGACTTTTGGAGCAAAGACAACAATTGTCGACGCACCGGAACGAGGAAGAGAACACGGCCGTGCAACCTCGCACGACCGTGTGGACAAACAGAGGCAGAATGGTGCACGGCCGTGCAACTCTTGCACGGTCGTGCGGTCGAAGCAAAAGCAAATCCTTGCATGGCCGTGCAAACCCGCACGACCGTGCCAATCATCTCGAGGCCAAGCAGCACACGACCATGCCAAATGGCACTGCCATGCCAACATTCCAGTGGCGAGGAAGGTCACGGCCGTGTGAATCCACATGGTCGTGTGACCTCGGCAGAGACGAAGAAGGCCACGACTGTGTGACCCCACACGGCCGTGTGACTCAACCCAAGAGGAAGCCGTGTGAGGCCGTGTGGATTCCACACGGTCGTGCAACTAAGGACATGGGCTGTGCCACGCCAAAACAGAGCTATGCTGAATTCTGGGCAGATTGCAGACCGATCATAATTCGGCCATAACTTTGTGCTCCGTTGGAGTTTCAGGCTATTCTTTATACTGAAACATAACTAACTTCAGGATCTACAACTTTGCTTCAGATACAACAGAGAGAAAGAATTGTTTTCCCATGCTAAATGGCACGGCTGTACCTCCCAGCCACGGGTTCAACTGGACCTCCGCCCAGACTGCAGACCAAACTTCGAACCGCCATAACTTTCAGCTCGGTTTGAGCCAAGGCTCGATCTGATTATCATATTGAAGATAATTTCAAGGGATACAACTTTGATTCAGGGGAATCACGAGAAAACCTGGTTTAATGGGTGAAAAACCTGGTTTACCGTACGCCTGTAATCCTGGTTTTCCTGGGCAATGTGGAGGAGGTATAAAAGGGTCAAGAACCCTATTCTTTGATCATCTTTGGTACGGGGACATCGTCCCTCTCCTGGGGAAAGGGTTTTCTCCTTCGGGGGAAACCCTAGAACTTCATCTACCGCTGTCCCTCGACGTTCCGTCCATCTCCAGAGCAAGGGGGCATCTCCAAGACATCGAAAACCTTGGCAAGCATCGCTTCTTCCCTTCCTTCTCATATCAAGGGTTGTAAGTATGTTCTTCTTTATGTTTTGGGGTTGTTCTTCCCCCACAATGGAGTAGACATCCTGTTCTAGGATTAGGAAGTATTTGTAATATGATGGAGATGTAGAACTATGTAGATTTGCCTTGTTTCTATTTAATGACCTATTGATGCCTTGTTCGTGCTTGATGAGTTGCGTGTGTGTCATGTTTACGTTTCTATGCTTTGATTGCTTGATGTGGAGGATTGTTGATCCCGCAAAGGAGATACCTTAGAGCGTATTGACCAAGGTACCCTAGTGACAGGGTAACCCTTTCCGGACGCCTAAGACGTTCCCTCAAAAGGAGAAACAATCCCTTAGGAACTGCTGCTCTCGTAATGAGAGTGCTCTAGATCGTATACCCGAGGGGCCCTAGTGACAAGGGTAACTCGTTCACGGATGTCTAGGACATTCTCTTAAAAGGAGAGGCAATTCCTCCATAAGGAGATAGGTAACCCATATCCTTATTGTTATTTACTAGATGTGTATCCCTGTGATCTACCGAGGCCACCTCATGACAGGGGGGGTTAACCGTTACAGGATTTCATAGGGATCGTTTCTATTCAATACTTAGGGATATCAAACAATCTAACTTCGTACAAGAGCATGGACATAGAGGGTAGAAACTAAGCAATTTTTGTAGTATCTCCTAGTATTACAATGAAACCGAAATCCTAGAATCCATCTCTCGAAGCTCATTCCACCCAAGATTAGTTCTTTCTCTTCCTCTCATCCTTGTCTTTCCCTTTTCAATCACCCTCGTTAGTTTGCAAATGCCAGAGCCAGCTTTCGACCATCTAGATAACTTACCTTGTGACATCTCTAGTGTTTAATCAACAGTCCCTGTGGATTCAATATTTTAATTACTGACGATGAAACCGTACACTTGCGGTTGCGTAACAGTAAACCCCGCTTGGCCTATAATTTATTTTCCTTGGCACATAGCTTAGCCTTTTTTAGATCGATTGATTCATTGATCAAGGATAATAGAATAGAATCCACTGCATAAAATAAAAGATACCTTAGTTAGAGAAAGTGTAAGCATCAAACTTAGCAAAGCTTACCAAAGGGACATGGTAGTTTCTTTTGAATGAGGCTTAAACCAAAAAGATATAAGAAGCCCTCTTGTAACCATTCCTGAATTCTAAAATGTAGATGTATTAATTTGGGGAGATAAGTAGTAAAGACAAGATCCTTTTTCAATCTTGTAGGACCAGGAAGAGGAGAAAAGAATGCGCTAAGCAGCAGGCCAAGTGATAGAATTAGGTATTTCTATGAAGAAGAAATGGGATTTGTAACCCTTATTCGAAGACGACATGTGTTCGAAGAAGTCTGCTTTCGGTTGGAATTGGAATAAAAATCCTAAATTCTGATTTTTTTAGGATAAGAAAGTAGTAGGAATTCCAAACAGGTGAAATAACATGAATATCCCACATATATAACGGAATGGATTCGGCATAAATTGTTATAGTGGGATGCAGAAATACTAACTTACTTATGATAAAAATAGGTGAACGAGAAAACGTAACTCAGCCACTAACTAATTGGAGAAGAAAGTCACATGATTATTGTTAGTGAGAGCCCTAGAGCCAATCATGTGATGATTGTTGTATGGACTCGATGTATCATATTCCTATATATTTATAAAGGCATTTCTTTATGGTTATTATACTTACTTGTTTTGGTACCAAATAACTAAGTATAATAACGTCCTTGAGTAGAAGGTTCTTATTTATATCAATCGATTGGTTGAATCGATAATAAGATGATATAGAGAACACTACTCTTAATCATTCCTAGTCAAGTATTAACATTCAGGGACAATATTAATACGATGAGACTAGCATGTAGGTCAACTCGTAACTTGATCTCACAAGTCATGGATATAGAGATATCAAGTTGACACATGGGTATGCATTGGAGAATGTATACTGAATGACCCGCCATGAGAAAGTATCATGGATCATTATATGAGTGTCATATACTTTCTCATGTGACTATTAGTATGACTATCAGTCGTTGGACATGAAGTCACCATGGTTCCCTACATATGGAGTTGCACACTTTAGCTTCGTCAAACGTCACCTGTAAATGGGTGGACTATAAAGGTGACTAGTGGGTATGTAACAAATTATGCGGAGGGATGTGAGTGATGTAGATGAGATCTATCCCTCCTATATGATGGGAATGACATCATGATTCTTGATAGAGTGAGACCACTAAGTGCATGACCATGCCCAAATGAGTCAATATGAGATATTGAGCTCATTTGATTAGAGTGAGTCTACTTGGAGTTCAAGACATAAATTGATTAGAGGATGACACGGTCTATGCCTCAATTGATCAATTTAGATGTCAAGGATAGAAGGACATTGTCACATATTGTGAGAGTCACAATTAGTAGTCATAAAGGTGATGTTGGATCTCAACATTCTTGTAACTTGGGTAGTAATGATGTGTTGCTAGATACCTCTCATTACTTATGTTTCTAAATGGGTTTAGGAGCATTGCCAACGTTATAAGAACCTATAGGGTCACACACAAAGGGCAATTAGATGGAGATTAGGTTCATATGATGGACCAAGAGGATTAGGTTCATGTGATGAACCAAATTGGATTAAGAGTAATCCAAATTAGACTAATTGAATTGGACTCAATTTGATTCATGTGTAGAATGAGTCTAATTTAGATTATGATTCATTGAGTCAATTTAAACCAATGAATAGAGATTCATTAAATTAAATTGATTTGAATCAATGGTTAGATTTGATCAACCATGGGAGATAAAAAGGTCAAGTTTGACTTGACTTGAGAGGGGAGATGAAGGGTCAAGTTTGATTTGACCAAATGGCACCTCAGTGTGACTTGGCATGGGGCCGGCCAATGATGGTGTTCCACATCATCAAGGCTACATCATAGTGTGCCACCTCATGAGGAAGGCCAAGAGCCATGACTGTTGGTATTACATGGAGGTTTAAAACCCTCCTTTATGTGGTCGGCCACATTAGTGCAAGAATTTGTGCTTGTTGTAACTTCTTCTTCTTCCTCCTCTCTTCTCTTGTTCTCTCCCTCTCCTCCATTGCCGAAACCATTCAAGGGTGCTAGCACACTCTAAGTGGTTTTTCTCCACCTTTTATCCGTGTGGATACATGTAGAGGAGTGTACACTTGATACTCTACGAGATCCGGTAACCGTTTGGACAAGCGGGATAAGCGAAGGGCATCGCGACAAGGGTAACACTCTTATCATGTAGATCTAAGGTAGATCTAGGATAAACAAACATGTACATGAATTTTATTTATCTTCGCACGGATCCGTGGCAAGACTTCGAGGTTTCCACAACGCAAAAAGCGGTTTTTGCGGCTCGAAAGTCCCAACAATTATCAGGAGGAAGATGAGGACGCTCATCCAAGGAAGGAAGACGAATGCGGTAATTGGGAGGAATTTCATATCTAGAATAGAAATAGGCCCTATCAGAGGCATCGAACTTTGAAGAGTTAAGAGTATACCAGGGAGCGAAAGATTCCTGAGATATGGTAGAATAAAAAGAAGACAAAAGATCAGCGACTTACTGGGCATAAGGTTAAGAGTAGAAGAAAGCCGAGGGGAAAAGAGATTGCCAGAAGGAGAGATTGAAGAAGATGAAAGACAAAGTCCGGAGAATGCATAAGGTCTAGGGTTTTATAAGGAGGAATTTAGTTGCCACCGTTAGATTAAAATGGCTCATATAATGACGATCATTGATTTACAATGTCGAATGTGACATTATGTCATACAAAACAGTAGATGTCAACAAACGTCACAAAGAATGAGTATCGGGGACACGTGGCATTTACCCATAAATGGGCATTTATGAGGGACGCGATAATTGACATATTTTGTAGTCAAAAATGCCTTTTCACGTGTTCTCTATGCTAGCTTTAGCATTAAGCGGATAGCTTTTTGAAAAGATCATCAAGTGCCTAGAAGCACGATCAAAAACATAAAACTTGAAAATCACTAAGTATATAAGGGGAACGAGCGAGACTAAAACTCGAGTCCAGTCAGTCAACTACGCCTCCTTCAACTAGACTTGAAGAGGAGACAAGTGATACGAGTCATAACGAGCGGATCCAGAAGATGACGTAGTAGTTAAAGTCAAGATGATGTGGTGGTCAAAGATAAAATGGATGAATATTTCATACCTGGTTCTGTTGATTGTCCAGCCTAAAAATTCACATATCTTGCCCATGCGACTCTACAGCAGAACGTCCTGACAAGGACAACTGGGTGTGAACTTGGTTGAATATAATGATTTTAGGGTTTTACTATGAAAATAAAAAGGTAGGGTGTTTGGTTAGTTAATGGCCAGCCAAAGTTATGGAAAGCGAAGTTGGGCAAAGGGCTGGTTGGGCAAAGCTTGGGCGGGCCCAGAGATACTTAACCTTATATATATCTCTTAATATACCATCGGTCAGATAGTGGCCGAACGAACATAAAAATTCTCTATGAACACTCGGCCGAGAAAAGCCCAGGCAGGCCCAGAGATACTTAACCTTATATATATCTTTTAATATATAGTCGGTCGGAAAGAGGCTGAACAAATCTTAAAGTTCTCTGTGAACACCAGATCGGGAAAAGCTCGAGTGGGCCCTGAGATACTTAACCTTATATATAGTTCTTAATATACAATTGGTTGGGTAAAGCTAGATGGACTTAGAGATACAAGGTCTTGTAAAACTCTTAATTTAAAATTGGCTCGATGAAGACCGGTCGAACACAAGGCTTCCCTTATACACCCAACTGGGTAAAGACCGAGTTGGCTTAAAGATACTAATTCTTAGGAAACTCAGCATATCCACTCGGTCAGTTATAGGTAGACCATATTTTAATTACTTAATGTCATCTTATCTCTAAAATAAAGCTCTAACATGCATAATCTACGATGTGATTTCTTGAATGAAGCTTTGGCACACTGTAGGCACTATATTAAAATAGATCCTTGTAGTATTTAACATATAACATGGAAAATTGATACAATGACAAGTAATACGGCCAACCTTCCGGACCGACCGAGATATATTCAGGAGATAAACAACTGACAACATTTTAACAACCTGACATAGTCGTTTGAGGAATATTCCTTTGGAAACTCCTTCATATGTCTATCTGGTTTCTCATTGATGATTCATCTATAACGAAATCTCCCTCCAATGACTTCAAAAAATTTTTTAGTTATAAACGATAAGAAAGGTACATATATGGGTACAAAAAAGATTCCTTGGAAGCTCTTCAGAGAACTACCTAACAAACTCTAACGCATGATGCCACCTCATAGTCACGGAGATCGTGAGAGGTGGTATAAAAAAAGGAGGTCTTCTCTGTTGATGAGGTACATAATTTTTTACATCTGAAACTTTCATTGGCACATCCACTACAATTCTTCTTCTTCTACTTGTAAGAAAACTGTACTAACTTGAGCATCGAAGGGCCTTGCTAGTCTTTGGTCACTAACGTTTCATTAGATCAGCTGATTATGCATAGGATTGTTGAGGAGCTTCATCCCAGATCGGAGCGTCAATTATTTGACAACAAACTATCCACCTGAGCTAGCGCGCTATCTCCTCAGCCTTCTGATAAGATCAGTCTAGTTTATTTCTAAAGATCCACTTGGTATCAATTATGGATTTATTTATGGGTTTATGTACTAGTTCCTAAACTTGGGTTCTTTCAAATTTGGCTAGTTCTTCTTGCATTGCAATTATCTAATCTAGGTCAGATAAGACTTCTTCTATAGTCTTGGATTTGATTTTAGAAATAAGAGCTATTTGACTTAGGTTTCTATAAGATAATTGAGTTTGAACTCCTAAGGTTGGGTCACCCAAAATTTGATCAGGTGTGTGGTTGGATCTGACCCTAGGTGGTCTTATTTTAGGGTTAGTACTTAGTTCTTCTAATTCACTTGATTTATGTCTAATCTTATCATCTTCTATATTTTTTGTAGTTTGATTATTATTTTTATTGAATAAATTAGGTAGGTTATTTTCTTCATCAAAAATTATATTGATTGTTTCTTCAACTTTTAAGGTATTTTTGTTATAAACTCAATAAGCCCTACTGGTTGTGGAATACCCTTAAAAGATGCCAGTTGAAGAGTTAGATATAAATTTACCTAAATATTTCTTAATGTTTAATATGTGTACTTTACATCCAAAGACTTTTAGATAATTTAGATTGAGTATTTTATTGTAATATATTTCATAAGGAATTTTATTATAAAATTTATTAATTAATATTCTATTTTGAATATAACATGCTGTATTTATTAATTCAGCCTAAAATTGGTTACTTAGCTTATATTCATTTAATATAGTTCTAGCAGCTTCTTGTAATATTCTATTTTTCTGTTATACTAGTTCATTTTATTGGGGAGTTCTAGGATAGGAAATGATGTATATAGTGGCAATCCAAGAGACATTTATACCTCTTAACCTTCTTGGCCTCTTTATGGCTATTAAGGTGACATTAAAATAAGAGAAAACACTAACTCTTCATCTTATCTAATGAACTCTTCATCTTCTCCGATGACACTTCATCTTCTCTGATGACTATTAGTGTTTATCTTAGTGGGCTCTTGATTAGGTTGGGTCATAATAAGGTCGAAACCAATTTCAGAATTAAGGCTCAATTCCATAGAATTTTAGTCAAACTAAAATAAGTCAATCCCCAAGTCAACATGCTCTTTATGTGTGACTCAATAGGTTCTCGTAACATTGACAGTGTTTCTAAATCCATTTTAGATACACAAGCAATAAGCATCATCTAGCAATGCATTATACCCAAGTAACATGAATGTCGAGGTCCAACCTAACCTATTTGTGTCCATTATCTCGTATAACTCAATCCTTCCATTCTCGATATCTAAATTGATCAATAATGTATAGATCGTGTCATCCTCTTATCAATCTTTATATTTCTTGATCTCTAAGTAGACTCACATAACCAAATAAGCTCAATATCTTATATTGACTTATTTGAGCATGACCATGCATATTCATAGCCCTACTTAATCAAGGGACCCACAGATATCACTTCTATCATATGGAAGGAATAGATCTTATCTACATTACTCACATTTCTCCGTATAATTTATTGCATACTCAGTGATCGACTTTATAATCCACCTTATTATAGGTGATGTTTGTCGATATCAAAGTACACAATTCCTTGTATAGGGAACCACAGTGATTTCCGGTTTAATGACTATTTATACTAATAGCCACTATGAGAATATTTATGACATTCATATAACAATTTATGAAACATTCTTATGGCAAGTCAATTCAATACATATTCTCTAATATATACCCATGTGTCAACTTGATATCTTATATCTATAACTTGTGATATTGAGTTATCAGTTGATATACATGTTAGTCTCAACGCATTAATATTACCCTTGTATATTAATGTTTGACGAAGTAATATTTTATATATATTTACAGTCTACCAGTATCAATTCAACAAATTAATATGTTGTACGCTAGAACCAACTATCCTGAGATATTATTATACTTATTCAACTGACAAAGATATGAAGTAAATATAATAATTATAAACATTACCTTTTACTCTCTCTTTATATATATATATATATATAGATATAGATATATATATATATATATTTGAATCACAAATTACTATTCATCCCCTCTAATGATACACCTAGTTCAACATCTACCTCACTGATAAACTTTAGTTCATTGGTAAACTCATTTTTTTCATTCACATTTTAGCAATTGAAACTGTTGATTAGTTTCCATTTTGATTCTCTATATCCGTATTCTAAATAAATTAACTTATTACAATTTGGCTGCTCCAAACTTATATGAACTGTAAGTTTAATTTAATTTCCTAAAAAAATAATAATAAACATACATCATCATAGCTTTACGTATATTATTCCAAACTTGAAGAAGTTTAGTCATATTTAAAAAAAATAAAATAAAAATATTAAGAAATAATTATTATTAGTAAATACTTATTTATTTTCTAATTATTAGGGAATAATTATTATTAGAAAATACTTATTTGTTTCCTAATTATTAGAGAATAATTATTATTAGGAAATACTTATTTATTTTATAGTATTTTATATGTTTTCCTATTTTATATGTTTTACTATTTTTCACTTTGTATTAATGGTACTTATATACCATATATTATCATTAATAGAGTGTATGAATTCTATTGTCAACATGATATAAGAGTGTTATGCTTAACAATAATCTTTAGCTATCTCTCAAAAATACATCTGATTCACCTTCCGCCTTTCTAGTTCTCAACGTCAATGCTCAAGCACTGTTGAAACTCACCACCTCCAATTACTTTGCCGGGCGCTTGCAGTCACGTCTCTTCTATTCGGATATGACTTACTGGGTTTTCTTGATGACTCACGTCCCTGCCCCCCTGCGCAAATAATGCCTACAGACACTACGCTCCCTCTGGCGAATCCTAATCATATTCTCTGGCTCCGTCAGGATCAATTTCTCCTCAACGCTATTATAGGTTCGATGTCTCCTACTCTTGTGCAGTTTATTTCTTCATCAACTTCATCTAGAGACACATTGCAGATGCTAGAGAGAACCTATGTTGCTCCCTCACATGGCAGGATTATGACTCATCGTCAAAATCTTGCTAGCCTTCAACAGGGTAACAGATCTATCACTGATTATATGCAGGACATCAAAAGAAATATTGATGCTCTTGCGCTTATGAATGTCAAAGTTGATTTTGATGAGCTCTCCATTCGTGTCCTGAATGGTCTTAGCCAAGATTATTACAATATCTCACATGCTCTGCAAGTTCATGATGTCCCTATTACCTTTGATGAGCTATTCGAGTAGCTCCTCAGCTATGAAGCCCAAATAAAAGTCTTGACACCATCTCCATCTTTGACACCAATGACTGCTCTTGTGGCTCCAGTAGGGAATTCTCATAATTGAAATTCAAACTATCGTGGTGGTCGCCAGCAGGTTGTGTCGATGTTCCATCAGTCGCACCTATCTACTCCTGGGCTGTCTGCGCATTCTCCTGCACATCCGCTGTGTATAGTCCTAATCGTTATCTTGGGAGCTGTCATATATGTGGTGTTCAAGGTCACTCTGCTCGCTAGTGTGGTCATATGACTGCCTCGATGCTTGCTCTACTTCTGCCAACTCCTCTGTGTGCTCCATGTCCAGCGTATAGTGCACCGTTTGGGCACGCTGCTGTTCATTTTACACCTCCATCTGATTCTCAGGAATGGGTGGTCGGCTCTAGCTTCTCTCATCATGTCACCACTGATCTCACTACTCTCTCATTGCATGAGCCTTACTCTAGGAATGATAGCGTCATCATTAGTGGTGGTTCTAGACTAGCTATTACACACACTGGTTCTTTCCCTTTCTCCACTCCATCTTTCCCTTTAGTTTTCTCTATGTTTAATTTGTGCCATCTATGTCAAAAAATTTAATTTCTATCGCTGCACTTTATGCTACTAATCCTATTAGATTTCTTCTCTTTGATTCCTATTTTTAGGTGTTGGATGGTCATACGAGAGCGACACTAGTTATTGGGGTCCATAGAGATGGTATTTATTACTAGCCAAATTTACGTCTCCGCTATTATCCCCTTCCTCCTTTTCTATGTCTGTCTCATTATCTATTTTCTTATGACATAGTCATTTAGGTCATCCGTCTTTAGATGTTTTGCAACATCTTTTGTTATCCTTGGGTCTTTTGTTTCCTGCGAATACTTTGTCTAATTTTTCATGCTCTTCGTGCAATATTAATAAGAGTCATAAATTACCCTTTCATAAATCTAGTATTTCATCTCATACTCCTTTGGATATTATCTTTTCTGATGTTTAGACATCTCCTATATCATCATTTGATGGACTCAAGTATTATGTTATTTTTGTTGATCATTTTACAAAGTATATATGGCTTTATCCCTTATCCAAAAAATTGGATGTATACTCTACCTTTATTGTATTCAAAACTCTTGTTGAAAATTGATTCTCGATGACTATCAAAATACACTTCATTGACAATGGAAGTGAATTCTTAGCTCTTCGCTCCTTTCTTACTATTCATAGTATTAGTCACCTTACCACTCCTCCACACACTCATGAACACAATGGACACTCTGAACGTCGTCATTATCATATTGTCGAAATTGGTCTCACTTTATTGCATAGAGCGTCTATTCCACTCACTTTCTGGCCTTATGTCTTTGTTGCGATAGTCTATTTGATTAACCGCATGCCTAAGGTTGGTCTTACCCACATGTCCTCTTTTAAAAAATTATTCACCACCATTCCTGATCTTTCTAAGGTTCAAGTTTTCGGGTGTCTATGCTTTCAGTGGTTGCACCCCTACTCTCACCAAAAGTTTGATCTCAAGTCAACCTCTTGTGTCTTCCTTGGCTATTATCTCACCCAGAGTGCCTTCTTGTGCTATGATGTCACTCTCACAAGAGTTTTTGTATCTCGTCATGTTAAGTTTATAGAGCATGTTTTTCCATTTGCCATCACTTCCTCCTTGGATTCCACAGTAATAGACATTGATTCTGAGCTCTCTACTACACCATTCCTCTCGTGGAACCCTCTGACACCAATTCTGCAACCTACCACTAGCCATAGCCGCCCACAACCAACTTCTTCACCGCTATCATCGTCGCCGCCACCATCACCGCCTCTTGTTGTCGGGTCATCCACGCTGCTTAGTGGTGATTGACCCTCTAGCCCACCACCTTTCCATTCCCCTCTCGCTTCTCAAAACCAACATCCCATGCAGTCTCGCTCCAAAAATGTCATCTACAAACCTAATCCAAAGTATCTTCTTCATACTAGCCTTCCACAACCCTATGAACCCTCCTTTGTCACACAGATGCTCAAAGATCCAAATTGGGTATAGGCCATGCACGAAGAGTATGATGCTCTTCTCCGTAATCAGAGTTAGACTATTGTCCCGCCTTCGCCAAACCAAAATCTTGTGGGTAACAGGTGGATGTTTCACATTAAGCATAATTCTGATGCCTCAATTGATCGGTTTAAGGCTAGTCTTGTTGCCAAGGGTTTTCATCAGCATCCTAGTGTTGACTTTCATGATACATTCATCCCTGTTATTAATCTAGTAATAATGTGTATTGTTCTTAGTCTGGCTGTGAATCGAGGGTGGTGTCTTCGCCAACATGATGTCAACAATGCGTTTCTTAATGGTCGCCTTGAAGAGGAGGTTTATATGGTGCAACCTTCGAGTATGTGTAGTGCTGAGTTTCTGGATCATGTGTGTTGTTTGCATAAGACACTTTATGGCCTGATGTAGGCTCCGTGTGCTTAGTATTTGGAGCTTCGCGCTTTCTTGGTCTCTCTTGGCTTTGTCGCATCTTGAGCTGACACCTCCTTATTTGTTTATTTTCAGGATGGTACTCTTATCTATTTCCTTGTGTATGTTGACGATCTCATCATTACAGGGAGTGATGCTTCTTCTGTTAACGCCATAGTATGTAAACTTCATGCAAAATTTTTGATTAAGGAGCTTGGGGCTCTTTCCCTCTTCTGTGGTGTTGAGGTTTACCCAACCTCAAATGGTCTTCTCTTATCTCAACAAAAGTATGTCATTGATCTTCTCTCCAAACACCACATGCTTGACTCCATGCCGGACTCCACTCCTATTGTTGCTAGCTCTCGTCTTACTTTACATGACGGATCTTTGTTTTTTGATACGACTAAGATTCGACAAGTGGTTGGGAGCTTACAATATCAATGACATGTCCTGATATTTCCTTTGCAGTCAATAAACTTTCACAATTTATGCATGCTCCTTCAGAGATGCATTGGGGGCGCTGTGAAGCGTCTACTTCGATATCTCAATGGTACTAGAGATCTTGACATTTGTCTTCTTGCGAATACACCTCTTACTATTCATGGTTTCTCTGATACGGACTGGGCAGGAGATTCAGATGATCGGTGTTCTACGGGTACATTTATTATTTTTTAGGTGCTAATATGATTTTCTAAAAATCTACAAAATAGTGCATAGTTGTACGCTCTTCGACTGAGGCTGAATATCACGCCATTACCTCTGCGACATCTAAGATACAATGGATTAAGTCACTTTTAACAGACTTGCTTCTTTCGATTACCACTCCTATTGTTCTCTTCATTGATAATTTGGGCACCACCTATCTTTTAGTTAATTTTGTTTTTCACTCTCGGATGAAGTATCTAGTTATTAACTATCACTTTGTTCATGATCTGGAGTACGCTTTCGAACTACGAGTTACTCATATTCCTACTGAGGATCAGTTAACTGATGCACTTACCAAGTCACATTCTCGACCTCGGTTGTTTTCTATTTGCAGCAAGATTGGTGTCGTTTTTGGGACACCATCTTGAGGGAGCATATTAGGAAATAATTATTATTAGTAAATACTTTCTCGGCCTCAGCTCCTACAACCTCATGTCCTACGTCCACTGCGATGCTCGATGCAAATCCGACGTCAATCGAGCCGTGGAAACCGCCATCTCCCTCCACGGCAAGCTTGACATAATGTTCAACAACGTCGGCATTGGAGACCCCTCCAGTAGCAGCATCCTCGACGAGGACGACACGACCACGATGTTCGAGCGGGTGATGGGGGTCAACGTGCTGGTAGCACTGCTGGGGACCAAGCACGCGGGGCGAGCCATGGTGGCAGCAGGGCGAAGGCGGAAGCATCATAATCACGGCGAGCTTGGCGTCAGTGGTCGGAGCGCTGGTTCACCCGATGTACTCGTGCTCGTAGCACGCTGTGTTGGGGCTAGCGCGTTGGCGGAGCTGGGCAAGAACGAGGTGCGTGTGAACTGCGTGTCGCTGTCTGTGGTGGCGACGCTGCTGACGGTGTCGCACTATCAGGCGAGCGAGGAGGAGCTGGAGGCATTGGGAGAGGTGATCTCGACTCTCAAGCGCGTGATGCTGAAAGCAAAGGACATAGTGGAGGCGGTGCCGTTCTTGGCCAGCGACGAGTCGAGGTTCGTGAGCGCCACAACCTTATGGTCGATGGAGCCTCCAGCGTCACCAAAATATTCTAAATCCGTATCTTCTTCTTCAATAAAGTTTATGTTTGAAAAAAAAGATCTCTCATTAGCTCCATTGATGTTCCATGAATGTTATTCTCATAGAAATTACATGCATAAAAAATGACGGAGGGGTCAACAGATAAGCCCTGTGGCAAGTCAAGATTTGGTCAATATAGGGACCAAATGACGGTTTTCAAGAATTGGTCAACATAACTTTCACATTGCGTATCAAAAATCTTCAACCTTCCAAGCCGATCCGATTTGTTGACCCATCGATTTGCCGATCTTCCAAGTTTTCGATTTGCAACATTTACTAACATTAAAAGACATGACAGTTACAAATATATGCTTTAATGTTTCTTTAATGACCTTTAATGACTCTTTATGGAGGAGTCTCTTGAGCTTCTCCCTATAAGATAAGAGGAGGAAACTCTCTTGGAGAAGAGTTACTCTCGCTATCTAAGAGACTCTATTATGCTCTCGAATTTGATTATGCTATATCATCTACATTATTATATTTTATCATGTTTTTCTTCACTTTATCTCTATCTAATCATCATGCTAACTTAGGCATTGAAGTAGTCTTGTCGGTCTTCCCGATGAAGCCTTTGATGTTTGTTACTCTCCGCAGGAAATCACCATGCTACATGAATAAATCTAAGAGAAGGCTTGCTCGATGTCATCGTTCTTGATGTTGGGATGGATTTCTACCGCCGCATCATCGTGGTGAGATTTTTAGATTGGCGCTAGGGTGAATTTCTACCGCTGCATCATCATGGTCAGATATTCACACTGAATTAAATTGATGTCGCCTATGGGAATGTGAGCGAGAGATGTTGAGCGACTACTCTAATAATCTTCCCTGATCGTCTAACCAAAACATATCCTCCATGTAGATATGATATTTTCTCAAACTATGAGGTGTACAACTCATCTCCTCCTGAGATTGAAATCCTAGGGGGTTCTCCTCTCCCTCACTGATAAACCCTAGATCTTCCTCACCTTGATTCAAATCTTGTCTTGTCTTCCCCGTTCTTCAATTTTCGAAGGGATGTTATTTGGTCATGCTATTAGTTTTCATGGATGGATATTATACTATGGCTACATTTGCATTCAATCTATAAAAATTAAAAAGAGAAAAAGCTATCCATATTATTGAATCCAAAAAAGAATAATAGAAATACATAGTATAAAGCCTTATATAACTTAGTTAAGAAATTCTAAATCCTAAATAGAAAAGAAAAAAAGACTAAATTACCCTTATATATATATATATATATATATATATATATATATATGATCCGGAAGTAAGAATGGGGGACCCCATTTAGCAGAGTCAATGCCGCGAGGAGGGCCACAGGCCTCGGCCGAGCGGATAAGGAGGGCGACGACCAGCTGAGGCTTCCGAGTGGAAGCAATATACCTCGTCGGAGGTGGGGTTCCGACGCTCATGATGAACAGTAGGAAAGGCAGAGCAGAGGGCCTGCTCGGCTGAAGGAATAAAACATCAACGCTGCGAACAGTCCAGAGCATATGACCCGGAAGCTCCCGTGCGGATTAGAACATCCGATCGGCCGGACGCGAGGAAACGGCCAACCGGTCGGACGATTGACGGGGAGTAAGAAAAGGCAAGGATACGAACATCTTCTGACAGCAGATGATATGCAGGATCCTAGGACATGGGCTCACTGTCCCATCAAGGACATGGGCTCACTGTCCCATCAAAGACATGCTCACTGTCCCATCAAAGACGTGCTCGTACTGTAGCAGTAAGGAGTCAGGCAAGCTCCTCTGACAAGCCCATACTGGGTATGGGTTGAGGACACGTGTGTGTGCCTCGGTATATGTACGTCAGCCTCCTCAGAAGTCTATATAAGGCCTCCACTTCTTCAACCGGAGGTACACGAGTCTTCTGTTTCTAAGCCACTTCTTTGTTATTCCTCGCCTGACTTGAGCGTCGGAGGGCCGTCGCCGGGACACCCCTCCCGGCCCGGTTTTGTTGCAGGTTCGCCGGAACACCTGAGGATCTAGCAGGGAGCGCCGCATCCCCAGCGTTCGTTGACCCCTGGTTCGGACAGGATCAATTTGGCGCCGTCTGTGGGAATCACACCTGCATCCGAACAGAGACAATGGACGAGGCTGGAAGAATACATAATGTGGCACTCTCACAAGAAGAGTTGGACGCTCTGGTCGAGATGAGGGCCGCCAAACTTGTGGAGCAAAAACAGAAAGAGGCAGCCGAGAGGCCGGAGCAACAAGCAACATCTGCGTCAGGTGGCCGAGCGGAAGCACCTCAAGCCACCGTTGCATTCCATCGGGCCTTATTCCGCACCCCTGAAATCGTACCAGCTCGGAAAGATAGAGGATCTTCTTCCGACGAAATGCCCAGGCGAGACGCCCGAAAGGGGAAAGCTCCCCGAGCAGATTCATCTCCCGAGCAGATCAATCGCCAATTCTCGGAGGCTATTCTACGAGACCCTTTGCCCAAGCATTACGTGCCTCCGACAATCGGCGAGTACAATGGAACAACAGACCCGAACTACGCTCCATCAGTATACAGATGGAGTAAAGTGCCGAGTCTTTCTTACCACTTTATCGGGATCGGCTCAACGGTGGTTTCGGAGGATGCCGGACGGATCTATCACTAGTTTCAAGGACTTCCGAACAGCCTTCCTCCACCACTTCGCCAGCAATCGGCGTTATCAGAAGACAAGTGTCAGCTTGTTCGCAATCAAGCAAGAGCCGAGAGAATCGCTTCGAGCTTACATCCAGCGATTCAACCAAGTGGCGATGGATATTCCCACAGCCACATCGGAGACAATGATGAATGCCTTCACGCAAGGCCTTGTGGATGGGGACTTCTTCCGGTCGCTCATCCGAAAGCCGCCCCAAGATTATGATCATATGCTGCACCGGGCCAAAGAATATATCAACGTGGAGGAAGCGCAGGCAGCCAGGAAGAAAGAAACACCAACCGAACGGGCTCCTCCTGCCGAGCGGAGACCCTTAGCCGCTCATCAACCGCCGAGGGGACCAAGGGCCGAAGCAACCCGCTCCCCTCGTGTGAGGTCCCATGTACAAGAGGTAGCTGCCACTCGGCCTAAGCCAAAGAAGAGATGGACCCCTATGTTCTGCTCCTTCCACCAGACGGATACGCACAACACGAGGGATTGTCGAAGTCTTCCCTTCGTGGCTAATCCCGTTCCCAGGAATGCCGAACGACGGTCTCCTCCCATCGACAGGAGACAAAGGACCCATGAAGCCGACCGGACCCGCACCGAGAGGCGACATCAACAGACGCCCGATCAGCACCGATCTCCAAGACAGGAGAATCGACGGGCGTCCAGAGAACGGTCCCGACCGTCCGCTCGGGAAGAGGAGAATAGAAGCAATACTTCCCGCGGCGAGATCAATGTTATTGCTGGTGGGCCGACCGGAGGAGATTCCAACCGAGCCAGAAAGGCAGGCGTCCGGCAGCTCCAGATCCACGCAGTCGGTTGCAGCCAAGAGCGGGCAAGTGGGCCGGAAATCACTTTCGGGCCCGGGGACTTAGAAGGAGTCGAAGTGCCCCACGACGACGCCCTGCTCATTAAAGCGGTAATAGCAAATTACACTATTCACCGCATATTTGTTGACACAGGGAGTTCGGTCAACATCATATTCAAGAAGGCGTTTGACCAGCTGCAAATTGATCGAGCCGAGCTGCTTCCCATGACAACCCCGCTCTACGGGTTTACGGGTAACGAAGTTCAGCCGGTCGGACAGATCCGGCTGGCTACCTCGCTGGGAGAGGAGCCGCTCAGGAGGACCAGGACAATAAATTTTGTGGTGGTCGATTCTCCTCGCCTACGCCATGGCCTCCGCCGGAGCTCGCTCTCGATCCACCGACGACCTCGGATAAGTTCCCCGTCGAAGACAAGGTGGGAGAGGTACGGGGAGATCAGTTAGCAGCTCGGCGGTGTTACATAGAGATGGTCCGAGCAGAATCCAACTCCGCTCGGAAGGCGCCTCGAATCGAGGTAAATGCTATCACTGAAAAGCCACCCGCCTTAATTTATGAGGAAAAAGAGGAGGTGCAGATTCATCCGACCCGATCGGAGGCCACGACTTTTGTTGCCTCTGATCTGGAGGAGAAGCAGAAGGAGGAGCTGATCCAATGCCTCCGACGAAATCATGATGTATTCGTCTGGTCGACACATGAATTGCCTGGAATTTCGCCGAGCATAGCACAGCATGAGTTGCATGTCCGACCGGACGCTCGGCCGATAAAGCAGAGAAAAAGAGATTTCAGCGCCGAGCAGAACTCCATCATCCGAGCGGAGGTCGAGCAGCTTCTGGAGGCCGGCCATATATGAGAAGTACAGTTTCCGAGTTGGTTGGCTAACGTAGTATTGGTCTCCAAGCCAGGCGGCAAGTGGAGAGTCTGTATTGATTTTCGGGACTTAAACAAAGCATGCCCCAAAGATTTTTATCCCCTGCCCCGGATAGATCAGCTGGTGGACTCTACGGCTGGCTGCGAATTAATTTGTATGCTCGACGCCTACCAAGGGTATCATCAAGTGCCGCTCGCCCGGGAAGATCAAGAAAAAGTAAGCTTCGTAACGGCCGACGGCACATATTGCTATAATGTGATGCCGTTCGGATTGAAGAATGCCGGGGCCACTTATCAACGCTTGATGAACAAAGTATTCAGAGAGCAGATCGGGCGGAATCTGGAAGTTTATGTGGATGACATCCTTATCAAGTCCGCCCGAGCGGCCGACCTCTTCAAGGACATGGAAGAAACCTTCCGAACGCTGCGCAAATATGGAGTCAAGCTAAATCCTCAAAAGTGCCTGTTCGGAGCAAAAGGAGGGCGTTTCTTGGGGTACATAGTGACCGAGCGGGGAATTGAAGCCAATCCCAGCAAGGTGAAAGCTCTGCAAGACATGCCGCCTCCAAGGAATACAAGGGAAGTGCAGCGATTGACCGGTCGGATAACTGCTTTATCCAGATTCATCTCCAAAACCGTCGATCGGAGCCTACCATTCTTCAAAATTTTGCGCAAGGCCACTAAATTTCACTGGGACGAGGAATGCGACCGAGCATTTGAAGAATTGAAGACATATCTTAATTCTTTGCCTATACTAGCCAAGCCGATCGGGGGTGAGTCACTTTATATTTATCTGTAGGCTCAGCACTTGTGAGGGCGAGCGGCGAAGAGCAACCGGTGTATTTTCTAAGCCACATTTTAAAAGATGCTGATACACTCGGCTCGAGAAGTTGGCCTTTGCTTTGGTTCTAGCCGCTCCGACCATATTTCTTGGCTCACACCATCATCGTCCGGACAAACAGTCCACTAGGAAGAGTGTTGTTGAAGCGTCTGGACGGCTCATCAAGTGGACTGAACTAAGTGAATTTGACATCCAATACCAGCCCGCTCGGCGATCAAAGCGCAATCCTTGGCTGATTTTGTGACCGGAGCGAGCCGGAAGCTATGTGGAGGATATATGTGGATGGGTCTTCCACTCGGCTCGGAAGTGATTGGAATACTGCTACTCTCACCCCAAGAAGAAAGATGCACTTATCCGTCCTACTGGACTACAAAGCCACCAACAATGAAGCAGTAGTATGAGGCCCTCATAGCCGGATGAGGCGACACGGCATGTAGGAGCCGGCGGGTGACACTCTATTCGGATTCACGGTTGGCGCTCGGCAACTTTCTGCACCTTGAAATCAACTGTTCGGCTTAAGCTCAAGCCTTTGAAAACTCAAAGCTACTTTCAGAGGTCCTTATTCGAAAGATTCCCCGAAAGCCAATGACTTGGCCAAACTAGCAAGTTCTATAGTGCCGGTCACCATTCAACAACCAATTGAAAAGTATTCTGGTAGCGCACGTCGACCGGATGGAAAGCCTCACGTTTCCAAGTGGAGGACACCCATCATAGAGTTCCTCCGCCCGGGGCCACACACCGGCTGATCGGGATGAAGCCCAGTTGCTCAGGAGGAGGGCGGTCGGTTCACACTCATCGGTGATCGCTCTACAAGAAGGCTTTCTCACGTCCATTGTTGAAATGCGTGAGTTCGGAAGACTCGATACATTCTCCAAGAAGTACATCAAGGATCGTGTGGAGGGCATCCGGCGGACGATCATTAGCTAAGAAGATCTTGCTAGTCTGGATACTTTTGGCCGACCTTACAAATAGACGTCGCTCAAACAGTACATGCCTGATGTATCACAACTTCTCCCACCGACCGGAGGAGGAGATGAATCAACCGTCTCATGTCCGCTCGATCAATGGGGAATGGATATCGTGGGTCCATTTCCGATGGCGGCAGGGCAGAGTTTTGCTGGTGGCGGTCGATTATTTCTCCAAGTGGGTGGAAGCCGAGCCACTAGCCGGGATCACCGAGCGGATGGTCAAAAATTCATATGGCAACACATCATCTGTAGGGCATTCCTCGCCGATTGGTTTCCGATAATGGGCGGCAATTCACGGGGAAGGTGCTAGAAGATTGGTGCAAAGCTATGGCATTGAGCAACACTTCACGTCCGTGGCTTACCCCCAAAGCAACGGTCAAGTCGAAGTAACCAATTCTCCATATTCTACGCGCTCGGCTCGACCACGTGGGAGGAAGTTGGCCGGATGAAGTGCCGGGCGTTTATGGGCCATCCGGACGACTCCTAAGGAAGCGACGGGCGTCACACCTTTTCATCCGGTGTGAAGCAGTCATCCCGGTTGAAGTTGGCGTCGAGTCCGTCCGGGTCCAATTGTGCGATGAAGGCAACGCCGATCGGAGGAACATGGGCTGGATTTGATTGACGAGGAACGAGCCAAGGCATTCGTTCGGTGATGGCATACCGTCAACGAATGAAGCAAAACTACAACCGCGTCATTCCCGATCATTCAGGTCGGTGACCTTGTCGGAAGAAAGTCAAACCGTCGGCTAAAGCTTGAAGCGCTGCGGTAACCGTCTCAAAATCATCAAAGCTCGCTCGGCGCATATTATTTGGAGGATGAGGACGGTCGGCAGCTAGATAGGGAACCACCTCCAGCCTTACCGGGCGGGGTGAAAGGTGTGCCAATGTAAATCATCCTGTGTACTTTTTTCGACTGAATACTTGAAATGCAGAAATGAAAAATCAAGAGAACAAATATAAGGCCTCGTCAACAAGGAACGAAGGCCCCGCGTCGCCCGGCCGGAGGTAAATGGGTCGAGCCAAGCGCTCGAAGATCGAAAACCCAGTACCTTCCGGCCGGATGTAAATTATCCGAGCCAAAATGCTCGACGAAGCAGACCCTGAGCCGTTCGGCCAGGAGTACGTTCTCCAAGCTGGGTGAAAGGGGCATATGGATTATCCGAGCCAAGCGCCCGAATAGCGAAGGCCTCCTAGCCGATTGGATTTGCAAGAAAATGACCCGTGCTGTTCGGCCGGGCATAAAGACTGTTCAAGCGTGAGATAAGTTATGAAGGCCAAGGTCGCTCGACCTGGTAAGGAGTTAGCCTTGAAGGCCGTCTAGCCCAGACGTTAAACCGTAGAGCCGCGCCGACCGGCTATAAATATCCGCGTCGACGAGCTCCGTCGTTAAATATCGAGAGACGAGCCGGCGTCTATAAACCCTCCGAGCGGAAGACCGACGAGCCCCGTCGTTAAACATCAAGAGCCGCGCCGACCGGCTATAAATATCCGCGCCGACGAGCTCCGTCGTTAAATATCGAGAGACGAGCCGGCGTCTATAAACCCTCCGAGCGGGAGACCGACGAGCTCCGTCGTTAAACATCGAGAGCCGCGCCGACCGGCTATAAATATCCGCGCCGACGAGCTCCGTCGTTAAAGATCGAGAGACGAGCCGGCGTCTATAAACCCTCCGAGCGGAAGACCGACGAGCTCCGTCGTTAAACATCGAGAGCCGCGCCGACCGGCTATAAATATCCGCGCCGACGAGCTCCGTCGTTAAATATCGAGAGACGAGCCGGCGTCTATAAACCCTCCGAGCGGAAGACCGACGAGCCCCGTCGTTAAACATCGAGAGCCGCGCCGACCGGCTATAAATATCCGCGCCGACGAGCTCCGTCGTTAAATATCGAGAGACGAGCCGGCGTCTATAAACCCTCCGAGCGGGAGACCGACGAGCCCCGTCGTTAAACATCGAGAGCCGCGCCGACGAGCTCCGTCGTTAAATATCGAGAGACGAGCCGGCGTCTATAAACCCTCCGAGCGGGAGACCGACGAGCCCCGTCGTTAAACATCGAGAGCCGCGCCGACCGGCTATAAATATCCGCGCCAACGAGCTCCGTCGTTAAATATCGAGAGACGAGCCGACGTCTATAAACTTCCGAGCGGAAGACCGATGAGCACCGTCGTTAAAAATCGAGAGCCGCGCCGACCGGCTATAAATAATCGTGCCGTCAAGCACCGACGTTAAAGATCGAAAGACGAGCCGGCGTCTATAAACTCTCCGAGCGGAAGACCGACGAGCTCCGTCATTAAAAATCGAGAGCCGCGCCGACCGGCTATAAATATCCGCGTCGACGAGCGTTCTCAAGTACTAAATTGACTAAGTCCGATCGGCCATCGGTTTGCCAATACTTCGCATTCAAACAGTATAGCCAAGTGCTAAACGATTTTGAAGAAACGAGTCGATTGATTGACCCGATCAGTTGTCTAGTGGGAAACACGTATAGCTTAACTGACTCTACAAATGAACACCAAACAGACAGAAGAGGGCAATGAAGGACAAACAAAAATAGAAGCAAAGGATTACAATAATGTCGAACGGCAAGTACATAAATTTTACATCCGCCGAGCGGATGAAATACAGAAAGTACTTAGAAGGATTCGCCTCACTCCGGGTCCTCAAAATTGAAAAAGGCGTCCGGGATATCGTCAATCATGGCCGCCAGGTCGGAAGCTGGAATGTGCATTCCCGCAGGAAGGTGGCCACCCTTCTTCAAGTACGCCATGGTGACCTTGACCGCCTCGGCGAAAGTTGATGAGACGTTGCCGCCGAATTTTGCGCCGAACCGTTCCGAGCGGAGGTATTCTTGGCGCGCTGTTGCTAGGCGGCTCGGCTCTCCCTCCTTATATTTTTTGAGCGCCGCCCGGGAAGCGGTTAAGGAATCTTGGACTGCCTTCAAGTCCATTGCAGCCTTTGTGCGTTCTGCCGAACGGTCCTCCCGCTCGGCGTTCAGCTGGGCCTCCAGATCCTTGGATCGCTGATCTAGCGCACGGACATCTACTTTCATCTTGTCCAGATCAGCTATTGCTCGCTTCTTCCGGGCAGTAGCGCGTTTGGCATCCGCTTCGCGCTTCTTGACTTGACCCTCTAGCCGAGCCACCTCTGTAGCCAGGTCGGCGGACTTCTTCTGTTCGGCCTCGAGGGTTCGTTTCTCCCGCTCGGCCGATGGACCCTCCGACACTTGGAGTTTTTCCAGAAGACCCTCCAGCTCGGCTAGCCGATGGCTAGTGGCGATTTGCTCAGCCCAACACTGTAAGGGAAATAATAAGATCAGCGACCCAATTGAAGCGTGGCACAGGAAGAAAAATGAATTTACCTGAGTCGCCTGCTGCATGTTGTTATCGCCGAGCTGCTTGGGCGTCATGAGGGCCACCTGAATCTGCGCGTCCTCGAAAAGCTTGGCGAGCGGACCCGTCAGGGTTATTTCATGAACGGGGCTTGCGGGCCGATCGGCTGACAGCAAATATTCCTCCGATGGGAATCGAAGGGTAGTCTTGATGGTCGGGTGGCCGGCCGGCGCTTCCTCAGCCGCAGTCGCCTGGCCTGAGGACTCCCCTATGGTAGAGGTTTCGCCCAACCGTCGTAAGCGACGGCGAGTTTGGGGAGGAGAGCCCGAGGGCTGTGCGGTGGGCGAAGTCACGGGGGTCCCGATCTGCGGCGGCGTGCGGTCTGGCGAATCTACCCCGATCGGCACCTGTGGTTCCCCCTCTTGGGTCGGCGGGAGGCTGGGGTCTCTTCGACGTTTCCGCCGAACTTCCAGTGGGGGATCCCCGACCTGGGGGACTCCCAGCTCTGCTGGAGCAGAGGAAACAGGATCCGCCTCAACCTCCGTTGAAGCGGCTGAGGTAACTTTTGTTTCAGGGGCGGACTGCGTCCCCCCCTCTCCTGTAGCGGCCGGGCGGCTGGGGATAAGACCCCGCTCGGCGAGTTCTTTTTTAGTCGCCGCCTCGATTTCCACGGCCTTCAACTTCAGATGATCGGTGGCCTTGGAGCGCCACATGACTTCAGCTGTAATGGAAGAAATTAAAATCAGTTAGACAAAAAAGGCGAGGAGAGTAAAAAGTCCTTACTCATGCGGTAGGGGAGATTGGCCCGAACGGGAGATAATCCGAAAATATACAACACCCCCTTGAGAAGCAACTGGTCGATCTTGTACCGCTGACCGGACAACCATGAATTTGCCGAGCTTCGGCTGGGTCGGCACGGCAGTCTGCCATTTTGTTCGAAATGCTGGCCGCTCGGGAAGTCTGATATAGAAGAAAAATTCCTTCCAGTGCTTGTTGGAGGTCGACATATTATCAAAAAATTTAAAGCCTATTCTACTCTGGAAAATGAAAGTGCCCAACTCAGATTGTTTGGGGTAGAAGAAGAAGTGGAATATTTTGGGGTCAAGAGGGATACTATGCAGCTTAAAGAGGACAACCACCCCGCTCAGCAACCTAAAGGAGTTCGGCACAAGTTGGCCGAGCGGGATGCGGAAATAATTACAAACCTCCAAGATGAATGGATGGGTAGGAAATCTAAGGCCGCCCTAGAATTGGTCTAGAAAAAAGCAAATGGTGCCGATCGGCGGGTTATGGGGCCGATCAGACGGGTCGGCTATAATTATTTCATGGTCATCAGGGATCCCATACGTCCGAGCAAGACGCCGAGCACCCTCTTCATCAAACCGACTTTCCATGGTCATATACCAAGGGCCATGAACATCCACAGTGGGTACGGAAGTACTTGCCATAACTGAAGTATCAAGAAAAAGAAAGAAGGAAGCCGAAGGAAACTCGGAAACGGAGGACAGACAAGAGTTCGCAAGTAGGGGAACGAAAGGAGTTCCACGCGAAAAGGAAAGGCCGAACAAAAGGAAGGGAGAAGCTTACTGAGGAAAGGTGAACGGAGAAGATCACCAGAAAGCCGAAAACCACCAAGAGGCGAAAGCTAGGACAACCGGAATGAAGCAGTCGCGGGCACCTTCGACGGAGGACGAGCGATGAAACAGAGAAATGCGGCGTAAGGGTGGAGACAAAGGCTTTATGCGAACGAGGCTGATCGACCTCGTCCGTCGGATGCAGGTCACGAGAGACGAGGTTATCATCTAACCGTCCATTTCAAAGTAATCGCGTCCCATCGTACGGATCATCACCGCCACGCGAGAAGAGCCACGTGGCACTCTATCACCAGGCGCAATTAATGCGCCCATACCGCGCATGCTTCGACTTAATGGAAAAGATTTGCGCGATTTTTGAGAAGATTTAGACAAGCAAACATCCACGCTGGAGGCCAAGACATTCAGAACGAAGAGCCGAGCGGATGATGAGTTATGAGGGCCGAACGGCTCTAGGTATATCATAAGTGGCGGTAAGATGACGACCGCCCGTTCGGACACATAGTCCAGTCAGTCGGACTCACTGCCTCCTTCGACTAGACTTGAAGAGGAGGCAAGTGATCCGACAGTAAGAATGGGGGACCCCATTTAGCAGAGTCAATGCCGCGAGGAGGGCCACAGGCCTCGGCCGAGCGGATAAGGAGGGCGACGACCAGCTGAGGCTTCCGAGCGGAAGCAATATACCTCGCCGGAGGCGGGGTTCCGACGCTCATGATGAACAGTAGGAAAGGCAGAGCAGATGGCCTGCTCGGCCGAAGGAATAAAACATCAACGCTGCGAACAGTCCAGAGCACATGACCCGGAAGCTCCCGTGCGGATCAGAACATCCGATCGGCCGGACGCGAGGAAACGGCCGACCGGTCGGACGATTGACGGGGAGTAAGAAAAGGCAAGGATACGAACATCTTCTGACAGCAGATGATATGCAGGATCCTAGGACATGGGCTCACTGTCCCATCAAGGACATGGGCTCACTGTCCCATCAAAGACACTGTCCCATTAAAGAAGTGCTCGTACTGTAGCAGTAAGGAGTCAGGCAAGCTCCTCTGACAAGCCCATACTGGGTATGGGTTGAGGACACGTGTGTGTGCCTCGGTATATGTACGTTAGCCTCCTCAGAAGTCTATATAAGGCCTCCACTTCTTCAACCGGAGGTACACGAGTCTTCTGCTTCTAAGCCACTTCTTTGTTATTCCTCGCCTGACTTGAGCGTCGGAGGGCCGTCGCCGGGACACCCCTCCCGGCCCGGTTTTGTTGCAGGTTCGCCGGAGCACCTGAGGATCTAGCAGGGAGCGCCGCATCCCCAGCGTTCGTTGACCCCTGGTTGGGACAGGATCAATATATAATCTAACATCCTTTTTTAAACTTAGGATGCTATAATTAGAAGCATTGAGAGTTTGTTAGACAAAAAATGAAAGCATGAAATAAAATGTGTCTTGGTAAACATATCAGCAATTTATAAATTTAAAGGAATGAAAGGCAATGTGATGGTGTCAATCTGAAGATAATGATGAGTAATGTGATAATCAATTTTAATATGTTTCGTCCACCCATAACCATAAGCAACTAATGCAATCAAACTATCTCACAAGTAGTTGTGGTCAAAGCACAGTACTCAGCTTCTATGGAAGATCTAGAAATAACATCTTGTTTCTTACTCTTCTAAGAAATGAGGGAATCACCAAAAAATATAAAGTCAGTGGTAGATTTACGATCCATAGGATCACCAGCCCAATAAGCATCAGAGTAGCACGCATCTCTATAGATGAAGTAGAAGGAAATAAAAAGCTTTCAAATTGAGTGCCCTGAATATACTTGAGAATACAAAAAATAATAGCCCAATGAATTGTAATTGGTGCAACAATAAATTGATTAACCAAATGAATAACATATATAATATCTGGACAAGTCATGGTGAGATAAACCAAGCTTCCAACAATAATTTGGTACAAACTAGAATCTGATAAAGATGAGCTATCAAATGGAGAATATTGAGCATTAGTCTCAATAGTAGTATCAACGACTCTATTATCAGTAAGACGTGCACGCTCAAACAGATAAGATATATACTTTGACTAAGATAAAAAATAATCTTTTGTGGAATATGTGACCCCAATGCCTAGAAAGTAGCATAGTATGCCCAAGTTTTTCATAGCAAAATAATGAGCCAACTCAGATTTCAAGGAAGCAATTCCATTAGAATCATCATCAGTAATATTCATGTCATCAACATATAATGATAAAGGAATATGACCTACACTCAAACATTTGACAAATAATGCTGAATCATGATTAATAGGATGAAAACTAAGTGAAGTAATCACTGTAGAGAACTTCTCAAACCAAGCACGAGTTGCTTATTTGAAACCATAAAGCACTTTACAAAGTCTACAAATTTCACTAGGTTGGTGTGAAATACCAGGAGGAGGTGTCATATAAATTTCTTCATGAATATCATCATTTAGAAATACATTCTTGATATTCATTTAAGATATTCTCTATCGACAAATAAAAGTAACAACAATCAGATTACGAACAATCGTCATTTTTACAACAAGAGCAAATATTTCCTCATAATCCATGTCATACTCTTTAGAATAACTTTTATCAACAAGACGAGTTTTGTATCATTCGATAGATCCATTAGATTTAGTTTTGATCTTATACACCCAATGAGAACCAATAGTGTATTTTCCTGGTAGCAACAGTACTAAATCCTATATATGAGTCTGATGTAGAGCAGTTAGTTTCTTAGCCATAGCATTTTGCCAAACTGGGTTTATCCTGTCCGAGAAGCTTAACAAAATGGAAAGCTGGGAGAAAACCTACTACTGATAGAGAATAATATCTGTGGAATACTGATCCGAGAAACCCAAAGCAGATCTAGGAGAATAAAGTCACAGAACACCCTCCTTGTACGAAAATCAAAAGACGGAAGGAAGGATTCAGTGAAGAATACCGAGATCTGGAGCTTCCACAGCTTCCTGCGCACAAGAGACCAACCAACACTATCGTTAGTGACCTAAGACCGAGGTGGGAATCCCTGTCTAGGCCCTCCGATGCTGAAGTCAGTGATCTCCTTTTGTGTGGAAGAAGGAAGAAGAAGATGAACAGTGGTTGAAATTAGGATTTGCAATGTGGGTTGTGAGTGTGAGCATCAGCATACCTGGCCAACGGAGAGGATTCCCCTTTTTATACCACTTCATATAACCTCCGTAGTCATAAAGTGGACCCCAATTTATTAGAGTTTGTTATGAGATGACGTAACTCATGTACTTACAGAAAATAACTTTTAAGGAATCTTTTCTGTATTCCAGATGCACCTTCTTTGTCATCTAGTGCTCGTAGAAGAGTCTGGAAATATTCTTCCCGCCAAATTAGCAAACCTATTATACAATCACATACTACAGATATTTTCATTAAGCTATTTATAAATATTTTTGAAATATTTGTTCTCGCCCTGTCTTATAAGCTATATGGAGATATATTTATCGTCCATACTTACTTATCTTGTTTTTATTATGTTACCCCGGCCGGTATTGGCCTATATTTTCTTAAGCATGTTACCGCAGCCGATATTGACCTATATTTTCTTAAGCATATTATCTCATCCGATATTGACCTATATTTCCTTAAGCATGTTATCCCGACCCATATTTGCCTATATTCTTTTAGGCACGTTACCCAGTCCGGTATTGGCCTTTATTTTCTTAGGTATGTTACCCCGGCCGGTATTGGCCTATATTTTCTTAAGCATATTATATCGGTCGATATTGGCCTATATTTCCTTAAGCATGTCATCCCGGCCGATATTGGCTTATATTCTCTTAGGCACATTATCCCGTCCGATATTGGTGCTACTCATACTGGTGCTACTCTGCCAATAGCTCATAATCTAACGATCTCGACTACTAATCATCGGAAGGAGAGAGAGTTGGAAGAGGAGGATTGTATGTATATTACTCCAGCTATCGCTTCTCCAACGAGACACCCTCAAGCTTTTCTTTGTACTCCTTTAGAACAGGGAGGATGAAGGCTTGTATTTCAAGAATCCTCTGGCGAGGCACCAAATAAAGAAAAGCGTAAAGCTAAAATGATGGTGGCTAGTGATAGCTCGCCAGAGAGAATTATTTCTCCCTTTTCTCAAGGTGTCCTGGACGATCCACTTCCTAAGCGATATCAAAATCTTCAAATCGGCAAGTATACTGGAACCACAAATCCAGAGGATCATCTATTAAAATTTGAGAACGTAGAATTCTTGCAACAATTTTCTGATGGAGTAAAGTGTCGGATGTTCCTTACAACACTTGGAGGAGCTGCTCATCGCTGGTTCAAAAGATTACCTGAAAATTCTATCCGAAGGTTTAAGGATTTCAAGAAGGTTTTCTTGCATCATTTTTCTAGCAACAAGAGGTATCATAAAACTCCTTGGAGCTTATTCTCAATTAAACAAGGGTCTAAAGAAGCCATCAGAGCCTACATCAAAAGATTCAATCAGGTAACTATCGATGTACCCAATGCTACTATTGAGATACTGGTAAGTGCTTTCTCTCAGGGCTTGAATGATAATGATTTCTTTAAAGATCTGGTGAGAAATCCTCCTGCCAATTTTGATTCATTAATTGAACACGCTACTGAATTCATTAATGGTGAAGAAGCTCAGGCTACACGCAGAAAAGAAGATACCACTTCTTCTCCTGCTCCTGTTAAGGAGAATGCTCCCGCTCCTGTTCCTCCACCGAGGGGACCTCGAATAATCCCTCCACCCCTCCATCATATAGAGTATCGTCCACAAGCTGTACAGCATGTGGAGATGCAACAAGAAGCACCAAGAAGATGGTGCACTTATCACAAGACTAGCAGTCATCATACAGAAGACTGTTTTGTTTTAAAGAATAAGAGAGCAAATAGGGATCATTATCAAAGATGAAACTACTATCAACAGCAATATCCCAGACAGCAAAGTCCACTCAAGATAGAATACTGCCCGATCAAACCTCAACAAGGAGTATTACCAACCCCTGGCGGTACATCTCAGGTGCCTGAGAAAGCTCAGCCTGAAGGCATAACAGCCCGACAAGAAGAGAACAGGAGCAATGCCACTCGAGGTAGCATTAATATGATCACGGGCGGGCCCACTGATGGAGACTCCAACAGGGCCAGGAAGGCACATGCAAGAAGACTTGAGATCCATGCCGTGGGATACAACATGGAAAGAGCAGTAGGGTCGGAAATCAGTTTTGGGCCCAGAGATCTTGAAGGGGTAAAAATACCCCATGATGATGCATTAATAATTAAGGCTGTGATAGCCAATTACACTATTTCTTGTACCTTTATAGACACTAGTAGTTCTGAAAATATCATTTTCAAAAAAGCTTTTGATCAATTGTAGATTGATCCAAGTGAACTTCAACAGATGGTGACGCCTCTATATGGATTCACTGGTAATGAGGAACAACCGCTTGGCCAGATAAAATTGACCATATCTCTAGGGGAGGAGCCCCTCATGAGAACAAGAAGATCTTACTTCATGGTGGTGGATGCCCCCTCCTCCTATAATGTGATACTAGGTCGACCGACCTTAAATGAGTTTAAGGCGGTCGTTTCTACTTTTTGCCAGAAAATTAAATTTCCTGTTGATGACCAGGTCGAGGAAGTACGTGGTGATCAGAAGACAGCTCGCAAGTGTTATGTGGAGATTGTCAAAACTGAAGCCTGTGCTGCCCGAAAAATGCAAAGAATGGAGGTCAATGTCATTCAAGAGAAGTCACCTGTCCTGGTTTATGAGGAGAAGGAAGAAGTCCAGATACAGACGGGTCGACCTAAAGCCACCACCTATGTCGCGACCAATCTTGATCCTACACTGAAAACCAAGCTGGTTCAATGCTTGAAGAGAAATAATGATGTTTTCGCTTGGACGCCTGAAGAAGTCACGGTCGTTTCTCCTTCAGTAATGGAGCATTCTTTGCATGTCTTCCCAGATGCTCATCCTGTCATGTAAAGATAGAGAAATTTTAGTACAAAACAAAATCAAATCATCAAGGAAGAAGTGGCTAAACTCATGGAAGTTGGCTATATCAGGGAGGTACAGTTCCCTAGCTAGCTAGCTAATGTTGTCTTGGTCTCTAAACCAGGAAATAAATGGAGGGTGTGTATTGATTTCCGTGATCTTAACAAGGCCTGCCCAAAATATTATTATCCTTTACCCTGGATCGATCAATTAGTAGACTCCACGGCCGGGTGTGAATATATTTCTATACCGGACGCCTATCAAGGCTATCATCAGGTTCCTCTTGCTAAGGAGGATCAAGAGAAGGTTAGTTTTGTAACATCTGAAGGTACTTATTGTTATAATGTTATGCCTTTTGGACTAAAAAATGCAGGAGCAACTTATCAAAGACTTATGAATAAGGTCTTCCAGAAATAGATTAGAAGGAATATGGAAGTATATGTCGATGATATTTTAATTAAGTCTCTTCAGGCTACTGATTTCTGCAGGGATATGGAAGAAACTTACGGAATATTGAGGCAGTATGATCTCAAGTTGAACCCGGGCAAATGTTTATTTGGAGTAAAAGGTGGAAAGTTCTTGGGCTATATGGTGTCTGAACGGGGAATAGAGGCCAACCCGAGCAAAGTCAAAATACTCTAAAACATGGAGCCACCATGCAATATGAGGGAAGCTCAAAGACTCACCGGCCGGATCACAGCCTTGTCTAGATTCATTTCAAGGTCGGCTGATCGCAGCTTTCATTTCTTCAAAATACTTCGGAAGGCTAACAAATTTCAGTGGGATGAAGAATGTGACAAAGCCTTCCAGGAATTAAAAGCCTACTTATCCACCCTTCCTGTGTTGGCCAAGCTTGTAGTAGGAGAGACCCTATGAGTGTATTTGTCAGCTAATGACAATGCTGTAGGCTCTGTGTTAGTTAGACAAGAAGGGAAAGAGCAACAACATGTATATTTTTCTAGCCATTTATTAAAAGTAACTGAGTGTAGATATACTACACTCGAAAAGTTGGCTTATGCATTAGTGTTAACTGCTCGGAGGTTGCACCCATATTTTTTAGCGCATGCAATTATTGTATTGACCAACAATACTCTCGGGCAGGTGTTTCTTAACCCAGAGGCATTTGGTCAATTGATCAAATGGACGACCGAACTTAGTGAGTATGACATACAATACCAGCCTCGCTCAGTCATCAAAGCACAAGCTCTAGCAGACTTCATTATAGAAGTGCAAGGTCCTGAGGAAGAGAGTACTTGGAAAGTCTATGTGGATGGATCTTCAACCAGATAAGGTAGTGGAATTGGTATTCTCCTTATATCTCCAAGGGAAGATAAGCTTCAACTTTCTGTCAGGATGAATTATAGGGCCACTAATAATGAAGCAGAATATGAAGCATTGATAGCAGGATTACAGGCCGCTCGGCATGTGGGATCATCCTGGGTTTATATTTATTCCGACTCTCAGTTAGCAACCCAACAATTATTAGGTAACTTCGAAATCAATAATGATAGACTCAGGTTATATGCTGAGGCATTTGATAAATTGAAGGCTCAGTTTCAAGAAGTAAATATATAAAAAATTCCTCGACCCGAGAATCAAGTAGCGGATGAATTAGCTAAATTGACTTCTGCTATAACACCATGGAGCTTGGATCGGCCAGTTGAGCAGACATTATTAGTATCTTGTATTGAAAGACAGGTTGAAATAGAGATACAAGGTGATTGGAGAGCACAAATCATATTATATTTGCAACAAGGCATTCTTCTGATTGATGCAGAACAAGTAAGAATATTTAAGAAAAGAGTTTCCCAATACACTATGATAGGGGAACAGTTATATAAAAGGGATTTCTCTAGACCTTTGCTTAAATGTATTGGAACAGAAGATATATAATTTATCTTGCAAGAAGTTCATCAGGGCTCATGTGACAGTCATATAGGAGGAAAATCCTTAGCTCGCAGAATTTTACTAGCAGGATATTTCTGGCCTACTTTACATGAAGATGCTACCAAATTTGTAAGAACTTGCATTTCTTGTCAAAAACATCAGAATATTCCACATCATCCTACACAATTATTAAGAACCTCTATAGTTTCCTGCCCCTTTGACCAATGGGGCATGGATATAGTTGTCCCATTTCCAATGACAACTGCACAAAGAAGATTTTTATTAGTATCAGTGGATTATTTCTCTAAATGAGTAGAAGCAAAACCACTTGCTCGGATTACTGAAGATGTAGTTATTAAATTCTTGTGGAAAAATATTGTATGTAGATTTGGTATTCCTCATAAATTAGTTTATGATAATAGAAGGCAGTTTCAAGGAGACAGAATCTTAGACTGGTGTAAAAGTTATAGTATTATTCAAGCATTTACTTCTGTGGCCTATCCACAAAGTAATGGGCAAGTAGAAGTAACCAACAGAGAGATTATAAGAGGCCTAAAAACCAAATTAGACCATGTTGGAGGCAGTTGGGTAGATGAGTTGCCCAGTGTTCTTTGGGCATATCGTACTACACCCCGAGAAGCTACAGGGATTACTCCTTTCCACCTGGTTTATGGGGGAGAAGCTGTAATTCCTATCGAAGTGGGAGTAGAATCCGACAGAAGACAACTATATAACGATGACAATGCAAGTAGACGACTTATGGAGCTAGATCTGATAGAAGAAATTCGAGACAAAGCTACAACTCGTCTTATATCCTACCGGCAACGGATGAGACAAAATTATAACAAGAGAGTCATCCAGAGGTTCTTTCAAGTGGGGGATCTAGTATGGAAGTGAGCCAAGCCTGCTGGGGATATTAACAAATTAGCACCACAATAGGAAGGACCCTACAAGGTGCTAAAAAAATTGACATCAAGCTCATATTATCTCCAAGACACAGAAGGAAGAATTCTCGAGCGCCCATGGAGTACAAACCATTTGTAGCCCTATCATACTTAACTAGCTTATATCACTTGAGAAATATAAATATTCTTGAACGAGAAAATTAATTCCTCCCCAGTATATTCCAATTACCTAAGGAGGTGAAGCTTAGCATGTCCAAAAGAACAAATCAAGTTACTTTAAGAAATTTCCTTTTGTTCGTCCCTGCAAACAGATAGCAAGAATGCTCATAATTTATGTACCTCATTTACTTTGGTAAATACAAGGCAGGCCAAGTATCACCCAAAAAATAGACACGGTTTAAACAGTGTGGTGATTCTTGGAAAAACATTTTTATTCTGCTCAAGCAGCCATCCATTGGGAGCTTTAAGGAAGGACCGATCAGGTTTTCTTAAGGAATCTCGAAGACGTTAAACCATCACAAGGTTAGTGAAAGCATTTTTAATTTCAATCATAAGCATAGTCAATTGAGAAATCTCTTGAAGTAACCCGGACGGACCTTCATGGGAGGAACCGGAGACTTTAAACGATTATAAACATAGTCGATCAGGAAATCTCTTGAAGTAACCCGGACGGTCCTTCTTGGGAGGAACCGGAGACTTTAAACTATCATAAAGCATAGTCGATCAAGAACTCTCTTGAAGTAAATCGGATGAGCCTTCATGGGAGGAACCGGAGACTTTAAACGATCATAAACATAGTCGATCGGGAAATCTCTTGAAGTAATCCGGACGGGCCTTCTTGGGAGGAACCAGAGACTTTAAACTATCATAAACATAGTCGATCGGGAAATCTCTTGAAATAACCCGGACGGGCCTTCTTGAAAGGAACTGGAGACTTTAAACTATCATAGAGCATAGTCGATAGGGAAATCTCTTGAAGTAACCTGGACGGGCCTTCTTGGGAGGAACCGGAGACTTTAAAGTATCATAGAGCATATTCCATCGGGAAATTTCTTGAAGTAACCTGGATGGACCTTCTTGGGAGGAACCGGAGACTTTAAAATATCAAAAAGCATAGTCGATCGGGAAATCTCTTGAAGTAACCCGGACGGGCCTTCATGGGAGGAACTGGAGACTTTAAACGATCTAAACATAGTCGATCGGGAAATCTATTGAAGTAACCTGGACGAGCCTTCTTGGGAGGAACCAGAGACTTTAAACTATCATAAAACATAGTCGATCGAGAAATCTCTTGAAGTAACCTAGACGTGCCTTCTTGGGAGGAACCAGAGACATTAAACTATCATAAAGCATAGTCGATCGGGAAATCTCTTGAAGTAACCCGGACAGACCTTCTTGGGAGGAACCGGAGACTTTAAACTATCATAAAGCATAGTCGATCGGGAAATCTCTCTAAGTAACCCGGACGGGCATTCTTGGGAGGAACCGGAGACTTTAAACTATCGTAAAGCATAGTCGATCGGGAAATCTCTTGAAGTAACCCGGACGGGCCTTCTTGGGAGGAACCGGAGACTTTAAACTATCATAGAGCATAGTCGATCGGGAAATCTCTTGAAATAACTCGGACGAGCTTTCTTGGGAGGAACCGGAGACTTTAAACTATCATAGAGCATAGTCGATTGAGAAATCTCTTGAAGTAATCCGGACGGGCCTTCTTGGGAGGAACCGGAAACTTTAAACTATCATAGAGCCTAGTCGATCGGGAAATCTCTTGAAGTAACCCGGACGGGCCTTCTTGGGAAGAACCGGAGACTTTAAACTATCATAGAGCCTAGCCGATCGGGAAATCTCTTGAAGTAACCCGGACGGGCCTTCTTGAGAATAACCGGAGACTTTAAACTATCACAAGCAGTCGATCGGTGAATCTCTTGAAGTAACCCGTACAAGCCTTCTTGAGAAGAACCGGAGACTTTAAACTATCATAAGCAAAGTCAGATAAGATTAAGTACCTGACCAAATATAATAGAGCACAAGACTCTACTGGTTTAAATCAACTGGGATTATGTGCCTAACTAAAAATCCTAAGCTAATTGGATCCTCCATTATTAGCACTCGGGATCACGCATCCGATCAGAAGCTATGTTCATATGGAGTTCTTTATATATATATATATACTCATTCAAAATTATACTCCTAGGTTGTACTCCCAACCAGAATGTATAAATCCTATGGAATTCTTTATTTAAAGTTGCTCGGGATTACATGCCCTCCTAGAGTACGGATGGAATCCTATATATCTATGGACTCATGCCTGATTGAAGTTCAATGAGTTTATGGAAAGTTTTATTGTTAAAAATCATATGGTCAATGAAGATACTACAAATGTAGGAGTTTATTGAAACAAGGCCTAACTTCGAGAAATATGGAAGAGTTCTTGAACAAGATAGTACTTATTCTTAGTTCTCAGGATCACTTCAAAGGAAGTAGTAACAAGATAACAAAGGTCAAAAAAACAGGTAAGTACAAATTTTTACAAAAAATGCAAGTATTTCATTACAAGTCTTTACAGAAATGCAAGTATTTGATTACAAGTCTTTTATAAATATACAATTATGCTCACTTAAAATGGCTTGTCAAGTCTTTAGGCAATTCTTGGTTGAGTCTATGACGATTTATAAATTGAGGGGGGGGGGGGGGTTCGTGAGATAGATAGTCACATTCCCTTAATTGTTGAATAACTCCAGTCACGGAATGATTTAAAGCCCCTATGACCCGGCGGACATATTCGCCATTAAATTATGGGGACCTTAGATAAGCTAAGTGCCTGTCCTCCCATCGGTTCTCCTCATGTTCCTTATAGCTTTGAAATTCAATTTGCAATTTAGCAGCTTGACCTTTGAAAGTGTCTCTTTCTGACTTAAGCTGCTCTAGTTCCTTTTAGAGTGAGGATATCTCTGCATCCTGAGCTTTTCTTTGTTCTTGCTCTTGTAGAAGGGCAAACTCTTTTGATGATGAATCTTGAGCCTGCTCAGAAAGAAAAATATTGTGAAGCCTCTCCACTTTTTCTAAGAGAATGTTTTTGTGAGAAACATCTGAAATAGCTTTGTCCTTCAAAGTAGTTTCCACCTGAAGGCTGGAATTTAACCGATTCACCTATAACTCTAGGGTTTTCCTTTCAAGCTCCTTGTTTCTCAATAACTGTTGCTGATGCTGCAATTCCTTTTTCATATCCTCTATTTGTTGAGTCTGTAAAGCTATCTTCTCTCGTAATTGAGTAAGCTCAATGTGGGAAGGAGGAAAATTGGCTTTCAGTGCCTCTACTTGAGCTTTTAACTTGTCATTGTCCCTTTCTAGAGTAATGACTAGCTGGTCTAGATGAAAACTTGAGGCAAGGAACTAAAATAATAATGCAGTTAGCGGGAGATAATAAGACGTTAACAATATATAATGAAAAACACTTACGGCAACAACTTGACGACTATGACTGTCAACACGGTGTGAAATGCTGGTGCCCTTTAACAACTCTTGGCTATGTAGCCAAGACTCAGACAATGGGCCTTGTAGCTGTTGAAAACCGTAACTATGAGGATCTAAAACTTGTCCCATTTGAGAGGGCAGACCCATAGCTTGTCTAAACAGAGGTGAGGGGACAGAAGGTGAAGAAGGACGGGTGGAAAAAGAAGGAAGAGAAGGAGAGGAAATGGTGGAAATGGGAATAACAGAGGAAGAACTAGAGGAGATGGAAGATGACAAAGAAATGAAAGTTGATTCAGTTGTTGAGGCACGGATAGCTGGTGGTCTTGGACTTGGAGAAGATCTCCTACAAGGTGTTCTTTTAGCTTGTGGTCCAGAAGCTGGAGGAGGTGAGGCCAAGGAAAGAGGTTGCGAAGATGCAGAAGTAGTAGTAGCCATCTGAGAAGCAGAAGTTGCTGAAACAATAACAGAAGAGGAAGGAATAAGTAGAGCTGGTCTCATCATTCTAAGAGAAAGATTGGAGATAATGTGGGTAGGGGGCATTGGAGCCTTACCTCGCTCAAAAGAAATAGGTGAAGGAACAATGGGGATCTGCACAAAAGTACCAAAAGTGTCATGAAAGGGAACTTCCTCAGTAAGCTTGAGTTTCTTGAGTATGGCAACAAAAGGTTGTTCCTCTTCTTCTTCCATAGAAGCGATAGCTTCCGCTGCCTGTTCTTCTTTAGATAATAAACCCAGAGTAGAAGTAGTAAGATTAGCTCGATGAGCCTGTAGCCATTTTTCTCCAAGTTTATTCAAAAAAGACTTGGTCATAGTTGTGTTCTTATACATAAAAGCAGGTAGAAGAGCATCAGCTAAAATATAAGAATTAGGCGTTATTATAGAAAATAATTAACAAATGGCTAATAAACATAGTCTTGAATGTCTGAACATACCAAAAGAGACCTCCAAGGGAGTTTCGATGGAGCTTATTCCGAAGGGAAACATTAGACCTTCCACAATCAAGGTTGTTAAGCAAAATTTAGCCCCCTTTAACTTGGGTAAGGCAGAAGAGACAGAGGGATCGGTGAGAAAGTTGTCAGTGCTAGGAACTGGAGGAAAGTCATATATCCAGTTGGTAGGAAAAGGAGGGGGAGAAGGAAGATGCATAAAGAAAAATTTGTAGCGCTATTCCTCTTGAGGCGGAATCTCACCAAACAAAATAGCCTTAGGGTGAGACTGAAATTTAAAGATACTAATGTCTACTAGGCGGAGAGTGAAGAAGTAGTGAAAAAGGCGAGGGGACAGAGGAAAATCTAGTAGTTTTGATATCCCAACAAAACCCACAAGGATAGAAAAAGATTGAGGAGTAAGCTGATTAAGGGGAATCTCAAAGTAGGTACTAACATCAACGAAAAAGGGATGAAGAGGGAATCGGAAACCTTGTAAAGCTTGATCCCAAAAGATAGATATACTCCCTAGAGGAGGAAGATGCGGACCATTCTGAGGAGTGGGGCGAACAATATATGAAGGAAAACCATAGTTCGTTTGCAGTTCCACTTCTTCTGAATTGATAAGGCTAGAAGTACACGAAAGAAACCACGCTGGGGAAGGAGTGACCATGGCTGAATAGCAGAAGGAAGGCGAATAGGGGAAGAAGAAGGAATAGTTGGGGAGCAGAAGAGAGCGTCTTAAACCTTTGCCCTTCCTCTGGACCTTATACCAAAAACCCTTAAACAGACAAGGAAGAAGGACTGGGAAAAGAAGGAACCCAAAACCATAGAAGTATATAAAATAATAGGACCAACAGTAATTTGTTCAGGACTTAGGTACAAAAGAGGGTAGGAAAAAGTATAAACTTAATAAAGAAGAACACATAGAATCATAACTGCCATAAAGAGGTGAAGTCACCGAGGAATGGGATCAAATTCAAAAAGAAAGCTGGATCCCAAGGAAAGGGTGATAAGCTTTGCAATCATCCTCGGAAAACATGACAAGTTTTTCGCTCTCTCTGCACTTGATTCTTAAAGAATCAAAGAAGTATGAGGAAAATCGGTCGGTTGTAATAGACCGATCGAGATTAAGAATATTATAAGAAACCGATCGAGATTGATGATGCTATAGTAGATTGGTCGAGATTGACGATGCTACAATAAATCGGGCAGTTATAATAGACTGGTCAAGATTAAGAATATTATAATAAACGATCGAAATTGATGATGTTATAGTAAACCGATCGAGATTGATGATGCTACAGTAAATCAGTCAAGATTGGGAATGCTGTAGTAAATCAGTGAAGATTGATGATATTATAATATATTGGTAAAAATTAGGTCCTGGTGTGAATAGTAGTAGAGTGGTAAATATGATAAGGATAAGGATAAGGATGAGAGGCCAGTTATGAAAAGAGGGATAAATTCAGGAAAGAGAAAGTAAACCACCATAAATGAAAAGAACAAGTTGATAGCAGAAGAAGAAGAATTTTAAAACATATAAATATAAAAGATAAAAGCATGAAATAAGCATATAAACCAAATAATCAGAAAAATTCATTAACACAAATGATTTTCAACAACAGATACGAAGAAGAAGTTTAACTTCACAAAAATAAATCAGTTTCTGATAAGAGTTGTCATGACCAGTAATAGTTAACCTTACAATAATCAGGATTATAGTAAAAAGGTTACTCTATAGACAATTGGAGAAATAGATCAGTAGGCCTATTATTAATAAGCTTGCATTGATTCAGGAAGTTAGGAGGAGGGTCACGAGACAAGAAGCCTTCTTCTCGCAATTGCTTTACTGCTCCTTCAGCTCCGATAGTATAGGCGGCCAAAATAGATTTTACAATTAGCCTATTGAATTCAGTAGAGCTGATTAAGATGGTGGCCCTCTCTTTGAAGCGATCATCTTCACCAGCTTTATAAACAACTAACGCTGTTTGGGAAGATTTCATTTCGGCATCTTTTGTGGAGGCCTTTGTTATAGTTGTATTCAAGGAAGTGTTTAAAGAAGCTATTTCATCATCCTTCAACTGTAAAGCTTTGAGTTTGTCAGCCAAGGTGGTCTCGTAATCAACCTTCATCTTGTTAGTCTCAGCAATCTGCTTCTCTAATTTGGAAGATAATTCAGTGTTGAGATCTGTGGCTGATTTAAATTGAGACTGAAGGCTCTCAAGTTGGACTTCATATTGTTTCTTAGATTCTTCTGAGAGTGTGGTAGAGGACATCTCAGCAACTTGTTGTTTCAGCTTCTTGTTCTCATAATATAAGTTATGCATTAAACGAGCCAAACTCATATTGGCTATCCATCACTAAGAATATAATAAGGGGTCACAAAATAATCAGGGATAAATGATAAATAAGAAATAGCAAACATACCTTGGTTTCCTCATGAGAGAATTGATCAAGTGTCTTGGGAGGGGTAAGCTCTCCAAAGAGAGGGTAAATCTCCTCCCGAGCAGTAGCAAAAGAACCTCCTAGCAATACAGGGAGGACGGGAATGGTAGAAGAACTCGTAGAAAAGGAAGAGGTTGGAATAGAAGGGGGAGCAAAAATCAGATAAGAAGAGAATGAAGAAGGTAAAGATCCAGATTCTGGAAGAGATAGAGGAAAGGTGAAAGAAGTACCACCCGAAGCAGTATTGCTGGAAGAAGGAGAGGAAGAAAAAATAAGGGAAGGATAGAGATCAACCAAAGTAGGCTCAATAGAAGGAAGGTTATCAGGAGCAAAACCTTCTGAAAGCAATTCCTCAGTAGAAAGAATGAGTCTCCTTTTGGAGGGAGGAGCTCTAGTGAGCTTGCGTCCCGGGCGTTTGCTGGGGGCAACTTCAGCAAGGGATTTTTTTTGAGCTTACAGGGGAGATAAGCTCAATAGTAGGAAGGGAAGTAGCAGGGGAGGAAGCAACAACCACTGATGAAGAAGAAACTGGCAAAGGAATAGCAGAAGTTTTTGCAGGAAGGCCCTCAGGAACCTCAGGAACCACCTAAGAGCTGGACGCTTCTACCAGAGGAACCGAGACTTCAGTTGAAGAGGGTTGATTGATTGTAGCGAGAAGCTCTTGCTCTTTAGCATGAATTTCGACTTCTTCTAGACATATCTCTTTATCGATCAGAGCAGCATAAAAACCAGCCACTACACAAAATAGAAGGAAGGGGTTTAGTTAGTAAAAATTGATAGAAGAAGAAACAGAACTTTACCTAAGGAGCCGTGTATTTTATATTTGACCGGGCTCAAACCAAACAGATACAGAAGATCACTCTACAGCCATTTGGTGATAGAAAGATGACGACATAACAACTTTTCACAATAAAGAGGAAAAGAAGGGTGTAGATGAAACTCCTTGATATAAGGTAAAGGAGGTAAAGAAGATCTCCAAGCATGAGACTAAGGAATAGGTTCCAGAAACTTCATAAAGAAAAAGCGAGATTTCCAGGCTTTGAGGAAAGAAGGCATATCATCAAAAAGGACCATCTTAGTCCAAGATTGGAAAAGAAAAACACCTGGCTCTACTACCTTCGGATAGGAAAACATGAAAATATTTTGAGGAGTAGGAGGAAGTCATGTGTACGAAACAACTGTTGGGTTTTTCGGGCCGCGAAAATCGCATTTTCGCATCGCGGAAACCCCGAAAGCCTTAGCCACCGGATCCGTGCAAAGAAAAATAAAATAAAATACGCGTATGAGTTTCTAAACCTTGATCTACAGTAGATCTACAAAGGGAAACAAAGAATATACCCTTGATGCGCGCCCTACGCGAATCCCGCTCGTCCAATGGTGTCGGATCTCAAGGTTGTCAAAGTAGACAACCCTCTAGAAGTATCCACACGAACATAAGAAGGAGATCACCAAACTAAAGTGTGCTAGCACCATAGTTAGGTTTGGCAAGATGAGGAGAGGGAGAGAAGAAAATGGAGCAAGGAAGAAGATGATGGAATGAATGAGAATAATTCCCAATATGAAACTTATTCATCCCATTCATGTGGCCGACCACATTAAGAGCATGTGTAACTCCCATGGAATGCTAAGAGTCACAACTCTTGGTAACTCCCATGAGGTGGCATCCCACATAAGCAACCATGATGATGTGGAGCATCATCATTGGCCAATTCAATGCCAACTCACCAATGAGGTGGCATAAAGTCAAGTCAAACTTGACTCATCATCTTCCTCCCAAGTGAAGTAAAACTAGACTTAATCTCTCTCATGGTTGATCTAAGCCAACCATTTAATTCAAGCCAATTTAATATAATGAATCTAATTCATTTAATTAAATTGATTCAATGAGTCATAATCTAAATTAGACTCATTGAACACATGAATCAACTTGAGTACAACTCAATTAGCCCAATTAGGATTACTCTTAGTCTAATTTGATTCATCAAATGAATCTAATCCTCTTGTTTCATCATATGAACCTAATCTCCATCTAATTGTCCTTAGCATGTGACCCTATAGGTTCTTGTAACGTTGGCAATGCCCCTAAACCCATTTAGGAGCATAAGTAATGAGCGGTATCTAGCAACACATCATTACTACCCAATGTTACAAGAATGTTGAGATCCAACATCACCTTGTGACTACTAATTGTGACTCCTCACAATATATGACAAGTGTCCTTCTATCCTAGACATCTAGATTGATCAATGTGAGGCATGGATCGTGTCATCCTCTGATCAATCTAAATCTTGAACTCCAAGTAGACTCACTAAATCAAATGAGCTCAATATCTCATATTGACTCATTTGGGCATGGCCATGCACTTCGTGGTCTCACTCTATCAAGAATATCGATGTCGCTCCCGTCATATAGGAGGGATAGATCCCATCTACATCACTCACATCCCTTTGCATAATTCGTTACATACCCAGTAATCGCCTTTATAGTCCACCCAGTTACGGGTGACGTTTGACGAAATCAAAGTACATAACTCCTTATGTAGGGATCCATGGTGACTTCAGGTCTAAGGACTAGCAGTCATATTAATAGCCACATGAGAAAGTATATGACACTCATATAACGATCCATGATACTTTCTCATGGCGGGTCATTCAGTATACATTCTCCAATGCATACCCATGTGTCAACTTGATATCTCTATATCCATGACTTGTGGAATCAAGTCATCGAGTTGACCTACATGCTAGTCTTATTGCATTAACATTGTCCCTGAATGTTAATACTCGACTAGGAATGATTAAGAGTAGTGTTCCCTATATCATCTCACTAGCGGTTCAACTAACCGATTGATATAGGTGAGAACCTTCTACTCAAGGACGCTATTATACTTAGTTTATTTGGCACCAATACAAGTAAGTATAATAACCAAAACACATGCCTTTATTTATATAAATATGAATATGATACAATAAGTTCATAATACAATCATCGAATGATTGGCTCTAGGGCTCTAACTAACAATCTCCCACTAGCACTAATGCCAATCAGTGTAGGCTCTAAGCCCCAATGACCTAGTGTAACCATCATGCTTCCTCTGTGTCAAAGCCTTGGTTAAAGGATCCGCGATGTTAGCCTCTGTAGGTACTCTGCATATCTTCACATCTCCTCTCTCAATAATCTCTCGAATGAGATGGAAGCGCCGTAGTATGTGTTTGGTCCGCTGGTGTGAGCGAGGTTCCTTCGCTTGTGCTATAGCTCCATTGTTGTCACAAAAGAGCTCAATAGGGTCAGCGATACTGGGAACCACCCCAAGTTCAGTGATGAACTTGCGGATCCAAACTGCCTCCTTTGCTGCCTCTGATGCAGCAATGTACTCGGCCTCTGTCGTAGAATCAGCTATTGTGTCCTGCTTCGAACTCTTCCAGCTCACAACACCACCATTTAAGCAAAATACAAACCCTGACTACGATCGATAATCATCCTGGTCGGTCTGGAAGCTGACATCACTATAACCCTTTACAGCTAGCTCGTCATTGCCTCCATATATCAAGAAATATTCTTTAGTTCTTCTTAAGTACTTAAGAATATTCTTGACCGCTATCCAGTGACTTTCACCTGGATCTGACTGGTATCTGCTCGTCATGCTCAAAGCATACGAAACATCAGGTCGAGTACATAGCATGACGTACATGATAGATCCTATGGCTGAGGAATAAGGGATCTGATCCATGCGGTCTCTCTCCTCTCTAGAAGAGGGACCTTGAGTCTTCGAAAGACTCACGCTATGTGACATCGGCAGAAATCCCTTCTTGGAGTTCTGCATGGCAAACCGAAGGAATACCTTGTCAATATATGTACTCTGACTTAGGCCAAACAATCTCTTAGATCTATCTCTATAGATCTGTATCCCTAGAATGCGGGATGCCTCACCTAAATCCTTCATTGAGAAGCAACTCCCTAGCCAGGTCTTGACAAACTGAAGCATAGGGATGTCCTTCCCAATGAGTAGTATGTCATCCACATACAATATGAGGAAGATAACTATATCCCCTACAATCTTCTTGTAGACACAAGGCTCATCTTCGTTCTTGATGAAACCAAACTATTTGATTGCATCATCGAATCAAAGATTCCAGGTCCGAGAAGCTTGCTTTAGTCCATAAATGGACCTATGCAGCTTGCATACTCTGCTAGTATGCTGTGGATCTACAAAACCCTCAGGTTGTGTCATGTACACATCCTCGAGTAGGTTTCCATTCAGAAACATGGTTTTGACATCCATCTGCCATATCTCATAGTCATGGTAAGCTGCAATAGCAAGCATGATCCGAATGGACTTAAACATCGCTACTGGAGAAAAGGTTTCATCATAGTCAATACCATGAATTTACTTGAAACCTTTAGCTACCAAGCGACCCTTATAGATAAGTCCATCCATGTTAGTCTTTCTCTTAAAGACCCACTTACACCCTATGGGTTTTACCCCTTCAGGTGGATCAACCAAAGTCTATACTTGGTTGGTGTACATGGATTCCATTTCGGATCTCATGGCCTCTAGCCATTTCTCGGAATCTGGTCTCATCACAGCTTCCTGATAGGTGGTAGGCTCATCATCTATGAGCACAACGTCATCATGGTCAGACAAGAGAAATGAGTATCTCTCAGGCTGATGACGTACTCTATCAAACCAGCGAAGAGGTATGTCTACTTGAACTGGTTGTTGTTCCTCAACTCCTTGTGGAACAACATCATCCACAACACTTTGTGGTTCCAGTTCAACTTCCATTGAGGCTTCAGTGCTATTGTTCGCATCTTGAATTTCTTCAAGATCGAACATGCTCCCACTAGTCTTTCTAGAAACAAAGTCCCTTTCTAGAAAGACCCCAGTCTTTGCCACAACTACCTTGTGCTGACTGGGAATGTAGAAGTAATATCCCTTAGTTTCCTTGGGATATCCAATGAAATAGTACTTGTCGAATTTGGGTCCTAATTTGTCTGAGACTTGACGTCTAACGTAAGCCTCACAACCCCAAATCCTCATGAAAGACACTTGGGCATCTCTCCCAGTCTATATCCTATATGGTGTCTTTATCACGGCCTTGGATGGAACTCGGTTGAGTATAAAAGCTGTTGTGTCTAGAGCATAGCCCCAAAGGCATGTCGGAAGATCTGTGTGACTAATCATAGATTGTACCATATCTAATAGGATATGATTCCTCCTTTCGGATACACCATTCCACTGTGGTGTTCCAGGAGGAGTGAGTTGGGATAGAATCCCACACTCAGCTAGATAGTCACGAAATTCATGGCTAAGGTATTCTCCACCTCGATCTGATCGAAGTATCTTAATACTCTTGCCAAGCTGGTTCTGTACTTCATTCTTGAATTCTTTGAACTTTTCAAAGGATTCATACTTATGTGTCATCAAATACACATAACCATATCTACTGAAGTCATCAGTAAATGTGATGAAGTACCTATAACCGCCTCTAGCAGTGATATTGAAAGGGCCACATACATCACTATGTATGAGTCCTAACAAATCAGTCGCTCTCTCACTATGCCCACTAAAGGGAGTCTTGGTCATCTTGCCTAGTAGGCATGACTCGCACGTCTCATAAGATTCAAAATCAAATAAGTCCAGCAAACCATCCTTATGGAGCTGGGATAAGCGCTTGTCATTTATATGACCTAAGCGACAGTGCTAGAGATAGGTTTGGTTCATGTCATTTGACTTGAACCTCTTGGTATTTATGTTATAAATAGAGCTTTCAAGGTCTAGAATGTAGAGTCCGTTCATCAGAGGTGCACTACAATAGAACATGTCTTTTAAATAAACAGAACAACATTTGTCCTTTATAATAAAAGAGAAGCCTTTCTTGTCTAAACAAGAAACTGAAATTATGTTCTTAGTTAATGCAGGCACATAACAACATTCATCTAATTCTAATACAAGCCCAGAGGGCAGAGATAGATGATAAGTTCCTACAGCAATAGTAGCAACCCGTGCTCCATTGCCTACGCGTAGGTCTACCTCGCCCTTCGCCAATGCCCTGCTATTTCTCAGCGCCTGCACATTAGTACAAATGTGAGAAGCACATCCGGTATCTAATACCCATGATGAAGAAATAGACAGATTGACTTCTATAACATATATACCTGAAGTGGAAGTCGCACTTCGCTTCTTCTTAAGATCTTCCAGGTACACCTTGCAGTTCCTCTTCCAGTGCTCGGTCTGACCGCAGTGGAAGCAGGTAGCATCCTTGGCGACCTCTCCTTTAGGCTTCAGTGCCTTGCCTTTGACCTTGGCTTGGGACTGTCCTTTGCCTTTGGGCTTGCCCTTGTCCTTGTGTTTCTGAACCATTAGAACAGAGTGGGGCTTTGCCTTCTTAAGGTTCAGCTCAGCAGTTCTTAACATGCTAAGCAGCTCGGGCAGTGGCTTGTCAATTTCGTTCATATTGTAGTTTAGAACGAACTGACTATAGTTATCCGGAAAGGATTGCAAGATCAGGTCAGTTGCCAACTCTTGACCAAGTGGAAATCCCAATCTCTGTAGGTTTTCTATGTACCCAATCATTTTGAGTACATATGGGCCTACGGTAGCCCCATCTGACATCTTGCACTGAAACAGTGCCCTTGAGATCTCAAATCTCTCATGCCTCGCTTGTCCTTGATACAGTTGACGAAGATGTTCAACCATATCGTAAGCGCCCATTAACTCGTGTTGCTTCTAAAGCTCAGAGTTCATGGTTGCAAGCATTAGACAGGACACATCTAATGCGTCATCTTGATGCTTCTTGTAAGCATCTTTGTCTGCTCACGTGGCATTGGCAGGAGGAGCCTCCGGAATGGGCTGCTCCAGAATGTACAGTTTACGTTCCTGGGTGAGAACTATTCTTAAGTTCCTGTACCAGTCCAGGAAATTTGCTCCGTTGAGCTTGTCCTTCTCAAGGACTGAATGCAGGGAGAAGGAGTTCGTATTCGACGTCATGGTTATCTACAACAGAAAAATATAGAAAATAAATATCATATTCTTTTAAATCATTTAATTAGGCCTTTAACTAAATGATGCTCCCACTGAATTCTATAATTCATGTGGGACAAGATCCACATCATACTAACCCTTGTGTTAGCTTTGACTAATACGCCCAAGACTTAGTATGATCGGTAGGTAACGATTTACCAATTACATCTCTATGCAACTCTTGTTTATAGGATCATTATCCGCAGTTATATTAAAACTTGAGTTAGCTTTGGCTAATACGCCCAAGAATTAATATAAATGTGATTTATGTCCTATCTTTCCAATCGTTGGAAGAATGCCTATTGTTGTACTCGATCCAACCGAGTTAACTAGGAATACTCAATCTAATTGAGTTTGTATTCGCCCATGCGTTGATAAGCGGGACCAAGATTGTCCCTCCGTACCCTACCAAGATAATATGTGCTGCTCTGCTTTGGCAGATTCAACGACACATGTGATCGAGGTAGTGATAGGTATCATGGCATGGTAGGCATTAGAGTTGACGTGATTTAGATCTAATCTAAATGACGATGCATATCATATACTCGATAGATCTAATCTAATCGAAGGGTGCATCATGTGCACGACTTAGATCTAATCTAATCGTTAGGTACTAATTAATTACTTAATCATGCATCACATATGCATAAGCAATTAATTAAATTAATTTGTGATTAGTCATGGCCCTACTACGATCTTCTCAAGCCAATGAGAAGATCGGATGGTCAACCTAGGGTCAACAGCATCTCAAGCTCCTCCCTTTGACCACCTTGTGTTGCTCGCGCCTTCCTCGTAACTCCATCTCGAGTGGACCTTCCACGGCTTCAATTTTGTACATTATAATTTTTGAAACTCGAGTTACATTCAAGTCTAAACTAATTTACAACAAGAATATAAAATAGAGAAAGGCACGATGCGCAGGTCGCGAATAAAAATACAACACGCACATCACATCACGACACATAGGCCGTATTATGAATTACAACACATTTATTCCAATCCAATTGGGTCTTTTGGGCCATGACTATCACAAATTATACATAATTCTAAATTATGTATTTTCTATAATTTTATGCAATTTTAATACCAATTTTTACAATTTTTACGAGTAAAAATTCTCGGTGGTCCCGTTTAGTGGTTTTCGGGCGCAATCGCGGAATGAATCCCCTTACGGGGCCAGGGGTAGCGCCCCTACCCGCGATATAACCATCGCGAGGGTTCCTTAGCGATCCTACAGCGCCTTAGCCCGCTGTCCCAAAAAGTTTTGGGGCGAAACCAAGCCGTTTTGGAAAAATTTTCCCGGTAGCCGAAGCCTACAAGTACCGAAACACTTGTGCTTCGCTTCTACGAGAAAATTACCCATAAAAACCATTGATCCTGTCTGAGAAGCTGGACACGATGGAGATTCGGAAGAAGAAAACCGACTGTGCTAATGAATAATGATGTCCGAAGAATACCGATCCGAGAAACCCAAAGCGGATCGGGAAAAAATAGAGTCACCGGAAGTTTTCCTCGTATGAAGACCCGACCACGAAGAAGAAAGCCAATTTTGAAGCGAAGAAACCCAGATCCGGAGCTTCCAAGACTCCCTGTGCACAAGAGACCAACCAACACTACCGTCAGTGACCTAAGACCGGGGTGGGAATCCCTGGCTAGACCCTCCGACGCTCAAGTCAGTGATCTCTCTTGGAGTTAAGGAAAAAAGAAGAAGATGAACAGTAGATGGAAATTTAGGGTTATGAATGTGCACGATGATGTGAACTTACCTTGCCAACGTAGAGGATTCCCCTTTTTATACCACTTTATATAACCTCCGTAGTCATGAAGTGGACCCCGGTTTGTTAGAGTTTGTTATGAGATGACGTCAGCTGTGTACTTGTGGTAAATGACTTTTAAGGAATCTTTTGTATACCCCAGATGTACCTTCTTTGTCGTTTAGTACCTGCAAAATAATCTGGAAGCATATTTCCCGCCAAAATATATAACACCTGTCATATATTTACATATTACAAATATCCTCATTAGTTATCTTGTTTGAAATATTCATCTATGATCTTTCCTCATGCGACTTCTATTTGCACTCTTTTTATGTTAATTAACAATAAGCTTCATTTTATCTAGTATCTTTCCAAGGTATTGATCGACCGGCCCGTACTGGCTCTCCCCTCGAAAGGATATCCCCGACCAATATTAGCCTACCTTAATCCTGAAGGTATGTCCTGGCCGATATTAGCTTACTTCCTTTAAAGTATATAGATCTTCCTCCTGGGAGGCGTATTTCGGTCGATATAGGCTTACTTCCTATCGGGGTATGTCCCGACCGATATTAGCCTACCTTCATCCTGAAGGTATGTCCCGGTCGATATTAGCCTACTTCCTTTAAAGTATATATATTTCGGTCGATATAGGCTTACTTCCTATCAGGGTATGTCTAGACCGATATTAGCCTACCTTCATCCTGAAGGTATGTCCCGGCCGATATTAGCCTATTTCCCTTAAAGTATATAGATTTTCCTCCTGGGAGGCGTATTTCGGTCGATATAGGCTTACTTCCTATCGGGGTATGTCCCGACCGATATTAGCCTACCTTCATCCTGAAGGTATGCCCCGGCTGATATTAGCCTACCTTCATCCTGAAGGTATGTCCCGACCGATATTAGCCTACTTCCTTTAAAGTATATATATTTCGGTCGATATAGGCTTACTCCCTATCGGGGTATGTCCCGACCGATATTTGCCTACCTTCATCCTGAAGGTATGTGCCGGGCGATATTAGCCTACTTCCTTTAAAGTATATATCTTCCTCCTGGGAGGCGTATTTTGGTCGATATAGGCTTACCTCCTATCAGGGTATGTCCCGACCGATATTAGCCTACCTTCATCCTGAATGTATGTCCCGACCGATATTAGCATATCTCCTTTGATTTTCTTTCCTCCTTTTCTTTCCTTATCGGGGGACCCACAAAACCTAACTCATATCACTAGCCTTCCCTTCAAGTCTAGTCGAAGGAGGTGTAGACGACTGACTAGACATAAGTATGGTCTTGTCTTTTCCTACCCGTGACTCTGCTCCAGATATTGAAATGACCTCACAGATTTTGTGTACAACTGTCTCTCTAAACCAAGTATAGTGATCCTGTGAGCCTATTGCTTCTTTAAATAGGGTTACAACCTTCTCTTCATCCACCAACCATTTCAGTTTTTTTTCTTCCTCGCCACCCTTTTATTGCTAAGGTTATGGTCTCGGTTCCCCCTCTTTGGGGGCGACCTTTGTCAGACAAGGTGAGATCTATATATGAGTTTTTTTGGGATTTTTGCTCCAGCTACCTCTAAGGTTCAAGGGATTGTCTTAAGAGATGAAACTTCACCATTCATATTTTTCATCCAAAGATGCCGATGCTCTGAAGGGCTCAAGAAACTTCAGAGAGATTTTTGCTACTCATAGAGGGGCAGCCAAATGACCCAGGGGTGCTGTGTGAAGGGCACAACACATGTTACCCTTGGGCTATACCTGGTTGCTTCACTTGCCGAGCTCTAGGGCTTGAGAGGGGAAGTGATTTTTACATTTACTTTTCCATCATGGAATGAATAAATGTTTCCCTGTCTCGTTGCTCTTGAGCTTTTCTGTTTTTGTTTCTTTCTTCGTCCCAAGCAAAACATTGCCACTTATGCGCCTTGGCAAGCTCGGACGAAGTGGGCTATTTCCATCTCTGCTCCATGGTAAGTTTGAATCCAGTGGGACTGAACTTTTCTGAGCGTTCTAAGAGCTTATGTTTGTAATATTTGTTATCTATCTGAGGTTTACTGTTCTGAGAAGAAATGTAATGTTATGTACTTGCTCAGATTCTAAGTGTAAAAATAAATTTTTGTATCAGATTAAATGGTTCTATTGAGTCCTTCTATAACTTACCAGATTAAATGTGATGTGGCATTCATCGTTCCTTGGTGTATCTTGTGTGTCATTTCTTATAGCTAAGGCTATCTTAACTGTTGGAACATCTTCACATTATAACTAATGTTTTACCAGCCAATATTGTCTCGTTGATCAAAGTCAATACTATACTTATCTAGCATAATCACAGTTATATTAATATAAAATTACTCTGATAAATACTAGTTTGTATTTTATAAGGATATTAATTTAAAATTGGTTATTCCCCTAAATCTCCATCCTTAAATGTTTTTGTCTTTAGCCTGGGTTTAGTCAAAAGTTCAGTCCTTTTTATTTTATTATACCCAGTTATTCACTCTTCTTTTGAAGTTTCCTAGCTAGTGATTGGTTCTTCTTCGGGTGAGAGAATGTTAGAAGCGTACCCCGAGACGCTACCAACTCCAGTGTGATCCGACGTATCACATCCGATGTGAATGTTTTTATGATGGTATGACACATACTTTTTCTGACCGCCCCGTCACGTAGGTCTTTTGCCTTTCTATTGCGATCCTCAGCGTCTGCTGAGATACAAGTATTTTGATCCGACGACAGTTGTGTGCTTTTCAAACCCTAAATCCTTCGTCTCCTTTTAAACTTTGTCCTTTCTTTTTCCTTCTCTAGAGTTCTTTTCTTGTTGCTGCCTTCAACCATATCCCGGGCTCACCGTTTCTCGACGATCTCTTTTCTTGTCTTCAGTAAGTAATCTGTTGCTTCACTAGCCTATACTTTTATCCATGGCTGCGGAAGCAATTGCTCCTTGGTATGTCCATATGTCTTCTTCCTTTGATAAAAATGCTAGGTTATCCATCCGTCGCCAGTATGAAATTCCCCGGGAATACAGCATCATACTCCCAAAACCGGATGATCGACCTCATCGTCCTCCTGATAATTGCGTGACCTTTTTCAGGGACCAGTTGATAGGGGGCTTAAGGTTCCCCATTCCTCCTTTCTTGATTGAAATAAGCCAGTACTTTGATATTCCTTTGCAACAGTTCGCCCCCAATGCATTTCGTTATCTATGCGGTACTTACATGTTGTTTCGTTTGCGGGATATTCCTCCTACTCCTCAAAATTTTTTCATGTTTTCTTATCCCAAGTGTTCGGAACCTGGTGTCTTCTTATTCCAGTCGCGAACTAAAATGGTCATTTTTGGAGATATGCCGTCGTCTCTCAAAGCCTGGAAATCTCGTTTTTTCTTCTTAAAGTTTCCAGGACCTATTCCTTGGTCTCATGCTTGGAAATCTTTCTTGTCCCCCTTGCCCGACGTCAAGGAGTTTCATCTTCATCCTTCTTTCCCTATTTATTGTGAGAAATTGTTAAATCATCGACTTTCTATTCTTAAGTGGCTACGAATTGATCTCCTATACTTGTTTGGCTTAAGCCCTGTCAGACCTGATACTCGAGTTCCTTTAGGTAACACCTTATTTCTTTCTTCTTGTTTTTAACTAACTAAACTGTTTTTCTTCTCTATGTAGTGGATAGCTTCTATGACGCTTTGATTGACGAAGAACTACGTGTGGAAGAGGGCATACTTAGCGCCAAGGAAGTCGAACTTCTAGCTACTATTGTTCTTCCACCCCCAATTGCAGAACCAACCAGCTCCTTTAGTTAAAGTACCCAGTTCTTCGGGCGCTTTTGAAGCTCTTGAAGCTCTTGGAGATCCTTCTACAGAGATCCTTCCCAATCCTCTACTCACTGTTACTTCTCCAGCAGCTGCTGCTGTTTCCTCATTTGCTACTCTCCCTGTTATTGAACTCACATCTCCTGATAGCCCCAGTAAATTAATAACTACAATTTCCACGGGCAAGCGTCCAGGGCGTAAACTAACCAGGGCTCCTCCTTCAAAAAGGAGACTCATTCTTCCTGCTGACGAGCTGGTTTCAAGAGGTTTTGCTTCGGCTAACCTTCCTTCTGATGAGCCGACGCTGGCGGAGCTTTATCCTTCTCTTAATTTTCCTGCCTCACCTTTCTCCAGTGCCAGCGCCTCTGGGGATGTCTCTTTTACTTTTCCTCTATCTATTCCAACTTCTGGATCTTTACCTTCCTCGTCTTCTTCTTACTTAGTCTTTGCTCCCCCCTCTATTCCTACTTCTTCCTTCTCGGCTGGTTCCTCTACCATTCTTGTTCTCCCCATATTATTAGGGGGTTCTTTTGCCAGCTCTTGGGATGAAGTTTGTCCCCTTTTTGAAGAGCTCTCTATTCCTGAGGCGATTGATCGCTTCTCTCATAAGGAGAATTAGGTATATGCTTGTTAATGCCTATTTTCTATTTCTACACTATTATCTTATGGCTTTTTGTTGTACTTCCAGCGATGGATAGAAAATATGGGGTTTTCTCGACTACTACACAACCTATACACTGAGAATAAGAGGTTGAGATCTGAAAATGATAAGCTAAAACAAGAGGTTGCTGAGTTATCTTCTGCTGCGTTTTCTGCTGCTACCAAGAAACAACTTGAGGCTCAGATTGAAAGTCTTGAAGCACAATTTAAATTGGCTACGAACCTCAACCAAGAACTGACTTCCAAACTTGGCAAGCTAAAAGATAACTATGAAGCAGAATTGACTGAAAACTCAAAGCCTTGCAGCTGAAGGGAGATGAAATAACTACCTTGAACACCTCCCTTAACTCAGTCAAGACCGAGATTTCTGCAAAAGAAGCTGAATTGAAGACTTCTCAGATGGCTCTGGTGGTTTACAAGGGTGACGAAGATGTTCGCTACAGGGAGCGGGCCACCGCCATGATCGAGTCTCCTGAATTCAACAAACCGATTGTGAGGTCCATCCTATCTGCCTTTACTGCAGGAGCGAAAGAGGCGGTCCGCCAGTTACAAGAGGAGAGCTACTTAGCTCGTGTCCCTCCTCCTAGTTTCCTAAACCATCGCAGACTTATTGAGAACAAACCCCCTGATCTGTATGCTAAGCTGACTTTGACTTAAATTCAAATTCCTGTAAAGAGGAGGGCAGAAACTCTGTAATGACGATCTTTCGTAACGCTGATCATTTTCTTTTTGTTGCTAATTTTACTCTGTTCTTATGATAATTATCTATTTTATATAAATGTGCCCAATGTTGCTCGGTTGGTCATCATACTACCTTTCCCAACAGGTTGTAACATCTTAGATCATCTCTTTATGACCGGACGATATATACCAAGCTTGATAAATATCGCCCGATATTCTATAGCGCGGTTATGTCTCGCTTGACCTGATACAGTTCTATCATGATGTCCATAATATCGGTCGATTTATTTTACTCGACCGATTTACCCCTATGTCTTCATATGTCTTTTTCACGTATTAATCGAGTCTCATAGGGTTTTATTATAGTGTATATGATTTGACTCATTATGATAAGCCTTTGGTCGATACATTTGGGTGATCTTTGTCTCGGCCGATTTATTAGAAACGTCCGATTCATATCTACGGACCTCTTCCGGTATCTTTTAACCAAGTCCCGTCTATTAACTAATATCTGGTGCTCAACTTCTATTTTATTACACCCATACCTTAAACTTATAATTACTGTACTAATTTTTCTCTGTACTTGTCAGGTTTTCTCAAGAATTACTTTTAGGGAAACTTCACACATTTTTCGAGGTAGATTACTTAACTTTACTTTTTTTCCTTGATTTTATTCTTTAATATTATTACTCATTTATGACGATTGGCATTCTAAATACCTTTTTACTTCCCTTTTTCCTTCTGCTATTTCTGTTTGGGGGTTTTAGCACAAGGCCAGAAGAGAGACAAGGGTTTACGAAGTTTTCTCCTGCTTCATCTCTCGTCTTCTTCCTTGATTCCTCCTTCTTTGATTGTTTCTCCATATGGCGGCTTCTCCTCCTGCGTGGTTTCTCTCATGCTCTTCCGACCTCATAGATACAGAAGAAGTAGACTTACAGGCAACCTATGGTTTTCCTTCTTATATAATCCGTCCCGCTCTTCATGAAGGTCCGCATCTTCCTCCTTTAGGGTGTATATCTATCTTCCGAGACCAAGTCCTACAGGGCTTTCACTTCCCTCTTCACCCTTTTTTTCTGTAATGTCAGCCGTTATTTTAATATCCCACTCAACCAATTTGTCCCTCAATCCTTTTCCATTCTTATGAGTTTTATTGGGGTATCTAAACTGTTAGATTTCCCCTTGTCTCCTCGTCTTTTTCATCACTTCTTCATTCCTCATCATGTGGATGTTGGTATTTTTATATTCCAATCCCGTCCCAAGGCTATTTTGTTCAACCGCATTCCTCCTCAGGGGGAATGGTATCATAAATTTTTCTATATGCGTCTCCCTTCTCCCCCTCAGTTTCCTATTAAATGGATACATGACTTACCTCCACTTCCTAGCACCCATGATCTTCTCGATGATCCCTCTGTTGCTTCTGCTCTACCTAAATTGAGGGGAGCAAAATTCAGCTTGCCGCATCTAATTATGGAGGGTTTAATGTTTCCTTTCGGGATAGGCAAAATTGACACCCCTTTGGATGAATCCTTTGGTACGTAAAAACATCTCAATCCCTGTTTACTGATTAATACATCTATTTTATAACGGTGTTTAATCCTTGTTTTTCAGCTGATGTTCTTTTTCCAGCCTTTATGTACAAGAATCCTGTCATGACTATGTCTTTTGTAAATAATCTTGGAGAAAAATGGTTACGCGACCGCCGATCGGGTCCTAATTTTTCTACCCTGGGTTTACTGTCTGAAGAAGAACGGCAGGCAGAGGCGGTCGTACTCATGGAAGAGGAAGAAGAAGAGTCTTTTGTTACCTTGATTAAAAAGCCAAATCTTACTGAGGCTTCTCCCTTTAGTGATTTCTTTGGCACTTTCGTGCAAGCTCCTCTTGTCCCGGTGCCTATTTCTCTCGAGAGAGGTAAGGCACCGATAACTCCAACCCATATTATCTCTAATCCTGCTCTTAGGATGATGAGACCCGGTCTACTTATCCCTTATTTTTCTATTATTTCAGCTCCTCCTGCTTCTGCTTCTGAGATGGCCGTTATCCCTCCTGTATCTTTTGCATCTTTGGCATTAGCCTTACCTCCCTTGGGTTCTAGGCCTCGAGCCAAACGGACACCTTGCCGAAGATCCTCTCCAAGTGTCAGTCCTTCAGCCGTTAGTGTTCCTACAACTGCAATAGCACCTCCGACTATGTTACCTTCTATTCCATCTAGTTCATCCCCTGTTTCTCTTGTTTCTAATATCCCTTTCCCTTCTATTGCATCCTCTTCTTCTTCGCCTCCTGCTTCTTCCTTTCCCCGTCCTTTATTTAGACAGGCTGCGGGTTTACCTTCTCAATTGGGACAACCTTCTAGTCCGTCTAGCTATGGTTCTCTGCAACTACAAGGTCTATTAGCTGAATCTTGGATGCAGGGTTGTGAACAACTAAGAGGCCTTAGTCTTCTACACCGAGCTGATCGTTATAGTTGTCAGGCAGTGGCTGTAAGTATTTCTAGTTATAGGTTATTAACTTTGTTTCCTCATTTCCTAACTATATTATCCTTTTGTTTAGTTCATTGCCTCAAGTTTACACATCGACCAGCTACTTACAGCTAAGGATCAGGAGAACCAAAAATTAAAAGCTCAATTGGAAACGTTGAGGGCTACTTCTCCTGCTTCTAATAGCGACTGGGCTCAGTTACAAGAGAAAGTGACCCTACAAGATCAACAGTTGGGGACCTTGAAATAAGAATTAGAGGAGTGTCAGCAATTATTGAAAGATAAAGAGCTTGCCAAAAGAACTCTAGAATTACAGGTGGATCGGCTACATTCTGGTCTTCGACTAGAGATTGCTTTAAAAGAGAAAACTCTCTCAGATGCTTCTCAAAAAAGTCTTATTTTAGAGAAAGTAGAGAAGCTTCATAATGCCTGTCTTTCTGACTAAGCTCAGGACTTAGGCTCTCATGATTTCATTCTCCTACAGGAACAAGAGCAGAGGAAGGCTAAAGATGTTGAATTATCACTGCTCCAGAAGGAATTGGAACAGCTTAAATTAGAGAAGGATGTTTTAAAAGAACAAAACACAAAACTACAAGCTGATTTCCAAAATTATAAGGAGCAAGAAAAGAGTCGGTGGGAAGAATGGTGGCAGGCTTATCTAAAGTCTTCGGCATTTGCCCAAGAATTTGTTCGTAGGATAGTGGGTGCTCTTAATCATTCCATATCGGGAGTTCTTCAACAACTAAGAGAGGGTGGTTATCTACCCAAGGAACCTCCCCTTTCTTTCATAAATCGTCGCAGGCTTAACGAAGAACTGCCCGCAGATTTGAAAGGTCCTTTTCCGAATGTTTAAGGAAATTATTCATAAAAAGGCTTGTAATATAAGAACTGATAATGAAAAGAAGTGCAATTAAAGCTTGGTAATTAAGTACTTGTAGTATATAAGAAATTTTTGATACTTACTTACTTCTATATTATGCTGGTTTGAGAATACCCCTTTTTGAAATGCTTGTGAGTATTAAGTATAAAATTTATTCGAGAATTCCTTGCTTATCTCATGAAGTTAAGCCTTGTTCTGATGGATCCTTCTGTAGACAATATCTGGCTTACTTCATAATTCCAAAAGAATGTATAATTTCAATTGATTGTTAGATAAAGAACTGTATAAAATTTCTGAGTTCTGAGCTGAATATATTACTCCAGGCGAATTTTACATAAAGACTTATAGATGGATAGGCTTCCAAACGAACAATGTATCATATGCATAGCATCCCTTTTTGAATCCTGGCTTTATGTCCGTATAACCCCAGTCGATTAGGCTTTGAAATTATAAGATTTCTGCCTCGATTGTGTTCTGTGATGGTTTAGAGTCTCCGGTTCCTCTCATGAAGACCCATCTGAGTTACTTCATAGAATTTCCCGATAGACTTATATTCTCTGATGGTTTAGAGTCTCCGGTTCCTCCTATATGAAGACCCGTCCGAGTTACTTCATAGAATTTCCCGATCGACTTATATTCTCTGATGGTTTAGAGTCTTCGGTTCCTCCTATGAAGACCCGTCCGACTTACTTCATAATATTTCCCGATCGACTTATATTCTCTGATGGTTTAGAGTCTCCGGTTCCTCCTATGAAGACCCGTCCGAGTTACTTCATAAGATTTCCCGATCGACTTATATTCTCTGATAGTTTAGAGTCTCCGGTTCCTCCTATGAAGACCCGTCCGACTTACTTCATAAGATTTCCCGATTGACTTATATTCTCTGATGGTTTAGAGTATCCGGTTCCTCCTATGAAGACCCGTCCGAGTTACTTCATAAGATTTCCCGATCGACTTATATTCTCTGATGGTTTAGAGTCTCCGGTTCTCCTATGAAGACCCATCTGAGTTACTTCATAGAATTTCCCGATCGACTTATATTCTCTGATGGTTTAGAGTCTCCGGTTCCTCCTATGAAGACCCGTCCGAGTTACTTCATAGAATTTTCCGATCGACTTATATTCTCTGATGGTTTAGAGTCTCCGGTTCCTCCTATGAAGACCCGTCCGAGTTACTTCATAAGATTTCCCGATCGACTTATATTCTCTGATGGTTTAGAGTCTCTGGTTCCTCCTATGAAGACCCGTCCGAGTTACTTCATAAGATTTCCCGATCAACTTGTGTTCTCTGATGGTTTAGAGTCTCCGGTTCCTCTTATGAAGACCCGTCCGAGTTACTTCATAAGATTTCCCGATCGACTTGTGTTCTCTGATGGTTTAGAGTCTCCGGTTCCTCTTATGAAGACTCGTCCGAGTTACTTCATAAGATTTCCCAATCGACTTATATTCTCTAATGGTTTAGAGTCTCCGATTCCTTCTATGAAGACCTGTCTGAGTTACTTCATAAGATTTCCCGATCGACATATATTCTATGATGGTTTAGAGTCTCCGGTTCCTCCTATGAAGACCCGTCCGAGTTACTTCATAGAATTTCCCGATCGACTTATATTCTCTGATGGTTTAGAGTCTCCGGTTCCTCCTATGAAGACCCGTCCGAGTTACTTCATAGAATTTCCCGATCGACTTATATTCTTTGATGGTTTAGAGTCTCCGGTTCCTCCTATGAAGACCCGTCCGAGTTACTTCATAAGATTTCCAAATCGACTTATATTCTCTGATGGTTTAGAGTCTCTGGTTCCTCCTATGAAGACCCGTCCGAGTTACTTCATAAGATTTCCCGATCGACTTGTGTTCTTTTATGGTTTAAAGTCTCCTGTTCCTCTTATGAAGACCCGTCCGAGTTACTTCATAAGATTTCCCGATCGACTTGTGTTCTCTGATGGTTTAGAGTCTCCAGTTCCTCCTATGAAGACTCGTCCGAGTTACTTCATAAGATTTCCCGATCGACTTCATTCTATGCAAAAATATGATATTTGTACTAACCTTGTGATGGTTTTTAAATTTTCTTGGCTTTTCTTGAGGGGAGCTGAATAGGCCTTTAAGCTTTTCCCCTGTTGATTGCTTGAAATAGGAAATGAAGGTTCTCTCGATATTTATCAATATGTATGAACCATTTTTATTTCCTATGATGATATTTGTCTTGCCTCGCTTTTATTAAAAAGGAGTAAAGTACATAAACTGCAGATATACTTGTCCTCAGTTCACCAGGGACTTCAAGTACTTATGATTTGTTTCTTCACACACATCCTTAATTAGTATGATCTAGTCAGGTTCAATAAGGCTGTAAATGGTTAGCACTCCAGGGGCGCTCCAGAATTCTCCCTTCAGCATCCTGGAGATAATATGAGCCGGATGTGAGCTTTTCTACCACTTTGTAAGGTCCTCCCCATTGTGGTGCCAACTTACTAACGTCTCCGATAGGTTTAATTCGCTTCCATACCAAATCCCCTAGTTGGAAAAATCTGGGGATGACTCTTTTATTATAGTTCTGTCTCATCCGCTGTCGATATGATAAAAGACGAGTAGCAGCTTTATCTCTAATCTCTTCTATCAAGTCTAGCTCCATGAGTCGTTGACCTTCGTTATCCCCATCATATAATTGTCTTCTGTCTGATTCTACTCCCACCTCGATGGGAATTATTGCTTCTCCTCCATAAACTAATTGAAAGGGAGTGATTCCTGTAGCCTCTCGAGGCGTAGTACGATATGCCCAAAGAACGCTGGGTAATTCATCTACCCAGCTACCTACGATATGATCCAGTTTGGTCTTCAAAACTCTTATGATTTCCCTATTGGTTACTTCTGCTTGACCATTACTTTGCGGATAAGCCGCAGAGGTGAAGGCCTGAGTAATGTCATAGCTGTTGCACCAGTCTAAAATCCTATCCCCTTGGAATTGTCTTCCATTATCAGAGACCAATTTATGAGGAATGCCAAATCTGTAGATTATATTTTTCCATAAAAATTTAATAACTACATCTTCAGTAATTCGAGCAAGTGGCTCTACCTCCACCCATTTAGAAAAATAATCCACCGCTATCAATAAGAACCTTCTTTGTGCAGCTGCCATAGGAAACAGACCTACTATGTCCATGCCCCACTGATCAAAGGGACATGCAACTATAGAGGTTCTCAATAACTGTGTAGGATGATGTGAGATATTCTGGTGTTTTTGACAAGAAATACAAGTCCTTACCTGCTTGTTAGCATCTTCATGTAGAGTAGGCCAGAAATATCCTGCTAGTAGAATTTTGCGAGCTAAAGATCTTCCTCCTATATGACTAGCACATGAACCTTGATGGACTTCTTGTAAAATAAACTGTATATCTTCTGTGCCAATACACTTGAGCAAAGGTCTAGAAAAAGCTCTTTTATATAACTGCTCTCCTACCATAGTGTATTGAGCAGCTCTTTTCTTGAATACCCTTGCCTGTTCTATGTCACTGGGGAGAATACCTTGCTGCAAATACAATATGATTTGAGCTCTCCAATCACCTCGAATTTCGGCTTCAGCCTGTCTTTCAATACAAGATATTAACAGGGTTTGTTCTACGGGCCGATCTAGACTCCATGGCACTATAGCAGAGGCCAACTTAGCCAGTTCATCTGCCACTTGATTTTCAGATCTAGGAACTTTTTGTATATTTACTTCTTGAAACTAGGACTTCAACTTATCAAATGCTTCAGCATATAACTTAAGCCTGTCATTATTAATTTTAAAATTACCTGACAGTTGTTGAGCTGCCAATTGAGAATCAGAATAAATAAGGACTCGAGTAGCTCCTATATGCCGAGCGACCTGCAATCCTGCTATCAAGGCTTCATACTCTGCTTCATTGTTAGTAGCTCTATAATTCAATCTGATAGAGATTTGAAGTCTGTCCTCCCTTGGAGATATAAGCAGAACACCAATTCCGCTGCCTTGTTTAGTTGAAGAGCCATCTACATAAACTTTCCAAGTGTTTTCTTCCTCAGGGCCTTGAACTTCTATGATGAAGTCTGCTAAAGCTTGTGCCTTGATGGCCGAGCGAGGTTGATATTGAATATCATATTCCCCCAGTTCGATTGTCCATTTGATCAGTCGATCTGATGCCTTTGGGTTGAGTAACACCCGTCCAAGAGTGCTATTGGTTAATACAATAATCTCATGTGCTAAGAAATATGGGCGCAACCTCCGAGCAGTCAATACTAGAGCATAAGCTAATTTTTCTAGTGTAGTATATCTACACTCAGCCCCTTTTAATAAATGACTAGAAAAATATACAGGTTGTTGTTCCTTTCCTTCTTGTCTGACTAATACAGAGCCTACAGCGTTTTCATTAGCCGACAAATATACCCAAAGAGTCTCTCCTACTATAGGTTTGGTCAATACAGGGAGAGTAGACAAATAATCCTTCAATTCTTGGAAAGCCTTATCACATTCTTCATTCCACTGAAATTTATTGGTCTTTCTGAGTATTTTAAAGAAATGAAAACTACGATCGGTCGATCTAGAAATGAATCTAGACAAGGCTGTAATTCAGCCTGTCAACCTTTGAGCTTCTCTCATATTGCGCGGTAGCTCCATATTCTGCAGAGCCTTGACCTTGCTCGGGTTGGCCTCTATCCCTCGTTCGGACACCATATATCCCAGGAACTTCCCTCCTTTCGCTCCGAATAAGCATTTGCTCGGATTTAACTTGAGCCCATACTGCCTTAATGTCTTGCAGGTCTCTTCTACATCCCTGCATAGATCAGCAGCTTGAAGAGACTTAATTAAGATGTCATCAACATATACTTCCATATTTCTACCAATCTGCTTCTAGAAGACCTTATTCATAAGCCTTTGATAGGTTGGTCCTGCATTTTTTAGTCTGAAAGGCATAACATTATAACAATAAGTACCTTCAGATGTTATAAAACTGACCTTTTCTTGATCTTCTTTAGCTAAGGAAACCTGATGATAACCCTGGTAAGCGTCTAGCATAGAGATGTATTCGCATCCCGCAGTAGAGTCTACCAATTGATCGATCTTGGGTAATGGATAATAGTCCTTCGGGCAAGCTTTATTGAGATCCCGAAAGTCAATGCACACTCGCCATTTGTTTCCTGGTTTAGAAACTAACACTACATTAGCCAACCAGCTTGGAAATTGTACTTCCCTGATGTATCCGGCCTCCATAAGTTTGGTTATTTCTTCTTTGATGATCTGGTTTTGTTCCGTGCTAAAACTTCCTTTTTCTTTGCATGACCGGACGGGCATCTGGGAAGACATGCAAGGAATGCTCCATGACGGTAAGAGAAACGCCCGAGACTTCTTTGGGAGTCCAGGCAAATACATCATTATTCGTCTTTAGGCATTGCACTAATTCGGCCTTCAGAGCATGATCAAGATCAGCCGCAATATACGTAGTAGCTTCAGGTCGACCGGCCTGGATCTGAACTTCTTCCTTCTCTTCATAAACCAGGATGGGCTGCTTTTCCCAAATGGCATTAACCTCCATTCTTTGAATCTTTCGGGCGGTGTTAGCTTCAGCTCGAATTATCTCTACGTAACATTTTTGGGTTGTCTTCTGATCGCCCCGTACCTCTCCAACTTGATCATCCACAGGAAATTTAATCTTCTGACAAAAAGTAGAAATGACCGCCCTAAATTCGTTTAAGGCAGGTCGACCCAATATCACATTATAAGAGGATGGAGCGTCTACGGCCATAAAATAAGATCTCCTGGTTCTCATCAGAGGCTCTTCTCCCAGAGAAATGGCCAACTTTATTTGACCTAAAGGTTGTACTTCATTGCCTGTGAATCCATACAGAGGAGTAACGATTTGTTGAAGTTCACTTGGATCAATTTGTAGCTGATCAAAAGCCTTCTTGAATATAATATTGACGGAACTGCCCATGTCTATGAAGGTATGAGCAATGGCGTAGTTGGCTATCATAGCTTTGATGATCAGGGCATCATCATGAGGTATTTCTACCCCCTCAAGATCTCTGGGCCCGAAACTTATTTCAGGACCGGCTGCTCGTTCCATGCTTCACCCTACTGCATGAATCTCCAATCTTCGGGCATGTGCTTTTCTGGCTCTATTAGAATCCCCATCAGTGGATCCGCCCGCAATCATATTGATATTACCTCGAGTAGCATTGTTTCTGTTTTCTTCCAGCCGAGTCGTCACAGCTTCAGAAGGTGCTTTTTCTGACACTTGGCTGGTACCGGCCAGGATTGGTATTGTCACTTGCCGAGGTTCGACCGGGCGATATTCCAGTTTGAGTGGGCTTTGCTGCCTGGGGTACTGCTGTCGATAATAATTCTGCCTCTGGTAACGCTCCCGATTAGCTCGTTTATTTCTCAAAACAAAACAGTCTTCAGTATGATGACTACTAGTTTTATGATAAGTGCACCATCTCCTCGGTGCCTCTGGTTGTATCTCCACGTGTTGTACAGCTTGTGGACGATACTCTGGTTGTCGATGAGGTGGATGAGTTACCCTAGGCCCTCTTGGTGGAGGCACAGAGGCCGAAGCTTTCTCCTTGACCTGGGTAGGAGAAGAGGTAGCGCCTTCCTTCCTATGAGCAGCTTGAGCTTCTTCTACATTAATAAACTCGGTAGCCCGCTCAATCAAGGAATCAAAAATAACAGGGGGATTTCTTACCAAATCTTTAAAGAAATCATTATCATTTAAACTTTGAGAGAAAGCGCTTACTAATATTTCAGTAGTAGCATTAGGTACATCAATAGCTACCTGATTGAACTTTTTGATATAGGCTCGGATAGACTCTTTCGACGCCTGCTTGATTGAAAACAAACTCCAAGGAGTCTTATGATACCTCTTGTTGCTGGAGAAATGGTGTAGAAAGACTTTCTTGAAGTCCTTAAATTTTCGAATAGATTTCTCTGGTAATCTCTTGAACCATCTCTGTGCAGCTCCTCCGAGGGTAGTGAGAAACATCCTATACTTCACCCCGTCAGAAAATTGTTGTAATAATGCCACGTTCTCAAATTTCAACAGATGATCTTCTGGATCTGTTGTCCCAGTATATTCCCCGATCTGAAGATTTTGATACCGCTTAGGAAGCGGATCCTCTAGTACACTTTGAGAGAATGAGGAGATGACTTTCTCTGGTGAGCTATCACTAGTTATCATTTTGATCTTACGCTTTTCTTTATCGGGTGCTTCACCAGAGGATTCTTGGAACACTGGCCTTCTACCCCCCTGCTCCATAGGGGTGCGAAGGAAGGTTCATGGACGTCTCGTCGGAGAAACAGCAGCTGGAGGAAAATACGCATGCTCCTCTTCTTCTAGCTCTTTCCCTTTCCGATGCTCGGTAGTTGATATTGCAGGATTATAAGCTATTGGCAGAGTAGCTCCAGTGTGAGCTTAAAGTTGTTGTTGCTGCTATTGCAAGGCTTTCTGTACGTGAGAGTTGATGAGAAAATCCAAGTCCTCACGACTGATCGTAAGTAGGTTTGATTTTCCGGCCTCTTCCATCATGTAGTCTCAGATTCAGGTGAATTTCCCACAGACGGCGCCAAATTTGATCCTATTTGAGAAGCTGGACACGATAGAGATCCGGAAGAAGAAAACCCACTATGCTAATGAAGAATGATGTCCGAAGAATACCGATCCGAGAAACCCAAAGCGGATTGGGAAAAAATAGTCACCGGAAGTTTTCCTCGTATCAAGACCCGACCACGAAGAAGAAAGCCAATTCTGAAGCGAAGAAACCCAGATCCGGAGCTTCCAAGACTCCCTGCGCACAAGAGACCAACCAACACTACCGTCAGTGACCTAAGACTGGGGTGGGAATCCCTGGCTAGGCCCTCCGACGCTCAAGTCAGTGATCTCTCTTGGAGTGAAGGAAAAAAGAAGAAGATGAACAGTAGTTGGAAATTTAGAATTATGAATGTGCACGATGATGTGAACTTACCTTGCCAAAAGAGAGGATTCCCCTTTTTATACCACTTCATATAACCTCCGTAGTCATGAAGTGGACCCCGGTTTGTTAGAGTTTGTTATGAGATGACGTCAACTGCGTACTTGTGGTAAATGACTTTTAAGGAATCTTTTTTGTACCCCAGATGTACATTCTTTGTCGTTTAGTACCTACAAAATAATCTGGAAGCATATTTCCCGCCAAAATATATAACACCTGTCATATATTTACAAATTATAGATATCCTCATTAGTTATCTTGTTTGAAATATTCATCTATGATCTTTCCTCATGCGACTTCTATTTGCACTCTTTTTATGTTAATTAACAATAAGCTACATTTTATCTAGTATCTTTCCAAGGTATTGATCGATCGGCCCGTACTGGCTCTCCCCTCGAAAGGATATCCCTGACCTATATTAGCCTACCTTAATCCTGAAGGTATGTCCTAGCCGATATTAGCTTACTTCCTTTAAAGTGTATAGATCTTCCTCCTGGGAGGCGTATTTCGGTCGATATAGGCTTACTTCCTATCGGGGTATGTCCCGACCGATATTAGCCTACCTTCATCCTGAAGGTATGTCCCGGCCGATATTAGCCTACCTTCATTCTGAAGGTATGTCCCGGCCGATATTAGCCTACCTTCATCCTGAAGGTATGTCCCGGTCGATATTAGCCTACTTCCTTTAAAGTATATATATTTCGGTCGATATAGGCTTACTTCCTATCGGGGTATGTCCCGACCGATATTAGCCTACCTTCATCCTGAAGGTATGTCCCGACCGATATTAGCCTACCTTCATCCTGAAGGTATGTCCCGACCGATATTAGCCTACTTCCTTTAAAGTATATAGATCTTCCTCCTGAGAGGCGTATTTTGGTCGATATAGGCTTACTTCCTATCGAGGTATGTCCCGACCGATATTAGCCTACCTTCATCCTGAAGGTATGTTCCGGCTGATATTAGCCTACTTCTTTTAAAGTATATATATTTCGGTCGATATAGGCTTACTTCCTATCGGGGTATGTCCTGACCGATATTAGCCTACCTTCATCCTGAAGGTATGTCCCGGCCGATATTAGCCTACTTCCTTTAAAGTATATATCTTCCTCCTGGGAGGCGTATTTTGGTCGATATAGGCTTACCTCCTATCAGGGTATGCCCCGACCGATATTAGCCTACCTTCATCCTGAAGGTATGTCCCGACCGATATTAGCCTATCTCCTTTGATTTTCTTTCCTCCTTTTCTTTCCTTATCGGGGGACCCACAAAACCTAACCCATATCAACCATAAAAAACCTAAATTTACAGAAAATCACAGAAGCTATATTTTTCATAAAATCAAAAATAAACTCGTACAAGTCTTTGCACGTGGCTTTGATACCACTGTTAGGTTTTTCGGGCCGCGAAAACCGCGTTTTCGCGTCGCGGAAACCCCGAAAGCCCCAGCCACCGGATCCGTACAAAGAAAAATAAAATAAAATACGAGTACGAGTTTCTAAACCTTGATCTACAGTAGATCTACAAAGGGAAACAAAGAATATACCCTTGATGCGCGCCCTACGCGAATCCCGCTCGTCCAATGGTGCCGGATCTCAAGGTTGTCAAAGTAGACAACCCTCTAGAAGTATCCACCTGAACACAAGAAGGAGATCACTAAACTAAAGTGTGCTAGCACCTTAGTTAGGTTCGGCAAGATGAGGAGAGGGAGAGAAGAAAATGAATCAAGGAAGAAGATGATGGAATGAATGAGAATAATTCCCAAAATGAAACTTATTCATCCCATTCATGTGGCCGGCCACATTAAGAGCATGTGTAACTCCCATGGAATGCCAAGAGTCACAACTCTTGGTAACTCCCATGAGGTGGCATCCCACTTAAGCAACCATGATGATGTGGAGCATCATCATTGGCTCATTCAATGCCAACTCACCAATGAGGTGGCATAAAGTCAAGTCAAACTTGACTCTTCATCTACCTCCCAAGTCAAGTCAAACTAGACTTAATCTCTCTCATGGTTGATCTAATCCAATCATTTAATTCAAGCCAATTTAATATAATGAATCTAATTCATTTAATTAAATTGATTCAATGAGTCATAATCTAAATTAGACTCATTGAACACATGAATCAACATGAGTCCAACTCAATTAGCCCAATTATGATTACGCTTAATCCAATTTGATTCATCAAATGAATCTAATCCTCTTGGTTCATCATATGAACCTAATCTCCATCTAATTGTCCTTAGTGTGTGACCCTATAGGTTCTTGTAACATTGGCAATGCCCTTAAACCCATTTAGGAGCATAAGTAATGAGCGGTATCTAGCAATACATCATTACTACCCAATGTTACAAGAATGTTGAGATCCAACATCACCTTGTGACTACTAATTGTGACTCCTCACAATATATGACAAGTGTCCTTCTATCCTAGACATCTAGATTGATCAATGTGAGGCATAGACCGTGTCATCCTCTGATCAATCTAAATCATGAACTCCAAGTAGACTCACTAAATCAAATGAGCTCAATATCTCATATTGACTCATTTGGGCATGGCCATGTACTTCGTGGTCTCACTCTATCAAGAATATCGATGTCGCTCCCGTCATATAAGAGGGATAGATCCCATCTACATCACTCACATCCCTCTGCATAATTCGTTACATATCCAGTAATAGCCTTTATAGTCCACCCAGTTACGGGTGACGTTTGACGAAACCAAAGTACATAACTCCTTATGTAGGGATCCATGGTGACTTCAGGTCTAAGGACTAGTAGTCATACTAATAGCCACATGAGAAAGTATATGACACTCATATAATGATCCATGATACTTTATCATGGCGGGTCATTCAGTATACATTCTCCAATGCATACCCATGTGTCAACTTGATATCTCTATATCCATGACTTGTGAGATCAAGTCATCAAGTTGACCTACATGCTAGTCTTATTGCATTAACATTGTCCCTGAATGTTAATACTCGACTAGGAATGATTAAGAGTAGTGTTCCCTATATCATCTCACTATCGGTTCAACTAACCGATTGATATAGGTGAGAACCTTCTACTCAAGGATGCTATTATACTTAGTTTATTTGGCACAAATACAAGTAAGTATAATAACCAAAACACATGCCTTTATTTATATAAATATGAATATGATACAATAAGTCCATAATACAATCATCGAATGATTGGCTCTAGGGCTCTAACTAACAACAACATGTATATACCACACAAATAACGAAAGGCATTAGGCACAAGTTGTTGAAGAGAAATGTCAAAATATTGGCTTACATCGATCAGAAAAGGAGGAATGAGAAACCTTAAACCCCCTATCAATTGATCTTTAAAGAAAGTTACACAGTTAGCAGGAGGATGATGAGGATGCTCATCTGGTTTAGGAATTATGATTTCATATTCCCTAGGAATTTCATATTGCCTACGAATAGAAAGCCGAGCATCCTTATTGAAGGAGGATGAAATTTAAGTATACCAGGGGGCAATCATTTCTTCAGCCATAGATAGAAGTAAGGGTTAACAGAACAACAGGTTACTTACTGAGAGTTAAGAGAGAAGATCACTGGAAGACGGTGTGCGCAAGGGTTAATCAAAGATTATAGCAAAGAAGAAACGCTAAGGTAAGGAAAAAGGAACAAAGTCGACCAGAAGATGAAGGGTTTAGAGTTGAAAGAACATAATTAGAATACCTTTTTGCAACAAACACCGTTGATTATAGAAGTGTGCAGACGCTGGTGTTATATGAAAGATGAGAAAAGACACACGTCATATGACCATAAATGGGCATTTATAATGGACGCGACAAATCGAATCATGTAAGGGTTGGTGGCACCTCATCGCGCGCCCCCAACATTCTCTTACCGTTAAAAAGCCAATCATAATCAAGAAAATTCTAGAAAAAGAGTGTAGTTTACTATGTGTAATAAAGGAGGATGGATTAGGTTTTATAGATCTCGTGTCGAAGATAGAAAGTAAGAAATGATAATAGTCAGTCATGCGTGAAGCACTGTTTGAATTAATATAACTATAAAGTGCAGGCTAACATCGGTCGAGATAACACGTCTATAATTGATAGGCTAATACCGACCGGGCTAACACGTTTATAATAGACAAGACTAATATCGGTCGGGATAACATGTCTCTAATAGACAGACTAATATCGACCGGGATAACATGTCTATAACATGTCAGACTAATATCGACCAAGATAACGTGTTTACCATAGACAGATTAATATTGACCAAGGTCGAAAGGGTTTGATTGGGTATAACACATCGATTGCATTTGAGGCATTTAGCCTTATATAGCTCAAAATATATCATCAATTAAGTAAAAGACAAATAAGTTTTACATATACTCAATAGGTAAAGCCTGATCGAACACATGATATTGCTCAAACTATGTAACTCAACCAAACATAAACTCATGTCTAGTCAATCGGCTGACACCTCCTTCAGCTAAACTTGAAGGGAAGCTCGCTGAAACATGAGCTCTTAAACTACTTAGAAAACTTCAACCCAGCTAGAGGTAAACCCGACCAAGTCAGAGAAGTGAAAATATTTTGCCTGGTATGAAGGTAGGATGAAAAATTTGTCATCCAACGGAATTGCCCTTCCCCCTCCCCGTTTAGAAGAGCTAGTGCATTCTTTTACGCCCGGGAGAAAGTAGGAAAAGAGTGGTCTCATGGACAAAGGAGGTGCAAACTTGTCCAAGTCCCCTCAGACATGTCATGGAACAATCCACTTCTTGCTTGAACATTTTAAGCTCTGCTTCTAGAGCGTCCACCTTAGCTTGCAAACGACCTGAGCCTTGCTGCCATCGTGATGCCAACAGGCTAGTTATGTGAATCTCCTTGGTTACACTCCTCTGAAGCTTGTTGAGTCTGTGCACTAGTCATTTCTTTAGCTTGAAGTTTTAAGTCTCGATGAACTTTGTTCCTCAAGACCATTCCCGACTGTACTTGAAACTGGGTAAATGACAGAGATACCTCCAGCTCTCGTGCCAGAGAGTTAATTAGATCCAAAGATCAGGCAGCTTCATCTACAGATTTTGCCTTGTCCAACAGGAATTGCCCCCAGAAAAGGGGGTCTAGAGCCATACTCTCTCGGTAAGAGGAGGCGGACAAGGAAGAAAAGAACTGAGGCAAGTGAAGAAGGAAGGGGGGATCACAACCCTATTTAAAGAGTCGAAAGACTCACGAGATCACTATACTTGAGTTCACGGGAGCACTGTAACAGAAGTCACGGGGACTACTATAGAGAAGGTCACGAGTCTACTGCAGTGGCCATGGCAGAGTCACGATTAAAGACAGGCAAAGAAACAAAAATAGACCTGGGTCTAGTCAGTTAGCTATACCTCCTTCGACTAGACTTGGAGGGAAGGCTAGTGATATGAGTTAGGTTTAGTAGGCCCCCGGTGAAAAGGAGAAAGGAAATAGCAGAATTAAGCAAGCATGAATATCGACCGGGGTAACATGACTAAGAAGGTATAGGCCAATACCGATCGGGGTAACGTGCCTAAGAGAATATAGGCCAATATCGGCCGGGATGACATGCTTAAGGAAATATAGGACAATATCGGCCGATATAATATGCTTAAGAAAATATAGGCCAATACCGGCCGGGGTACACATGCCTAAGAAAATATAGGTCAATACCGGACGGGATAACGTGCCTAAGAGAATATAGGCCAATATCGGCCGGGATGACATGCTTAAGGAAATATAGGCCAATATCGTTGATATAATATGCTTAAGAAAATATAGGCCAATACCGGTCGGGGTAACATGCCTAAGAAAATAAAGGTCAATACCGGACGGGGTAACGTGCCTAAAAGAATATAGGCCAATATCGGCCGGGATAACATGCTTAAGGAAATATAGGCCAATATCGGACAAGATAATATGCTTAAGAAAATATAGGTTAATATCGGCCGAGGTAACATGCTTAAAAAAATATAGGCCAATATCGGCCGGGGTAACATAATAAAAACAGGATAAGTAAGTATGGATGATAAATATATCTCCATATAGCTTATAAGATAGGGAGAGAACAAATATTTCAAGAATATTTATAAATAGCTTAATGAAGATATCTGTAGTATGTGATTGTATAACAAGTTTGCTAATTTAGCAGGAAAAATGTTTCTAGACTCTTCTACGAGCACTATATGACAAAGAAGGTACATCTGGGGTACAGAAAAGATTCCTTAAAAGTTATTTTATGCAAGTACATGACTTACGTCATCTCATAACAAACTCTAACAAACCGGGTCCACTTCATGACTACGGAGGTTATATGAAATGGTATAAAAAGGGGAATCCTCTCCGTTGGCCAGGTATGCTGATGCTCACGCTCACAACCCACATTGCAAACCCTAATTTCAACCACTGTTCATCTTCTTCTTCCTTCTTCCACACAAAAGAAGATCACTGACTTAAGCGTCGGAGGGTCTAGCCAGGGATTCCCACCCCGGTCTTAGGTCATTGACGATAGTGTTGGTTGGTCTTTTGTGCGCAGGAAGCCGTGGAAGCTCTAAATCTCGGTATTCTTCACTGAATCCTTCCTTCCGTCCTTGGATTTTCATACAAGGAGGGTGTTCTGTGACTTTATTCTCGTAGATCCGCTTTGGGTTTCTCGAATCGGTATTCCACAGGTATTATTCTCCATCAACAGTAGGTTTTCTCCCAGCTTTCCATTTTGTTAAGCTTCTCAGACAGGATCATGGGTTATGAACAACTTCTTTATAGGATATAAGCTCAGAAAGATAATGAAGAAATGCAACAAATGAAGCAAAAGAATGAGAATAACAAGAGTAAGCAAATTCTTGTAGTTTAGTAGACTTGTGAACATGAGTAGACTAATGACGATGGAGAGAAGGATCATCCGCAACCTCAGAAGATGATTAGGTAGTGGCAGAAGGAGGAGCATGTGGAGTGGATATCTCGGGAACTAAAGTACTAGATTCAGTTGAGCTACCAGTAGGAGTTGTGGGTGAAGCTTCTTCAATGTCGGTATTGAAATGATCATTGCAAAACATATCTAACTTTGTCATTATGCAAACTAGCCGAAATAGAAAAAAATAGAATATACTCAAGAAACACAGCATGATGAGAAATATACAATTTTTTACTAATGGGATCAAAGTAATGATATCCTTTTTGACTAACACCATAACCCAACAAGACACAAAGAGAAGACTGAGGGGCTAACTTATTATGCTCGACATGTGGATGAAGGATGAAGCAAGTACAACCAAAAACACGCAAAGAGAAATAGACAAGAGCAAACTCATATAGTTTTTTAAAAGTTGACAAGCTTGAATTGTGTGAGGTTGGAATTCTATTAATCATGTAAGTAGTGGTAAGGATTGCTCCCCCCCCCCCCCCCTCCCCCTCCTAAAAAGGGACTACAAACACTGGCAAATAATGAAATGAATGAGATATTTCAACAAGATGCCTATGTTTCCATTCAGTCACACCATTCTATTCAGGAGTATTTGTATACGAGGTTTAATAAATAGTACCATCAGAAGTAAGTAAATATGAAAAATTATTTAAAGTGTATTCACCTTCCACATCACAACACACATACTGTATGACACTAGAATGTTAAATTTCTACAAAAGCTCTAAATTTATTTAAAATGGTAATATAATTAGACTTGTGTTTCATAAGATAGATCAAAGAGTAACCAGTACAATCATTAATAAATGAAACATAATACCTTAACCTCCAACATTTTGTAGAAATAGGAGAGGGTGCAACGGCAAGGGCGCTTAGTTGTCTCCTAGGTACCCATGGTTTGATTCCTAGCTACGACGTATTTGCAAGGAATTTTCCTCCAAATGAAACTTACAACTAAGGGATGTTGGGCTTCAGAATTGCCCACAACATGTGCTTCCTGATTTACCCTGGTGGTCGATAAAACACTTTTGTGGAGCTGGACCGATCACCCCAGGCTCGACATTACCCTCTTTAGCTAATCATTTATTTTAGGAGAGGGTCCCCACACATCAGAATGAATAAAATCAAATGGAGCAGAAAAAAAGAAAGACTTTTTAAAATGGTAAGGCAGAAAATTTAGCCAATTTACAACTAGTATAATCAGAAATATCATAACTTTTAAAGGTCCTAATACTCCTATAGAAACTAAAAACTACAAATGAGATGCTGAAACATGACTTAAACAAGAGTAACATAAATAAAAAAATGAAAAGATGAATGACTCAGACGAAAAGATAATAAATCCACACTCGAAGCTACAACTTCTAGTACTTTCAGTTGATCCAAAACATAGAGTCCTCCTTGCCTATGATATGCCCTAATCAACCTTTGAGATCGTGGGTCTTAAACATAAAAATTGGATGGAAAAAAGAACTAAATATCCAGACTCATATAAGACTCAGAATATAATAAATATCAATAAGAGATAAATAAGATATAACAATTGAATCAACATCTACTATGGCATAGAAGTAACATCAGCAGTCATAATAGATATAGACAAACTAGAAGAAAAAGAAATAAAAGATTATAAATTAGATGACATATGATGGAAGACACTAAGGTCCAAAATCTATAAGGATGATGATATACCTAAATTACTAGATGATAGCAAACTTATGTGAGAGGAAGCTGACATGGCAGAGGGTTGTGAAGTAAAAAACTATTGAAACTGCTCCAGCATATATAGATCAGATTTCCATGAAATATCTATATAATCAGGCATGGTGAGAGAATGAATAATGCTTAGAATAACCAAACTATACATATATGCATCTTTATGATCTGCAAAAACTGGTGTCAGGATAGCCCATGGTCAAACAAAAAACTCGAGACAGAAAAGGATGTCAGCGTAAAAATCGACAGCACAAGGTGTCGGTGCTGAAATCGGCATACAAGGTTGTCGGTTCCGAAATTAGCAGAATAAGACGTTAGCACCAAAATTAATAGAAAAGAATGTTAGCATCAAAATCGACAAAAGTAGTAGGATACGACAGCAACAACAGGAAGCATCAATAGGGGGAGACAAAAAAAATTAGTTCTGAGAAGGAAAACATCGCTCTAATACCATGTAGAAATTAAGAAGAGGAAAATGGTAGCCATATTATTGAATCTAAAAGGAATAATAGAAATACATAGCGATCCTATCCGAAAGCGGAGAAGATGGCTTGCTAGGAATGTGGCTCTGTAGTTGACTGGATGAAGACTCTATACCCTACAACACAAGGAGCGTTAGTCCCGGGTCGAGATGGGATTCCCAACTTTGGCCCTCCAACGCTCAAGTCAGTTTTCGGCTACGTGGAGAAGAATAGTAGAAAATAAATAGTAGCCTAGAGCAAGTAGAACAACAAACTATCACATACATCAGCCTGTGGATGGAGACCCCCCTTTTATAGCACCACTGTAGTATCTGTGCACACATCCCAAAGCATATTCACATTTTTCAAAACTTCCTAGGAAAAGACAAGTCAAAAAGTGTCCCTGACACCTTTCCTTAAGAAAACACGTAAATCTCTAATGTGACAGGCAAGAAGCTTCTAAAATTCCATTTATTGGTTGGACATTCTCTGTTGTCAATGGCACAAACTTTCAAAAGATCATATGGTAAGATATGTATGTGGGTCTTGCTATAGGCCGATTGACTGCTGCTCGGCCGGGACTTTGCCAGCTTGGCTATACTGAATGGAGCTATCGGCTGGTTCTTCACTCGGGCTTACTATTGTGGAGAGGCTTATTGCGTCTGATCAGACATGAGGTCTAATCGGTTAGGACAGTCGTCCGGGTAACTTATCATCCGACTCGTAACCTCAACTACAGGTTACGAAGGGCTGCAATTCAGATGGTCAAGTCAGTCTTTTGCGTTTGACCGGCTATGCTTGTCTGCTTGACCAACTTTGCTTGATCCGCACTTCGCTCGGCCTATAACTTTGACCTCCATGTCAGCCGATCTCCATTGCTTTGACCTACTTTTGAGGGGCCCATCTAAATCATCGTATTACAAGCTTTTCCCTCAAATCTAGTTCGACTAACTGAATAATTACTATTTTTTGCATCTCTTCTTCCAGACAATGTTATGCGGATTAACAAATACTACACAAGTAATACACATGGGATATAATCTTACCAGCGACATTGGTGGTTCTGATGATACCCAAGGAGAAAAAGTATACCCAATATTTCATACCTTGTTTAGTATTTAATGATGATTTTCATACACAACTTCCATCTATGGATTATTATTCAATAATATCTCATACACAGCCTAGTATTTAATAGTTACATGCCCTCGTATTCAAGTGAACTTGCTTAAGAGATCCCCTAGGAGCTCTCTTAGGAGTCGATGTTGTCTATAGACTGATGAGAGGGTTCTGAGGATAAATAATCGCTCTCTTGCAATTGTTGAATCACTCTCCCCACAACATGGTCAAGTGTCCTAGAAAATCTCCTAGCTATTTTTCTCTTAAAATCAAGGGAATCTAAATAAGCTCTCCTCCCTGCATCTATGCGTTCAACTTCCCCAACTTTGTACATAGATAACTCGGTCTAAATGGTATTCACTTCAGTCTTTGTAGCATCTAACTGGGCTTGAAGTGATTCTATTTGGGCCTCTCATGCCTCTAACTTTGTTTGTTGCTGCAATAGTGCAAAATTCTTAGTAGATAGTTCCTAAATCAGCTTAGGAGAGAGAGATGCATGTCTAATTTTCAACTCTTCTAACAAAGCAGTTTTGTGAGCTAAATTTGAAAGAGCTTTTCCTTTCAGTGCACTCTCCACTTGGAGCTTGGACTCACTGCTTTGTAATTAATGCTCTAAATTCTGCTTATCCATCACTTGGGATGTTAATGACTGCTAGCAGTCTTGTGGAGTCTTTTCTACACCAAAAATAAGCTCATCTTATGCCTATATTTTTCCCTGCAATTGGATCGTTTCATCACTGGGAATAGTAGGAGTGGCCTATAGCTCTTCCACTCAACCTTTTGAAACTTTATTGGTCCTCTCCAAGTCCATAGCCAGTTGGTCCAAGTGTAAACTTAAGGTATAGAACTGGATGGAATAACAATAGAGTTATATTTTGCAACAATAAGCTAAGAAAATTTAATTAAGGACTTACTACAATAGCATTACAGTTGTGTTCATCAGCACTCTCAAAAATTGTATTCCTTTGCATTTGTCTCTGTGCTTTCAGCTAGGACTCAGTTCAACTTAAGTATTCCATAAGGTAATAGAGAGGTAGGATTCAGTCCTTGTTGGGACGGTAATCCATGGGATTGCTTGAAGAGACATGGAGAGCTACTTGAAGTTGTAGACCCTGGAGGAAGAGTAAGGGAAAGCTCGGGCGATTGTGAGGGAACAAGTGTTGGTTGTAACTCGGAATATCGTACTGGTTCCCCTATACAAAAATTTTATACAAGTCCCAAACTTTTCCTAACAACCTATTGTGTTCTTTAGAAATTAAATTTGGAATCACAAACAGAACTTAACATTATTGATTCCAAATTCAACTTATATGTTCTTAGGGGTTTAGACTTGGATTGCAAACGATGCTTAACATTATTAATCCAAATCCACCCATGTTACAAATTTGATTAAATATTTATTTCAGAGATCAGCTTCCAGGTTAAACATGGTGAGGCACTAAGCCTTCTTGGGTATGGGATCATCCACCACTTCCTAGACAAAGCCTTTTAATGAAATTCAATATTTAATCTCCTTATAGTATCCCTAGGTTTAACCACTAAGAACAATCGAATCACAAGATCAAAAAACAAAAGAAACACAAAATCGAAACATAAATTCGATAGCCTAAAATCGTTAGCCTCTTGTATTTGGTATTTCAAGATCTAAACAAAAGAATAAACTAGTTATGATGCAGAAACTAATAACTAGTTATACCTTTTATACCTTATAGACCTCACGATCTTTTGTTGTATTTCTCTTCTTATCTCGGGCGTCGTGTGGGCAACGATCTATCGATATGAGAATCCACCCAAGTCTTCTTCTTCTCCTTGCAAGTTTCGGCTACCACCACCAAGCTCCAAGGGATGCTAGGAAACAAAGCCTCCTTTCTCTCCTTCTTCTCCAAGCAAAATCCGGCCACCAAAAATCTCTCCAAGACTAAATGCCACCGGCCACTAAAGAAGAAGAGAAGAGGAAGAGCAATGGAAGAGGGCCGGCCACACCAAGGAAGAGAGGAGAGGAATAATAGATGTGTTGTAAGGTGAGACACCTCTACCCTCTCTTTTATATTCCTTGGTCTTGGCAAATAAGGAAAGTTTTAAACATAATTAAAACATCCTTTTATTCCTTGCCAATAACTAAAAAGTAAAGTTTTAAAACAAAAAATTAAAACTTCCTTTTTCTTTTGTCATGGCCGGCCACCCCTTTAATTCCAAACAAGGAAAGTTTTAAACATGAAAATAAAACTTCCTTAATTATTTCCGGTAAAAATTTTAATTAAAAAATTTCTTTCTTTAAATCCCTTCATGGTTGGTTATAAAAGGAAACTTTTATAAATTAAAATCTCTCTATTAAAACATGTGGATGATTACAAAAAAGGAAAGTTTTCTCCAAAAATTAAAATCTCCCTTTTAACTACAAATAAGGAAAGATATCAAACCTTTCTCTTAATCCTTTGTAGAAATTATAAAAGGAAAGATTTAATTTTAAAACTCTCTTTTAAAATCATGGCTTCCACATTAGGAAAGATTTTAAAATATACTCCCTTTTATTTTTTTGTGGCTGGCCACCTAAGCTTGGGTTCCAAGCTAGGGTCGGCCACCACTTGACCCATCTAACCTTGGTTTGGCCGGCCCTAACTTGGGCTCCAAGCTTGGCTTAGCCAGCCACCTTAAGGTGGGTAAGAAGTTGGGTTTAGGTGGATATAAGACTTTATTAATAAGAGGCTACGACAGGGACCGAGAGGAGAAATTGGTTTTGGTCTCCCGATGAACTTGAGCTTCCCGTGTTCACCCCGAACACCCAACTCGAGTTCATTAATAATAACTCATACCATTAAAGAGTTATTATTGAACTACCGCACCAATCCCATATTATTATATGGTCTCCTTCTTATCATGGTGTGTTAATCTCCCTATGTTTAAGATATCGAATGTCCACTAATTAAATGAGTTATTGACAACTCACTTAATTAATATCTAGCTCCAAGAGTAATACCACTCAACCTTATTGTCATGTCGGACTAAGTCCACCTGTAGGGTTTACATTACAATCCTTATGAGCTTCTCTTAGGGACATCATCAACCCAGATTACTAGGATACAGTTTCATTTTATAATCAACAACACACCATATAAATAATATCATTTTCCAACTTATCGGGCCTATTGATTTATCGAACTAAATCGCACCCTTTGATAAATTAAATAAATAAATATTAAATATACATGCTTGTTATTATATCATGATTAAGAGTACACACTTTCATAATAATAGAGGTCTTGTTTTTTTAAAGAGTCAGTATAAAAAGAAACTACCTCAAATGGTCCTGCTCAATACACTCGGAGTGTACTAGTATAATTTTATAGTCAAGATAAACTAATATCAAATTACACTACGACTATTCCAATGGTTTGTTCCTACCCATCTTAGTCGTGAGCTACTATTTATAACTTATAAGGAACTGATAACATGATCTTTTGTGTGTGACACCACACACCATGTTATCTACAATATAAATTAATTGAACAACTACACTTAGCATATAAATGTAGGCATTTGACCAATGTGATTCTTTATTTCAAAGTAAATGTTTACAAAAAGCTAGGCTTTTAGTATACACTCTAACAATCTCCCACTTATACTAAAAGACTATGCTGCCATAAACGCTGCCATACATCTGATTCCAATTCCTTCAACATGTCGATCAAAAGCTTTCGCCAGAAGGGCCTTAGTGAAAGGATCTGCCAGGTTATCTACTGATGTAATCTTGGTGACAACAACTTCTCCTCACTTTACGATGTCTCGTATCAGGTGGTACTTGCACTATATGTATTTACTCGCCTTATGGGCTCGTGGTTCCTTCGAGTTTGCTCGCTATTATCACAATAAATTGTGATGATTTTGGGTAAACCAGAATCACATCTAAGTCCATTAGCTCTCGACTTCTTTGGGCCGCCTCAGGCTGCACATAATCGACTTCCATGGTTGAGTCAAACAACATTTCTTAACACTCCTCCATGCAATGGCTCCACCTCCTAAAATAAACACATAGCCTGATGTAGACTTACTATTGTCCCTATCTGATTGGAAGTCAGAATCTGTGTAACCCACAGGGAGTAAATCATCTGCTTGGTAAACCAGCATATAATCTCTAGTCCTTCTCAGGTACTTCAATATATACTTTACAGCAGTCCAATGTCCTTGTCCATGGTTACTTTGATATCTGCTAACCATGCTTACGGTAAAACAGATATCCAGTCTCGTGCATAACATAGCATACATTAGGCTTCCTACAACTGAAGCATAAGGAACTGTCTTCATCTCTTCTATCTCTTTTGATGTCTTCGGAGACATCTCTTTAGATAAAGATACTCCATGCCTAAAAGGTAGAAAACCTTTCTTGGAGTCTTGCATGCTAAAATGAACTAGGATTGAATCGATATATGAAGCTTGGGATAAACACAACATTCTTTTCTTGCGATCCCTTATTACTTTGATCCCGAGAATATGTGCGCATTCTCCCAGGTCCTTCATATAGAATTGCTTGGACAACCATACCCTTACTTCCAACAACACTTTGATATTATTTCCAACTAACAAAATGTCATCTATGTAACACCCCACCCTCCTCACTACTGGACTTGTGAGGGCGGAGCGCTACTTGACTACTAACTTTACTTAACTAACATTGCACACATGTTGATAGTAATTCCTAAAACTCTCGGAGAACTCAAAACATACAATTAACTAGCAGCGGAAGACTAAATGACTCATCTAATACATTCTTAATAAATGGCAATCTTAATAAATTCTTATTCTATGTCCCAAGGCTTCTATAGTACAGGCATCACACATCCATCCGCACCTCCTTGTCGCCTTCCTTCGCTATAACTTTTCCTTTCCTTTATCTGCAGTAAGAGGAAAATTCATCTATAAGCAAAATTGCTTAGTAAGCGCTATCTAACTCACAAAACTCAAATATGCATGTGAATATACTGAAATCTTAAAGCTGAATGCTCAAAAGGAAAACTACTCATGCTCATCTACAAGCAAAAGAAACATACTGAAATGCTAAACGTGTAAAACAAATCTATACAATCATGCTAGCATAATCTTGCTGAATTTTAAACACTTTCTGAATCTTATTTCACTTGTTTAAAAACTTATACTTTAATACTTCAAAATAATAATCAACTTTCTTCTTGGGCCCAGGCGTAGTACCATCTTATGCGCGTTCCCTAATAGGTTGGGGTAGCGAGCCACCAATCCTAAAAGAGCAGACCTCGGTCTACCAGGGCCAAGACCTCGTAATTGGACACCTGGATTTATTTAACGACAACCTCGGAAGTCGGGTACTAGTCTCTTAAATAAAGCAAAATACTTGTTATCTTTTATTACTTCTAATATATAATGTCTCGGCATTTTCTTTAAGCACCTTGTGTGCCAAAATCCCTAAAGTCTTGACTTTGGGATCTACTTAAGGCCTTGGCCTTTCTCTTTCTTTTCTTTATCTTTCTTACACTTGTTAATACTTCTAATAAAAGAATGCTTCTTTAAAAACTGAAATGTTTAAACAAATTCTAACTTTGAAATGCATAAACAAAAATCTGCATACTATACTAATCAAAATTCTACATACTATACTAATCAAGATTCTGCATTCTATGCTACACTATTTCTGCATACTATGCAAACATAAAATCTGCACTATAAGCTTAATTAAAATCTGCACTATAAGCCTACATAAAAATCTACACTATAAGCTTAATTAAAATCTGTACTATAGGCTTAATTAAAAATCTGCACTATAAGCGCTTAATTAAAATCTGCAATATAGGCTCTACATAAAAATCTACACTATAAGCTTAATTAAAATATGTACTGTAGGCTAAATTAAAAATCTGCACTATAAACGCTTAATTAAAATTTGCAATATAAGCTCTACATAAAAATCTGCATTATAAGCTTAATTAATATCTGCACTATAGGCTTAATTAAAAATCTGCACTATAAGCGCTTCTTATGCTTCGAATTCAAGAAGAACAAAGGTCTGAAACTACTTCTACTGCAGGTGAGAAGCACTTACCATGATTCTTGGACTCACAACCGAACAAAAAGGGCTTCTAGGACCTTGGTCGGCCGCTGGAGATGATGCCCTAACTCCCTTTCGTTTTCTGCCCGAGCTCCACCATCATACGCAGAAGAGAAGGAGAGAATGGTTTAAGTCACGGAAAAATAGAGCATCAACTTATCCCTTTTTATAACTTAATATTTCTGTTAACTCCTTAAATAAATTCGCTATCTTTTCTAAACAGACAAATCAAATATCAACTTATCCCTTTATAATCCAATATTTTGTTAATTATCTTAAATAAATTCTCTACTTTTTCTAAACAAACAAATCCAACATCAACTTATCACTTTTATAATATTCTGTTAACTATCTTAAATAAATTCGCTACCTTTTCTAAACAGACAAATCCAAGATCAACTTATTCTTTTTATAATCCAATATTCTGTTAACTATCTTAAATAAATTCGCTACCTTTTCTAAACAAAAAAATTTGTTTGTCCACCTGGTCAGCTGGGTTTTGACTGAGTCAAAGGTCGTGGGTTCAATTCTCGGCTTGGACATTTTTTTGTCGAAACTTCCTTCGTTTAGTAAAAATACCAAACGACCTCCAAAAATTACATAAAAATACTCTAAAAATTTCTAAAAATCCCTAGAATATTTATATAGCATTTTTAAATATTTTTAAATTATTTTTAGGACTCTAATTGAGGAAATTTGGGTCGTTACAATCTATGTATAGTACAAGAAATATCACCACGTTTCCTTCACACTTCTTGTATACACAAGACTCATCCGGACACTAAATAAATCCATATGACTGGATTACTTCATTAAACTGGATGTTCCAAGATCTTGAAGCTTGCTTCAGTCCATAAATCGACCGATTGAGCTTGCACACTAGATGCTCTTTGCCCTTTACAATAAACCCCTCTGGTTGCTTCATATGGATGTTTTCTTCAAGATTTCCGTTAAGGAAAGTTGTCTTGACATCCATTTGCCAAACCTCATAATTCATATGAGCAGTAATAATAAGAGTATCCAGATAGACTTAAGCATAGCTACTGGCGAAAAGGTTCTCTCATTATCGATTCCCTCTTTCTGAGTATACCCCTTCGCAACAAGCCTTGCTTTGAAGGTTTCCACCTTCCCATTTATGCCTCTTTTCCTTTTGTAAATCCACTTACATCCAACGACTTTTACACCATTTGGTGGTTCTACAAGCTCCCAGACTTTATTAGAATATATAGATTCTATTTATGAATTCATTGCTCTTTGCCAAGATGCTGCATCTTTATCCTGGAGTGCTTCATCATTTGTTCATGGATCAGGTTCATGTTTACCTGGGATCAAGTCCGAAGACTCTCCCAAAAACATGAATCTTTCATGTTGCCTCACAATCCTCCCACTACGACGAGGCACTGTCTGTGGTTGTGTATCATTTGTGATATGTGTTGTAGTTTCTTGTGATATTTCATCTTGTACTGTTGGTACTAGACTAGATGTGTCCTCTCTAATTTCTTCTAGAATAATTTTACTCATGGGCTTATGGTTCATTACATAATCTTCCTCTAAAAATCAAGCATTGGTGCTAACACTGATCTTCTGATTTTTAGGATTATAAAACAAACCACCTTTCATTCCCTTAGGATATCCCACAAATAGACTAACTTCTATACGTGATTCCAACTTGTCAGTGTCTCCCTTCAGCAAATGTGCTAGACTACCCAAAATTCGAATATGTTTCAGACTAGGCTTATGTAACACCCCAAATTTCCTCAATTAGAGTCCTAAAAGTAATTTAAAAATATTTAAAAATGCTATAGAAATATTCTAGGGATTTTTAGAAATTTTTAGAGTATTTTTATGTAATTTTTGGAGGTCGTTTGGTATTTTTACTAAACGAAGGAAGTTTCGACAAAAAAATGTCCAAGCCGAGAATTGAACCCACGACCTTTGACTCGGTCAAAACCCGACTAACCAGGTGGGCAAACAGATTTTTCTATTTAGAAAATGTAACGACCCAATTTTCCTCATTAGGAGTTCTAAAAGTTCTTAAAAATATTTAGAAATACCTTTAAGATATTCTAGAGATTTTTAGGAATTTATAGAGTATTTTTATGCAATTTTTGGAGTTCGTTTGGTATTTTTACCAAGAGGAAGAAGTTAAAAAAAAAAAAAAAAAAAAAAGGGGAAGAAAGAAAAATGTTGAAATTGGGTTTTGAACCCAAGACCTCGGGCTTGACCCGAGCCTTAACCAAACTTAGACAACCAGCTGGTCCACGGCTGTTTTGTTATAATTTAAGGGAATTAAATATGATTAAGCAGTCTTAAGAAACGAAATAAAAATTCCGTTTAAAAAGGAGTCGAGGGCGGCTCGAACCCAAGACCTTCGGGAACTTATTTTTCCAGCAGACCAAGCGCGCTAGCTGGTATTTCGTAAACAAATTCATAACGAATTGGTCTTAAGCTGTAGTTATAAAAGGACAAGTTAAAGAGAGGGTTAAGATATATTCTTTTCTCTCCCGTGACCTAATTCCTTCGACCTTCCCTCTTTCGCGAAAAGGAAGCCGAGGAAGCTAGGGCATCCTCCGACGAGCAGCCCTCTCCGGGAGTTCTTCGTCGATCCGAGGTCGCTCGTCAAGAAGGAAGCCGTGAGCGAGGAAGAGGCCCCGATTTCAAGTTCACCCGAACCCTAGAAGCACTAGAAGGTTCCTCCTTTGGCTGTGAATCAAGGAAACGAAGGTAAGTGCTTCCTCACCTGCAGAAGAGTAGCTTCGGATCTTTGTTTTGATTGCTTGCCTAAGATGTACGTTTGGACGGGTCTTGATTTGAATTCTCGTGATGTCCTGCCTTCTTTTGAGAAGTTTTCTGATTTCCCCGAATGGATTTGGGTGTTTCAGGGTAATCTGATTTCATCTAGCAAGTATATTCTTTTAGAAATATGAGCGGGTGTGATCCTATTATGGTTGAAGGATGAATTGGGGACTACTGTTAGGGCACCATGGTTGTGTTACTACCTTGTTTCCTCTGATTTCTGTGTTGTGAATTTGGGATGAAATGTTTCGACTTTGGTGTTTTCATGGCTTCCTTGAAATGGATATGTGTGCATAGAATCAGGTTCTTGAGTGTTGCAACTGTGGTGTGGTTTTGGCCTTGGTATTTCTACCATGAAGTTTTCCTTACACTACTGGTTGGTTGAATCATGGTAAGTAGAGATGTGGATTGGTGGTGTTATTAAGAATTTTCTGCAAACTTGCTGTGATTTGAGGATTTTAGCTTTTCGAATCATGTGGGATTTGAGATGGTATTGTGTAGTGTACTGGTTTTCAAAGTGGTGTCAGTTTGATGAATTGAATTGGAGTGGTTGCCTGGCTAAGTTACATAGTACTCCATGTGTGAGCTTGATGGCTGAAGAAATGATTATGTGGCTTAGTGCACGTGTGGTGTTGATTTTAGGATGCAGTCTTGCTCGGTGTAGGTTGTGGAGGTTGTTAGCATGAGTAGGTAGTTAGATTTCTTATTGATTGAGACTTTTCCTTTAAGTATTTAGTTTCTTTCAGCAAGTTAGATCCCTTGTTTCTATGGCAATGCAGATTCTATTTAATTGCTATTTCCATTGAGCATGTATGGTTTTCCTTAAACTTCCCGTTTTAGTTTGTTGAGTACCCGGTTTAAGTTTGTTATGTGTATAAGCATTAGTGCAGATTTTTATTAAGCATTGGTGCAGATTTTTATTAGCATAATAGGCATATTTTTAGTTCAAACATTTCAAACTTAGAATTTGCTTAAACATTTCAGTTTGTAAGAAGCAATCTTTTATTAGAAGTATTAACAAGTATAAGAAAGATAAAGAAAAGAAAGAAAAGGCCAAGGTCTTAAGTAGATCCCAAAGTCAAGTAAAACATAAACATAAAGTATTAAAGATTAAGTTAGAACAAATGAAATAAGTTTCATATGGTTCTAAAAATCAGTAAGTTTAGTTCCTTATTCTACCATGTTTATTTAGTAGATGAGTAGTTTTCATGTTTACCTATTAGATGAGCAGCATGATTAACTATTAAAATTACATGAGTAGATTTCTTAGCTTTTCTTTGCTATTAGTTTGACATGAGCAGTTATGTTTATGCTTTATTTCTTTTTAGAGCCTATAGTTTCTAGTTCTTTTCGTATACGTGCACATTCATGATTTTGTGAGTTAGATAGCGCTTACTAAGCAAATTTTGCTTATAGACTACACTTCCTCTTACTGCAGATAAAGGAAAAGAGAAGATTTAGCAAGGAAGGCGACAAGGTGGCGCGGATGGTGTGTGATGCCAGGACTATGGAAGCCTTGGGACTTAGTTTAAGAATTTATTAAGATTATCATTTATTAAGAATGTATTAGATGAGTCATTTAGTCTTCCGCTGTTAGTTAATTGTATGTTTTAATTTTGTTTCCGCTATTCATTACTTGTATGATTTGATTTCATTAAACTGCGTGGTGATGTTATTCCTTTTGTGTGTTTGATATGTGTTCCAGCCGCCTGTGGCTGTGTATATTATGTTATGTATTAATGATTATGTTCACCGGTACAGGGGAGACTCTGCCGAAATTTTTCGGTAGGGTTTCTTCAAGGATTTTAATCATACCGGTTAAGTAGAGTTAGTAGTTAAGTAACGGTCATCCTTAGAGAGTAGTAGTAGTAAGAAGGGTGGTCGTTACAGAAAAGGTAGCGAATTTATTTAAGATAGTTAACAGAATATTGGATTATAAAAGAGATAAGTTGATCTTGGATTTGTCTGTTTAGAAAAGGTAGCGAATTTATTTAAGATAGTTAACAGAATATTATAAAAGGGATAAGTTGATGTTGGATTTGTCTGTTTAGAAAAGGTAGCAAATTTATTTAAGATAATTAACAGAATATTAGATTATAAAAGGGATAAGTTGATGTTGGATTTGTCTATTTAGAAAAGATAGTGAATTTATTTAAGGAGTTAACAGAAATATTAAGTTATAAAAAGGGATAAGTTGATGCTCTGTTTTCCCGTGACTTAAACCATTCTCTTCTTCTCTTCTGCGTACGATGGCGGAGCTTGGGCAGAAAACGAAAGGGAGTTAGGGCATCATCTCCGACGGCCGGCCAAGGTCCTAGAAGCCCTTTTTGTTCGGTTGTGAGTCCAAGAATCAAGGTAAGTGCTTCTCACCTGCAGTAGGAGTAGTTTCGGACCTTTGTTCTTCTTGAATTCGAAGCATGATGAGCGCTTATAGTGTAGATTTTTAATTAAGCTCATATGTAGATTTTTATGTAACCTTATAGTGCAGATTTTAATTAAGCTTATAGAGCAGATTTTAATTAAGCTCATAGTGCAGATTTTTATTTAGGCTTATAGTGCAGATTTTAATTAAGCCTATAGTGCAGATTTTAATTAAGCTTATAGTGCAGATTTTTATTTAAGCTTATAGTGCAGATTTTAATTAAGCGTATAGTGCAGATTTTAATTAATCTTATAAGTGCAGATTTTTATGTAAGCTTATAATGCAGATTTTAATTAAGCATTGCAGTGTAGATTTTTCATTAAGCATTTCAATTACAAATTTTGAGTTCCCTATCAGTATTTTGAGTTTAAGAAAAGTATAAGAAAGATAAAGAAAAGAAAGAAAAAGGCCAAGGCCTTAAGTAGATCCCAAAGTCAAGACTTTAGGGAATTTGGCACACAAGGTGCTAAAGAAAATGCTGAGGCATTATATGTTAGAAGTATTAAAAGATAACAAGTATTTTACTTTTATCAGTGGCACTGTGCTGGACTCTCAGTTGTCTTTGGGTTGGGCTCCCATACTCGTCCCTAGGTTTAGATAACCTAGTAGTAACGGCACGGCCGACGGTCGACGGTCGACGACCCGAGGGTCGCCAAATGGGCCGCCAAATGTGTCGGGTCATTACAAAAGTAAAAGCACAGTTGCCGGGCCCAAGTGAAGTTGATTATTATTTTGAAGTATTATAAGTATAAGTTTTTGAACAAGTAAAGTAATTTTTTACATAAGTATAAAGTATTAAAGAATTAGTTTTAAACAAGTGAATTAAAGAATAAGTTTAGAACAGATGAATTAAGTTTCACTTTGTTTTTAAATCAGCAAGTTTAGTTCTTTATTCTACCATGTTTATCTAGTAGATGAGTAGTTTTTCATGTTTACCTATTAGATGAGCAGCATGATTAGTTATTAGAATTACATGAGTAGATTCCTTAGCTTTTCTTTGCTATTAGTTTGACATGAGTAGTTATGTTTATGCTTTATTTATTTTTAGAGCATATAGTTTCTAGTTCTTTTCGTATACATGCATATTCTAGTTTTGTGAGTTAGATAGCGATTACTAAGTAATTTTGCTTATAGTTGCATTTTCCTCTTACTGCAGATAAAGGAAAGGAAAAGTTATAGCAAAGGAAGGCGACAAGGAGGATGTGTGATGAATGTGTGTGATGTCGGACAATGGAAGCTTGGGACCTTGTAACAGGATTTAATCAGTTTTTTTTTCATTTAATTGATAAGATAACTAGAAGGATTATTCCCTTGGGTCACTGGACTTTGTTTATTTCGCATTATTTTTATTACCCCAAATTTCCTCAAATTAGAGTCCTAAAAGTAATTTAAAAATATTTAAAAATGCTATAGAATTATTCAAGGGATTTTTAGAAATTTTTAGAGTATTTTTATGTAATTTTTGGAGGTCGTTTGGTATTTTTACTAAACGAAGGAAGTTTCGACAAAAAAATGTCCAAGCCAAGAATTGAACCCACGACCTTTGACTGGGTCAAAACTCGACTAACCAGGTGGGCAAACAGATTTTTCTGTTTAGAAAAGGTAGCGAATTTATTTAAGATAGTTAACAGAATATTGGATTATAAAAGAGATAAGTTGATCTTGGATTTGTCTGTTTAGAAAAGGTAACGAATTTATTTAAGATAGTTAACAGAATATTATAAAAGGGATAAGTCGATGTTGGATTTGTCTGTTTAGAAAAGCTAGCGAATTTATTTAAGATAATTAACAGAATATTGGATTATAAAAGGGATAAGTTGATGTTGGATTTGTCTGTTTAGAAAAGATAGCGAATTTATTTAAGGAGTTAATAGAAATATTAAGTTATAAAAAGGGATAAGTTGATGCTCTATTTTCCCATGACTTAAACCATTCTCTTCTTCTCTTTTGCGTACGATGGCGGAGATTGGGCAAAAAATGAAAGGGAGTTAGGGCATCATCTCCGGCGGCCGGCCAAGGTCCTAGATGTAAGACCGATAGGTTCGATAGAGGGGGGGGGGGTGAATATCGATTCGAAAATATCGAGTATAAGCGCAGCGGAAAAGAAAAGTAGACACAGTTGTTTTTACTTCGTTCGGAGCCTGGGACGACTCCTACTCGAAGGCCCGTGGTCCTTGACCACTTTCGTTGGGCAATCACTAGCAATTCGAATATAATTACAAAATAAGTACAAGGAATGCTAATGAAACAAAGTAATACCGACAAGGAAAATAACCAAAAAGACGAAGAAGCACTTTGTCGGAGCTTTGTTAGCGTCGCAAGAACGTGGAGCAGCAGGACCAGCAGTCGAAGAGTTCTCAGTAATGATTGTTCTGAAGCTCCTGCCTGGGGCTTCTTTTATATGCTGTCCCGGGCGCCTGGATCCCTTCCGGGCGCCTGGAACGTGACGTAGCTGCACAAACCATGATGCTCCACGTGGCGACGACTCGAAATTTGCCTTCCGGGCGCGGATCCTCCGGGCGCCGGACCTCTTCTCCAGAAAGTCCTTCTCCTGCAAGAAAAGGTTAGTCCGAGGCAAATGTACCTGCAGCAAAAGAATGTTAGCACGGTTTTATAGATGAGCAAAGTATGACTTAGATTCCGTCTTTCCGGGACCGGAATCTAGTCACGATCTCGACTCAGATATCGAAATGGATCTAAGCGGATCGGCGCCTAATGTTCCCTACCCGGGGAGCGGCGTCCTCGCGATCACTCCCCTCCAGTGACTTACCTCACTTACCCGCCAGACGTCCGGTCAGCCCGTTGACCCGTCTGGACTTCTTGCCAGCGTCCGGTCAGCCCGTCGGCTCGGCCCGGCCATTTTGGACTTCTGCCGACTATCCGGTCCGTCGACCTATGGACTTCTGCGACTATGTGACCGTAGGTGGACTTCTCGCCAGGCGTCCGGTCAGCCGCTTGGACTTCTACCTACTATCCGTCGGCCCGTCGACCTAGCTGGACTTTTCCTGCACACTTGATAAAAGTGTCAGACAACAACAAACCTAACTTAACCTGATTTGTCATTCATCAAAACCTGAGTTAGACTGTTAGTGCTAACCGCACCAACAATCTCCCCCTTTTTGATGGAATGACAACCTGGTTAAGTTAGTGATAAAAAATATGCAAGAATCAAGCATGATTTTTAAGGTTTAAGTTAGTTTTTCAAGTTTGCATTAAGTTGCTCTAACTTAACCAACCTAACCCTCCCCCTTTGGCATTCATCAAAAAACAAGGGTAAAGATACACAGTGAGAAATACCGAAAACAATAATACCTTGAACAATAACTGTGTTTTTAAATCCAAGAGAAGATCAAATTGACTTGGGGGAGTATAAAGTTTTGAAATTTTGTTTAAAGCGTTAGCTTTTAGTTTTAAAAAAATGCTAAGTTTAGATAGGTTAATTTTCAAACATACGTCTATAAGGTCCAAAACAAGTTTCAACTTTGAAATGCTACTTAAACATAAGTTTTCAAAACCAAAATTCCAAAACTAAGTTTGAAAAGTCTAGTTTTCAAAACTAATTGAAATTTATTTTTCAACACTAAGTGTACAAGATTCAATTTTCAAAATCAAGGAAAATAATTTTGAGAAGCTTAGTTTGTAAACTAAACTTTGTAAAATTTATCTTTCAAATTAAATTGTCAAAATTAAGTAAAATCAAATTTTTAAGAAATAGACTCAGGACAATTTTTTAAGTAAGATTAAGTTTAAATCTTTACTTGAAAAGTTCAGTTTTCAAAGAATAGGTAAAAAGTTTGTGAGATTAAAAATTTCACAATTTTAAACAAATTATTTTTAAACTTTGATTTTAAAAATTAAGTTGAAAATTCATTTTGGAAAACTAAAGTAGTTTATTTCTCCCCCTGAATTTGATATCTAACCAGCTGTCTAACCAATTAGGTACTAACTAACTATTAGAAAATAGTAGCTTTCACTTGGTTAGTCAGATTAAGTTAATTATAATCAGTCAGTGTTTGATTTGACTGATGAACTTTAATCTGATTAATATTTGAATTGTATTTAACGTCCAGACTGATACTGATGCACTGAAATAAGCATCTTAGGTCCAGACAGATGGCCTATGCATCTCACCCCTTTCTATGTTTATCAACCACAAGCAAGGTAAACCTAAGGTGTTGGTGAGATGCTCAAGAACTAAACCTATGGGTACATGCTTTCTAAGGATGTAAGACTAGTCTAAGGCCAAAACTGTTTTTGAAAGTCTAAAAATGGAAATTTTGAAATCAAACAAGTTTAGCCTATAAGTTGATAAAATCAGTTTTGAAAGTATTTTTGAAGGATCCTAGTCTATTGAGTAAGAACATATTCAATGTAAGTTTGAAATATCACTAGATAACTCCAAAAATATTTTACAAATAGTGTAGCTACAGAAGTAGGTCATTACTAAAGCTACTGAGATGATGAAGAGGGTGGTCCAGACCCCAAGGATCGAAGAAGTGTCATCAGCTCAGTGTGGCGGGTGTCCCCGGCAGCTCGTAACTCGGCAACCTCTCGCCGCATGTCCCGATGAAAATCGGAGTTCTCCTGCTGGAGACTCGCCATGGCTCTCTCTAGTCCGGTCATACGGTCGGCTAGAGTGCGGGAAGCGTGTCGTGGTGCTCGAGCTAGGGGTGGTGGTGGAGCCGGTGCGGCTTCCTCCGGAAATAGTGCGAGCATGAACTCGTCCATCTGTGCGTCTGGATCGGGCTGGTGCTGTGCCCCCCTCCGCCAAGTCATAGTCCCGTCATCTCTATCTACGTGAATGCCGGCTAAGGAGAAGTTCCGAGAGGATATAACATCGAACTCGGTCATATGGGCAACGTCTCCTCTAGTGACATCAATGTGCAGTGAGGACATATAGGCTGTCAGAATGTGACCAAATGGCATATGGACTCGACTGTCAGTCACGTATCCGGCTGCGTAAGTGATGGTGGAGAAGATATGTAGGCTAATGTCAATCTCCAACCTATGAATCAGGGCATAAAGTAGGAATGAATGGAATGGGCGCATCACAGCGATGTCCCGAGTGGTCAGTGGTAAAATACAAAGAACTACAACCCTATAAAGAGCGTAGTCATGGACTCTAAGTTCTACTGACCGAAACTGTGTTACAGTGGGATCTCTCTCTCCCCCAAAAAAATACGAATACATCGTATCGAGAGTAATATGTGAGTAGGGATCGTCGAACGGTAGATCCCTCGGAGGATAGCACAAAAAGGGGCAAGTAGAAGGACGCAACTCTAAAAACTCTCTAATAGTCGTAGGGGAAAATACGATATCAGTGCCTGCTGCCCTAGTGGTATAGGTGAAGTCATCTATTTTTACTAAGTTATTGCAAAATTCGGCACATAGACTTATGTTTATTGGACTGGTACATTCTACAAGGTTCCTTAAATTGTAGTGGCCTATAACCTCTAAGGCAGAGGGACATGACCTTAGGAAGAAGGCTCTATCTATGCAGGTAGTCCTAATGGCCTTATAGATGGTGGACTCAAATTTAATCCTATGTTCGTCTGTGGGAGTACTAGCATTGGAGGGTCCAGCACCAGTATTTGTTCGTTTCTTACTGTATATAAAGAATATATAAAAAAAATTTAGAAGACAACAAAAAAAATATTTTAGAGAGGGGAAGAATATTTTACCGAGGAGCCATCGAAAAAATATAGATTTGACGACCTCGGTTGAATCGCAACAGCGTCTTCACCGCACGAAAATTTAATTTAGAGTACTTTCGCACTGAGGTTCAAAGTGAACCTTGGCAAAAGTGAGAATGAGTGGGGTCTCCTTTTTTTTTTTTTTTTTTTTTTTAGTAAGATTTTGAAAACTTTAAGTTTCAAATTAAATTTTGAGATTAATTTAAGTTTCTTTTAAAATTAATTTTTAAGTTTAAAACTAAAATTTTGAAATTAATTTTTAAGTTTAAAAAATTTTTGAAATTAATTTTTAAGTTTAAAATTAAAATTTTTGAAATTAATTTTTAAGTTCAAAAAATTTTTGAAATTAATTTTTAAGTTTAAAATTAAAATTTTTGAAATTAATTTTTAAGTTTAAAATTAAAATTTTTGAAGTTTAAAATTAAAATTAATTTTAAGTTTAAAATTAAAATTAATTTTAAGTTTAAAATTAAAATTAATTTTTAAGTTTAAAATTAATTTTTGAAATTAATTTTAAGTTTAAAATTAAAATTTTGAAATTAATTTTTAAGTTTAAAATTAAAATTTTGAAATTAATTTTAAGTTTAAAATTAAAATTTTTAAATTTAATTTTAAGTTTAAAATTTTTTGAAATTAATTTTAAGTTTAAAATTAAAATTTTGAAATTAATTTTTAAGTTTAAAATTAAGATAAGCCTAATTCATCTCACCCGATCTATATTATCAATCAGGGAATCCTATGATTTTGTGAGATGAAATTGGTTTGATTACAGACTTTTGGTTTAACTTGTGTTAGATTCAGATTTAGTTTTGGTTTCCACAAATAGGCATTCTTCGGATAAACTTCTAAGCTTGGTGAGTCACAGGGACATCATTAGAAGTAACCAAACTTTCGAAGTTTTCCGAATAGTCCTATCCACGGAACTTAGTACTAAATCTTGGTCTAACTGGTTAGGATTCGTTTAAGGGTAGCTTGATCGGTTCCACTTGGCCAAATGCACCAGATCGAAGCCATATCTTTCTAGACATGCGATGCCCAAGCTTCCCTAACGTACTATCATCCAAAAACTTCACCAGTACCATGAGTCAAGTTAACCTCGGTCTCTTTTTAACTAATCCTAATTACCCTGTCGGGTTAGTTTGTTTTGGGTTACCCTGTCGGGTATGTTAGTTTTGGAGGTGTCAGCTATTCTGGAGCCTCCCCCTGAATTATTGGCCATTAATTTAGATTTTGGGTTTGTGTAGATTCTTTTTATGGTTATAATCAACTTGGTGATAGTCTAAATTTTGTTGAGTTTTGAATTTTGATTTCAAGTTAAATTTATTTTTTAGTTTTTGATCTGATTTATTCAAGTTTATATAATGTATTTTATCTTTAGGTATATAGAGTTGATTAGGTCCTACTTGCGTGGTTAAGCACGCTTTCGGGACCCAAGCTTGTTTAGTTACTTTGTGTTGGGTTAATAATGATTTAAAGGTTTTGTTTGATTTTGACTTATATCCAAGTCCGGTTTTATTATAGCATGCCTTTTGGTTATTTAGAATTAAATCTAAATTTTTAGATCTTGTTGTGAATTTTTCCAACAATTCTTTTAACTTATTAATTTCACTTTTTAATGATAAATTCTCCTCCTCAAGTGTACGGTCTTGAGTTGGATTCGAATTTTTTAATTGTTCCTTGAGGTTTTGATTTTCTTCAAGAAGTGATTTATTTTCATTTTCCAATTTAACTAATTTTTTATTTAAACACGAGATAATTCTAAAGAATTTATGATTTAAGTTTAGGTATACCTCTTCGGAACCTTCGGAAACGAGTGCGGACTCGTGGCTTGATTCGGGTTCGGACCCGTCTTCTGATTCCTCTGATTCGTCTCCCGTTTCCGCTTCGCGAGCCATCAGCGCGAGGTGCCTTTGGTGCTTGTGCCTTTCCCCCTCCGATTCGTCTTATGAGGAATCGTCCCTTGTTGCTTTGAGGTCTTTCTTCTTTCTTGACTTTTGTTTGTCAAGTTTCAATCTTGGGCATTCGTTCTTGTAGTGCCCCTTTTTGTTGCATCAAAACATGTGACATTTCTTGAGTCGGTTGGCGAACTGATCTTCTTGCTGAAGTTTCTCTTTTCTGGTGAACATTTTCCTTACCAGGTGTTCTTCTGAGTCTTGATCGGAATCTTCTTGATTCGGGTTTGTTCTTCTTTTCTTTAGAGGAACATCGAATAAAGCTACACCTTTCTCGACCCGGCGTTAGTTTGCTCATGAAGTTCTAATTCACGAAGAGTTCATCCAATTTTAATTTAGATAAATTTTTGAAATTTTGTAGGCATCTACAATTGATGCCCACAAATTATTGAAAAGCATTTAACGCGTACCTTATTAAGTCTCGGTTCTCCATTTGGTGTCCTATCGCGTGGAGACCGTTGAGGATATCTTTGACCCTCGCGTGGAGCTGACTTGCCGTTTCTCCTTCCTGCATTTTATATTAAAAATTTTATTTAACAGCAAATCTCTTTTTGTTACCTTCGCGTCGCTTGTTCCTTCGTGCAGCTCGATCGGTTTATCCCAAGCTCCTTAGCGTTTTCATGCGGTCCAACCCGGTTCAGTTCTGTTAGTCCGCAGTGTAGAGTGTTGATGGCTTTGTTTTCAATTGATGCCTTTTTCTTTAAATCATTTGTCCATTCTTGAGGGTCTATTATTTTCCGGAGTTGTCTACTGGAATTTTATAAGCCTTTGTGACGCTCATCCATTGGTCGTAGTCTGTCTTCATGTAGATCTCCATTCTTCTCTTCCAACGAAAAGTCATCCCGTTGAATAGGGAGGACGCTGTCTTGAAGCCTTCTTGTTGAGACATCTTATCCTGCACACACTAAATTAAGCGAAAAGGAAATCCCAAGACTTCGTCTTGGATTAGCGATCCTGAAAAAAAGAACTCTAAGTGTAACGAAAAATCTTCAAAAAGATAATAATATCAGTTTGGAATTGAAAAATATTTCTCCGATTGGTGGTTGCACCAAATCGAGGCGACTGCTCCGATACCACTTGTAAGACCGATAGGTTCGATAGGGGTGAATATCGATTCGAAAATATCGAGTATAAGCGCAGCAGAAAAGTAGATTGTTTTACTTCGTTCGAGCCTGGGGCGACTCCTACTCGAGGCCCGTGTGACCACTTTCGTTGAGCAATCACTAGCAATTCGAATATAATTACAAAATAAGTACAAGGAATGCTAATGAAACAAAGTAATACAGGAAATTAACCAAAAGCGAAGAAGCACTTTGTCGGAGCTTTGTTAGCGTCGCGAGCGTGGGCAGCGGGACCAGCGGTCGAAGAGTTCTCGATAATGATTGTTCAAGCTCACGCACAGGCTTCTTTTATATCTTGTCCGGCGCTGGATCCCTTCGGACGCTGGCACGTGGCACAAACCATGATGCTCCACGTGGCGACTCTGGTGGATGAAATTTGCCTTAGGGCGCGGACCTCCCGGCCCGGACCTCTCTCCGAAAGTCCTTCTCCTGCAAGAAAAGGTTAGTCAGGGCAAAATTACACGAATGTTAGCACGTTTTATAGATGAGCAAAGTATGACTTAGATTCCGTCTTCGAGGGCGGAATCTAGTCACGATCTCGACTCGGATATCGAAATGGATCTAAGCCGGATCGGCGCTAATGTTCCCTACCTGGGAAGCGTCCTCATACTCCCTCCTGACTTACCTCACTTACCTGCCCGGTCAGCCCGTTGACCCGTCTGGACTTCTCGCCAAGCATCCGGTCAGCCGTCGACCGCTTGGACTTCTCGCCAGCTATCCGGTCAGCCGTCGACCTATTTCCAGCTATCCGGTCAGCCGTCGACCTATTTGGACTTCGCCTAGCGTCCGGTCAGCCCGTCGACCCGCTTGGACTTCTCGCCAGCTATCCGGTCAGCCCGTCGACCTAGCTGGACTTTTCCTGCACACTTGATAAAAGTGTCAGACAACAACAAACCTAACTTAACCTGATTTGTCATTCATCAAAACCTGAGTTAGACCGTTAGTGCTAACCGCACCAACACTAGAAGCCCTTTTTGTTCGGTTGTGAGTCCAAGAATCAAGGTGAGTTGCTACTCATCTGCAGTAGGATAGCTCCGAGATTTGTTTTCCTTGCTGCCGTGATTTAAGGATTTTGGTTTTATACTATTATCGTGAGTTTGATTTCTGAAGCATGTGGTAAAGATTAGTGGTTTTGTGTCTTCTGTCGTGAGCCTCCAGGTATGAAGGAGGATGAAGGGTATAGATTAAGCATGTGGTTGTTTACCTTAGGCCTTATGGCATGTAGGAGTGGTTTTCGGGCTTGTTCTTCTTGATTTCGAATCATGCTGTAAAGAATATGCTTGTGTATTTTGATTTTTGAAGCATGCTGTAAAATCGCTTGTGTGTTTGCTGCTGTGTACTTCAAAGAAGGAAATAATTGTATGAACTAGGTATTTTTGTTCCTTTAGATATAGGGCAGTTGACATTGAACAGGGGAAGAGTTGTAGTTTCGGGTTGCTTGTGTTGGTTGCTGCCATGACCATTAATTCCGAACCTGCTAGGTTGAATATGAGATCACTGAATTTGCTGTGGTACTGATCATCTTTGAGTTGCCTGCATTGTGCATGATAGATAGAGTTTCTAGTTTTCCTTTGATGTTTGAACTTACCTTAGCTGAGCATGTTTTGTTTTCATTTACCCTTAGCTGATCATGTGCAGTTTTTTTTTATTTACCATTAGCTGAACGTATGCAGTGTTTCATTTGCTACTAGTTGGTATCAGAGCAGTTCCTATTCTCCAACATCACACATCAGCACCATCTTTGCCGTCTTCAAGTAAGAAAGTATTTAAGTTTTCCTTTTATGCTTTCTTTATTATTTGCAGTATGGAGTAATTGCTTATATGTGCTTTAGTAAGATAGAAGTTTTGTTTCTCTTATATTCATATACATAAGTATGTTTAGAAAGGATAGAGAAGATATCAAGCCTTCCCAGGACCCCTAATGGGTACGATGCGATATGAATAATAGAGGACCGAGAAGTTAAGAGACTAAGGAACAAAGAGTACCATTAGTGAAAGTCATTAAGAACCAGAAGCACGAGGAAGTTACTTAGGTGCGTGAGGACAGTATGAGACAGAGATATCCAGAATTATTCTAAGTTCGAGGACGAACTTTTTATAAGGTAGGGAGAATTGTAACATCCCAAATTTCCTCAATTAGAGTCCTAAAAGTAATTTAAAAATATTTAAAAATGCTATAGAAATATTCTAGGGATTTTTAGAAATTTTTAAAGTATTTTTATGTAATTTTTGGAGGTCGTTTGGTATTTTTACTAAATGAAGGAAGTTTCGACAAAAAAATGTCCAAGCCGAGAATTGAACCCACGACCTTTGACTCGGTCAAAACCCGACTAACCAGGTGGGCAAACAGATTTTTCTATTTAGAAAAGGTAGCGAATTTATTTAAGATAGTTAACAGAATATTGGATTATAAAAGAAATAAGTTGATCTTGGATTTGTCTGTTTAGAAAAGGTAGTGAATTTATTAAAGATAGTTAACAGAATATTATAAAAGGGATAAGTTGATGTTGGATTTGTCTGTTTAGAAAAGGTAGCGAATTTATTTAAGATAATTAACAGAATATTGGATTATAAAAGGGATAAGTTGATGTTGGATTTGTCTGTTTAGAAAAGATAGCAAATTTATTTAAGGAGTTAACAGAAATATTAAGTTATAAAAAGGGATAAGTTGATGCTCTGTTTTCCCGTGACTTAAACCATTCTCTTCTTCTCTTCTGCGTACGATGGCGGAGCTTGGGCAGAAAACGAAAGGGAGTTAGGGCATCATCTTCGGCGGCCGGCCAAGGTCCTAGAAGCCCTTTTTGTTCGGTTGTGAGTCCAAGAATCAAGATAAGTGCTTCTCACCTGCAGTAGGAGTAGTTTCGGACCTTTGTTCTTCTTGAATTCGAAGCATGATGAGCGCTTATAGTGCAGATTTTTAATTAAGCTCATATGTAGATTTTTATGTAAGCTTATAGTGCAGATTTTAATTAAGCTTATAAAACAGATTTTAATTAAGCTCATAGTGCAGATTTTTATTTAGGCTTATAGTGCAGATTTTAATTAAGCCTATAGTGCAGATTTTAATTAAGCTTATAGTGCAGATTTTTATTTAAGCTTATAGTGCAGATTTTAATTAAGCCTATAGTGCAGATTTTAATTAATCTTATAAGTGTAGATTTTTATGTAAGCTTATAATGCAGATTTTAATTAAGCATTGCAGTGTAGATTTTTCATTAAGCATTTCAATTACAAATTTTAAGTTCCCTATCAGTATTTTGAGTTTAAGAAAAGTATAAGAAAGATAAAGAAAAGAAAGAAAAAGGTCAAGGCCTTAAGTAGATCACAAAGTCAAGACTTTAGGGAATTTGACACACAAGGTGCTAAAGAAAATGCCGAGGCATTATATGTTAGAAGTATTAAAAGATAACAAGTATTTTACTTTTATCAGTGGCACTGTGCTGGACTCTCAGTTGTCCTTGGGTTGGGCTCCCATAATCGTCCCTAGGTTTAGATAACCTAGTAGTAACGGCACGGCCGACGGTCGACGGTCGACGACCCGAGGGTCGCCAAATGGGCCTCCAAATGGGCCGCCAAATGGGTCGGGTCGTTACAAAAGTAAAAGCACAATTGCCGGGCCCAAGAGAAGTTGATTATTATTTTGAAGTATTATAAGTATAAGTTTTTGAACAAGTAAAGTAATTTTTTACATAAGTATAAAGTATTAAAGAATAAGTTTTAAACAAGTGAATTAAAGAATAAGTTTAGAACAGATGAATTAAGTTTCACTTTGTTTTAAAATCAGCAAGTTTAGTTTTTATTCTACCATGTTTATCTAGTAGATGAGTAGTTTTTCATGTTTACCTATTAGATGAGCAGCATGATTAACTATTAGAATTACATGAGTAAATTCCTTAGCTTTTCTTTGCTATTAGTTTGACATGAGCAGTTATGTTTATGCTTATTTCTTTTTAGAGCATATAGTTTCTAGTTCTTTTCGTATACATGCATATTCGAGTTTTGTGAGTTAGATAGCGCTTACTAAGCAATTTTGCTTATAGTTGCATTTTCCTCTTATTGCAGATAAAGGAAAGGAAAATTTATAGCAAAGGAAGGCGACAAGGAGGTGCAGATGGATGTGTGATGCCTGTACTATAGAAGCCTTGGGACCTAGCATAAGGATTTATTAAGATTGCCCTTTATTAAGAATATATTAGATGAGTCATTTAGTTTTCCGCTGCTAGTTAATTGCATTTTTAGAGAGTTTATGTATTGATCTTTACATGTGAACAACTCTAATTAAGTAAAGTTAGTAGTCCAGTAGCGCTCCGCCCTCGCAGACTAGTAGTGAGGAGTGTGGGGTGTTACAGCTTACGCCCATTCCACAATTCTATGGAAGTAAAGGGTACTGATTTAGAAGGTACCATATTAAGAATGTATAATGTTGTTTCCAGAGCATATCCCCAAAATGAATTTGGTAATTCTGAATAACTCATCATCGATCTAACCATTTCCATAAGAGTCCTATTCTTTCGTTCTGTCACACCATTCTGTTGGGGTCTACTAGGTGCAGACAATTGGGATTGAATCCCGGCCTCTGATAAGTAATTTCTAAACTCTCCAAAGAGGTATTCGCCATCACAATTAGACCGTAGTGTCTTGATACTTTTACCATGACGTTTCTCCACATCGGCCTTGTACTCTTTGAACTTATCAAAGCATTCAGACTTGCGACACATCAAGTAAATGTACTCATATCTCGAATAGTTGTCTATAAAAGAGATAAAATATTCAAAATCACCTTTAGCCTGGATAGACATAGGACCACACAAAACAGAATAAACTAGTTCTAACACATCTTTGGCTCTATACCCCTTGGCCTTAAAAGGTCTCTTGATCATTTTACCTTCCAAGCAAGATTCGCAAGTTGGAAAGTTTTCCAACACTAATAAACCCAAGAGTTCATCGGCTATTAGCCTTTGAATCCTACTCAAGTTAATATGACCAAGCCTCAGATGCCAAAGATATGTTTGATTCATTTCCAAAGGTTCCTTTCTCTTATTAGAATTAGAAGATGTGTTATTAATTTCCATTTGTTACTTTGTGGGAGTAATTGGATTTAGAGTATGCAAATTGCCTACTAATGTACCAGAACAGATAATAACCCTATTTTTCTTGATAACTACTTTGTCATCAAAAGAAACAGAATATCCATCCACAAATAGTTTAGAAACTGAAATTAAATTCTTTCTAAAAGTTTGTACATAAAGACAATTTCTCAAAATCAAAGTTTTATTCCTATCGAATGATAAGTAGATGTCTCCCACTGCAACAGCCGTCACTTTCATAGCATTACTCATGTAGACGGTTATCTCTCCTTCATATAGTCGACGAGTTTCCAGGAACCCCTGCAATGAATTGCAGACATGATCAGTGGCTCTTGTATCTACACACCAGGTGCTCGTAGATAACATCGCTAAACATGTTTCAACTACTAGAGAATAAGATATACCTTTATTGTTCTCTTTCCTACGAGGACAGTCTACCTTCCAATGTCCAGACTGCTTGTAGATGAAGTACTTGCCCTTTGGCTTCTTCACTCCAGCTTTTGGTCCAGTACCTAGAGATCTATTCACCTTCTTTGCTGAGCCAGCCTGTTTCTTCTTCTTCTTGCCTTTCGACTTAGAAGTAGAAACATTTTCAGCAAAGTGAATTTGAGAATTATGACGAAATAGCCCTTCTACTGCCTAAAGTTCTGTCAATAGTTCCGCCAATGAATAAATCCTTTTATTAATATTGTAGTTCAGACGAAACTGCTCAAAACTTTTGGGTAGCATTTGGAGAATAATATCGACCTAGGTTTCCCCATCGATTTCAGCTCTAAGGATTTGTATCTCGTTCAAGTAAGCCATCATCTTTAGGATATGATCCCTAACGGATGCCCCCTCTGACATGGTGGCTGCCATTAATTTTCTCATTCCCTCTTACCTAGCAGCCTGATTCTGGTGTCCGAAGAGTTCCTTGAGATTGTTCATCATGTCATAGGCAGTTGGCAAGTCCTGATGCTGATATTGCAACACATTTGACATTGAAGCCATAATGTAACACCGCACCATCTCATCTGCCTTTACACATTTCTTATGATACTCAATCTCCTCTTCACTAGAATCACTATTAAGCACATTAGGGAAAACCTCTAACAGTACAAACTTATAGTTTTCAGCAGTTAGGACAATGTCCAGGTTTCTTTTCCAATCTATGTAGATGGGACTAGTAAGTTTGTTCTCTTTCAGAATAATAGCCAGTGGGTTGAAAGTCATCCTAAGAATCACAAAATAAGTTTTGGTCAAGACTCTAAATTTAGAATAATATTGATCCTCAAACAATACTATTTAAATTTACCAACACCTCAAAACACTATGAATTTTTCATGTCACGTTAGTGTGGACGTATACAAATTCAATATTTGTAAGAGGAGGTTTTACCCATTAATTTTATTATCTTGTGATCTTAACTTTATGACAAATAAAATTAATAGTTGGTTTTCCTTTGGTCACGTAAAAAATAGTAGTGACTCCATTGGAGAGGATACTATTGAATGCATCTAAGAGTATACCATTATTTGATACTTAGTCCATTAAATATGATTGTGTCCCTCCATAAAAGGAGACTCGCAAACAAACTCATCCGTTGTGGAGGGAGGCACTCTAAGCCAACACGCAAGTTTGTTTGCATCACTTTGAAACTAGTAATGGAGACCATGGAATTTATTTAAAATCCCTCTCCCACTTAATTATTTAAGGTGAGGAATTTTAACCATGCAAGCACACACACATCACAGCAAATAAAAAGAAATAAATATGAAAATTAATTTTCCAACTATTATGGCTTCTTCCTGTTGGTGCGAGAAGCATCCGATGATCGAACCTTAGTTTTGATAATGGCAAAGGATTCAAAGTTAAGTTAGTGTGTGATCTAACATGTTTGAATAAGTGTTTCAGGAAAGTCCTAGCTACGGTTAGGCAGGTGAAAAACCCTAAGGGGTGGTAACCTTAGGTCCTAGGGGGCGGAAACCCTAGGTGGAGTAAAACCCTAAGGGGCGGTAACCTTAGGTCCTAGGGGGCGGTAACCCTAGGTGGAGGAAATCCCTAAGGGGCGGTAACCTTAGGTCCTAGGGGGTGGTAACCCTAGGTGGAGAAAAACCCTAGGGGGCGGTAACCCTAGGTCCTAGGGGGTGGTAACCCTAGGCGGAAAGTCAAGTCGGTCTGGAGGACCGAACTGGCATCAGGTAATCTCTCCTGAGGGGAGTAGGTGAGGATGCGTTCCCCGTAGAGGGAACAGTAGGAGACGGGTCGACCTAGGGTTTCCGGTTGGAAATCCGAAGTTAGACTCGGACAGTCCGAAGACTGTCAGTTATTACTTACTTTGTTTTATCAGATTCTAACACTGTCTTGCAGGGTATTTTGCTCGGACTAACCTTTGTTTGCAGGTGAGGAACCTGCTGGAAAAAGGTGGTCCGGGCGCTCGGGACCAAATGTTATCCCTGCCGCGACTTCGCCACATGGAGCATCCTGGTTGGTTGGCCACGTCACACTCCAGGTGCCCGGAAGGTCATATAAAAAGAGGGTCGAGGGTGCAGCCAAAGATCATCAATTGCTAAGCTGTCTTCTGTGAAGTGCTGCCAACGAGACGATCTTGAAGTGCTACTACTCGACAACCCAAAGCTCAGACTCTTCAATCTTGTGTTGTCGGTATTAGTTCTTTTATTACACTGATTGTAATTCAAATTGTAATCTTTCCGATATATAGTTGTTGCCCACCGAAAGCGGTCAAGGACCGTGGGCCTTCGAGTAGGAGTCGCCATAGGCTCCGAACGAAGTAAAACACCTGCGTCTCTGTGTGTTTTATTTTACTTTCCGCTGCGTTTCTATTCTGTGTTTTAAATCGTTAAAAATAGCCACGAGCGCTATTCACCCCCCTCTAGCGCTTTCGATCCATCAATTGGTATCAGAGCGGGGTCATTTTGAATCGGTGCAACCACCATTCAAAATATCTTTTCGTGGTATTTTTTCGGAGTCGATTAGAATTTAGCCTCATAGCTATATTCTAATTCTCTTTCCCTCGAATCGGTTTTTCTCGGAATTGGTGCAACACCACCCGAGTTCGTGATTCATTTTTTTTCTTCCGCACTACTAAGCCAGGACCAAGTCCTGGGACATTTTTTGTGGTTGTTTTTTCGCTTTAGGTAAAACTGAAATAGCCCTTCAAGAAGGCTATAGTACTGCCCGCCCTCCGCTATTCACCGGAGACGACTTCGGGTACTGGAAAAGTCAGATGGAGGCATATCTCCAGACTCACTTTGAAGTCTGGATGATTGTCAAAACCGGATTCGAGTGACCATCTGACAGCGCCGGCAAACCACTACCGTACGAGGACTGGGATGCATCTTCGATCAAGAAAGTGGAAGCTAATGCCAAGGCAACCTACACCCTCCAGTGTGGCCTATCAAAAGAAGAACTCAACCGCGTCGGCCCCTTCAACAGCGCCAAAGAATTGTGGGAGAAGCTAATTGAACTTCACGAAGGGACATCCGACACCAAAGTAAGTAAAAGAGACTTAATTTTTAATAAATTATTTAACATCAAATTGTAGGAAGGTGAAACAGCCGCCCAACTCCATGCCCGGATTCAAGATCTGCTCAATGGTCTTCATGCGATTGGATAAAAGGTAGACAACCGGGACATCATAAGGTATTCTCTAAACGCCTTTCCAAGGAACACCTTGTGGGCATCCATGGTAGATGCCTACAAGGTCTCCAAGGACTTGTCTACCATTAAATTAGATGAACTGTTTGCAGAATTCGAACTTCACGAACAGACTAATGCACGCCCGACCGAGAAAGGGTTGGCTTTGGTTGCAGGAACAGGGAGATCGCGTGAGTCAAAGGTCAAGCGAAGAACCGAACCTGAGTCAGAAGAAGAACCAGACTCAGAAGACGACGATGAACTCACAATCAAAATAGTCAGCTTAGTAAAGAAGCTCTGCAAAATGAAGGGCTTCAACAAAAAGGATCTCAGAAAGGCCATTCAGTCTAAAGAAGCCCAACCAAGCTCGAAGGTCAAATTCGAAGTGACATGCTACGGGTGCAATCAGAAGGGTCACATCAAGGCGAATTGCCCGAACCAGAAGGATCCAAAGAAACCCAAAAGAAAGAAGGCATTGAAGGCAACATGGGACGAGTCTTCTTCCGAGGAATCCGACGACGAAGAACAAGAACAGACGAACTTTCTTGCCTTGACAGCCCGGGACTTCACCAACGGATCCGGAAGTGAGGACGAATCGGAAGCCGAGTCCGAGAGAAGCCACGGATCCGCATCCGTTTCCGAAGGGCCGAACCCCTCTGTAAGTAAAAGTTGGTTATATAGTTTAATTAATTATTTAATGCATAAAGTAGCTAAGTCTAAGATTCGAATTAAAGCGCTTCTAAAGGAGGTAACACTCCTTAAAGAAACGCCTAATAACGAATCCTTAACTGATCAAGTTCAGACTGGAACCTCAACTCAAGTTCAAAAACTTGAGGAAGAGAATTCCAATCTGAAAAGTCAAGTCAAGGATTTGAAAATAACTCTAGAGCGATTTTCCTTGGGATCCAAGAATCTTGACTTAATTCTTGGAACTCAAAGGGCAATCTACAATCGAACTGGACTAGGATATAAAAAGAAGTATAAATCTTACCTATCCTTAATAAAACCAAATAGAAAAATGGTCCAAGCATGGGTTGCCAAGTCCAACCTGATTAATCAAGTTGGACTTGGATATTATTGGGTTCCTAAGGATCAAATACATTACCTCAATAAACCTTATCGAGGCTATGATCCAGGGGGAGCTAAAACAATAAAAATTTGAAATTAATCTAAAAACTCAAAATTGAAAAATTCATAATTAAAACTTAAAATTCAAAATTCAAATTCGAAATTAATCAGAAACTCAAAATTAAAAATTCAAAATTAATCTAAAAACTCAAAGTTAAAAATTCGAACTTAATCTAAAACTCAAATTTAAAAATTCAAAATTAATTATTAAAATTTCAAAATTCAAATTAGAAATTAATCATTAAAATTATTCATTCAAATTTGAAATTAATTATTAAAATTTAGAATTCAAAATTCGAAATTAATTATTGAAATTCAAAATTCAAATTCGAAATTAATTATTCATTCAAATTTGAAATTAATTATTAAAATTTAAAATTCAAAATTTGAAATTAATTATTAAAATTTAAAATTCAAAATTCGAAATTAATTATTGAAATTCAAAATTCAAATTCGAAATTAATTATTCATTCAAATTCAAATTATTCATTCAAATTCGAAATTAATTATTAAAATTTAAAATTCAAAATTTGAAAATTCAAAATTCGAAATTAATCATACAAAATTCATAAATTCAAAATTAATTCAAAATCCAAATAGAAGGAGGGTCCAGAATAGCTGGCAACTCCGAAATCTATTTACCCGACTGGGTAACCGAACTTAATCTACCCGAAATGGGTAAACAAGAGTAGATTACCCGACAGGGTAAATAAGGATAGATTAAAAGGGTTAGATCTAACTTGAAACACAGTAATGGTGAAGTTTTTGGATGATAGTACGTTGGGAAAACTTGGGCATCGCATGTCTAGGAAGATATGGCTTCGACCTGGTGCATTTGGCCAAGTGGAACTAACCGAAGCTACCCTTAAATGGATCCTAACTAGTTAGACCAAGGTTTAGTATTAAGCTCAATGGGTAGGACTATTTGGGAAACTTCGAAGGCATGGTTACTTTAATGAGCTCCTTGTGACTCACCATAGCCCAGAAGTTTATCCAAAAAACGCTTACTTGTTGAACCCAAAGCTAAACCCGAATCTAACGTAAAGTTAAACAAACCCTAAAAAGTGAACTAATTCATCTCACAAAATAATAGGATCCCCTGATTGAAAAACATACATCGGGTGAGATGACTAAGCAAACTCAATTTTAAATCTTACTTAAGTTAAGCTAAACATTTTTTAAAATTAAATTAAACATCAAATCACCAAACAAACCCCCATAGAATCAACTCAGATTAGGTAAGATACAAAATTAGGAACTTACCTCAATCAAACTGTCTTTTGATCCATCAACTACTTTATGTGTAGGAATTGGATCAATGGATGTTGGACAGTGGATGTTCCAGACATATGATTAGAGATCGATTGAAGTTCACTAAGTTAAAACTAAAGAACCTAGGATCAGTTGCATTCGGCAACGATGGAAAACTGAAAGTAATCGGAAAAGGTAATATCAAACTTAATTCTGATTTTATTATTCGAAAAGTACTCTTAGTTGAAAATTTTAATTTCAATTTATTAAGTATAAGTCAACTATGCGATACTAGTTATTCAGTCAATTTTACCAAGTCTGAATGTATAGTCAAACATGTCGATAATCCAAAAATCATACTTAAGGGCACTAGAAAAGATAATGTCTACACCGTCTATCTACCATCATCCTCAATAAAGTGTTTTCTAACACAACAAGAGGAAACTGAGTTATGGCACAGAAGACTCGGTCACACGCACACAAGACTCATTTCAAAAATGAGTCAAAATGGACTAGTTAGAGGGTTCTCCAAATTAAAAGTTATTGAAAACTTAATCTGTAATGCATGTCAACAAGGAAAACAAACCAAGTCCACCCACAAGTCAACCAATACGGTTAGAACTACCCATCTACTTGAGCTCCTTCACCTAGATCTATTTGATTCACATGGAGCCAAGTCACTAAGCAAGAACCAATATTGCTTAGTTATAATTGATGACTACTCCAGGTTCACCTGGGTAAAATTTCTAAAAACAAAAGATGAAACCTTTGAAATATTTAGTAATTTTTACAAATTAACAGAAAATGAAAAAGATACTAAAATTAAAAGGATAAGGAGTGATCATGGAGGAGAATTTGAAAATCACAACTTCACTGAATTTTGTGAAATAAATAGGTACAAACATGAATACTCCTGCCCTAGAACCCCCCAACAAAATGGTGTAGTAGAACGTAAAAACAGAACCTTACAAGAAGCTGCCAGAACCATGTTAAACGAATATAATCTATCTAATCAATTCTGGGCTGAAGCAGTTAGTACAACTTGCTACATTCAAAATAGGATCTTAATTAATAAATTTCAAAATAAAACCCCCTATGAAATTTATTATAATAAAATTCCTAACTTAAACTATTTAAAAGTATTTGGGTGTAAAGTCTTTATTTTAAACACTAAATATTACTTAGGAAAATTTACATCAAAAACAACCCCAGGAATATTTTTAGGGTACTCAACCACTAGTAGAGCATATAGAGTATATAACAAGAATACCCTAAAAGTAGAAGAAACAACAAATATAAAATTTGATGAAGACACTATAATTGAAACTGAGGATATACAAAGTGCTAATCCAATAAACAGAGAAGATGACGAAACTCAACCTGAACCTATTGAATCTGAAGAACAAATAACTAATTCAAATGACATACGACCAACCAGAACAAGCACAAATCACCCATCTGACCAAATCTTGGGTGATCCAACTGTAGGCGTAAGAACTAGGTCATCCTATAGAAACCAGAGTCAAATAGCTTTAATCTCAAAAATTGAACCCAAAACCATAGAAGAAGCCCTACCAGACCCAGATTGGACTATAGCAATGCAAGAAGAATTGGCCCAATTTGAAAGAAATAAGGTATGGGAATTAATGCCTAAACCCATTAACAAAACCATGATTGAGACTAAATGGGTTTTTAGAAACAAATTAAATGATCAAGGTGAAAAAGTAAGAAATAAAGCCAGGTTAGTAGCCAAAGGGTTCAATCAAGTAGAAGGGCTAGACTATGATGAGACCTATGCTCCTGTAGCAAGACTTGAATCCATTAGGATGCTGCTGGCCTATGCAGCACACAAAGGATTCAAGCTATTTCAAATGGATGTAAAATCCACGTTCTTAAACGGATTTATTAAAGAAGAAGTATACGTAGGTCAACCTCCAGGATTTGAGGACATAGAACATCCAAATTATGTCTTCAAATTAAAAAAGGCCCTGTACGGACTAAAACAAGCACCTAGGGCTTGGTATGAACGACTGTCCAACTATCTAATATCAAAAGAGTTCAACCAAGGTCAAATAGACCCAACCCTTTTTGTAAAAACCTTTGAAAACGACATCTTTATAGCACAAATTTACGTCGACGATATCATTTTTGGATCAACCAACTCAAAATTTTTAAAAGAGTTTACCAAACTAATGGAAAATGAATTCGAAATGAGTCTAGTGGGTGAACTTAATTTATTTTTAGGGTTACAAATTAAGCAAACCAAAGATGGAATTTATATTTATCAAACCAAATATGCTAAAGAATTAATTAGTAGATTTGGAATGGAAAACTAAAAAATCATTAATACACCAATGGCTACTAATGTTAAAATTGACTCAGACTTAGAAGGTAAACCAGTAGACTTGAAATACTATCGAAGTGCGATAGGAAGTCTATTGTACCTAACTGCAAGTCGACCAGACATCATCTTTGCAGTAGGTATGTGCGCAAGATACCAATCTTGTGCAAAAGAGTCTCACTTAACCCTAGTAAAAAGAATCCTTAGGTATGTTAAGGGAACCCTAAACGTAGGACTTTGGTACCCTAGATCTTGCACCCTTGATCTAACCGGCTACTCTGACTCTGACTATGCCGGGTGCAAGCTAGATAGAAAAAGCACAAGCGGCAGTTGTCAATTTTTAGGGCATTGCCTAGTAAGTTGGTCAAGTAGAAAGCAACACTGTGTTGCCTTATCTACCACTGAAGCTGAATATATAGCACTAGGTGAATGCACATCTCAATTACTATGGATGATGCATACCCTTAAAGACTATCAACTTGAATATCAAAAAACAAAAATTTCAATCGATAACATAAGTATAATAAATCTAACAAAAAACTCAATTCATCACTCAAGGACTAAACATATAGAAGTAAAACACCACTTTGTAAGGGATCATGTAGGTAAGGGTGACATTGTACTCAACTATGTTGAGTCAAAATCAAACTTAGCTGACATCTTTACAAAACCCTTACCTGAACTTGAGTTCAGTACACTTAGAAGACAAATAGGAATGTGTTGGGTAGAATAGATACATTCAATTCAGTCCTTTTAATGTTTTGTTTTTATAACTTCTAGGCAAAACTTGATTTTTCAAAATCCCTACTTTACTAGACTTTCAAAAGTTGGATTTAGCCTAGGATTTCCCCTTAGAAATCATGTTCCCCCAGGATTCAACCAGAGCATCTCACAAACACCTAGGTTTACCTTGATTGTGTTTGTAAAACATAGAACGGTGTGAGATGCATAGGGTACAGCCTGGACTCGAGAATGCTTATTTCTGTGCATCAATATGAGTCTGGGCGTTAAATACATGATTAAAAGTAATCAAATCAAGTCTTCCAGCCTTAATCAAATCTAACTGGATCTATTGACTTGACTTGACTAACCAAGTGAACACTGTTGCCCTCTAGGCAATCAGCAAGTAGCTAAACGGTTAGACAGTTGGTGAAGGAAATAATAAGTTTAAGCATGTCTGTACTTAAAAGATCTGATACCTAATCAAAACAAATCTTGACTCATGCTTGGACTTTAGGGCTCTGATACCTTACTAAAACAAACGGCAAGCTATTTAAAAATAAGGTCATCGCTTCTCCTTTGCCTTAAGTATTCTTGAAATACATTTCAAAAACATGCCTTAAGCAGCTTTCTCAAAAACTTTCTCCAAATTTAAAACTTTCAAGTGTTCTCTACTTTAACACTTTAAAATTTTTTAAGTATTATTTTCTTTAAAACTTTTAAAAACTTTTAAGTTAAAAATTTTTTAAAAACTTTGAAATTTTTAAGTTAAAAATTTTTTTCCTTGGAAATTTTCTTTAAACACCTGAATATTTTTCTTGCAAAGTTTTGAAGTTGAAAATCTTGTTTGAAAATTTCTGAAGTTGAAAATTTTGTTAGAAAATTTCTGAAGTTGAAAATTTTTGAAGTTGAAAAATTTTGTTTGAAAATTTTTTTGAAGTTGAAAAATTTTGTTTGAAAATTTTCTGAAGTTAAAAATTTTTGTTCCTTGCTCCTTGCCTAAGTTAAAATGGTTTCTGCTAAATTTTGTCTTGAAAAATTAAGTTTTTTTAAAAACTAGCTCATTTTTTATATATGGCAAAGGGGGAGAGTAGAGAAATTCAAAGAAAGAAATAAAAATAGAAATTCAAATTCAAAGAAAGAGTAGAGAAATTCAAAGAAAATAGTTTAAAGGGAGCTTGTATTAAGGGGGAGCTATGTTTATCTTGCTATCACGCTTATCCTGTGTCTTGTGCTTATACATAACAGCATATTTCTTGTACTTAACATTGAATTTTGGTTGCCATTATCAAAAAGGGGGAGATTGTTGGTGCGGGAAGCATCTGACGATCGAACCTTAGTTTTGATAATGGCAAAGGATTCAAAGTTAAGTTAGTGTGTGATCTAACATGTTTGAATAAGTGTTTCAGGAAAGTCCTAGCTGCGGTTAGGCAGGTGAAAAACCCTAAGGGGTGGTAACCTTAGGTCCTAGGGGGCGGAAACCCTAGGTGGAGGAAAACCCTAAGGGGTGGTAACCTTAGGTCCTAGGGGGCGGTAACCCTAGGTGGAGGAAAACCCTAAGGGGCGGTAACCTTAGGTCCTAGGGGGTGGTAACCCTAGGTGGAGAAAAACCCTAGGGGGCGGTAACCCTAGGTCCTAGGGGGTGGTAACCCTAGGCGGAAAGTCCAGTCGGTCTGGAGGACCG